>NC_137165.1:56136485-56758143 GCF_951394435.1 Stenella coeruleoalba | reverse complement strand
TTTCAGGAAAAAAAAAAAGGAATTAGCTGAGGAAGTTTAAGTGATAGCCCTGTTTCTAGCAGGTGTTTGCTGTGTGAATTGGGATAACTCACATATCATTTTGGGTCTTCAGTAGCTTCATATGTCAGAAGAAAGGATGGACGAAGTGATAACCATCCTTGAGGCAAGGCTACATTGTGAACTTTGGGGAACTTAAACTTTTCCATGAATTTGCATTATATTTCAAAACCTTCCTTCAGTTCCTGGAAGCTCCATTGACTATTTCATGGGGGTGCTTGGGTTGGACAGAGAAGAAACGCCAGGAATACACAGGACTGTACAATGATCAGACAAAATGTCTCAGGTGCACCATTTCTGTGAGGAGCCATGATTGTGGACAGGATTCTCTGGTCCTCCCCGTGTCACCCACCTGCTGGAGCAGAGACACTAGGACCGTTCATCAGGAGGTCCTACGTTGACAACAGTAAACACCCACAAGACACTGCGATGATGAAAGCATGTCAATAAAGCAAACATATCTCCTTGGGTCACACTATGTCACTCCCCAGCTATCTTATTAGGCGTAATGCGTAAAATACAATAACGACGAAGATGCTGTTGAAAGCACATGTCAAGTTCACACAGTAAAAAAATGAAGAGGAAAAATGACTTTTTCACAAAGTCCTAGATAAATGCAGCATGTGTCTTGCATTGTTTAAGCAACCTTGTCCTAATAAACCCACATTTTTACAAATGTATTCCACTGGAAAAAATCTCCTGAGTGTCCCTGGGCAATGCCAGGAGCCGCTGTTGCAGATATTGCCTAACAGCCCCTAGAAAAGCCTGCCAGTTTCCATTCCTAATAGGTTGAGCTGTGGACAGAGACCACATCACCCAAGGAACCTGCCCATCAGGACAAGACCAAAAACTGCTCTGATCATAGTAAGGTCTGATTACTTACAGAATTGTACACCAGAGTGGTATTTTCTTTTTCCCACTTGGCAAGTCTCATTATACTCTAGGTATGCAAAGCAAATTGGGTTACTGATGGTTGCCCCACCAAAGCTTTCAAAAACATGGAAACCCAGAGAATCTCATTAAGTTACCGATCTACTAATCGAATCCTGCAGGCTGGTAAACTCCAACCTATTAGTTACAATATTGCTATTGTTATAGCAATAATAGTAATAATCTTGTGCAGGACCTGGCAACCCATAATCTACTTTCTGTCTTTACACATTGACCTTTTTTTTGATATTTCATATGAATAGAATGGCATAATATTTATAATTCTATATCTGTATCTTTTATATATGACTTCTTTCATTTAGCATAATATTTTTAAGGTTCATCTGTATGTTTTAACCGTATCAGTACTTTCTTCTTTTTGAATACCAAAGAGTATTTCATTGTATGGGATATTCTACACTTTATCTATTCATCAACTGATCGACATTTTTAGGCCATAATGAATAATGCTTTTTTGAAGACTGCTTTCATTTCTCTTAGGTAAATACTCAAAAGTAAAAGCTGTGTCATATGGTACATTTATCTTTAAGAAACTGCCGAAGAGGGCTTCCCTGGTGGCGCAGTGGTTGAGAGTCCGCCTACCGATGCGGGGGACGCGGGTTCGTGCCCCGGTCCGGGAAGATCCCACATGCCGCGGAGCGGCTGGGCCCGTGAGCCATGGCCGCTGAGCCTGCGCGTCCGGAGCCTGTGCGTCCGGCGCCTGTTCCCCACAATGGGAAAGGCCACAACAGTAAGAGGCCTGTGTACAGCAAAAAAAAAAAAAAAGAAAAAGAAAGAAACTGCCAAAGTATTTTCCAAAGGAACTGCGTCATTTTATGCTCCCACCACCAGCACACGAGGCTTCCATTTTCTCCACATCCTCACCAACACCTGTTATCATCTGTCTTTCTTATACGAGCAAGAGATTTGAAACTTAGCTTACCTTTGGGTTCACTGACAACTGGATATTCTTCATGTGAATAAGTACAGCAAAAAGTGTTATCGGTGAATTATCATAAGTGTATGAAGGTGTAAGTATCTGTTGATATTCAAAAATCATTTCCTCTGTTATATCAAAAGACCCCAATTACAACCTGTCCTTTGATTTACTATTTGAAAATAAGTGGTTGTTGTTTTCTCTCTCTCTTAACTATTGGATCACCTCCAGTGTAGCCTAGTATGAAAAAACTTCAATTGTAGCCAAGAAAAAATACCCCAGGAGTGGTGAAAGAAGAAATGGCAAACCAGAGTTTTTCAGCAGACACACTGAAACATTACGCAGCCTGACGTTTCTGGAAAGGAAAGGGAAACAGCTCAAGACCATAGCAGCAAAAATTTCGGCTACTGAACTTTGGCTTCTCATTTCACCAGTTCCCAGTGTTTCTACCAAAATGAAAAGGTTAGTCATTACTCAGTGGAAAATTTTGTTGAAGGGAAAAAAATATATACTAATGGAATCTGTTGTCCAGACTGCAAATTACTTTACAAGTGACAATTAATTAAGACCCACAACACATGCATAAGGCAGTTCTACCCCCTATCATAGCAAAGCCTTGCTGAACCTAGTCATTTCTTAGGATGTAACATTTTGGGGAGGGTATTGGGACATGGGAATTTCATAAGAACTTTTACAACAGATAAAGGCCATATATGCACTTTGTGGGGGAAGAACTTTCCTTTTTTAAGCTACTTAGAGAAGTAGCAGAATAAATCTAAGGGATTTGCCATATGTTATCAAAAGCTCATTCTCTACCAGCATGGATTAAGAGAGACTCTTCCCACTTCATTTGAGGACATATAATTCTTTTTTTTCCTCACTCATAACACCCAACTTTGACCAACAATGAGTGGCAATAGTGGCAAACTTTATAGTTTGCAATTCATCCAATGCACATGCATTGAACATCAACTGTATGTCCGCCACTGCATATCCTGAAATTGTCAGTTCAAGTATTTTTTATAGCATGGTCACCACATTAAAGCTGCGAGCAGTGGGTGATGACAGAGTTGGGTGTGGGAGATAGAAGAACCACAAGATAAAACAAGAAACTAAATCATGGAACCTTGTAAAATAAGGGAAGCCACTGACCAGAGAAATTCTAACTCCCATTCCCTAGGACTGTGATATCGTTAGTCGATCCATTCAGTACGTTATTGACTTTCGGGTGTTCTCTGCCCCCCAAATCCAGAACTTTTCCAGGTTCAGTCAATGCCCGAGCCACCAGGCCAAGGGCTATTTTCAGCTGCAGCAGCTCCCTTGTTTTGCGAGCAGCCCAGACAGGAAACCACCCAGTCTGGGAGGATTCAGTTAGGTCCCAAAAGAGCACATACTCAGGTACAAGACCTTCAAGGCAGCAAGGGATGTTGTGGTTAATCACCATGCACCACTAAAGAGGGGAACAAGCAGGCATTGTTTCTCCAAGGGATTAACACTGTTTTACACAGACACACACACAAATATAATGATATATGTATGTAAACATGTGGCATACACACACTTGCATGTATGTATATGTATAGATGCATATGTGTGTATATATGTAAATATAGGATACACGTATACACGTGTATATTTGTATGTATGTGTATATATGTATATACATATGTGTGTAAATATATCACACACGTATACACATGTATATTTGTATGTATGTGTACGCATATATATGTATGTATACATATATAAATATATAAGGGGTGGATCTAAAAGGCATTTTACAAGTCCGCCTGTTCCTCTCCATGTAGATCCCCCATGGATTTCCACAGGGAACTTGGGGAGACCTTAGATTTAGTCTTTTTTTTTTAAGGAAGATGTTTCATTTTGACTGAAAGTGCCAATGGTTAAAAATTAAGTAAGTGTGAGGGGAGAAATATACATCAGATTTTGTAGACAGAAAAAAAATCTGTCATATACAGAGTTCTGGTCAGAATTTGGAGAAGTTCCTTAAGGTGAGCTTGCCTTATTCATCATCTCCTAGGAGGCTCCAGTTGGTAAGTCCACCTGGCATTCCTGGTCCTACAAGGGCCCACGGTGGCTTCAGAGAGAAAAGAAGAGAGCAAAAGGGCAGAAGGACGCATCAGATCACCCAAAAGCGTATGCAATATTTGGGACATACTTATACAAAAAAGTTACTCAGTTTATCTGAAATTTAAGTTTAACTGGGCTTCCTGAACTTTGTCTGGCAACCCTATCATTGGTACTCATCACTCACTCATTCCTATGCCTGGATTTCTTCATGGTCAGTCTGTCTTTTTTAATCTTTACTTCCCCCTGGGGCATAGTCCGCAGCCGGGAACAGGATAATCTACTAATGTTTATTGGATCAATGGATAGACCCATTACTAACATAACCCAAATCATTAATTCTTATAAGCCCCGCTATCTCACATAAAATGGTCAAACTGAAGTTAATTGAGGAAATAAATGTCAATAAGAACTTTCAGATGCATGACTTCATACCAGACTATTTAATACAATAGTTAGTTTCTATAGTTGGCAGGTTGGTACTTGAATTGGGATGAATTCCTCCCCAGGGAGGAAACCAAGAAGTTCCATTCAACCATGGGTAGCTACCATTTATTGAATGCTCACTATGGCCCAATATATATTTATATGAACATTTAACTTTCGCAGAACCCTACAAGGTAGGAATTTAACAGGAGTTTCTTAAACAGAAGTTTAAGGGGAGTTCCCTCTTTCACAGATGAGGAAAGTGAAGCACAGAGAAGTGAAGTAATTTGCCCAAGATCACACAGCTGTTAAGACAACTGGAATTTGAACCCAGGCAGTCTGGCTCCACAGCTGACATCCTACCTATTCAGCTACACAGTAGCTCAAAAAGAATGATACTATGCATCCAACTATACTGGCTCGATAGCTTTTGCTTCTAGAAATAAGTGAGTTCTTACTGTCCATGCCCTAGCCTTCTTTCTCTACTACCAATAGTATTCTTTTACTTTCTTTTTTTTCTGGGGGGGGGGGCATGCCATGCAGCACGTGGGGGTCTTAGTTCCCTGACCAGGGATGGAACCTGTGTCCCCTGCATAGGAAGCATGGCATCTTAACCACTGGGCTGCCAGGGAAGTCCTACCAATAGTATTCTTGAACAGACCTTGTGTGGGTCTTTTCCTTCTACAACTTCTCCCTCACCACCCACTTCTATATAACTCAGCCAATACTGCAAATGGCTTTCCAAAGTGGTGACAGCAACATACAAGAAGAATCTCCCAGTGCAGTTAGGCCCCAAATTTAAGAGGTTATCAAGGTAACCCCCCGCCACCAACTCTCTGCTCTAGAAGAAAGGACAGGGTAAAAAAGCAGGTGCAATTAGCACAGTATAATAAGGTTTCTTTTTTGAAATATATGCTTGTTGGGTGGAGAGGGTGAGGATTGGGATACAGATTTCTCAGACTGGAGATTCATATCCAATAGATAAACCTAGAAAGCTGGGCATAATTCCTTTTATTAAAGATGACTCAGGTCATTTCTAGCGACTCACAGCATCTACGTTTGGGGCAACAAGGATATTTTTGGAAAGTTCCCTGAAGTCATTTCATGTGGTGGACGATATAAATATTAGGCACCATGCTACTTTATCTGCATTTGATAGAGACGTAATGTGTCTTTATTATCCAATTTAAAACTAATATTTTAGGTGATGACAAGTTGAGCAGGCTGGATCCACGGAACTGGAACTGGAAATTTTCAACTGGGAAAATCTAATCCATTTTGACTGATGGCTGGAAGGAAGAGGCATAAGGTTGAATCGACACTTTGTAAGGGCGACTCATCAGCTGTAATAAGCCAGTTTCAAGGGGAAAAATAATGTGTTAAACCATGAGATCCTCCAGTTAGAAAGAAAGAAAAAATACTACAAAAGGCCAATACAAGACAAATTTCCAAAGAAGGCTGCTCAAACTATATCCCAGGATTTTTTTTCAGAGCTGATTTTAAAGAAAACTAATAATTGTCCATCTGACATGGAGTAAAATTCTCACTAGGCAGGTAAGGATAGCCAGAATGATACTTTTCTTTCTTAAGTGTCTTTGAATTTCATATCAAAGTCTTTCAGTTCAATTTATAATGAATGTTTTCCTTTTTGTTCCATCATCTGCCCACATCCACCCAAGCATCAGCCCACTAGACTCGGTGTTCTGGGGCTCGGGAAACACAGCTGAGGGATCTAGCACTTCAGAAACACTGAAAACCATTGGCACTGCCTTTGGATACCAATGCCCTATGTTCCTAAGTCAAAGTGCCAGAAGCCTCAAACCCATGTGACTCTTGACAGTCTCACTACTGTTAGGAACAAGAGGAATACCTGCTCTGTTTCACCACCATCATCCAGGCCACAGAGTCTTCTCAGTGGATACAAGAAAACACAACACATGGCTGCAGTGGGATATGTAGACCAGGTGTGGAGACTTCTGGGTATCAGCCAGGTGTGTTAAACCACTGCATCTCATCAGGATGCAAAACCTCATTTTGCTCAAATCAAAACTCTTGGTTTGAGGGGGAGGGGGGAGCACACAGATCAAGCTCAAGTAATAAGAATGCAGCATCTCTGGGCCTTATCTACCCCCTTTGAGGTAAGGGAACCCTTTGGTAACCTTATCTAGGTAGATTTGATCTGGGAATACTAGTCTTTATATGTTGGATCTGATGTCCTCTCAAGTCAAAATGATCACCTCATTGAGAAATATCAAGAAAACTTCACCCAGAAAACACTGATGAAGCAGCGTGGGGAAGGAGAGGGAGGATGGGAAAGGGAAGGGAGAAGATGAGAAGGCACAGGGGTGGAAATAAGGAGAGGGCTAGGAAAGACAGGAGGGCGGGGAGAGCTGACTGAACTCGCTCTGATGGAGACTCTGAACCTCTGCCAGTCCACGAGAAGCTTGCTGTTGCTGTTTTTAAGGCTCCATTTCATTAAGACCAGGAGTTGGGCAAGGTTCCCTCCTGATTGCTGGGCCAGTATGCTGCTCTGTTACTGCTACCATTGAGAAGGAAAGGAAAAAAAAACATATTTGGCATCGCTGCTTAGACAAATTTACATTTCATTGTGGAAGATTCCTGTTTGTTCAACTTTACTCAATTCCAATCTGTTCCAGCCAAATAACCCTTTTCTCCTTCTTCCACATTTTTGTAGAGAGAGGAAGGAAAAGAGAGGAAAGAGAGAGAGAGAGTGGGGTAGAAAGTGTGCGCGTGTGCGCATGAGAGCGGGGGGGGGGGAGAGAGAGAGAGAGAGAGAGAGGTGGCAGGGGGGGTGGGGGTGATATGAATGAGAACACAGGCTCTTAGGGTCTATTGAATTCTGCCCAGCCCCCTTTGAAAGTGGGATATTTCCTACATGTGTACAAAGAATCGGAATTTGGATTAAACTGTTTCTTGATTCATCCATGGTTTCAAACAGAGAGAAAATAAGGTCCCAATATGAATTAGTTTTTTTTAATAAAAAATTTTATATGAGGTTGAATTCAACACAAGCAGGACGATTTTGGTTCTTATCTAAAAAATAATCCCTTATTTATAAAACGCCTAAGGAACCTCGTTTTAGAGCAGTTGTATCCATCAGACAGTTCAATGTCTTGAACCTTGAAGAGAAAGCTAACAGGCTAGACCAATGGGAAACAACAGTCGTGCCTCTGACGTGCCTTAAGATCCTGTGATTAAATATTTCATGGCATTTTGCATTTGCCAGCGGGACAAAACTCCCTATTTCAGGATGAGTCTCCCTTGTCAATCTGCAAACCACAGAGAAAGAAAGGCAGCAAACCTGGACAACATAAATATCGTAAGATAGCATTAGCAAAGACTGTAATATTTAACCAAAAAAATCTAAATAAAGTTGGATTATAAGACTTAAGTTGAAACCAGAACCAATTGCCCAAGTACCTTACCAGGTGTGATCCCAGCCCTGAGATGGAAGCACAGTGAGTGAAGTAAGTGAGCTATAAAATCAGATCCTCGGAGCACGCAAATCCACCCTTCTCTGGTTCTTATTCATTTGGAAAAGATCTGCTGCATTTGGAATTATTTGACTTTAAAAAGAAGTTGGTTAACTACTGACTTGTTTTCCCTAAAAGTATAGATAGATCAGTACACATGTATAGTTCTACAAATACACATTCCAAATAATTTAGGAAGTGATATAATTAGTTTAGCATGGTGGTTGCAGTCACTTAAAAAAAAAAAAGGAAGAAAGCTCTTACTGCCTGTTGCCTGTTTCTGACTATTTCACGAGGAATTGAAAGGACTCCATATAGGTTTGCCCTATTAATGCTTTTCTGCTCTGGAAAACTGAACTTCCTTCATCCTGATCAAAAACAACGAAAATTGATTTGGCCAAGTGTCTGGACTGTAGAACATTTCAGAAAAATTCTGGATGCTCTCTACTATGTGTTCTATACAGACAAAACATGATAATGCAGAGGGAAAAGAAGGAGAAAGGGATGGCAAAGGAGCACTTGAAAAGATGTACCACCCTTGGGGCAGGGGGAGGGAAAGAAGAACGAAAAAAGAAAAGTTCCATTATGACACAAGAAAGAGGTGACGTATTTCCACCAATCACTGTCAAGAAATTCCCAGTTTGGGCTTCCCTGGTAGCTCAGTGGTTAAGAATCCACCTGCCAATGCAGGAGACAAGGGTTCAAGCCCCAGTCCGGGAAGATCCCACACGCCGTGGAGCAACTAAGCCCGTGTGCCACAACTTCTAAGTCTATGCTCTAGAGCCCACGAGCCACAACTACTAAGCCTGCGTGCCTAGAGCCCATGCTCCGCAACAAGAGAAGCCACCACAATGAGCAGCCTGCGCACCGCGGCTAGAGAAAGCCCGCGCGCAGCAACGAAGACCCAATGCAGCCATAAATAAATAAATATTAAAAAAAAAAAAAAGAAATTCCCAGCTTGATCCCTTCACCATAGCTCTATGTGTGTGGTTTAAATCCAGCCCCTGCACACCATTTATCTAAGGAATGATTCCACCCCAGGTGAAACCCAAGCTACACATAGCACATGAGCTGAACTTAAGAGAGCTGGAAGAACTCACTTTACTCTCTCTTCTACTTGATTCAAGCTAAACCCCCAATTCTTTTCATTTTCTTAGGAAATCCTGAAGAACTGACAGGACAATCACACACTGAAACCTACTGCATGCCCACAGGACGTAAATGGTAGGCACTGTACATTCTCCCCTCAATGAATTTGACCATACAATAGTTAAAAACTTTTCTGCACCCATACTCACCTTAGCAGAAAAATTGCAAAACAGAAATTCCAGGGGCTTCCCTGGTGGCGCAGTGGTTGAGAGTCCGCCTGCCGATGCAGGGGACGTGGGTTTGCGCCCCGGTCCGGGAGGATCCCACATGCCGCGGAGCCGCTGAGCCCGTGAGCCATGGCCACTGAGCCTGCGCGTCTGGAGCCTGTGCTCCGCAACGGGAGAGGCCACAACAGTGAGAGGCCCGCGTACCGCAATAAAAAAACAAAACCAGAAATTCCAAAAGAACTGGCACTTAATTGATAGCAATAAGTCAATGAGAGAAGTGTGAAGTCTTGTTTGGATCAAAACTTTCTCAGGATCAGAGGCCCATACCACCCCCAACTAATCCAATACCGCTATATGCTGAACAGAAACAAAACCAGAAGGACCCCACGCTCTTACTGCCAAGGGCCTGGCTTCAATCCCTGGTTGGGGAACTAAGATCCCGCAAGCCGCACAGCATGGCCAAACAAACAAACAAACAAAATGGAAGTCTGAACAAGTTACTTCTTGGATGCCTACTGTTCCAAGCATCGTGTTTGCTGCTGAGAAAAAAGCTGGTGAACAAAACAGACGCACTTATTGTCTTTATGGATTTTACATCTAGAAGGGGAGAGAGCTAATGATCAAATAATCACCTAAATTGTGTCAAGTACTATAAAAGGAAAGCACTGGATATCCTGAGAGGTAGATCGGGGGCCCTGACTTACATAAGGCAGGAGGGTGAAGGTATCAGGGAACGTCTGAATATGCTGTTGCAAAGATCTCATTTTCCACAGCAGACTCAAAACCACACGGTCTGGGTGACCAGGGGGTGGAGGTCACTTGATTCATTATATGTTTTTGCAACAAGAACATTTTTTTTCTCTAGGCTGACAGGATACAGCATTCTTTGGAGAAAACAGAGTCCACAACGGGAGAGCAGAAGGAGGCGACTTACATCGGAAGTCATGGGGTAACTCAGTGAATTTCTGCCATTAGGCGGTAAGAGTTCTGTTTATGTCCTGGGGAAGGGACACTGGAAGACAGAGACAGAACCTCACCTGGAAGCCCCAGGGCTTAGGCAAATGCTTTCAGTCTTTAGCACAATAATCAGGAGCCCACATCCTGTTTTCACCCAGGCTCTGAACTCATGTGCAAAGCCAGACCAAGTCAGAATGTTCCTCTCAGCCCTGGGTCTCTGTACTAGGCTGGGGACTATTTTAGTAGCCCTTGATGCATCATAGGTCAACTACAAATGACATTATGCAAGAGGGCCCCAGCTCCAGGTGTCTGTGAGAGCCTCATAATCGGCGAAGGCTACTTTGCACTATGAATTTTCATGTGCAGAAAAAATATGAAAATCCCTTCCCCCATCTTATCAATAGGAGAACCTTACGTTAGAACTCAGGCTTCCTGATTTCTTGCCCAGAATTCTTCCCAGTCTTTGTATCTGTGGGTAGCAGAGGGAAAAAAAATGTACTTTCTCCTTTTTCCAAATCTGAGGTTTGTAAAATATTATGTGCCTTGCTCAAATTGCACTGTCACTTTATACAATATATTTGTATTATTAAAAACTGACCAAGTTAAATGACTGGTAAAATGTATGGAATGGCACCAAACAATTGCAGGGTGGGTTTAAATGCATTTCCAGCACCTGACGTCACAGAATCCCCCATGAGAGTCAGGAAAATGGTAAGGTTATATTTGCCATTACAAGAGTCGTCTTAAACATATGCAAAATGCGTTTAACCTAATATAAGTTATAGGTGGAAAACCAGTTGAGACTACTGTTTCATGTAACTGCCCTTATTAAGTGCACTGAGAAGAAACGATATAGAATCACAAATTGCAGACCTGGAAACATCATCCAGCATAACCTCTTATCAGGTATTGAAATGCCTCTAGTGATAAGGATCTCACTATGTAGTGATAAGGGTCTCACTACCTCTTAAGCAGTCCATTAAGCAGCTGTAATTTGCTTCAATCCAGAAGCGAAGAAAGAAAGAGAGAGAGAGAGAAAGAGGGAGAGAGAGAGAGGGAGGGAGGAAGGAAGGAAGAAAGGACGAGAGAGAGAGGGAAAGAAAGAAAGAGAGAGAAAGAAAGAGAGAAAGAGAGAAAGAAAGAAAGGAAGGAAGGAAGGAAGGAAGGAAAGGAAGAGAAAGAAAGAAAGGAAGAAAGGAAGAAAAGAAAGAAAGAAAGAAAGAAAGAAAGAAAGAGAAAGAGGAAGGAAGATATAAAGAATCTCCAACCTACCTTCAATGTAAAGAATCGACAAGTTACCAAGAATACGATACAGCATTCTACAAGGATAGTCAAATAAATCATTTGTTAAATCAATGAAACATTGCCTTAAGGAGAAGCAGAGTCAAGGTAGATCTAATATACTAAGTCATTAGTTTAGCAAACATTTATTGAGTACTTACATACCTAGCACTGCTCTAGACATTGAGGATAAAGCAATGAATAAAAAACAGACTATGTTCTGGCAACTTATAGGAATAGCTTATACAAGAATATCTTATATAAGAATAAGTAATAATGATAGCAAGCACTTTTGGAGTGCAATGTGGCAAATTTTCTTCTAAACGTTTTATGTATGTTAATATGCTTGATCCTTATAATGACTCTATGTAGGAGGTACTTTTATTACCCCTGTTAAATTCCTATATATGTGAAGTCTAACAACTATCCTCCAAAGTCACATGGTAGCACATAATGGAGACATGTGCCACCAGGCAGCTTGGCTTCAAAGCCATCATGTTTGGTTGTCTTTTAGAAAACAGTGTGTCTGTTGGGAGCGAGAGCAGGGATGGTTTGTTAAATCACAGAGGAAATACTGATACTATGGGGTGGATGTCAACTTTAATTTTAGGGGGAGAATCTGTAGATGCCTCCTGGAATGAGTAACCCTAATCTGAGACCTGATAGTCCAATAGGAAATAGATAAAGTTTGCTGCAGGGAGAAGGAGTCCAGGGAAGTGATTCCAGCAAAGGGGACCTCAAGTGTCCAGACCCAGAGGAGTAAGACAACATGACGTGAGCCAGGAATGGAAGGATCACCATCCATCAGGATCCCCAATGGACAGGTCGTAGCTCAACGGTGACGCAATTGAGGTGAACTCATTTTTGTAATTACTGTTTTCACTTGGCTCACTCCTTCATTCATGAGTGAAGTAACTATGATGTGTCAGTCACTGCACAGCAGCTTATCCAGAGTTCCTTGCCTCTAAGGTGCTCCTTGCTCTAGATGAGGTGATGGCATGGAGGACCAAGCCATGCTCAACTAAGAAACCTAAATGCTTTCAAGATGGAAGGCAATACTGTAAAGTGTCATTTCTTTCTAAATTAATCTATAATTAATATAGGTGATTAATACTTGTCCCACCAAAACATCAAAGGTATATTTTGAAACTTGAAAGAATGATTCTAAAGTTTATTTTGGGAAAAAATGTGCAAAAATAACTAATAAATCCCTGGAAAACGAATACCAGCAATCTGCATTAGAGAACAACTACATAATAAAATGTATCATGAAGCCATAATAACTTTACACAGTGGTGCTGGTGCACGAATAGACACCTGGTCATCTCAGTACAGTCAGCCTGCACTTAAAGTGAAAGTTTAAAGGTCACTTAAAATCTCCAATGGTACGTGAAAACAGAATGCCATGTTAACTTTCCTTTCTTTTTTTTTTTTTTTTTGCGGTATGCGGGCCTCTCACCGCCGTGGCCTCTACCGTTGCGAAGCACAGGCTCCGGACGCGCAGGCTCAGCGGCCATGGCTCACGGGCCCAGCCGCTCCGCGGCATGTGGGATCTTCCCGGACCGGGGCACGAACCCGTGTCCCCTGCCTCGGCAGACGGACTCTCAACCACTGCGCCACCAGGGAATCCCTTAAGTTTCCTTTCTTTAATTGCTATTAAGACTGAACATTTTTCAGATGTTTACTGGCCATTTGTATTTTTCTCTTTGTGAATGGCCTTAACATTTCCCTGTATAGACATTTCTTGACTTATGATGGGGCTACATCCCAATAAACCCACCCTGAGTTGAAAATACCATTAAGTTGAAAATGCATTTAATATATCTAACCTACCAAACATCATAGCTTAGTCTAGCCTACCTTCATTTTTTGGAATTTTATTTTATATTTTTTAATACAGCAAGTTCTTAAATTAGTTACCTATTTTATACATATTAGTGTATTTATGTCAATCCCAATCTCCCAATTCATCCCACCACCACCACCCGCCGCTTTCCCCCCCTTGGTGTCCATACATTTGTTCTCTACGTCTGTGTCTCTGTTTCTGCCTTGCAAACCAGTTCATCTGTACCATTTTTCTAGATTGCACATATATGCATTAATATACAATATTTGTTTTTCTCTTTCTGACTTACTTCACTCTGTAGGACAGTCTCTAGATTCATCATTGTCTCTACAAATGACCCAATTCCGTTCCTTTTTATGGCTGAGTAATATTCCATTGTATATATGTACCACATCTTCTTTATCCATTCGTCTGTCGTTGGGCATTTAGGTTGCTTCCATGACCTGGCTATTGTAAATAGTGCTGCAATGAACGCTGGAGTGCATGTGTCCTTTTGAATTATGGACTTCTCTGGGTATATGCCCAGTAGTGGGATTGCTGGGTCATATGGTAATTCTATTTTTAGTTTTCTAAGGACCCTCCATACCGTTCTCCATAGTGGCTGTATCAACTTACATTCCCACCAACAGTGCAAGAGGGTTCCCTTTTCTCCACACCCTCTCCAGAATTTGTTGTTTGTAGATTTTCTAATGATGGCCATTCTGACTGGTGTGAGGTGATACCTTATTGTAGTTTTGATTTGCATTTCTCTAATAGTGATGTTGATCAGCTTTTCATGTGCCTCTTGGCCATCTGTATGTCTTCTTTGGAAAAATGTCTGTTTAGGTCTTCTGCCCATTTTTGGATTGGGTTGTTTGTTTTTTTAATATTGAGCTGCATGATCTGTTTATATATTTTGGAGATTAATCCTTTGTCCATTGATTCGTTTGCAAATATTTTCTCCCATTCTGAGGGTTGTCTTTTTGTCTTGTTTATAGTTTTCTTTGCTGTGCAAAAGATTTTAAGTTTCATTAGGACCCATTTGTTTATTTGTTTTTATTTCCATTACTCTAGGAGGAGGGTCAGAAAAGATCTTGCTGTGATTTATGTCAAAGAATGTTCTTCCTATGTTTTCCTCTAAGAGTTTTATGGTGTCTGATCTTACATTTAGGTCTTAATCCATTTTGAGTTTATTTTTGTGTATGGTGTTAGGAAGTGTCCTAATTTCATTGTTTTACGTGTCCCTGTCCAGGTTTCCTAGCACCACTTATTGAAGAGACTGTCTTTTCTCCATATATCCTTGCCTCCTTTGTCATAGATTGGTTGACCACAGGTGCATAGATTTATCTCTGGGCTTTCTATCCTGTTCCATTGATCTACATTTCTGTTTTGGTACCAGTACCATATTGTCTTTATTACTGTAGCTTTGTAGTATAGTCTGAAGTCAGGGAGTCTGATTCCTCCAGCTCCGTTTTTTTCCCTAAAGATTGCTTTGGCTATTCGGGGTCTTTTGTATGTCCATACAAATTTTTTAAGATTTTTTATTCTAGTTCTGTAAAAAATGCCATTGGTAATTTGATAGGGATTGCATTGAATCTACAGGTTGCTTTGGGTAGTATGGTCATTTTCACAATATTGAGTCTTCCAATCCAAGAACCTGGTGTATCTCTCCATCTGTTTACATCATCTTTCATTTCTTTCATCAGTGTCATTGTTTTCTGAGTACAGGTCTTTTACCTCCTTACGTAGGTTTATTCCTAGGTATTTTATTCTTTTTGTTGCAATGGTGAATGGGATTGTTTCCTTAATTTCTCTTTCTGATCTTTCGTTCTTAGTGTATAGGAAAGCAAGAGATTTCTGTGCATTAATTTTGTATCCTGTAACTTTACCAAATTCATTGCTTAGCTCTAGCAGTTTCTGGTGGCATCTTTAAGATTCCCTATGTATACTAACCATGTCACCTGCAAACAATGACAGCTGTACTTCTTTTCCAATTTATATTCCTTTTATTTCTTTTTCCTCTCGTATTGCCGTGGCTAGGACTTCCAAAACTATTCCAAAACGATGTTGAATAATACTGGCAAGAGTGGACATCCTTGGCTTGTTCCTGATCTTAGAGGAAATGCTTTCAGTTTTTCACCATTGAGAATGATGTTAGCTGTGGGCCTGTCGTACATGGGCTTTATTATGTTGAGGTAGGTTCCCTCTATGTTCACTTTCTGGAGAGTTTTTATCATAAATGGGTGTTGAATTTTGTCAAAAGCTTTTTCTGCCTCCATTGAGATGATCATATGGTTTTTATTCTTCAATTTGTTAACATGGTGTATCACATTGATTGATTTGTGTATTTTGAAGAATCCTTGCATCCCTGCGGTAAATCCCACTTGATCATGGTGTATGATCCTCTTAATGTGTTGCTGGATTCTGTTTGCTAGTATTTTGTTGCAGATTTTTGCATCTATATTCATCAGTGATATCGGTCTGTAATTTTCTTTTTTTTTGTAATATCTTTGTCTGGTTTTGGTATCAGGGTGATATGGTGGCCTCATAGAATGAGTTTGGAAGTGTTCCTTCCTCTGCAATTTTTCGGAAGAGTTTGAGAAGGATGGGTGTTAGCTCTTCTCTAAATGTTTGATAGAATTCACCAGTGAAGCCATCTGGTCCTGGACTTTTGTTTGTTGGAAGATTTTCAATTTCATTCCTTGTGATTGGTCTGTTCATATTTTCTATTTCTTCCTGGTTCAGTCTTGGAAAGTTATACCTTTCTAAGAATTTTTCCGTTTCTTCCAGTTGGCCATTTTATTGGCATAGAGTTGCCTGTAGTAGTCTCTTATGATGCTTTATATTTCTGAGGTCTCCATTGTAACGTCTTCTTTTTCATTTCTAATTTTATTGATTTCAGTTCTATCCCTCTTTTTCTTGTTGACTCTGACTAAAAGTTTATCAATTTTGTGTATCTTCTCAAAGAACCAGCTTTTAGTTTTATTGATTTTTGCTATTGTTTTGTTTCTATTTCATTTATTTCTGCTCTGATCTTTATGATTTCTTTCCTTCTACTAACTTTGGGTTTCGTTTGTTCTTCTTTCTCTAGTTCCTTTAGGTGTAAGGTTAGAATGTTTATTTGAGATTTTTCTCATTTCTTGAGGTAAGCTTGTATTGCTATAAACTTCCCTCTTAGAACTGCTTTTGCTGCATCCCATAGGTTTTGGATCATCGTGTTTTCACTGTCATTTGTCTCTAGGTATTTTTGATTTCCTCTTTGATTTCCTCAGTGATCTCTTGGTTATTCAGTAACATATTGTTTAGCCTCCATGTGTTTGTGTTTTTTACATTTTTTTCCCTGGAATTGATTTCTAATCTCATAGTGTTGTGGTCGGAAAAGATGTTTGATACAATTTCAATTTTCTTAAATTTACCAAGGCTTGATTTGTGACCCAAGATGTGATCTATCCTCGAGAATGTTCCATGTGCACTTGAGGATAAAGCGTAATCTGCTGTTGGGATGGAACGATCTATAAATATCAATTAAATCTATCTGTTCTATTGTCCCATTTAAAGCTTGTGTTTCCTTATTAATTTTCTGTCTGTATGATCTGTCCATTGGTTTAAGTGGGGTGTTAAAGTCCCCCCTATTATTGTGTTCCTGTTGATTTCCTCTTTTAGAGCTGTTAGCAGTTGCCTTATGTATTGTGGTGCTCCTATGTTGGGTGCATATATATTTATAATTGTTATAACTTCTTCTTGGATTGATCCCTTGATCATTATGTAGTGTCCTTCCTTGTCTCTTGTAACATTATTTATTTTAAAGTCTATTCTGTCTGATATGAGAACTGCTACTCCAGCTTCCTTCTGATTTCCATTTGCATGGAATATCATTTTCCATCCCCTCACTTTCAGTCTGTATGTGTCCCTAGGTCTGAACCGGGTCTCTTGTAGACAGCATGTATATGGGTCTTGTTTTTCTATCCATTCAGTGAGCCTGTGTCTTTTGGTTGGAGCATTTAATCCATTCACGTTTAAGGTAATTATCGATATGTACGTTCCTATTACGGTTTTCTTAATTTTGGGGGGTTTGTTTTTGTAGGTCCTTTTCTTCTCTTGTGTTTCCCACTTAGAGAAGTTCCTTTAGCATTTGTTGTAGACCTGGTTTGGTGGTGCTGAATTCTCTTAGCTTTTGCTTGTCTGTAAAGTTTTTGATTTCTCCACTGAATCTGAATGAGATCCTTGCTGGGTAGAGTAATTTTGGTTGTAGGTTCTTCCCTTACATCACTTTAAATATATGGTGCCACTCCCTTCTGGCTTGTAGAGTTTCCGCTGAGAAATCAGCTGTTAACCTTATGTGAGTTCCCTTGTATGTTATTTGTCATTTTCCCCATGTTGCTTTCGATAATTTTTGTCTTTAAATTTTGTCAATTTGACTACCATGTGTCTCAGTGCGTTTCTCCTTGGGTTTATCCTGCCTGGGACTCTCTGTGCTTCCTGGACTTAGGTGGCTATTTCCTTTCCCATGTTAGGAAAGTTTTCGACGATCTCTTCAAATATTTTCTCAGGTCCTTTCTCTCTCTCCTCCTTCTGGGACCCCTATAATGCAAATATTGTTGTGTTTAATGTTGTCCTAGATTTCTCTTAGGCTGTCTTCATTTCTTTTCATTCTTTTCTCTTTATTTTGTTCTGCGGCAGTGAACTCCACCATTCTGTCTTCCAGGTCACTTCTCCATTCTTCTGTCTCAGTTTTTCTGCTATTGATTCCTTCTAGTGTATTTTCATTTCAGTTATTGTTCATCTCTGTTTGTTCTTTACTTCTTCTAGGTGTTTATTCTTTAATTCTTCTAGGTCTTTGTTAAACATTTCTTGCATCTTCTTGACCTTTGCCTCCACTCTTTTTCTGAGGTCCCAGGTCATCGTCACTATCCTTATTCTGAATTCTTTTTCTGGAAGGTTGCTTATCTCCGCTTCATTTAGTTGTTTTACTGGGGTCTTATCTTGTTCCTTCATCTGGTGCATAGTCCTCTGCCTTTTCATTTTGTCTATCTTTCTATGAATGTGGAATTCGTTCCACAGGCTGCAGAATTGTAGTTCTTCTTGCTTCTGCTGTCTGCGCTCTGGTGAATGAGGCTATCTAAGAGGCTTGTGCAAGTTTCCTGATGGGAGTGTCTGGTGGTGAGTAGAACTGGGTGCTGCTCTGGTGGGCAGAGCTCAGTAAAACTTTAATCCACTTGTCTGCTGATGGGTGGGGCTAGGTTCCCTCCCTGTTGGTTGTTTGGCCTGAGGCGACCCAGCACTGGAGCCTACCCGGCTTTTTGGTGGGGCTAATGGCAGACTCTGGGAGGGCTCACACCAAGGAGTACTTCCCAGAACTTCTGCTGCCAGTGTCCTTGTCTCCACGTGAGCCACAGCCACCCCCCCCCCCGCCTCTTCAGGAGACTCTCCAACACTAGCAGGTGGGTGTGGTTCAGTCTCCTATGGGGTCACTACTCCTTCCCCTGGGTCCCCATTGCACACCCTACTTTGTGTGTGCCCTCCAAGAGTGGAGTCTCTGTTTCCCCTAGGCCTAGTCCTGCAATCAAATCCCTCTAGCCTTCGAAGTCTGATTCTCTAGGAATTCCTCCTCCCATTGCTGGACCCCCAGGTTGGGAAGCATGACGTGGGGCTCAGTGGATGGATTTCTGTGGTAAAAGTGTTCTCCAGTTTGTGAGTCACCCACCCAGCAGTTACAGGATATGATTTTATTGTGATTTCGCCGCCCCCGCACTGTCTCATTGCGGCTTCTCCTTTGTCTTTGGATGTGGGGTATCTTTTTTGGTGAGTTCCAGTATCCTCCTGTCGATGATCGTTCAGCAGTTAGTTGTGACTCCAATGCTCTTGCAAGAGGGAGTGAGTGCACGTCCTTCTACTCTGCCATCCTGAACCATTTTAGTCTAGCCTATCTTGAATGTGCTCAGAACACTTACATTAGCCAACAGTTGGGCAAAATCATCTAACACAAAACTTAGTTTATAATCAAGTACTGAATATCTCATATAATTGGTTGAATACTGTACTGAAACTGAAAAACAGAATGACTGTCTGGGTATGGGGTGATTCGGTGGTTTACCCTCAGGATCGCCCGGCTGGTTGGTAGCTGCCCATCATCACAAGAGAGGATGGTCCTGCGTATCACTCACCCAGGAAAAGATCAAACTTCCAAAATCAAAGTATGATTCATAGTAAATTCGTATTGCTTTCACACCATTGTAATGTCAGAAAATCATAAGCCAAAACACCGTAAGTTGGGGAATGTCTTATTTCTATTATCTAGGGTTTTATTCATGGATTTAAGATCTTTATGTTTCAAGAACATTAAGTTTTGGTAGCATTTACTTGTTGCCAATGAACCCCTGGATTCATCTTAATTTGTTGACACACCGGCAGATTTACCCTCTACATACAGCTACCTACAGCCTTGATACACACATGTATATGTCAGTCTACACTATAATTCTTTCTCTCTCCACAATTATAACATAGAAGATGAGGTAACTGAACCTGTCAGAATGTTATCATGGCATACTTCTTGGGACCCTACATGAACCAAGTCATAACCTTCAGGAGTGATTTCTCTGCACCATAGCATTCTTTTTAGAAAATCCCATACTACCTGAAAAAGACTTCAGAACTACAACACTTGAAAAAAGATGTGTGTCCATTTGAAGAAAATTTTCCTGATACAAAAATATTTGCAGCTATATTTCCCCCTTTTCTGACAATCTTTCCTTGGCTATTTAAAAGGTAAACAGCATGCTTTACTTCTCCCCAAAGATTATTTCCATATAGATTCAGTGATAGCTTAGAGGGGACATGTAACTAAGTGGGTAGCCTGACTCCCCACACGCCTAGTATCTGAATAAAGAAGTCTCCCAGCTATGTATTCATTCATAACACTAAATCCAATGTCTATAACTCTCCCTCCCTGGAACTTGATTGACTTCTCTCCTCAAAGCTTCTTCCATGACTGGGTACCCAGCAGAACCCTGGGTTACACCATGCAGTATATTTATCTAATGAAATATGAGCTCTGGATACAGTGAGCCATGCTTTGCCACAGACACCCCATCCATCTGCTGAAAATAATCAATCTCGGAAAATAAAAGTCCTGGGAAAGTTAAAATTGGGTACATGCTGAGGATTAACAAGGGGTTCAAGGGCAGAACTGTAGTTATTTTATTGACTTGGAATCAGTGCCTGGGGAAGGGATTGGTCTAAAAAATGCATTTGTCATGTAAAAGCCGGGTTTGCCTACAAGCAACCACACAGGTTACTCAGAGTTGCCTCTCGGATGGAAATCACACAGTTGTGGCAGCTGATCATTCCAATTTCCGGACAGACTGATGCTCCTGGTTGGTCGGCTTAGTTACAGAACCTTCATGCCGTCCCACGGCCCCACCCTTAACCTTTGCCGAAAATAGTGTTAATAACAACTACCATAAAAATGGAAATAGCACATAACATTCATTGAGTGCCTATGACGTGCCAGGAACATTTATAAAGATGCTTCCGATTCAAAAATCTTATGTAGTTCTCCTAAAAACCCTCTGAAGTAGTTATTATTACTCCTGGTTTATGGATCTGCACATAAACTGAGAAGATGTGAACTCAGTGAACTCTGCGACTGCAAACCCAGCCACTCTGAGTGCAGCAGCACACTGGTAGAAAGTTAGGAAAGACTGGGTATTTGTCCCTGTGCAGTCCATTTTTCTTACTGGAAAAACACAGGATATCCCTCAGCTTTAATAATGCTGATCTTGATAAGCTAGTAGCTAACCAGGATGGGAAGAAAGGTTTTCCATGGCAGCATCTGGAGTGGGGAGGATGACAATTCTAAGGTGGCTTCCACATGTTATGAAGCTCAGGAAAGGAAAGCACACAGCCATGCCCATCTCTGCTTTGGGCTAGGCTGGCTCCAGGCAATTGCCTTTCTACCCTTGTTCCTGGGAAGAACTGCCCGAGCCACTGCACACTCCCAACACTTCCTAATTTAGCTCTAAACATATTTATTCCTGAAGAAAAGAATCAAGTTCAGATGGGAAAGTATGCAAAAAAAAAGAAAAAAAGAATGAGAAGCACTTGAAGCGAAAAGGGAGAAAAAGTTAATGTTGCAATGGGCTCCCTAAATTTCACCCTGGATAAGAATGTAAGCTAGTCTAGGACTTCCCTGGTGGCGCAGTGGTTGGGAGTCTGCCTGCCGATGCAGGGGACGTGGGTTCGTGCCCCGGTCCAGGAAAATCCCACATGCCGCGGAGCGGCTGGGCCTGCACGTCCAGAGCCTGTGCTCCGCGACGGGAGAGGCCACAACAAGTGAGAGGTCCATGTACCGCAAAAATAAAAAAAAGAATGTAAGCTAGTCTAGAGTTAGCTACACATAAGTGTGAATGCAGACTCTGTAATTTGGACAAAATAACTTTTCTCTTCTTCTGTAAAATTGCATTAAGACTAGAACTTACTGGGTCAGGTTGTTGTCTGGATTTAATGAGTTAAAACACATGAAGGAGCTTGGCATGTAAAAAGGACTCAACATAGGACAGCTGTTACTGTCATCCTCAACATCATCATCATCACCATCACCAACACCACCATGTTCCTTCAGTTCCCCTTCTAGCATCTGTGATGCTCCCTGCATCCTTACCCTCTCCCCACATCACAGTCTCACACCCTTTTATTTATGCAGAAATGGCAGTTGGGCTTATGATAAATAGGAGAAAATCGGCTTTCCTCTTTGCTTTCAGATATGGCCAATAACAAGTGATCGTATTTTCACCACTTCCTTATCTGAAGTAGAAGCAGAAAGAATGGAATCCTGAAGAACTAGCTATTCTCAACCCCACTTTTTTCCCTTAATTAAAAACCACGAACAGCTCCTAACTTTGCATGTCAGCCACACACATCCAGGTGTCTGATATTTATGCTGAGGGACCATCTCCTAGAAAGGACTTTTTTTCTCTCTATAAAGGTTGCCACCTTCAACGGGCTTTTACTAGTTTCCCATACTTTTCCTTAAAACCGATAGATCAAATTGTTGAAGAAAATTTGGAGGAAAAATGTAGTCTGGCAAAATGCAGTTCTTAAGAACCAGAGCTGGAAGTCAAGATGTTTGGCTTGGAATAACAGGGAGGGACTTACACAGAAGCAAAGTGGGTGGGGGTGGGGCGGGCACTAGCTGAAGAGAGGTTACAGGACAGAGCAGGGAAAAGGGTCCTGACTCCCTGAAAGCCTGGCTGAGTTTCTAGATGTTCCCCATCCTGCTCTAGGTAGGTACTCCACTAGAATACGAACCTCATTACTCTCTTACAAATCCATAAGCATAGCCTCCTGATCACATGTGTACAAACTGGAGCGTCACCTCCAAAGCCTTCATACATCCAAACATTGTCTTTAGAAATGGGGTCTACAGAGAGAGACCGAGTAAGCCAGTGCAAATAAAAATTTCAGAAACACAATCCAAATAAAATAAACCCCAGGGTTTTCCTCCGCTGACCTTGAATCACAAATTATATTTCTTATCCCACACAGACAGACTTTTCCTGCACAGTCCCAGAGATGAAGCCCAAGTGTCAGCTTCAATATTAGAACTTAATTCTACATTTCCTTCGGCGGATCACTAATTCCAAGGTTCAGCATGCCTGAATGTTCTGTGGTTGAGTAGATTTTAGTGGTCTTTAAGAGATTACCTCAAATGCAAAAGCCTCTCAAAACAAGACCAGAAAGATTTTGAAAGAAAAGAAAAACACTTCCAACTGCTTTATAATTTCGCTTTCAAGAATTTAAATTTACTTAAAGCCATATTTTTGAATCTAAGTTGTGCCAGGTTTCAGGCATGGGAGATGTCCTATTCTTGGTTTGCAGACAATGTGTGATCGACCAAGTATTTATCGAGTGTTTCAGCCATGCACAGCAGTATGCAAAGGCACGCAGAGATCTTAATAAAGAGGAGACCGCTCTCTGCCCTCCGGGAACTTACAGTTTAATTGCAAGCCCTTTGTTTTCTGTGTTGTCGTTATTGTTTTAGCTCCTCTGTACATACAGTTGTTGGACATACACATCATCGAAGACTGTCTTATTTCAACTCATTCAGTTTGGGAGAATGACTTCCATCACTGACCATTCGGACCTCCTCTGTGCATGACAGTGCTTTAACCTGAAGTTGGTGAAATACATTTCGTTTCAGAAAGCGAGGGGTGCAGATGCACACATGAGGGGACACGAATGGAGTCAAAATCAAGGCGCAAGAGCTAAGGAGGACTGGGGCAAATGAGGTCTGAATGGAGGTGACGGGCAGGCAGTCGCGTGGAGAAGAGAGGCAAGAGCGTCCATTCCAGGTGAAGAAAGTAGCAGATGAGAAGCGCAGGGGTGAAGAGCCAGGTGTGCGCCGCGGCCGGGGAGCCCAGGGGACTGGCTGCTCTCTTTGCTTTGGCGGACCCGGCGTCGTGTGGAGACGCATTCAAATTGAACTTTAAAGTGTAGGAAACAGAAAGTGTTTTGTCCCCTTCGGAGAGTGTCCCATTTTCCACTCAGGCCCAATTTGCGTGCCACAGTCCTGAGTCTGCGATCTTCCTCTCAATGGACGCTTATGTTCTCGCCAGGAAGGGCAGCCCTTGCTAAATGTTATGGTTTGGAATGATCCTTCACAAGGATGGAAAACCGAGTTAATTCAATTAAGGCCCGGGGTCCTGGGCTTTGAACCAGCCACAGTCTCAATTTTATGAGAGGATGAAAAGTTAATTATTTGCCGAGTTGGAGCGAAGTCCACTTTGAAAATCCCTTTCCAAAAGAGTCATTTCCACGTCAGCTTCCCCGTGGAAAATCAAGGCAGGTTGAACCAGGGTCATAAGGAGACCTCGGGAGCTGGGTGCTCAGGTGGGGGTCCCAGGCTCTCCCACCCCCTGCCTTGCCTCTCTGCAGCCCATATTCAGAGGGCTGGATGCATCTGGAAAGTGACCGAAGTTTATGTTCACTCCCACAGGCCACTTTGAAAAATAGAAAACAAAATCCAAGTTGAATTCAGAAAGTCAAGTTTTTAAGGTGCTTTTATTTAGGGCAAGGTCTTAATAATTCATTTGATGGGGTTTTCCTTTTGTACGAACTGGCAGCTTCGCTGCTGTTTTTAGTGTTATTATTTTATTTAACTTTAAGTGTTTAACTTTAAACGTTAAACACACATAGGTATGCATGTAGATATAACAACTATGGAACAATTCCAGGGATGTTGAAAATACAAAGAAAGTTGAAGGTTATCCGTAAACCCGCTGCCCAGATAACTGGCTAGTGGTTTCCGTGTATATACTTCCAAAACTTTTTAGGCATGTGTCTACAGATAGGCACACACACCACATAATTAAGCACACACACACTCAAAAACATCCTTATGCTACCAGTTTTGTTTTATATTTCACAACCATATATCATAGATATTTCCATGTAAGTTGGGAGAGCAGAAGGGTGAAGTGCATAGGTTCTAGAAAGGAACTTTAGAGTGGATTGAGAAAACTGCCCAACCTTTTTAAGTCCCAGTAGAAAGACAACCAATCAATGGTGTGGTTCTGAGACTTAAAGGAAATACTCTATCTAAGCCTTTTAGTAGTTAAACTTAATAAATGCTCATTAAATATTAGCTATTGTCTTAACATCAGTGCATATAGATTTGTGTCTTCCTTTATAATGACAGCAAAACTTTCTATTGTATTTATGGACGTACCACCGTATTTTAGTATGTCCTTCTTGAGGGCCATTTATGTTGTTTCTAATTTCTTACTCTCCGAGATGGATCTGTGATGCATATTCTGTATACACAACTTTTGTGGCTTTGGTGTTCATGTAAGAAACCAGAAAA
Organism: Stenella coeruleoalba; assembly: GCF_951394435.1. Classification (NCBI taxonomy): domain Eukaryota; kingdom Metazoa; phylum Chordata; class Mammalia; order Artiodactyla; family Delphinidae; genus Stenella; species Stenella coeruleoalba. Next base: position 56,732,969 of record NC_137165.1, on the reverse strand, counting down.
ATATTTTCTGAAAATAAGAAATATCACCCCCCCCTACATACACACACACATAGAAAAGTTATTTTCATCTTACTAATGAGTTTACTTAAGTAATCCCAAGGAACACGCTGGAAATGCTACTACAGGATCTAAATCAAAGTAAAGGAACATTTTCAAATCAATGTACTCCTGGCAAGAAGAGTGGATGTGAAGTAACGAGCCCCAAGTTCTAACTCTCACTTTATTATCAACCCCAAACAATGCCAAACGCTCTAGAACTCAGTTTTCTCTTTAGTAAAAGAAGAGGTTAAATGAAATGAACTGGCAGTTCTTTGCCATTTGATTATAGGACTTATACTCTGTCAGTATTGCTTGTGGGATGTCTTACCGTTGACATTATGAGAAAACCTAAGTCCTAAAAGAACACTGGGCCAAGCCTAAAGGACATCATGATACTTCTTTGCATTCAACTCTAATGAAATGAGATGAACCAAAATGCAAAACGTGACTCTTTTATTCCCATGCTTTTATTCCGATACATACCAATAATAGAAACTCATAAAAATGGAAAGACCGTAGAAACACCCAGCAAACAAATTATTCAGTCTTATCATGTACAAAAAAAGAATTTCAAAGAGCAATGGGGGACATAAGAAAGTTAAGATATGATTTCTGCCTTAGCATTGCTGCCACGTGGTAGGAGAGAAAAGCCATGCCCATACAAAGATCTCTGAAAATAGAAAGCTTGTTTAGTTATGAATTGGATGCCCTTTTTTGTTTCAGAAAAGGTTTATGTCAGTTTAGAAAACTGCATATAATATAAAAAATTAAAATGCATTAAAATAAATTACAAAGACAATGCAAACAAAATGACAAATACAAGCATAAGATTAAGGTAGGGATAAGCCAGATTCATTCAATAAAATGCTATATACTACATCTTTGACTAAGCATTCTGGCAGCCAGTGCAAAGAGGAAGGGCTAGACAAGGAAAGACAGACATTACATGGTTACCAGGATCATCATAACAGTAGTTAAGGCTTATATAGGGCTTGCTGTGTGATACGGCAGGCAAGAAATATCCTGAGACTTTTACATATAGATTAACTCATTTAACCTCATGATAAACTATGAAGTAATTCTATTATTATCCCCAAACTACATTGGAGACACAGACTCAGAGTGGTCAGTTAAATTACTCAGGGGCAGGACTTCCCCAGTGGCACAGTGGTTAAGAATCCACCTGTCAATGCAGGGGACACGGGTTCGATCTCTGGTCTGGGAAGATCCCACATGCCGCGGAGCAACTAAGCCCATGCGCCACAACTACTGAGCCTGCGCTCTAGAGCCTGTGAGCCACAACTACTGAAGCCCGAGCACCTAGAGCCCGTGCCCTGCAACAAGAGAAGCCACCGCAATGAGAAGCCTGCGCACTGCAACAAAGAGTAGTCCCCGCTCACCGCAACTAGAGGAAGCCCTCACGCAGCAATGAAGACCCAACGCAGCCAAAAAATTAATTAATTGATTAAAAAAAAAATCACTCAGGGGCACCCAGATAGGCAGTCCTAGTTAGAGCTAGCATTCAACTCCAAGGGGTTTCCCAAGTCACTAGATTGATTCCCCTTCTCCTTCGGCCCCTGGGCTATGAAATAAAGGAAGAGGGTTTGCAGTTTTTTTGTTTTGTTTTTTATTCCTTAGACTTTCTTAAGCACTCTTCTTTCTCTGGAAACTAACATGCAAATATATATTTATAATCAGAAAAATTAATATACTTACAAAAATAAACAAGGCATGTTAAACTTAGGGATCAGTCAGTAAACTCACCACAAGACACAGCAGAGGGAGTCACCAGCTGAGGAGCGGTGGTCAGGAAGGCTTCCTGGAAGAGGTCAACCTCAAAGGATTGGGGAAGCATCTCAGGAAACAGGAATTGTGGGTAAGCGAGTGTATTTTTCAGGATCTGTTGACAAAATTGAGCTCCTGAGCAATGGTTGCTCGTTTCCACAGAACCCAAAGACATTGACCTTCCAATACTGATAGATCAAAGAGAGGAAAATCAGTTAGAGCCACATGTTTCTTGGCGTGTATTGTCAGATACCCATAAAGCCCTCAAATTCCTTTCAGGAAGGTGGTAATTATGGCCTCTGTGTTGTCTTCTTTCTCTCCTCTGTTTTTCTTCTCACTCATTTATTCCTAAAGTCACAAATCCACAACTTCAAATGAGAATGACAGCAAGGAAGGGCAGGAGGCCAGGATGGGGAGAAAGAAAAAGGAATAAGGAAAGTGGCCTTTGGACCCTACTCCTTGGTCATTCCTGTCAGAAGACCCCACTGCAAAGATGCAAAAACCCACCCTCATTAACAGCCTGGTGACAGATATGAGAAAGTTCACCCCTCTGAAGCCACTGGAGCATCCTTGTCTCTGAGAGTCCCAGGCAAACAAAACTTCGCTAGCAGATATTTTCAGAACATTCATTTACTCCAAAATCAGATCAGTGAAGGGTTGAGAATATTCTCTGGGAAATCTGCTCAGCCTTTAAGGAGAGGGTTCTAAATGCAGTCATTGATGCAACAATTAAGGGGAATAATTATCTCTTCCCTTTCTTCTGCCACAGAGAATTGCTAGAGGCCAAGAACCGATTAGTGCTGGCTAACAAATCCTGCCCTACCCTTACCCTCACCCCGCCGGCCCCCGCTGGCTCCCAAATGGAAAAGGGCAGAATATTTTTCAGCTGAACTAATTCATGAAGCTATAAAACTAGCAGCCTTGCTTACCATTCACCATTTGGTATTTAAAAACTCAAAACTAGGAGATTAGACAGGTTGGCTTTATTTACCGTTACTACAATTAAATAAACAGCCCCCTGTGTGAATTAATCGCCTCACTGCAGTCTAAAATAGTGCAAGAATCTAGGCGAGATTTTGAAAAATGTTGAGACTGATTTGAATCAACTAGGAATTGCTAATGGTTTTTGTAGCTTTCAACTCCGTCTCCGCAAAGCAAACACACACACACACACACACACACACATATCTAAACTCAGGAATACGGTTTTGTCAGTTGCGTCTCTGTGGGTTAACCTTGATCTTTGCAAAATGAAGATTCATGTTAGTCTTGCACTGCTTTCCTTCTCAACACGGCTAAGAGGAGACAAAGACTACAATGCAGGTGATCTTCTCTTTCCTAACCTTCAAACTTACGTTTTATGACCTGCCCAGTGTTTATTTCATCCTGAGATCCTGGACCAGAGCCCCCAGTGGTTGCCGAATAATTCTCAAAACAAGACATCAGTGGGACAAAAAGGGCTAAAATTTACATGAACGTAGAGAATCTTATTCTCTAGGAAAACTAAATGCTTCAAGACTCTACCTAAGAAAGATAAAGAATAAAAGAATAGCAGCGTGTGTGTGTGTGTGTGTGTGTGTGTGTGTGTGTGTAGGAACAGCCATTCACATTAATTATTAAACTGTTTATTTTATATTGGAGTATACTTGATTAACAATGTTGTGTTAGTTTCAGGTGAACAGCAGAGTGGTTCAGTTCTACATATACACGTATCTATTCTTTTTCAAATTCTTTTCCCATTTAGGTTATTACATGGTATTGGGCAGAGTTCCCTGTGCTACACAGTAGGTCCTTGTTGGTTATCTATTTTAAATATTTTAATTAAAAATAGAGATGAGAGAAAAATTATACCAAACCATTAAGGGAGAACATGCACTTAGGTACCAGCTCTGCAGAGGTGGCCTTATGATCACAGCTATGGGACGGGTGGCACTGAATTCAATTAGCTCAACTCTTTTTTAAAAAGGAATGGAAAGCCTTACAAACCACAAACAGTGCATGTGATAGTCCTGGGGATTATCGAGGAGAAAAAAAATGAAAGAAGAACAAGTTAAACAAGAACTGCGATAGACCGGGTAATGGAGGAGAGTGGGTGCACTGCATGCAAACCCCAAACACAGCAGCAGGTGGAGAAGATGTTGACTTTATTTAGCATTAATTGCAGGAAAGGGTCTATAAAATGTGGTCAAAAATTATTAAACCCCCAATGTTATGCCAACATTATGCCATCCCCTGTTCCAAGGCAGGTGTATTATTGCTGGTCCCCAGAATTAAAGTAAATCATTGCTTTCCCATGTATTCTGAATATTGCATTTCGTTGTTTTTTACTGCCTCGTTTCTCGAGGTTTTGTGGCTTAATAGGCACTGTTATGGATAAAGTCAACGTGGGATCCATGTTGGGGGAGGGAACGTGGGATAAAGAATACCAGAACACCCCTTCAACACTCCCTCTACACCCTTCAATTCCTAGGTGTGCGTTCTCTACATACATCTCCAGAAACTTCTCTGGGGTGAAACATACTTCCAGCGACGGCCACAGATAAATCTCTTGCATCCCACTGACACTGGAATACGCACTTAGATGTAAGAGGGGTCCCTCCAAATACTCACTCATCCGCAGGAACCCAGGTCTGCTTACTTGAAGCCCAAAACTTGCTTCGAGAAGCCACAAAATGATGTTAATTATTTCAAACAAAAGATGGGTTGGGGTCACCCACAAATCCCAAAGGAGTCAAAACATACTTATTAAATCTCAGTTGAAAAGTAAAACATCCAAGTGGCGTTTTGCAGTAGGCTCTCACTACCAGCCAGGAAAAGATTTACAAAGACCCAGAAAAAGGAAACTCAGACAGATAAACCACCTACTGGCAGAGCCCAGACAGTCTTCCATAAACTATAGTTTGTTCATAAGCTATAAGAGCTCACAGATGGGTTGAGAAAAATAAGACAATTAAAAACATTCTCATAATTCATTTCATGAGATCGATGTGCCCGCGGACCATCCAACTTTGGCCACCGGGAAATAACACTCAAGCTACTGGAAAATGGGGCAGCCTCCTCCATCCCAGTGTTCCCTGATTTTGGACGTGACCAACACACTGCCCCTTCAAGCTCTCTCTCACCACCCTCGCCCCGCAACATCCTGTATCTTTTTGTCTTTAATTCACAGAAAACAAAAGGATAGGCAGTCACTGAGAGACCTGCTGCCATGTCTCTGCTTCCCAGAATGCAAAGCGATGGGCAGAGAAACACTCGGAGAGCAGCATCCTGGTTACAGCATGGTCAGGAGCGGCAGTGGAAGGTGTGCGGCACTTGTTCCCAAAGCCAGGTGCCATGCAGAGGCTGGGGGAAGAGAAAGTGCGATCATGCTACAACAGCGCTTCCCAGCCTTTTCTTCCCCACTATCACACTCTTCCAAGAAAACTTTTTAGACTTTTTTCCTAATTGCCCCTCTTTTACATGAAATTTAGTGTCACAGACATACTGTGTATCCATTTATATATTGTATGTATATCTGTGCTTTATATATTTAAAAGAAGAATGTTTTCTTTCTCTTTCTCTCTCTCTCCTTTCTTTCTTTGCTCTGGCCTAGAAAGAACAAATGATCGCCCCCTTGGTAGTGATCCTGTTCCTGTTGAGAATGCATATGCCAGCTACTACCAGCTCCTTAGATCCTGGGAGTACAGTTATGTGCCCACTGCAATTTTTTTCCCCCTATAGAGCAGGGCTTCTTAACTTCTGAACCCTTGATCTTTGGGCCAAATCACTCTTTGCTGCAGGGGCAGTCCTGGGATGGTAGCATGTATAGCATTATCCCTGGCCTCTAGATGCCAATAGCACTTTTATCCCTCATCCCCAGTTGTAACAACCAAAAATGTCTCCAGACCTTGTTAAATGTCCCCTGGGGCATTTATGGGGACAAAATGCCCCCTGGCTGCGAACCAGTGCTCCAGGGGAGAGGAGGGATACAGCAGTGGGCAAGGCAGGCGGAGCCCCTGTCTGTTTTGCTACTAAACAGTTAATTAAGTTTAACAGCCCTCAGTTACTTTACCTCTCAAAAAAAATTAAATAATATCGAAGGTCCTCTCCAACTTTATTATCCTATCGCAAGTGAAGTTTCTGTGTGTGTTTTTAATTTAACAAACCTGGGCTATTTAGAATGGCTCTTTTCCCCGCTAAAGATTTGAACTGAAATCACATACACAATTAATTCCACTTTAAACAAAGCTCAAAAGCATTTATCGATACTCTTCCAAAATCGGTTTGTGAGTGATTTTATACAGGGAAAGGTATGCAAATATCATCTCCTTGTAGATTACGGTCCTGAGCAGGCAATGTGGGGTGTTGTAGAGAGCAGAGCAGAGCAGCATACAGAATCCAGCGTACAGCAGACGTCATGCTTTATGAGTGTAAAGCCATCAAAGAGTGTCATAAAATCACATTGAGCCTCGTTAAAGGTTTTGTTGACATTTTTTATAAAAGGAATCTCTCTCTTCTCCCCCTCTCCCTCATTCATTCATTTCCTCTCTCCCTCTCTCTCTCTCTCTCTCATATAAATTGACGTTTTGCAACTCAAAACCCAGGACTGAATTAAATGATTGTAGTGGGTGATAAAACAAGATCTTATATTAACATGCCGCCTCGTATCATCACAAGTACTTAATTCTCACACACAGAAAAAGTCGTATGATGTTGATAGTGAAAAAAGTATTGTCCCAGCTTAAGCAGTAATGTAAAGAAGAGAGGCTTAGAAAAGTTAAGTGATGGGAATAGAGTCTGCTCCTAGGCCCTTTATTCAGGTTATGCGGGAGCCCTTCAGATGATATTGAAAATTCCCTAGCCATTCTTGCTACTGCCAAGTTCTATTTGCCGCAGGTCACCAAAATATTATACTCCTGGACTTAGGAATAAACTCAGAGTGTCTCTGAGGTGAGACGAGGACCGAGGTCAGTTTTTATACCATTCACGTCTCTTCAACCTAGGAGATTACGTGATACCTCAGTGAACTAGGGGTGAACGTTAAATGATTCCTTTATTTACCACCTGAAGCAGAAAATTCTCCCTAAGTACGGAACTGACTTCATGAGAGGGTCTCAAACTGGATCTAGGACCCATCGCATCTTGGAGTGCTGATATGCCCTCTAGCTTGATATTTTCCATTGCAAAAGCATCATCTAAGAGATGGGTGACTCACATGCTTTGGAATCCCTTAAATAACTGGAGAAGGACACACTGAAGACCAGGATGAGTCCCTGATTTTTTAAACTAATGACCTATGTTCCTTGGATCAGTGTCAGCCCTAGAGTAAACCAAAGAACTACCCATGAAGAGACTACTGTTTGTTTGGTTGGTTGTTTTTCTATGTAGATAGGTAATGGCGGTTGGCTTCTCTTTTCCTTCAATTTTGATGGCCAAATCATCTTGAAAGGAGAGGCTATTTTAAGTTCTTAGAACTTAAAACTCCGTTTCCCACTCTGAGGCTGGCTCAGTATCCAGGAAACGTATAAATATTATCTGATGACTTGTTCCTTGATGGAAATGACTGAAGAAATTGAGGGACCCCTGCCCCAACCCAGTGTCATATTCCCATAGCCACCAGACTTGATCCCCTGTTGGCAAATTCATCTATAAGGTAGCCAAGTGCCTGCTGGGGTCAACATCTGGAGAACGCTGCCAGAAAGCCTAAATGGTCATTATCCTATTTTGGAAGCTTCTCACTCTCTGGCCCGAAGTTAAAATAACTGGCTGAAGAACCAGGAACTTCTCCTAAAGAAGCATCCAAAGGGAAAGCCAAGTAGCTCATAAAACCTCACCCCAGTTTGTAAAACAGTGAAAGAGACACTTAGCATAGCATGGTGCTCCCCTGGTTTTCGTTATTTTATGAGATCTCAGTAAGTTTCCCGGGGCTGCTGTAAAAAAAGATTTCTTTTTAGTGTCTTGCTAGACTAGATTCCCCCGGCCACCATGCTCTTGGTGCCACCTCCTCTCCATGCCTCCCCTCCCTTTGTCTGGTACACAAAAGCTCTTCCATGTCCCATGCTCATTCTGTCAACCGACGTTCTTTTGGCTCAAAATGCTTCTTTTCTCTCAGTGTTCACTGCTGATGGGGCCTCTCACAGTTCAAATTATAGGTCAAGCAAGGCTCTATGTTAAGGGTTTTATTAAAAAATGAAGGGATTTCCCTGACAGTCCAGTGGTTAAGACTTCACCTTCCAATGCAGGGGGTGCAGGTTCAATCCCTGGTCAGGGAGCTAAGATCTCACATGTCTCGGGGCCAAAGAACCAAAACATAAAACAGAAGCAATACTGTAACAAACTCAATCAAAGATTTTAAAAATGGTCCACATCAAAAAATCTTTGGGACTTCCCTGTTGGTGCAGTAGTTAAGAATCCGCCTGCCAATGCAGGAGACACAGGTTCAATCCCTGGTCAGGGAAGATCCCACATGCCGCGGGGCAACTAAGCCTGTGTGCCACAACTACTGAGCCTGCACTCTAGAGCCCGCGAGCCACAACTACTGAGCCTGCATGCCACAACTACTGAAGCCCGTGCACCTAGAGCCCGTGCTCTGCAACAAGAGAAGCCACCGCAATGAGAAGCCTACGCACGGCAACGAAGAGTAGCCCCCGCTTGCCGAAACTAGAGAGAGCCCGGGGCGCAGCAACAAAGACCCAACGCGGCCAAAAATAAAATAAATAATAAATTTTTTTTTTAATTCAATATGGTAACATCTCATAATCATGGAAGGTGAACACTGGGATGTTCCTGAAGGAATGGATTTCCCCAGGTGCTGGTTGGGCTGAGATGAACCTCAGCTGTCCACCTCCTCCAAGAATGGCTTCCACTGAAGAAAGATGCCTCACCCAAGGCTGTGCTTTCTTCCATGGCAGCTCACATCCAAGAACTAACTAACGTGAGTATTAAAGGCCCACTTTCTCTAACTCTGGACAACTCAGAAGATGCTGCTAGCTCCAGAGCTGCCTGTGGTTGGCTCTGCACTGCAGCCCAGCTTTTCCTTCTGCCCAGTTCTCCTTCCTTTCTCTGCCACAAGATGTGAACCCCAGGAGTTCTCCCTAAGAACCATCCTGCACACCCGCTCTACATGGGAGTCAACCTCCCAGGGAACTCTGACTGTGATGGCTGGTGCCAGGAACAGGCTGATAAAGCAGGTGCCAAGATGGCATTCTGGAACTTGATCACTTGCCACCCAGCTAACGATGAGGACCCCTTACTGGTGCCAGATGAAGCACGATGGAGCAGTGCTATTGTTAAAGGTCCACCAGGGGTGGACGGGGGAGGCTGTATCTGTGAGCCTGCATGAGATGGTGCGAGGTATTAGACATTTAAAAATACAGGAGGAGGGCTTCCCTGGTGGCGCAGTGGTTGAGAGTCCACCTACCGATGCAGGGGACACGCGTTCGTGCCCCGGTCCGGGAAGATCCCACATGCCGCGGAGCAGCTGGGCCTGTGAGCCATGGCCGCTGAGCCTGCGCGTCCGGAGCCTGTGCTCCGCAACGGGAGCGGCCCGCGTACCGCAAAAAAAAAAAAAAAATACAGGAGGAAGAGCAACTAGAGGGAGAGGGCAGTGGGTTGGCCGTTGCTAAGCTTGACTGACACCCTAGGAAATGGAAAAGCTGAGTGCGATGGTCAGCAATTAAAAGCTACGTGGGGAAACCATAAGAGGTCCTTGGTGGCACAGACAGAAGCTCGCCCCCCTCCAGAGGGCAGACAAAGCAGAGCACTAGGCCAAAGGAGGTTAATTCTCTGTCAAGGAGACCAGGCCAAGGCCAAAGCCCTAGTTAAAGAGGACAGGGCTTTGACTCTTGGGATGGGGACATTTGGGTAATGATACCCACAAATACTGCCCCCCTCCAGATTCTCCTGAGCCCTCTGCCTCTGCAGAAGTCATCCACAACTCCCAGTAAGCTAACGTTGGCTCCTTGCCTAAAGGCAGTGCCCGGGCTTCCTCCCTGCAAGACAACATGCTCCACCTTCAGGACTGTCCCCACCTCCTGTCCTGGCCACTGGGGTGACATCTAAGGACGAGGCACAGCCCAACCCAACCGAGGAGGAGCTGCGTTTGCCAAAGGGGGGAAAGCACTGAGCCCCAAGGGGGCTGGGGACCCGCCAGCATGCCCTGGCAGGAGCGGGGACAGTGCTCACAGGACTGGAGTATGAGCACGCGAGACTAAGCGCGTAGAGCGTAACACTGGATAAAAGAGAGTCTTACTGATGTGCATGCCCTTCCCCCCAAGACAGGAGTTAGCCATCCTGTCAAGGACTGTGGGAAATGGCATGAATGCATCCCACGAATGGCTCCCAGATGTATGGGGAAAGTGACGGCCCCCCCACTATTAAGGCAGGTAGAAGTACCAGAACTCCCATGGCAAACATGGAGGAAGGAATATAAGTTCAGAGACGCGGACATTCTAGAATGGCTGAAAATGCCACCTGGAATAACGTTCACGGGGCAGCCCAGAAGAACCAACATTTTCTGAAGCAATAGGAATGTTTTTCTGAGAGGGGTACCAGCCTCTCTAAGTAGGTCAGTGATGGCTCTGCTCTCTAGGACAGGGTCCTCAGGAGAAGATGCTGAGAGAAAACGGAGCTCACTAGTCGCAATTAAATGATAGAACCTCTAAATAACAGTGACCAGATTACAATGCTTAACCGCCAAAAGCCAAGGGAGTATAATTATCATAATGAACAGTAAGGAGAGGGAACAACCAAGCCAAAATGTTAGCTCGGCCCCCTTAGTGGTTGTGAAACCTTGAGCATGTTATTTCATATCTCACCGAAATATGTATATTATCCCCCGTCATGATCACTTTGGATCAGATAATATCTACAATATCTTTCCATCTTGACATAACCTTGCAGTCTATGATGGTAGCTACTAGCCACATGTGGCTATTTAAACTAACAGTTTAATTAGATTAAATTAAAATTCAATTCCTCAGTTGCACTAGCCACAGTGTTCGAAACTCACCTGGGGCCAATGGCTACCATAGTGAACAGCAGAGATACAGAACATTTCCATCATCACAGAAAGTTCTGTTGACAGCACTGCCCTGTAATACTATTATAATATATCCCAGTCCTTTTAGGTTCATTTCACACATACATACACACACATAAATTAAAAAATACATAAACTAAGAGCTAACAGAGTATGAAATCAACCATTCATAAGGGCTCAGCACTAGGAAATTTATACATAGTATCTCAATTTCATCACACAACATCCCTATGAAGTTGATATTATGTTCTACCACGTATGGATAAGGAGTCTATTCAGTTTCCTAAAGTGATTAAGACCCTTACCCCAATCATACAGCTTGGAGGTTGTGGAGGAAAGATCCAAAGTCTTCACGCATCCTCCCCCTTAGGCACGTACCCTACTTTCTTCCATCAGGCTTCAATGCTGATGGTAATTACAACGTGACTGTCTTCCGAATTCCAACATGACAGGTTTGTAGGGGCTGGAACTCAAGTAGCTAGTAACCAGCTTGCAGACCCTTGGAGGCAGAGACTTGCCTAGTTTCTTAGTTCTTAGGGCAGCATATTGAAAATAAAGGGAGCACTGCCTGGAAATGCTCCCTTCCCTCTGGCTTTCAAGTTCATTATTTTTTGGTCTCAAGCTGACATTTTAACCACTTTGTGCACATCCCTCCTCCCCTGACCTTCACACATATCCTCTTTGTTAATACTTTTTTTTCTATACTGCTGTCTGAAAATAGCATAGATGTCTGGATGCTCTTTCATTTCATTAATGTAATAATAGCATAGATGTCTGGATGCTATATTACTCCATTAATTTAATAACTCTAATAATATTCTGCTTTCACCCTATACGCTGCTTTCAGAGTACACATAAGTGCTTGTGTTTGTGATGAAAGAAAACTACTCGCTGTTAGGACTGGAGGTTCAGAAGAATTCCCTGACACGGGCAAGTTGAGAACTGAAGTTTATATTTTGGAAGGAAAAGGGGGATTCCCAGGTACAAGCTGTGAAATCTGACTGACTGAAGTTCAACTGGCTTTCAATATTTTTCGAGGTGAAATGGTACGGCACATTTTGAGGGACAATAACGTTGCTTAAAGGCAACGTGGCTTGGAATCAGAAGACTTGTGTTTTGGTACTAACTCTGCCATGCATGCCTGTGGGACCTAGACAGGCAATTAAACTACTGAGTCTCTTTCTCCTCCTCTGCAAATGGTAACCACGGTAACCACCAGCCTTACCTTCTGTACTGGATACTGCGGTATGTGGCCCAACTTACCCCTTTGTGACCAAGGAAATTATTTTCCCAGGTATGAGAAGTGTTGTCTGTTGACAGCTCACAGACCAATCTTGTCCAGGAATTGCCTTTAGCCCAAAGGAGACACCTTACCCAAGTTTACGCACCATCCCAAGAGCAGCCCACATTCAGTAACTAGGGTATGTGGTATACCAAGGTCCAGTATCCTTATCTGAACTCAGGACATCTCTGAGGGGCCATTCTGGCTCCAGACCTCCCCGTAAGCTCAGCCAATGCCTGTGTTGTAATTACACTGCAATTCAATGTCTCCCTCTGCCCAATCCTGCTTTCCTCACTCTTTTTGGGTGGTTTCTTCAAGACCCCTCCTGAATTAAGCACACGTAAGCAACTCTACATTGCAAATTCACCTGGAAGCCACCTGGATCCCTGACACATGCCATAAGAGTTTTGTTTCTTCACTCCCATCCCACAAACATCAAACCAAACATACTATTGAAAGTATTTCTTGTGTGTTTTTATACTGAAGCATTTTGCTATGAAATACACAAACTAGGGGAAAACTTTGAAAGGCTTAACTCTCATGCTGGTGAAATAACTGTAATCTGGATACAGCCATTGGAATGGTTAATTTCTTGGCCATTTTAGTGGGATCCAAGGTTAGAGTTAACATAGCATGACCTGCTTTAGAATTTTAAAACAATCTCATCAGAAAAGGTTTTATTAATATCACCCAAGACACTTCATGCTACCCACTTTCCTCTTCACAATGTCTTCCCCAGTACTCACAGTCAACATGAATCATTCTTTCCTTGCTGCTTCTGTATCATTCTGTGCAAGTTGGGCACAGTTATTCGTGTAGGTGCTTTTCTTCCTTACTGGATTGTGATGCTCTTGTAAGTCAGGGACTATATATTATTCATATTTTATCCCCCCAGTGTCAAGTACATTACCTTTCACTTAATAAGCTGTCCACAAATATTGGCTGAATGTCAATTTGGGTAGTTATATTTATTGTAGTTTATATGCAGTTATAGGCCAAATTTTCTTCCATTTTCTCTGAAGACTACAGGAAAGAGAAAACATCTTAACCTGAAGCCTCAGAGATTTAGGTATAAAAGCTGTTTTTATAGGTGTGAAGTTTGTTATATGTTACAAATGGCTACTAACACCCATACAATTATGGCCAACTGATTCTTAACAAGGGTGCCAAGACCACTCAATGAGGAAAGAATAGTCTCTTCAACAAAGGAAGAGAAAAGTGGAAGAAAGTGAAAAGGCAATCTACAGAATGGGAGAAAATGTTTGCAAATCACATATCTGATAAGGGTCAAGTATTCAGAATATATAAAAAACTCTTACAATTCAACAACAAAAATATAACCAACTCTATTTTAAAATGAGCAAAGGGTTTGAATAAACGTTTTCCCCCAAAAGATATACAAATGGCCAAAAAGCAAATGAAAATATGCTCAACAGCATTTGTCATTAGGGAAATGCAAATCAAAGCCACAATGATATAACACTTCACATCCACGAGGATGTCTAGAATTTTAAAAAACTAACAAAGATAACAAGTGTTGGTGAGGATACGGGGAAATTGAAATCCTCACACAGTGATGGTTGGGATGTAAAATGGTTCAGCCGCTTTGGAACTGTGGAAAACAGTTTGGCAGTCCCTAATAAGTCAAACATAGAAGTACTACATGACCGCATAATTCCATTCCAAGGTATATAATCAAAAGAACTGAAAACAGGAACTAAAAAAAAAGTACATAAACACACATATTCATAGCAGCACCATTCATAATAGCCAAAAGGTAGAAAGAGTGAATAAACAGGTAAACAAATTATGGTCTATATATACAATGGAAGATTATTCCATCATAAAAAAGAACGAAGTACTGATACATGCTGCAGCATGGATGAACCTCCAAAACATGCTACATGAAGGAACCCAGACATAAAAGGTCACATATTGTATGATTATCTATTAAACATCCAGAAAGACAGAAATCCACAGAGACAGAACACAGATCTATGGTTTCCAAGGGCTGAGGGGTGGGGGAAACAGGGAATGACTGATTAGTATGTTTTATTTAGGAGTGGTGAAAATATTATGGAACTCGATAGAGGTGGTAATTGCACATTTTTAATGTAATAAATGCCACTTTAAAATGTTAGTTTTATATTATATGAATTTATATAAAAATTTGTATAAAAATAACCTCAAAAATTATTTTTTTAATGTTTAAGTAGCGACTACTAAGCTTTGAAATGTCTCCTGTGTTAGCCCTCTAGACCTTACAGGATTGTCTAAACATATCATTGATCTTAAGTTAAGGGAATAAGTTATTTTCCCTTCCAGGTTCTTTTTAAGTTGGCAGATAGCAGACAGCAGTATTATTCATCAATACCTTCTTCTGTTCTATTTTGGGGTATCTATAGAATGATACTTCTTTGGTGTCCCCTTGAATTAAGGAAAGCCATTTGACTATTTCGGTCCAGGAAGCTTTAAGCAGAAGTTACCTGTGTGATTTTGAGTGGTAAGAAATTCTCCATGTTCTCTTCGTCTGCCGTGATAATAGGAAAAACAAAGCATGGGTTGACATGGAGGTGTTACAACATGGAAACCTTCTGGAATGCTGAGCTCTTGATGGAAGACAGCTTTTCCACAGCCAACATCCACAATAGCCTAAGACTGTTGGTCACGGGATAGCTGCAAGTGGCTTTGTGACCCCTTGCTGAGATTTAACACGAGGAAGAAAAAGCTCTCTCCAAGACGTGAAATACAAGTTTCTCCTTTTGGTCTAACCTGAGTTAAGACAGGTCATACCATATAAGGGACACACTTAACTCTAAAAAATGTATTCGTCATTTATCTCAAATTCACATTTACCTGGGTATCCGTATTTTATCTGACAACTCTAGTCCTGACTGACTTAGACTAACACCAAACGTCCTCTAGAGGGAGGCAGGGAGGACACAGGAACAAAATCGAGCTGCACGTCTGTCTGTCTCATTTTTACAAAGGAAGAAGGCAAGCTGGATGCTAAAAATGCAAACATCAGCATATGCTACACCTGATGTCCATTAAGGGGTTTTCGAAGAGAAATTCCAGGATGAGTTGCTTTCTCCAACAAATAATCTCAAGGCTTAAACCCTGGATTAGTAAGTATTATAATCCAATCCAATTGAACAAATATTTATTTAATACTTTTTATCAACAAGGCGCTGTTGAAGATTCCGGAAGCCCATTGAGTCTCTGCTACCAAGGTGTTTCTGAAGGGGAGAATTAAGTAAATGCAGGACCAAATGGGAGGAGCACCATGAGAAGGATCCAGAGAGCCATGGGCCTCCAGGGCTATGCTTTCCTGGAAGGGCCAGCTTTGGAAACGTGTTCAAGGATAATGGATAAAAAGCGAGATGATAGAGAACTGGGAGATAAGAGCTAGATGGAGAACGTAGGGCTAATTTTTACAGAGAAATTTCAATCCAAATCTGAAATCTCCAAACGCCATGCAGTTGAACTATGGTGAAGAAGATTTTTGAGCAGTGGCATGGCATGATCAAAGCTGAATTTTGAGAAAAATCATTCTGACAGCAGTGTGTGGGATGAACTGTATGGAGAAGAGAAGGCAAGTTGAGAAACCATAACGAAACGGTCCAGAACAACGCGATCAGGTCCAACACCCTCTCTCGGTAACTTAGACTTTGTAGAGTTTCTTTACCATCTCAAAATGAAATTCACGTAGAATATAACCTGCCTACAAACATAATTCCCGGGAAATAAGCATAATGCCCTAACTGTAGCATAAAGAAGCAATGAAGTGACTATTTTATAATAAAACATAGATTCTAGTACAGGGGTCATTAAACTACCAAATATAACCCTCGACCTGTTCTTATGTGGCTCTATGGTCCATAAGATAAAATGTTTTTTTTTTCATTTTTAAATGTTTTTTTAAAAGTGTTTATATAAATTCTTATATAGCATCCTTGATGCCCTCTTGGCCCTCAAAGCCTAAAGTATTTACTATCTGGCTCTTTACAGGAAATATTTGCCAACCCCTGTTCTCAGGAATGGCTACATTATTAGCATGACCCAGTGCAAAGTGAAAATGCAGGCTCCTAATGAAAAGTATTAAGGGGTTCAAGACAGCGATGACAAAGCAGTCAACCGCGCGCAGGGCCCGCAGCCCTGACACCAACCCTGCCTGCTCCAGTGTGTAAATGCTCCACCACACACACAAGGAACTCGGCAGACGTGCGTCCTCGTGAACACACCAGCTGCAAGTGGGGACCAATATACACAGGGCCCTGCTCGCTGTGCTATGCTGCACAGCGGTCCCAGTACTAACACATTTATCAACAGCTCAAGTACCACGATGGCGCTTCCATTTTTTTAAAAAATAAATTTATTTATTTATCTTTGGCTGTGTTGGGTCCTCGTTTCTGTGCGAGGGCTTTCTCTAGTTGCAGCGAGCGGGGCCCACTCTTCATCGCGGTGCGCGGGCCTCTCGTTGCGGAGCACAGGCTCCAGACGCGCAGGCTCAGTAGTTGTGGCTCACGGGCCCAGTTGCTCCGTGGCATGTGGGATCCTCCCGTACCGGGGCACGAACCCGTGTCCCCTGCATCGGCAGGCGGATTCTCAACCACTGCGCCACCAGGGAAGGCCGGCGCTTCCATTTTTGATGCGATATTTCTAAAATGACAAACTCTTGGGGAATTTTTGAATAACGTGCCATATAATCTTTTAAAAATGTACGTGAAAGTTGCATTTCTGGGATATTCGTAGAATGTTAAAAAACATAAAGAACTGTACTTACATGTGAGATAGAATTAGCTTCGAGGCTCCAGTATTAGCAGGTTTTATATAAATGTTCAGTGCAAGACTCAGGGTAAGTCTCTGCTGTGAAGCGCTGGCCAGCACATTGCTGAATGAACAACATCACTAACCACTATGTGCTCAGCGCTACTAGTATCTCCATGGCCCCTCGTGCTGTAACACCCGGAAATGCCCACAGGCATTTTCAAACCACCCTTTAGGAGGTGGTACTATCTGAGTTGACAGCCATTAGAGAATCTAATAATGATTAGATATTGTATGGTAAGGGTGAGATATTGTAGAAATGGAGTTTTTGGCCCTTAGCTATTGGTTGGAAGGGGGAGAAGGTAAGAGGGAAAATTTAAAGATGAAAAACATGACCTCATGTACTAACATAGTCCTTTTAAATGTACCAGATCAGAATTGCTTAGGTATCTCACTTTCTCTTTGTGACGTCCCTTTGAGGTAAGTAGGACAAATGCTAATAACATCAGGAACATAGACCAATGTAGAGTTACCTATACTCAGCATTTTCTAATCTTACATTTCACAGAATGCAGATTCAGCATGAAGGTTAGCTATTAGTTGACCTATTAAATGTTTTTGTTAAAAATATATATTCATTTCGGAGCTAATTATCAACACTCATGATACGCAAGACATATAGAGTGGAAATGCGGAAAAGAACAGCCTGAGACCTAGGAAGAGCGGGCAACTCGCCCAAGTGCCCATGACACGTAGATGGCAGAGCCAGGCCCAGGATTCAGCTCTTACGATTCTTCATTCCGTATCCATCCAGTTTTCTTTCCCTCATGGGGTGAACTAATTGGCCCAGTACCTTGCTTTGGATAGAAGGCATTTCGACATGCAACTTCGAAGAGCAAGGAGAACACCATCAAAAATGATGACATCCGATTCTCTTCCGAGTCTTAAAAAGGCACTCACTTGACGCCCCTCTCTAATTGAAGGAGAGAGGGTAGTGCACAGACAGCTGGCAGGATCTGAAGGCTAGTGAAGCCCCATGAAGAGAGTATTCATATCTATACTTACGTAGAGCCCGAGGAAAACACAGAGAAACGAGACACTGGAGTGTTTTTAAAAATTGTTATTGTTGAACCAGGCCCAGAAACCCACTACAGAGCATACAGGTCTGGAACTTGGCAAGACCCAAAATTAATGGTATCGTCATGCAGTTATATATAATAACTTAAGCCGCGCACCAGGAAGGAGGCTCAGATAGGGTGACCACCTCAGCCCACGCATAAATAACCCATGTTAATATCGTGAAAGAGGTCACAGACTGGAGTAATGTGCTGACGTCTGGCTGCTCCTGGCAGGATAGCCAGTATGGTCTAACCAGATGGCCGTTAATTAGTGGTGGCTGTCCCAGCAGAGGGCAGCTTGGGCAGGAATGGTTATGTGGACTACCCCCTCATGCCTGGCTCCTAGAACTCTTGGCATAACGTCAGAAACGCCACTGTGGTTACTGCCAACAGGTCTGATGTCACCGATGGCAGCCTCTTGGGCTACCAACATCACTGGAGGGAGGCCTCTTTGGAGCGAGATCTTTGCACCACCAGCAAAGATGCCGTGGTGCGAACAGGCTGGGGCAATTTGGGAGAGGCGTGAAGGTGGAGAGAACCTGCGGAATAAACTTGCCTTCAGGGCAGTTCCTAACTGGAATCTTTGGGTTTTGGAGCTGTGATTTCTGCTTATTCTCCTTGAACTCAACACACTCTGAACCCTTTCAACAGTAGGAAGAGATATGAACTAAACTAGTTTCCTACTACATCTGAGTTAAATGGCAGAGGAAAATGCCCATAGGTCTTTTTTTAAAAAAATTATTTATTTATGGCTGTGTTGGGTATTCGTTTCTGTGCGAGGGCTTTCTCTAGTTGTGGCGAGCGGGGGCCACTCTTCATCGCGGTGCACGGGCCTCTCACTATCGCGCCCTCTCCCGTTGCGGAGCACAGGCTCCAGACGCGCAGGCTCAGTAATCGTGGCTCACGGGCCCAGTTGCTCCGCGGCATGTGGGATCTTCCCAGACCAGGGCTCGAACCCATGTCCCCTGCATTGGCAGGCAGATTCTCAACCACTGCGCCACCAGGGAAGCCCCCCCAGAGGTCATTTTTAAAAAGCCAAGCAGCTGTAGGATCACAAGTTCTATTGCCCAGATATAAAACAATCAGGCTTCTGTTCCAGATATAGAGAACGTGACTTATTGTGTCCAAAATGGAACACAACGGCGAACAAAAATACATCTTCAATTCTCTAGGTCCCGAAAGTCCAGAGAAGACTTGGGCCCTGAGCAGTGAGGCAAGCTCCTCTTCTGAACTGAAACAAATAAAATAAAATAATAAGATATTCTTGTGTCCCTGACCCTGAGCCGGGACATGTGAGAATGGGAAACATCGTGTGCCTTCAAAGCTAGGTTTGTTGTTGGCAAGGACCAGAGCTAAGCTCTGCTATCCACAGTAAAAGTGTGGATTGGCTTCTGGACAGGTGAGCGTTGGGCCAATTTCCTGTTGGGTTTTTCCATTGATGGCCTTGGAGTTTTACGTTTCAGTATGTGATGATAGTAAGAATCACACTTAACCAACTCAGCTTCCTCAAATTGCGTAGAAACAAAAGGGAAGTAGGATAATAATCTTCTGTGTCTTCAGAACTTTAAGCAGATGGCTTCATTCACTTGTCTGGTCCCTCAGTATCTTGCCTGACAACTTTCATAGGTTCATTCAAATGCAGTTTCCAACACTGACGTGGTTTGCTCCATTATACAGAAATCCTAAAAGGCCAGGAAGAATATTTCTGCATGCAACTTGGGGGATGCTACATTGCCAGGATGAGAGAGATACCTTCCCTGTAGTGTGAAGTATATTGTATAAGCACCTAGTCATAGAGAGGAGGCCTCCTATTTCAGAGGAGGGAACTTCAGGAACTCCGAGGGAGCGGGATTGCATCTTTATCACCGGGAGCTTGTAAAAGTCATGAGACAGTGGGGAAGTATATAAATCACAAGAAGAATCAATAGGAAAAAAAAAAAAGAAACCCTGAAGTTTCCCATATATATATATACATGCAATATTTCCAATCAAATATTCTCACATGGGCTGAGAATACCCCGGATAGGACAGATTGCAGTGATTCAGATGTGAATTTCATGGATTTAAGCTGAAAGTTACCTCATGTCACAAGTTATAAAGGTAAGCCCCAAGGCCCAGAATATTCTTGATTGCCTGAGTGCTTTCATTATTCCTCATTATTAGGGTAAACCAGAGAGACAAACAGATCCTGGTATGAGCTTTGATTCAGCAATTTATTGACTCTGTGACTATGCAAGTCTCCCTCTGTTAAATGAGAATTATATATACAGATATTTTATTTGTTCATTCATTTAATTGATGTTTAGTGTATGCCTTTTATATTTTGGGCACTGTTTATGATGTCAGAAATGCTGCAATGAACAGCAGCAACAAAAGACAAAACTTCTTCTTTCACGGGTCTTACATTCTCATAGGGGAACTAGATAATAAATATATTAAGTCAATATATAACATGCAAGTAGTGGTAAGAAGGCAAATAACACAGGGAAGAAGGATAGAGACTGGGGGGTAGGAGTGCCATTGTAGATAGTCTGAAGAACAAATTCTCTCTCCAATAAATGAACTTCAAGCAAGCATCAAAACAGCGATGGAGAGGTCATGAAGATATCTGGGGGTAGAAAACCCCAGGCAGAAGAAACAGCAAACGTAAAGGTTTGGATGCTTGATGTGTAGGAAGAAATTCCAGGTCACTGGAGCAGAATGAGCCAGTATCCAAGGTCAGAGTGCAGGTGGGGACCAGAGCCCATGGAGCCTCACGTATATTTTTCCTCTGTGATATTCAAGTGAAAGACTTTACTTCCATGTGTTGGTAACCCATAAAGCTCCGAAGCTGCAAGCAGAGCTAACATTTCTTGAGTGCTTGCTCTGTGCCAAGTCCTGTCCGAGTGCTTGCCTGGAGTCACATCATTCACTCCTCACTACCACCTTAAGACGTAGGTGCTATTATTATCCCCTTTTACAAGTCCGGAAATTTAGGCTTAAAGGTTAGACAGTTTGCCAGAGCTGCCCTGCTGGTAAGTGCTACAGATTCCAAAGTAAACACGAGTAAACCACAAAGAGGTTACAGGGCTCACCCTGCTGTTTGAAACCCCCTACTCTGAGACAAAATTCCAGTAGACTCAGGCTTGGCTGTACTCTTCTTACGCAAGGAAGCAAAGTAGGGGGAAACCAAGGGATGGACCCTCTGGAAGAGCCTGTCTCACTCCCCAGACATTCCCCTGGCTTCTAAACCCCTCACTCACAAGAATCCTTCGCTCCTTGCTGGCCCCTCGGTTTATGTTTCCACTGATGCTGAGAATCACGCTGGGTGCTGAGAAGCCCTCTGTATCCTTCTCCTCGTGGGTTAGAGGTGGAGGAGAGTCTGGGCTGCAGTGCCAGGGACCACACCTCTTTGTCAGGAAGATGTAATTAAAAAAGAAAGAAGAAAAAGGGGGAAAAAAGAGGGAAGAGCGAGCCACCCACCCCCATTTTTCTGAAACACACATTCATGCGCACACATCCACGCAGAAGCCAGGAGACGTCCATCACCCAGGTCCTTGGGATTCTGATGAAAACATTTTCCACCTGGCACAGTTAGGCATTAAACACCCCTCAAACCCAACCTGAGACTTGGATCGTCAGTGGAGATATTTTTAAAAGCATGACACAGAGGAGTGTGACACACTCGGCTTTCTCAGTGGGTGGGTAGAGTGTTACTTCATGTTGTTCTTGTCACTCAGCCCAGCATCATAAGTGTGCATTTTATTACTGCACAGAGAATGCTCTGCAGCATGGCCCAGCACAGCCTGTTCCCAGCGAGGGGACGGCAGCCCGGACGGGCACAGGAAGGGGGAGCAGAGAGTGGCTGGGGACACCAGCTGCCCTCTTGGGTTCCCCCTCTGTGCCTTCAGTTCATGCTCAGTAGGGTATGAAGCGTCCTACTGCTTTTTTTGATACCCTCTATCCCACAGTTGCCGTCCCGGGAAACTTCTAGATATTCATATATTTAGTGACACCTAACTAATTCCTTAAATGGCTATTTTTTTTTTCACTCTCGTTCTCCCTCTTTTTCCTGATGGGAGCTTTTTCCCAACATCACACATAAAGCTTATGGTAGAATCAGGACTAAGTTTCTGTGTCTCATGGCTTATGTGCAGAGGTGTTAGTCACCAAGGTCCTCACCATCTCCCTGGGGCAGGTAGGGCAATGATATACCGGTGGGGGGTGGGGGGGGCAGTGGGTGTGTCTGCCCTTGGACACAGACAGTAAAAAGCTGAACTGAAGGTAGAGAATTTAAAGGCAACAGAGAAAACAAGTGACTGTCAATCTGTTTTTCATTGGCACCTTGCACTGGTGATTCTAAACAATTTCGGTGGTAAAAGACTCCTCCCCATCTGAGAAGACCACTCCCACCATCACTCCCCACCACCACCCTTAGGTGAGCTACTGAGTACCAGGGAGACAGAAGACTGGTTTGGGGGAGAATATTTTATTTCAGCAGAAAACCAGGGACCTCTGGATGGAGTTCTTCTTTTCCACTAAGGGGAATCAGTACTTATTTTTTCGTGGATGGCAGCCTTATTTTATCTGTTCACCCTAATAGGAATATAAACAGCACTGTTTGAGGAATGATAAGTAAAAACAAAAAGCCCGCACAAGCAGTGTGACAAAGTGGAAAGATTAAAAGGTGGATCTCAGCTCCCACATTTAATCCAGTAGCAGCAAGACTGTCTAAAGTTACTGCTAAAACAATGCTTATGCTTAAGCCCAGGCCAAGGCATTGCCATGCCCAGTTTAGAAGAAAGGTCTGCAAACCATGGCCCACAAGCCAAATCCAGCCCAGGCACTGTTAATAAGTGTTAATTAATTCAAATATTATCTGTAGCTGAATTAGCGCTGCAACAGCAGAATTCAGTAGCTGTAACAGAGACCCAAGTGACCCTCAGAATCTGAAATACGATCATCCCTGTTTTAGGCCGTTCAAGGTGCTATGTAACAAGCATGCCATAGAACAGGGGGCTCAAACAATGAACGTGTACTTCCCATGGTTCTGGAAGCTAGGGACTCCAAGATCAGGATGCCAGCAGGGGTAGATTGTTGATGAAGGCCCCCTTCTTGCTTTACAGATGGCTGTCCTCTCATTGTAGTCTCACATGACAGAGAGAGGGGAAAAGAGCTCTCTTTTGTGTCGCTTCTTATAAGGGTACTAATCCCATCATGTGGGCTGCACTCTCATGACCTAATTACTCCCCAAAGGCCCCATCTCTCAGTATCATCACATTGGAGATTAGGGTTTCAGTGTATGAATTCGGGGGTGGGGTCACACGAACATTAAGTCCCTAGCATGGCTCTTTATAGAAGAAGTTTGCCCAACCCCTGCTCTGGAATAATGCAATGAGCTGCCAGTTGGACCCCTTGCATCTTCTCTTGGTTGATTACAACCCATTCACCAGGGAGCCAACATTACCTATAAAACATAAATCATATCATGATACTCTCCTGCTCAAAACTGGCTGCTTGTTTCCCATAACAATGAGACTAAAATGCAAATTTCAGACTCACCCATACTGAAAACAGCCTTCATCATCTGGGCTGTCTGCAGCCGTAACTCCTCGGTCTATTTTGGGGGCTCTGAACTCGCTCTTCCTCCTCAGACATGACACGTTCCTGACCACCTCAGGACCTTTACGCTTGCTCTTTTCTCTGCTGGAAGGCTTTCTCCTCAGATCCTGCTGGAGCTCAGGCCTTCCTATATTTCAGGAAAGTCTTTGCTTTACTGTCACTTTCTTAGAGAGTCTGTCCTTGATCATGACTAACAAATAATACTTCCATCCTTCCCCTCCTTCTGGTACATCCCATCCCTACACCCTTTATTTTTCTCATAGCATTGATTAGTTCCTTCCATTAATATGAGCTGCAGAGAGACATGCTGATGGATCTGTGTGTGCAACAAGAGGAAAAGGGTTCAGGGATGACTCCTAGATCATGCTAACTTCATGAACAGCTGGAGAATGGTGACACCATTTATTGAGATGGGAAAACCTGTGAGAGGATCATATTTTGGGAAAAGTGAGGTAGGGAAAGATCAAGATGTCCATTTTGGACATGTTATATTAAACATACCTATCAGATGTCAGAGTGGAGATGTCTAGTAGGCAGTTGGATATATAAGTCTGGAATTCAAACGAGAGATGGGGTCTGAAGATAAAAATTTGTAGGTCATCCACATATTGATATTGAAAGCCATGGTCCTGAATGAGATCTGCAAAGGTAGTACAGACATACCAGAGGGCCAAGGGCTCAGCCTTAGAGCAAATAAATATCTAGAGGGTGGAAAAAAAGAGGTGGGGCAAAGGAAAGGAGATTAAAAAAAAAAGAATCAACTGAGGAAACAGGAAAAGCAGGAGAGTATAATATCCAAGAAGCCAAATGAAGAAAGACTGCTATTCCAAATGCTGCTATAATCTCCAGATGAGGACTGAGAATTCATCTTTAAATGCAGCCAAGGGCTGAGACAAGAGCAGGAAAATGGGGACAAAAGGCTTGTGGGAGAGGATTGAGAAGAATTTATAAGGTGAAGATAAAGAAGTGGAGTATAGGTAACAATTTCAAGGAGTTCTGCTATACGACAAAAGAAGACAAAACGACAGCTCGAAGATGTTACCAAGGAAGGTGGAGATTATCTAGAACGGGAGATACGCCAAAACATTTACAGGCTGATGTGGATGAGACACTGGAGAGTAAAGACAATATTGAGGGACGGATAGATCATCCTGGAGAGAAGTCTCTTTGTGGGTAATTCAAGATGGCATCTGGTGCCCCAGCAATGGAGCAAGTCTCCGAGGGGAGCAGGTGACGGTCTGCAGGGAAAGCAGAATCCGTGGGTACTAAAGGAAGTGGCAGGTGACCCATCTGGAGATGGATGAGGAAGTTCTCTTCTACCTGCTTCTCTTTCTCAGTGAATAAAAGAGGAGTTCATCAGCTGAGAGTGAGGGGTGGCTGCAAGAAGAGAGGAGATGTGAAATCGTGGCCTTGGAGAGTGGGATTGGGATGTGACCGGGGGAATGGAACATGGTTTACCAAGCGGCGCTGAGGGCCCGGGTGAGGTCTGCGGTCAAAAACGAACACGTGACAGCTCTGCTTTACGCTTCCCTCCTGCCATATTCAAATGCTCTGGTGCAGGCTCAGAGTCCACGGACAGCTGGGTGGAAGCAGAGTAGGAGATTTTCGGGTCAATAGGCTGGAGGGAAAGATGGGAGTTGAGGGTTTATGCAAGACAGTGACGATAAAGATGGAAAGAAGGGAATGAAGGGCACAAAAGACTGAAGGAACTGTGCCAGATGGAAGAGTCCTTGGGTTAAAGGTCTCGGTAGGGTCAACAAATTGCTGAGGTCAGGGTAGGAGAGGGAATCAGCTGGAAGACAGCAAGTGGTGGCTGGAAAGTGAATCCTTAAAAATGAGATTTGGGAAAAAGAGGAGTTACAGACTGGCTGGGTGTAGCCCTAGAGGGAGGGGCTGAGGAGGCGTAGAGGATGAGATCATTGGAAGAGAATAAACCCCAAACCCTAGAGACCTGAGTAGTGAAAGCTTAGCTACATGATGATTGAAAGCACCAAGTATGGTAGGTAAAGGTGAGCCAGGTGCAAAGCTTCCTGCAGGTGAGGGGGTGATGAGAGAGTGGCAGTGGTTAGCTCACCAAGGGAGGGGGGTTCAAGGGCACATCGTCTGATGCAATGGGCATCAAAGGAGTGGGGATGGAGAGAGTGATGGAGACGATGAAGAAATATCTGGAGCTTGGAATGTGGAGCAAGTCAGACACAAAAGCCCCTTCTAGGCCCTGTGTCCGTGGGGAGAAGTGAAGAGCCGCTACTGGAGAAGGCTGAAAAGGAAGCCGTGACCTCGAGGGGAGGCTGGTTTCAATTGCATCAAGCATTCAAAGAGAACATTCTTAGAAAAGGGTAAGGATATGGGGTATTTTGACAACGAGAGACCTGCAGTTACAGGGCACAGTGCAAGGATTTTGAGGGACTGTTCAAATTTATCCGTTTTTTTGAAAGATACCAGGTGGCCTCCCTGGTGGTGCAGTGGTTAAGAATCCGCCTGCCAATGCAGGGAACATGGGTTCGAGCTGTGGTCTGGGAAGATCCCACATGCCGCGGAACAACTAAGCTCGTGCACCACAACTACTAAGCCTGAGCTCTAGAGCACGAGAGCCACAACTACTGAGCCCATGCACAACTACTGAGCCCACGTGCCACAACTAATGAAGCCTGCACACCTAGAGCCCGTGCTCCGCAACAAGAGAAGCCACCACAATGAGAAGCCCACGCACCTCAACCAAGAGCAGCCCCCACTGGCTGCAACTAGAGAAAGCCTGCGTGCAGCAATGTAGACCTGACGCAGCCAAAAAGGAAAAAAGGAAAAGATACCGGTTGTATTGAATTAACAGTCATCCTAATGACTTCATCTTAACTTGATTAAATCTACAAAACCCTATTTCCAAATAAGGTCACATCCTGAGGTACTGAGGGTTTGGACTTCATATGTTTTGGGGGAGACACAGTTCAACCCATAACAAGGTCTGAAAGTCTGAGTGACAGTGGGTGTTCTTATAGGCGTGGACTTTTGATGGTAAACTGCAATGCGATGCTTGATGGAAGGAATTTTGATGGTTTCTTGGGTGGGTCAGCAGCCTTCTTCCTGGGGTTGCTCTCTCAGAGTTTATAGGACAAGATTGGTGGTTAGCACAACAGGGGAGTGGTAGGATCACCAAGGACACATTAATCCCAGAACTACACAAAGGTCTGTGGGACTTCCTTATAGACAGCTGTGAGTGGGCTGGTGGTAGGCAGGTAGCATACTGCTCCTCTCCCTGTTCACTCTGCTTACTATATTTCAGCTTCAGTGCTCTATCTCTGTCTCCAAAAAATACCTAGATTGTCCCAGCCTCAAGGCCTTTCCACTTGCCATCCCACTGCCTGGAAACTCATCTTGGATCTTCTCATGGCTGGCTGTCTCATCACAGAGAGATCATCTCAGAGGCCACCTGCTTAGAGAGGCCCTCCCTGGACATCATACCTAAAATACCGTCACCTCCTTCACTATTTTCTTCAGCATTTTCTGAAAAAGTACCATCTTCACATTATTCACTTTGTTTACTGTCAAGTTTCCCCAACTAGTCTGTAGACTTCATGAAACAAGAACACTGTCCATTTTTGTTCACCAGCGACTCCCAGTGTGTGTAGGTGCTAAGTCAGAATAACAACAGCAAGAATAAGGAGAGCAATAGTAATAATAATATTTGACTGATGATAAATATAAGTGTACACGAAGCATAAGTCATTTAACCTCCCTCAACCTCATTCATAAATTAAAGACTTGGACCCAGGTCTTGTCTTTAAGATCCTTTCCAATCTTCTAATGCCAGTTATATGACAGCCTGATACATAATCAGAAAGACCCACAGGAATGTTAACACCCAATGTACATGCTAATGTCTCAAGGCCAAGAGAAGAAAGGTTCCATGCATTATCCCTTGAAAAACAAGTATCTTTATCAGGTCAAGATAACTGAGCTACTGTGAGCCAAGAAGGGTTTTACTGACACCTCTTCTTCCACTTCACATTAATCCTTTAAGCTACAGCTCAACTATGTGCTTAAAAGGTAAGGCCAGGAAGAAGATGATCCCACAGGTGCAGCCGTGCTGACTCAACCACCATCCTGGAGCTTGGGCTGAGCTCCGTTCGGTTTTGATTTTTCTCCGTGCGTGCTTGGACCGCATGAATGGGCCTCCTGAACTGCAGAAGTAGGGTCTCAGTCTAGCCACAGAGCCCTTTATCGATCGATCTTAGTCCAATTTTTTGTTAAGTTAAAAAGAACCAATTTCATCCATTTGCTTCTTTCTGCAGCCGTTATTAATTTAGGGCCGACTGTGGCCCAGGACTTGCCCTAAGGAGGTGGGAATTCAACCCCTTTCAAGCTCTAAATGTTTACTATTCCCTCCCTTCCGAAGTCAGTAACTGAGCATAGGTCATCTGGTGTCCCACCATCCTATTCACTTATTCTTTGGCCAAAGGATTCAAATGCCTGAAGAGGTTGTTCAAAATAACAAAGGTCACAGTTATTTGGCAAAAGTCTGGCCCTCACTGCCTGCGGTCCTATGTTTCCTCTTCCAGTTTCCTCTTTCATTTCTATGTTCCACTTCACTGCACGACAGGGGTATCTTTCTTCACCCCAAGTCACCGCAGCCTAACCTCCCCTTTTCCCTTCCTTGCCCTGAATTCCACCAGAACCCCCTCCCAGACAGGTTAACGTGCCTTCTGGGGTCGTAGCATCTTTATGAGGCTGGGAGGTGGAAGCCCGCAGCCAAGCAGCTCTGCCGGATGGGAAGCTCCGCAGTAGGAAAAAGGCAGGAAGAGTACGGGAGGCAAAGCCGGCCTTTTCCGATGACTGGTCTAGGGCTTCTTACTTGAACTTTTGGTTTTATAGTTCTATAAAAGGCAGCTGACAAAAGAGATCCCGTTTTGGGAGGGTCCAGCTGGCTGGACTGAGCTGGGCGAGGCAGCCCCAATATTTGAAAGCCAGGCCTGATTTTCATCCATGATGTCAGAGAGGCACGGGGTTCCCAGTGAGCCAGAGGGTGGGAGAGCAGACGGCCCCAGCCCGCGCCCTGCCCCGTGCCAGCAGCAGCTTCCAGTGCTGCCTTCCTGGCACGTCTGCAAGAGCCTTTTCCTCCTCAGAGACGCTGCAGAGTCTGGAAGGGAAGCTCCCTCGCTCAGCCTGTGGGTGTCTGCTGGGGCAGGAGAGCCTAGAGTCTCCCTCTCTGGCCCCCGGCTACCCCACGTCCAGGCCTGGCCCTGCTCTCTGCTTTCACTTCAGTGGCGGATTCACTTCGGGGCTGGCTGCTCTGAGACCCCAGGCCCCCACGTCTAGATCTGGGGAGCCAGCCTCGGCCTCCCCCTCTGACGCAGGGGCAGACACTGGACAATAGCACTGCCCAAAGGGAGGAGTGTAGGGGGTGGGATTTTTTACAAACAAGTCCAATCTGGAGAAATGAAAGAAGCCTTTTTTTTGCTTATTCACATCAATCTACGCCGTTGCACTGGCCCGAGCCCTGCAGTTTCCTGTGGACAAAGCAGGTCGGCTCTCCAAGCCCTCAGGGGCTGGGGGTGAAGCAACAGCTCCTCACTGAGCCCTGACTCTTAGGCCAGGAGAAGCCGCTGCCCAGGTCCAGGAAGACCCTGGAGGAGGGAGAGCAGGAGGGAGCCGAGGAGAGTGGTTGCAAGGGGCACCGAGTGCTTACTTGAGGGTTCTCGACTCTCAAAAGGGGGCAGGAGCAGCGGAGGGGCTCTGGCAGCTCACAGGTCCCACCATGGGTCAAATCTGCAACCTGCACACTCAGCATTTTCCTTTGGCGGCAGCTCAGATTCACCCTGCGAGGCCTGGCAGCAAGGGCAGGAGAGCAAGGTTAGAGCCAAACTCCACGTAGCACTGCCGAGTGGCTTGAAGTACTAAGACTACCCACCTCCAGCAACAATTCTCATGCTGTGCAATTTAAATGTGTTCCAAGTTTCCTCAGCTTTCCTTTGCGCCATTCAGCCACACGTTATGCCTGCACCTATTTCCACATGGTGTCAGATGTTATGGTCAGGACCTACTACCAGCTGGATACCAGTGCGCCGCAAAAAGACAGCCGGTGAGGGAGCTGACATCACATGGCGCTTCGTTGACTCGCTGATGCCCCAAAGACCAGGGCTCTCTGAACAAAGCTGCCCCGGGGGGCAAAGGTATTAGAGGGAAGGTGGTTTCCTCTGTACCATGAGGGACTGGCATGAGGGTGGCCCCTGGTCCTCATGGCCTATGCCTGAGGATGCAGAAGTTCCCAAGACGGTCCCCTTCTCTCTGATAGAGAGGGCCCCAACAGGAGATAAATGTAAAGAACTCTCTCCCAAAGAGTAAAAGCGAAGCTTCTCCTACTCGAGGCAGGGAGGAAGGACACTGCCACCTGCCGCACATTCCTTATTCGTATTCCTCCCTTTTCTTCTTTTTGCTTTCTCCTACTCATTATTACTCATCGAGTATTTATCAAGCGCCCACTCTGGACCGATTGATATCATCCTTCTTACGAGACACTACTGTATGGTAAGTATGTAAATCGGATCAAATATGTAATGCCAAAAAGAAAGTAATCTACAGCAAGAGAGCAACCCATGGCTTGGGGAAGAAGGAGGTGAGGTGAGTTGTGGGGTGGGTGTGCCGTGGGTGGGAACAGGCATGGACCTCTCTCTTCGGCGATCTTGGTGAGGCCACAGAAGCTGCTTGCTTAGGTAACATCCTTTGCAAAGCACTTTTTCATTATCTCATGGGCCCTTACAACAGTCGTAGAGGATAGGACCATGGAATTTGTGCCCATTACAAAGATGAATAACCTGGGGCCTGCAGTTAAGTAAGTGGACTCTTTAGGCCAAATATTTAGTTACTGGCAGAAAAGGAACCTGACCCCACAACTTAGAGTTACTATCCAAGGACTCCAGCAGCTATATCAGAACAGATACATATAGCTTCATCAAGGGGTGTTTTTCTTTTTTCTTAATTCATACCTTGGTTAGTGTCTTAGCTCAGGCTGCTACAACAAATTACCATAGACCAGGTGACTTAAACATTTCCGACAGTTTTTTGTTTTTTTTTTGTTTTTTTTTTTTTTGGCTGTGTTGGGTCTTCATTGCTGCATGCAGGCTTCCTCTAGTTGTGGCAAGTAGGGGCTACTCTTCATTGCGGTGCGCAGGCTTCTCATTACGGTGGCTTCTCTTGTTGCGGAGCATGGGCTCTAGGTGCGCGGGCTTCAGTAGTTGTGGCTCGTGGGCTCTAGCGCGCAGGCTCAGTAGTTGTGGCACATGGGCTTAGCTGCTCTGCAGCATGTGGGATCTTCCCAGACCAGGGCTCAAACCCTTGTTCCCTGCATTGGCAGGCAGATTCTTAACCACTGCACCACCAGGGAAGTCCCAGCAGGCAGATTCTTAACCACTGCACAAGCAGGGAAGTCCTTTCCCACAGTTCTGAAGGCTAGTTAGTCCAAAATCAAGGTGCCAGCAGATATGGTGTATGGTGAGAGCCAACTTCCTGGCTTATAGACATTCGTCGTCTCATTTTGTCCTCACCTGGGGGAGAGCAGAGAGAGAGGAAGCAGCTCTCCCGTGTCTCTTCTTATAAGGGCACTAATCCCATTCACGAGGGATCCACCCTCATGATCCATTTGTCACCCAAAGGCATCACCTCCTAAATAGCATCATATTGGGGGTTAAGATTTCCACATATGAATTTGGAAGAGGGGACATAAACATTCAGTCCCCAACAAGTACAGATAAAACTGAAAAGATCATTCTAGCTGGTCCAAACCTTCATGGTGCCTGGATTTGAAGTCAGAGAGATGGCAAGATGAAGACTTATCCGACAGTTGCTGGCTTTCAAGATGGATGAAAGACCATAACCTGAGGAACACAGGCAACCTCTAAGGTGGAAGAAGCAAGGAAGTGGCTTCTCCCGCAGAGACTCAGGAAGGAACTCAGGCCTGCCAGCACCTTGACGTTAGCCCAGCAATACCCATTTTATACTTCTGACTTTCAGGACGGTAAGATACTGAATCTGTGTTGTTTTAAGCCTCTAAATTTGTGATAATCTGTTACAGCAGACACGTGAAACTAATACAGATAGACAACCTTCAGTCTGAATGACTGGTTAAGTCCCCACTGGTCACATCGTCAGCATGTTCGTGTGTTACTGTATTGTGTACATGAACCACCAAACAAAAAAAATGGCTATGAGGGCTCTGAGGATTTCTCTGTCTAGGTAATTCCTTCAGGCTACTTAACGGAGTCTCCCTTTGCCATGCTCACACCAACATCAGTGAACCAGCCCCCTGTCTGCTTCCCTCCATCTTTTAAACAGTGGTTCCCCACTGAGGCTCGTGCCATGTGACAGGGCCCAGCTGTGGGGCATATAGATAGGCTAACAGCTGTGCACAAGTGATCTCACTCATATTTATTGGCAAAATGTAGCTTCAAAAAGTCACCACTAGTAAGAAGAAGAAAAAAAAGCCCAGGGCTTCCCTAGGAGGTCAGGACCACAAACATCAAAACGGAAAGGTTGGTTGGACCTGAACAAGCTCATGCCAAGACTTCTCCACGTACCCATGGGCAGAGGTCATCCTGATGTGATGCTAATTTGGACAGTCAAGCAGCAGCTCCAGGTAATCATGGCCCCATCTGTGAAACTCAGGGGAAAACGCTCCGTGGAGATGGGGATGTGGAAAACTCTAAGTTCTTTGCCCGAAGGGCCATGGAAGCAGTCTGTGAGTCAGAACCATGGAAAGGCACTTGGCAGATAAACTATACACCAGAGGAGGGCTCCTTGCTTACTGTTTCCTTTTAAGAAGATATTCAATTTCATAACATAATTGTACTGATGGGTTCAGAGGGTGGGGATTGTCCTTGCTCTCAGCATAACTTATTAAGAGTTCAAAGCCCTGATTTGCTTCCCACCTCTCCCTGGTTGTACGTTCTCTCTCTGAGCTCCACCTTCCTACCTCGAAAAGGGGAGATAATAATAGCAACCTCACAGCGTGGTTATAGGAAGATTAAATGAGTGAATGGCTGAAAAATGATTGGGCTTGATGTATATACACTACTATGTACAAAATATTTAGATAACTAATGAGCGCCTACAGGGAACTCTACTCAAGGATCTGTGGTGACCTAAATGGAAGGAAATCCAAAAAGAAGGGATATATGTATACGTATAACTGATTCACTTTGCTGTACAACAGAACCTAACACAACATTGTAAGGCAACTAGACTCCAATAAAAATTAATTTAAAAAATGAGAGAAAAAAAAGAAAAATGAGCAGCACATTATAGACAATCAATCAATATTGACTTCCTTGCTTTACCCCTTCGTGACTGCCTCAGATTAAGTGATATTATCCATATTGGTCCTGATCCCCCAACTGGGCACTAGGCTTCTGCTTTCAAAAATGGCCACACTTAAATAGTTCCTAAAGTGGCAGAAATCACCGTGTTTTAAAAGTCTACAATGAGAGACAGAGGTTCTACAGTCTCCCTCCTCCAGTATTTCCTTCTGATCTTCTCAAGCCCACTTGTTTTTATTCTGTCCTCAGCAGCAGTGACACAAACTGGTTCCCCCTTTCTGTTTACAAATAACTCAGCTCCTTGCAGTTTCTTCAGACTGTTCGCCCCATGTCCCATGGATGGCATCTGGGAGGCTCCTCACTGAACGTATTTCTTGACTGAAGTGTCGTTAGTGTTCACACATCCACATCCTCACGTCCACTGTTGTGCTGTGGAAGGATCAGTTCACCGGGTCTCCATAACACAGTCCTTCCCTCCACACTTTCATGTCGGAAGGATGCCATGATGCTTTAATAAGGGAAATATGTCCCAAAGACCTTCACCTCTAGGCTTCTGGTAACCCAAGCCTGGGAACACGGAACGCCATTCCCATCTGATAACTGGTGTCTTGGCTTAGGTGAAGCCAATTTCTAGGAGGCAGAAAGCCAAGTTCTTGGCCAGGCCCAGGGCAAGCATTCCATTCTGTTGTGTTTACTTGCCCAATAAACCTTACTGCGGGCAGAGATGACTTTTGTTGGGGCACCAGTCCCCAGAACAGGAACAGAAGCCTGCATAGACTTCTTTACACCCATGCCCTGAACTCTCCCAGACCCACCAGAAGTAGGAAAAAGTGAGCAGATGGGAAGGACTTCCTGAAGGCATTGGAACTGGTGCAGGTTCTTGAGGTCAGATCTGCCATCAGCTTGGTCCCCGGTCTGGCTCTGCTCAGTCATCTGTGGGGCCTTTTCTGGGCCTTGGTTTCTCCTCCACGAAGTGACAAGGGCAATATCTAATGATCCCAATGGTCTAGTCAAGCTGTCAAGACTCTGTTTCCTTTCTCCCATTTTCAATGCTATGGTGACACCTTTTTATCCCAGGCTGTGAATGGCACTGCAACAGTACCTAGAAAGTATTTTTGGTATATTATTAAATGCGCTTTATTTTTCGGTGCTAGCTGTTCCCCTGTTTATGTGGAATTACTTCTTCAGGGAAACTGAAGTCATTAGAAATAATGACGATTAGTCAGTCAGTGAACATAATTATTAAGTGCTACTCCGGGCTGGGTCCTTGGGCGGAGGACAAAAGGCAGACAGATCTTCTCCCTCAAGGAGTTTATATCCTAATGGGAGCAGACAGAAAGTAAACATGGAAATAAGAATAAGAATAACATAATGAAGTGCTCTAGGGAAGAGAAAATTGGGTTGACTGGGGAGGTACTGTTAAGAGCAAGGGCTCACTGCCTGACAGGCACAGAAGCCAATACTATGGCAGCAGCTTTTGAGAAAAGAGCTTTATTGCGAGGTGGGCCAGCAAGGAGACAGGAGGCAAGGCTCCCAAATCTGTCTCCCCGATCCAGGGCTCACAGTGAAATTTAAGAGGTTAGGGGGTCTGAAGCTGATTGACTGACTAGTGTCAAATCCAGTAATCAAGCTACTCTCGGCCTGCTGGAAGCCAGATTTTCCTTATTGAAGAACTTCTCCCTTAGTCAAAAGCTACGGTGGCAACATTTCTGTTCTCTGGGTTCCTTAAGCTGAAGATTTTGGTTCCGGGGTCATCCTGGAGATGGGGGTTTCTATCTTACACATGTACGGTGCTGCCCCTGTAAGACAACTCAAGGTTTGATTAATCAACAACGTATCTTAGGAGGCAAAACCAGCTTAAGCTGGTCAGTGTCTTCATGCTGTTCCGATACCACAGCCAGGCTGGGGGAACAGAGAAAGGCCCTTTAAGAAGGGGCCAAGTGAAGAGCAGATGGAAAGGAAGGAGCGTTCCAAGAAGGAACAAAAGTGCTCAGGCCTGATGTCTCTGAAAGGCCAGAAGGAATCCAGAAAGATCAGCAAGGGCCAGATCAGGAAGGCCTTGTTGGTGAGGGTTAGGAGATTAATTTTAATTTGAAGGGTTTTGCAGACTTCAGTGATGTGAACTGAGCTATTGAACTCCAGAAGAGTCCATGCAATCCTAAGTGTAGATAAAGTAAAATAATTTATCACCGCAGCTCAGTGGTAATCCATAGGAAGAGTGTGGTGGATGTTTAGACAGAAACCTCATTCCAAGTTAATTCGGCAAGTCGGCCTGGGAGGGCTGAGACTGGAGGATGTGTCCCAGTGATGAAATGCGGGGAGGCTGATGAGCCAGAGTGAAGGATGCACTAGGCTCAAGGTGTGCTCGGGCGAAGGAGTGGGATAAGGGAACACAGGAGGAGATAGGTAAATGTGCCTGGGAAGACACCAGAGGAATGGAAGGACTCTGGTGGGGATAAAGAGAGGAGTAGGCTGGGGACCCCTGGTTTCTGAAATAGAGGATGAGAAGTTTGTAACATGAGAGAATTAGGATCAACAAAGACCCCACCTCCCATCTTTTCCACTCCTCATACAGACCTTACACATAGGAGACTGGCTTGACCTTAGACTAGAGACTCATTTCCCCCGACCTTGCTTTTCTCATCAACTCTTCCCTACTTAATAGAGTCAACATGTGTTGGTATTTTTTTCTTACCTCAACATATGCAATTTTCTAGGTATTCCTTACCGATTCTAATTTATATTAGAAAATGTTAAGTTTGTCAGTTGATTATGAAAAATAATATCTAAAACAATTTTTAAAAACAGGAATAATAAAGCCAATCTTACTTCTTCCAGTCAGAGTATTCTTCGTATTTGATACATTTATTTCCAGTCCTTTTATGTGCATATGCATACATTTATGTATTTTCTGTCATCGTTGGAATAATATTGCATATTCTTTTCCCTATGAACTTTTTCTACATGAATATGCCTTAAACTCATTAACTCAATGGCTGATAACATTCCTTTGTAAGGTCATACCAGTATGTATTTAACTATGCCCTTATTATTTCACTTTAAAAAAGTAGTTGGGATTTGATACATGTTATTTACTATGTAGCGGTCTTTATAAAAATTTACACGTACCCTTACGCTGAATTGTCACAACAGCCATACAATTAGTTGGGTACTATTTTTAATTCCCATTTTACAGATGAAGAAACTGAGGCTTAGTGAGGTTTGGCGGCCTGCACAAAATCATCCCAGCTAGTAAGAAGCAGAGCCAGGAATATTATTACTTCAGGGAATATTCTCACCTTCATGTATTTGTGTCTGCAAATAGTTTCTCAAGATTGCATCTCAGAGGTGGAATTTCTGGATCTAAGGGTGTAACCTGTGCTTTTTTTTTTAAGGTTCTAACGTACAGTACTAAACCACTTTAGAGCATCACCCCCAACCAACAGTATATGAAGCTGTCCACATCACGACATCCTTACTCCAAGCACTGTTACATGATCGTGGTTAATTTTGCTGTTCTTCGATTGCTCACCTAGTGAGGTTGAACTTCCATTTCTTCATATGTTGATACTTTTGCATTCTTCTTCATTGAACTGCCTATCCATGTCCTATGTCTGTTGTCAACTGGGAGTTTTTCAATAAATCTGGAAGGGCCTTTTGCGTACTTACAGTACTATTTTTGCTTTGGCATATTTGTGTCAAGGGTCTCACTTTTTTTCCCTCAATTTGCTTTTTTAATTGTGGGTTTCTTTTTTTTTTTCATGTAGAGCTAGATTAGCAATTTTTTTCTATAAAGTGGCAGAGAGTAAATATTTTAGACTTTGTGGGTCGTATGTTCTCTGTGGCAACTACTCAGCGCTGCTGTGGTAGCCAGAAAACAGGGATAGATGTTACATAAACTTACGACGTGGCCGGATTTGGTTCATGGGTTGTAGTTTGCAGACTCCTGGTGTAAAAATATGTGTAACGTTACGTTAGGAAATCCTCCATTGCTCGTCTTTGCGATTTCCTTCATTCCTTTTATACTCATAACGCAGACACTTGATAGGCACCTCCTGCCCTGTAGAGACTGCCAAAAACCCACCCAAACTCTGGTCTGGAAGCTGGTAACAGTTCAACAGCTTGCTCCCCCTACGCACTCCTTTTATCTTCCCCTCCACATACATCATGTCGTCTTCCTTGGCTTTGCTTCCTTTTACTTCTCTCTGGGTCTCCCTTCTCCCTGCCTTGTTGTCAAGGAAATTCTCTTGTCCCCCAAAGAGCAGTGTTTATTACCCAGCCCCCTTTACTGCCTCCCGTCCTGCTTCATGAACTTTCTCCAACAAGTGAGTTCCATTCATAAGTGGAACTGTGGGGAACAAAATTTTCCCCATCTCATTATACACAAACAAACCAAGCTCTCGATCAGAGATCTATCCATCTCTATTTTATTTTGGCTTCTTTTTGTGCCTTTGACGATCTAGTCCTTTTGGTCTTTAGATTGTGATGTATGCTTTAAGAAATCATGCCAACTTTATTTCAAATAGTTAACCACTTATCCCCAAAATAGACTTTGGTATATATAGAAGAGTGAGTTTATGATTAAATTTGGCATTTAAGATTATAGGAGAAAGAATCACTAAATAATGCTGGGCCATCTTCTCTGCGCCTCCTCTCTGCCTATCAGTTCTTCTACAACCACCAGGCTGTTGCGATTACAATCTATTCTAATAGCTCTTTTAAAAATCTCCTGGCTACTTGTACCATTCCTGCTTCCAAATAAATGCTACATTCACTTTTTCAAGGGTCTTTTAGCCCATATTATTAGGATTTTTATTAAAATTATTTAAATCATAGTATAGTATCAGAAGAATGTATATCTTTATACCATCTGATCTTCTGACCAGGAATATCTATCCAAATCTTATTTGGTACCTCTTTAGGAAATTTTCTTTAGTATTTATCCTAATTAGTATCAAAAAATTTCTTAACGTCTTATTTGAATTGAGAATTTTGAAAACGCTATTAACTCACAATTGATGATCTAGGAGCACAGTTTACTAGCATTTTCATGCGTGACTTTTACATCAATAATCATTTGTGAATGGATCTTTCATTTCCTTGTATAAAAACTGTCTGTAATTCTTTAACGGATCTTTGTTCTCTCTCCTCCATATCAGTCATTTTCCTTTTTGGCTTTTCTCACTCTCTTTAACTTTTTTTCTTCTTTCTGGGAGTTTTTTAAGTTTGTTCCACGTCACTGATCCTATTTCCTACAGCATCAAGTCTATTACTTACCATGTCCAGGACAGACATTTTTTAACACTACATGTTCTGTTTCTTTGCAGTAACTCTTCATATCCTTCCTTTATATCCTCTGTTCATTTACTTTGTTCTACTCAGAAGATACAAAAATGACTTGGACTCTATGAAACAAAAAGGAAAAAACCAGGAGGAGAGAACAGGTTGGAATGAAAAGATTGACAGAAAAAAAGTTGGTTTTATTTGTTTATTTTTAATTCTACTTCTTATAGAAGGTAATTTTCAGAGGTATGCTTTTCTTTTAGTTTTTAGGATAAAGTTCTGCTTTCTTAGTGTTGATTGTTCTTCTCCCATGGGTATAATGTTGACTTCTCTCTCTCTCTACTTGTCCTAGAAGGAGGAGAGTTTTATCCAAAAGGAACATTTGCAAACAGCTTCTACATTTGGACCCTTCTTAGCCTCTCATGCTGTTCACTTCTGAGCTCACTGAAACTGTATCTTACCTGGAGGACAAGTTGAAAAAGTAAATGAATCCATAAATCAATGAATTATAAATGGGAAGGCAGATGAACACATTCCTCAAATCCGATATCCAGAAACATGATGGAGATTCCCGCCAAGATGTCCACAGCTAAGACTACTGAGCTCTGTCAGCCACAGATAGGTGCATTTGTTAAAGGCTTCTCTGAGATGTCAAAGATAAGTTCCACAAGGCTTTACAGCAGGAATGCACAGAGCCACAGGAGCTGCCAGAACTGTAGGAGGCATATACACTCTGCCCTACAAATCTTGTTTCCAAGCACAAACGATGCAAGCAGCAACTCAGCCTGTGACTCAGTGATTCCCAGCTGTGTGGGTGATGATCACCTGAATCCCAAGGTCAGACATGGGCCACAGGGCACTGAGGATTGGTCTGAACAGCACAGGTGCTTGGGAAGAGGGCAAAGGACTCCTGAGAGGAGGTCTCTTGGGGATCCAGTGACAGGCATGGGAAGGTTAAGATGGGTGGGAGGGAATGAATGATGAAGCACCACACACACTCTGATCCTCTTAACCAGCATTAAATCATCCTTCTGAAGGGCAGGATCACAGTGTGGTGAAGAGCTCAAGGTCTGCCTCTGACGTAGGAACTTCTATTATTCAGCCATCTTGGTTCACCTCTTCGTCAAGGCTTGGGGAGGAGGACCAGCTCACCTGCTTGTCACTGGGCAGGGTCATGTGACTAGTTTTGGCCAATGTGCTGTGAGCAGAAGTGATGTGAATATAAAACTGCTGTTGAGAGACTCTTCAGCATCCCCTTCACTGTCATGGCAATCCGGAGGGCATGTCCCAGATTATGACATTTCAAGACGGGGAAGCCTCCTTCAGTCTGGGTCTCTGAGTAATTATAAGGGTCTGTAGTATACATGAGGAATAAACGTGTTACTTTAAGGCATGGAATTTAAGCTATTTGGTGGGCTTTGAGGGTTACTGATGACCACGGCATAACCTCGATTATTTTGACAAATATATTCTCTTATTAACTGAGTGATCATGAGCAACTCTCTGAACACCTCTGAGTGTCTATCGATCTCCTCAGCTATCAAATGGAGAAAATTGCAGCATTTGCCTTAGCAAAGAGATTAAAATATGTACCATCTGCAAAGTGCTAACCAATGTGTCTAGCATATACCAAGTGCCTCACAAATGTTACCTCTTAGCCTTATTTGATTCTCCAGGAGACAAAAAGTAAAATGAGTATTCTTCTGTCAACGTATCTCAGTTTACATGTGAAAAGAGAAAGAGAGAGAGAGAGAACTTTGGAAACATATCTCATTTACAGAGCAATTAATGGGATCCTCATCCAAACAACCAACACTTTATTGCCCAAGTCCCACATGCCAGTGTGTTCAAGGTTCCATGAGATTTGAGCTACTTGAGCTCTTTAAAGATAAACATCTAAGGAGAATAAAGGTTCAAACTCCCCAGGACAACATTCCCACATGTCACTTATATTTATCTTCCTCTTCATTATGTCCCAGGATGGTAGTGGCAGACCTCTGGGAAAGCAGGATTGATTTCTAGAGGCTCTGATTTTCTCACAGCAGGGAGGGAAGCTGACTCAGGGTGTGGCGCCTTCTCCACACACATTCTCCTTGGGGTGTCTCAGCATTCCAGAGGTGTGGTTAGGTGAGTATCACTCCACCCATGGGGCATCTTCTTGGCCAAGCCTCATATGACCCAAACTCCCATAAACAGGATTGTGCAGTGGCAGGAATGATGGGAATATATTTAGCATCCTCCACTGTCTCCCCCAATAGACTGTTGGATACATCTTCCAAGAACAATCTACCTTCAATTAAACCACCTTTCTCCAAGCAATTCCTTGAAGGTCTCCTACTCAAATATCCCGCTGACTCAAGCAGGCTTCTTGGATGAGGACTGACACCATCACAAGCCAGATATGGTGGCAAAGGGCCACACAACATCCCAACACAAAGCAAGGGGAGGCCTCGCACTGAGGCTGCTTCCCCAGCATCACACCCAGGAGAGCCAGCTTCTCAACAGGTGTTGTTCAGGCTCGTCCCAAATACAATCACGTAGTGGAATCACCAGTGTCTCAAGACAATTATGCAGTCCTTTGAAGCCAGCAAGGTTGGTCAAGCTCAGAATCCAAACCCCTTCTCTGGTGGGGATAATAAAACCAAGACCAATTCTCTGTAAACACACATCCAGCCCTCCAGAAATACACACAACCTCCCGTTTCCATCCAGGTTAGCTTGTCAACATCCTCCCCTGTACCAGCCTATTCTCACTGGTCCTGAAATTTTTTTCCAGTGAGTGAACATCCAAGGACGACTCACCTCAAGGATCAAAGACAAAGCCTACTTGCAGAGCTGGGAGGAAAGCCATTTGCATATGACATTGGTGGATGCACTGGACATTGGCGACAGAGGGGTGGTGTGTGTGTACGTATTGTGTGTTGTGTGCAGTGTGCAAAGCCTGTATTTGTAGGTCTTTCAAGGTGGCTGAGCCAAAAATGGAACTGTTGAATCCCGGGCAGTTTTTTTCAACATTACTTCAAAGGGAGCAACATTTTTTTAGACTCTCCACAAAAACTGGATAAATGGTACTATCACCCTGATTCTATAAATACTGGTGCTGGAGGCTAACCTGAAGACCCTGTCCCCACTACTGCCCTCTGTCTACACTTTGTGACTCTGGTAGATGTGTGTCGCTCTACTCCTCTCTCCTTTGTCAAGGGTAGAGAGAAAATGATGACTTTTGCCAGCAGTCTGGACCGAGTTAGAAAACCTCATCAGTCAAGATTGGGAAGTCCCCAGCTGTGGAGACCTCGAGCCTGTAAGCCTAGGACAGCAGGGTAGAGAAGAAAGAGAGTCACTGGATACATGTCTACTGCTTGATGCCCTCTCAGGCTTCTAGCTGTTCTTCTTCCTCCACTGAAAGAACATAGACTAACACTACATTAATTTTGGGACATCTAAAAGGACACAGCTCAACCTAGTTTCTATTTTATGGACTCAGTCCTCCATTAGCCTCACAGGAAAGTCCAGAACTATCCTGGGAAAGTAGAATGAGGAAGACCTACTTTTGTTTATCTTCAAAATCCTCATTTTCTTACCTCACCCATATTGCCTCCAAGAAGCTAAAAGATATAAAATAGTAATTGATGGGCTCTAATTTATCTTCTAGTTCTAAAAGTCTGTAACCCTGGATTTAAATATTAGGATCATCTGTATCTGTAGGTCACAAACTAGCAATTAGCCATTTGACATTTCTCCCTGACTTCCCAAAGATAAAGGCAACTTGCTTCTTCCTTGTTAATACTGTTTATCTAGGGTTAAACCCCTGAAATGGATTTCTATAATTCATAGAAAATCATTTAAAAATCCCAGGTAACCAGCTTCCACTGATCCAATAAGCCTTTTCCGCTGGCTGCCTCTAGTGTCCAGAAGTAAGGAGCTCCATCATATTTCCTTCCTGAACTTTCTGCCAGTTGGTTTTACAGGTGGAGCCCCCATTACCTACAACATCGTGTGCTAAGAGAAGGCATTTCTATGCAGATACACTTTTAGCTACATTGAATCTATCAGAGAAGGTGCAGGTTTTCAAAGGGAAAAGCAGTCTTTGACTTGTAGAGGTGATTCCTACCCATGTTCAAATCCCTGTATCAGAAATAACAAACACTGATCACCTATTGGGTGGGCTCAAAGCAAAATTGTGCCTTATAGATTTTTTCCACAATACTTTAATATTTCCTCTGTCTTCTAGCCCCCCCCAAAAGCTATTATTTTAAAAGGGAACATTTAAAACAAGAGCAAGCAAAAGGCAAGCTTCCTCACTCTCCAAGCCCACTCTCAATCCCTAAGTGGCAGGGAATTGTCTCATCAGAGTCTATCTCACCAACACCACCACCGCCAATGTTCTGTGGATGATACATCACTTATTTCCACACTGAAACTGCAACTGACAACTGCTGAGGGCATCTGCCAAAGGGTGTGTTGTAGCCAAAGGCAGTTAGAGTCCATACAGGAATCCTGTTCTTAAACTTGGGGTCGCGGAGATGCCACCGGAATTCACCTAAAGGCCAGAACCAATCATAACAGAACTCCTACAGACTGCTCTCCCAGCCTGCTTCTTGCAGAAAGATGCTGTGGATGTCAACGAAGGGACCCTGGACATGCTCTCCCTGTCAGAATCTGCCACCCCCGATGGCAAGATGCTTACATTAATTCTCTCACTTCTTATTTTAAGTTTGAGGAACCCATCTCTCTAGTCCATAACACTGTTTGAAACAGTCACTTTTAATACACCTCCTCCTTTATTAAGGGTGTTTATTTACTGACGTCCTACCTATTCCTACTTGACACTGTCTTCAGGAAAGTACACAGAATCCAAAAGTATCAACATCACAGAATTCTAGGCAAGTTTTAAGACAGGAAAGCTTGATTTAATTTGGTGTGTTACATCAATTTAATGGGTGAGAAGCATGGAATGAGTTGCAGAAAGAAATCAATCAGAGGACTGATGGAGAAACCAGGTTGCCTTCCAGGCCCTTCCAAGTGAGTGGGCTCACAGACAGGCTTTACTGTTTAGTTTAGACTAAAGCATCACTGAATTGGCAGAAAGACATAGAAAGACAGCACTAAGCAGAACTTCTGTTTTTTTTTTAATAATCTGCAATTGGTTTTTATAATCTCAAAACCCAAATTATCTAATTTGGGGGGATTCTGGTAATTTTTACACGAGGAAGGAGATTCCTATAAGTGATACAAACAGATGATTAGTACTCCAGCCAGTTGAGACATTGAAGATAAATGGAAGATGGCTTCACAGAAGTTAACCAACTTGGCTAAAGTCTTAAAAGACAACAGAGACAGTTGGAACCCATCCTAAACTCACTGCTCACAAGAGTTAAGAACCAGTATCTGCAGAGGTATTCAACAGGTGTAAGACCACAGGCTGCAGCTTCCTAGAACACACAAATAGCTTCTTTGCTTACCTAAGTGGTGCTAGATTTGGCAGGGTAAGATAGTAGAATAAGATGTTAATTATTTTAGTAAAATAGATTGTAGAATGTATTAATTGCTTACTTTTTACACCTAATCATCATGCGCAGCATGGCCAATCTAAAAAAATTCTGTGTTCTCCAAGTTTCCATTATTAACCCCTTTCTCTTTCTTACTTTTCACCGAACTAGAGTGCCTAGAGATGATATGCACTTTTTTGAAATGTGCAGAGCAAAAGCCAGGTGGAAAGAGAGGCGCCTGGTTGCTTATGTTGCAACTAAGAATGATGTTGCCACCTTGCACTGCCTTTTAACACTTAAAAATGCCTGTCTTCACAGCAAACGTGTGGGGCAGCTCGTTTGAGACTCTCTGCTTCTAACACTCTTACTAGGAAAATGTAGCCACATCCTCAGCATTAACTGTCACCTGTATGCTGCTGGCCGACAGCTCTCAAACCTATTGATGCTTTTCCAGCCTCTGTATCTCTGCAGAGTTCCAGGGCTACATCTGACCGTCTGGTAAACATCTCCAGTTAGGTGTCTGACAAGCGCTTCCGAATCACTGATCTCTAAAGCCAAAATGAAGGCTGCTCCACAACAAGGGAAATGAGGGCCCCGTGAGGTATATATTAAGGGAAAGTCTGCAGTTTGAAAAACATCCAAGTCCTTACCCTCTCCAACCGTGCTGTACAAGGTCCGTGTTCACCTCCCACTCATTACGCTCCAGGCATGTGGGCCTTTCTGTTCATTTACTGCCCAGCTCATTCCAACCACAGGGGCTTCACACTTGCAGTTCACTCTTCCT
Organism: Stenella coeruleoalba; assembly: GCF_951394435.1. NCBI lineage: Eukaryota > Metazoa > Chordata > Mammalia > Artiodactyla > Delphinidae > Stenella > Stenella coeruleoalba. The sequence goes on along the minus strand of NC_137165.1, from coordinate 56,688,498 downwards.
AGATGCTTCTCTGATCCTGGCATATCTAAGGTCTGATAAGCATACCTGTCTCAGCTCAAATGGCAAATCCTTCAAGAGGACTTTTCTGATCTAAAAGGCTCCCCTTTTCTCATTTCCATTCTCTATCACTCACTGGATCCTGCATTCTGGTCTTCAATATCTAAACTTCCTTAAATGTTTTATTCCCCCAACCACGTGTGCAGGATCCCCACTGCGTTGGTCGCTACTCCCCTGGAAGAGCATCTGGCACACAGTAGGCATTCCCTAAATATTTGTTCAGTAAGTGACACCACGAATCATCATCCCCCAAAGACCTGTTCTTTCATCTTTTCCTCTTCCTTGCAAACATCATGGCCATTCACCTAATTACTCAAACCAAAATATCATCCTAGATCCTTCCCTCCTTCTTATTCCCATTAAAATCACCAAAAGAAAAAAAGTTTACCTTCTGAAGTATTTCTCAGCCCTAAGCCCTCCTCACTGCCGCTGGGCCCTGCCAGGGCAGAGGGACTGCTCTGTGTTTACACAACTATCACCCTCTGGTTCACCCCCCCACAACTGCACCTTTCCCATTTACCCCTAGATCTTTCTAAACCCCGATTTTGATCATATCACTGCTCTTCCCAATCCTTCAGTGGCTTCTCTTTGCCTAAGGATACAATGTGAGTTCCCTATTATGTCCTGCAAGATATTTCATGAACTGGGTTCTATCTGCCAGGCCAGCCTCTTCTCCTACCATCTGCTTATTAAGTTCAAGCATAAAGCACACGCTCTCCCTCCACCACCTGGTGGATGTTATCAGCTGCTCTGATTTGCCTAAAACACATGGACCTGCTGTGTGACAAACTGACCCTAACTAGAAAAGGCCTAGCTCAAGCATTTTCCAGCTTGCCTGGATAAATCTAGGTGCACCTCACTCAATCTCGCCTCCATTATAGGGTTTTTCACACTGTTAGGATACTCTTTTTACATGTCTGTTGTCTTAGGTGATGAGGTCTTTGAGGGGCTGTGTCTTCTTCACTTTCGTATTCTTAGCACCTAGCATAGGGCCTAGCACTTTGAACTTTTTGTCCTTGTTGAATTAATAGGTAGAGAGATGTCAGTCAGTCTACAGAAGTGAATTCTCGTGGTGAGTTTTAATCAACTGTAATCCTCTGGCATTTCTTGTTGACTACTGGCTGCTGACAAGGAGCCATTATTCAAATGCTGAAAAGGTATCAACTCCCATAAGAGTATCTGTCTCAGGCGGGAAGGTATAGAGTCTCCAGCAATCACTGCAGAATGTGACAGCGGAGCCACACCCAAGCCCTGCTGGATCTGAGCCCTCCTTACTTTAACCACGTGAAATGCCATTTGAATGGGCTTCGTTTTCCCAGTTTCTTCTATAACGTAGCCATTCATGCACTTTTTGCTTTTTCAACAATGAGAGGAGACTTCTGCTTCAAGCCCTGATGGAGTAGCTGGTATTGAAGTTGTTCTTCCCTGTAAACAATGATAAAATTGGCCAAAATATATAAGGCACTTGTTTTCAGGCATTGGCAAATAGGTGGCCTGGGACTGAGATTCCTGAGATAAGGGAAATGCATGAGGTAAACCCCACGTTCACCTGGGCTCTCTGCCGGGGTACATTTCCCAACCATGGCACAGGCAGGCAGAACCCAAAGAGAACGGCAATCCTGCTGAGCTGAGGAAGCAGAAATCAAAGGTTAGGAATGCTAACACAAGTGCCAATTTCAGGGCAGGGTACTGGAAAGGGCAGAAGTACATGGGTCAGCAGGGAGTGAGGAGTGGTGTGAGAGGTCTGTGTAGGGCTCTCTGCAAGACCTTAGCCAGGGGCTGGGCTGCAAATGTGCATGATGAGATTCCATGAGGGAAGCTGCTTTAGGGTTGAGAATGGAATGGAGATCCTAGAGGTCACAGAGTACGTGGAGACACTGGATTATGATCCCATCCAGAATAGAGAGACACTACTAACATCTCAGGCATGCAACTGGACACCAGTGGGTCCATTCCTTAGATATAAAGCCCATGATTTAGAGCACGGATCAGCAAACTATGGCCCATGGACTGACCACATATTTTTGTTAATAAACTTCTACTAAAACACAGTCATGCTTATTTGTTACTATTTTTATGACTGCTTTCATGCTACAATGGCAGAGTTGAATAGTTGCAATGGAGACAATATAAAGTCATATGCCTAAAATATTTACCATCAGGCTTTTAAAGAAAATTTTGCCAACCCTAGCAGCAGAGTGAGGACTACCCTAGATTGCCCTATCGAAGCCAAAACCAACAGGATCAAGGAGAACCTCTAGCGCATTATTTGCCTGCCAGGACATACCCTAACACGCTTTAAAGGAAGAGAATATAATCCAGGCTCCTTACAATGTATTATCTATAATATTCATCAGGTGATTAAAAAAATACTGAATGTGCAAAGTAGAAGAATGTGACTCAAAATCAGAAAAAAAAAAAAAAAAGCAGATTGCCCTTGCAGTGTGGGTGGGCATAATTCAATCCGTTCAGGGCCTGAGTAGAACAAAAACAAAAGGCAAAGGAGGGAGGAAATTTCCTCTTTTCATTTCTTGACTGCTGTTTGAACTGGGATGTTGGTCTTCTCCTGCCCTTGGACTGGGATTGACACCACTGGCTCGCCTGCTTCTCAGGCCTTTGGACTCAGGCTGGAATTACATCACTGGCTTTCCTGGGTCTCCAGCTGATAGCTGGCACATCATGGGACTTCTCAGCCTTCATAATTGCATTAGCCAACTCCTCATAATAAATCAGTCTCTCTCTCCCTGCCTCTATCTGTTTGTCTGTCTCTCTCTATACATAGATACATATACACACACACACATACTTATATGTAGACATAAATATACACATACATATGTATATACAGGCACCCCTTGGAGAGACTGTGGATTCAGTTCCAGCCCACCACAATCAAGAAAATAGCGCAATAAAGTGAGTCCCACAAATTTTTTTGCTTTCCCAGTGCATATGAAAGTTATGTTTTTACTATATTGTAATCTATTAAGTGTGCAGTAGTAGCATTATGTCTGAAGAAACAATGTACATACCTTAATGAAAAAATACTTTACTGCTAAAAAAAAATGCTAGCCATCATCTGAGCCTCCAGCAAGTCATAATCTTTTTGCAACAGTAACATCAAATACCACTGATCATAGATCACCATGACAACTGTAATAATGATGAAAAAGTTTTAAATATTACCAAATTATTACCAAAATGTGACACAGAGATAGGAAGTGAGCAAATACTGTTGGCAAAATGGCACCAGTAGACCTGCTTGACACATGGTTGCCACAGACCTTCGATTTGTAAAAATCGCAGTATCTGTGAAGCACAATAAAATGAGGCTTGGTTTCTCTGGAGAACCCTGACTAATACAGTTCTTATAGCTGTACCATAAATGAGGTGGTACAACACTAATTCGAAGTATAAAAGCCAACAGAGGAAATAAAATGGAAGATAAAAATATTCCATCAGTCCCCCCCCCAAAAAAAAGAAGGGAAAAGAACACAGAAAGAAACAACATATGGGACAATTTGGAAGCAAACAGCAAGATGATTGACTCATCTGCAACAAAATTAATAATAATGTAGAATGTGAATGGACTAAACACTCAAATTAGAATGTTTATTAAACTGGATAGAAAACCAAGACCCAACTATTTTCTATCTACAAGAAATTCATGTAGTTCTCCTACATTTTAAACAAAAAGTTGGAGTAAACACCACCAAATACACATATTGAACACTGATATCTGTAAACACTTCTTTAACAATTGATTTGCTTGGTCTGTTTATGGCTTATGAATAAAGAACTAAAGTGCTACCTAAGTAACTAGATGGGTAGACGGAGAGATAGATGGTAGGTAGATAGATCAATTCCCCTGAAAACATTAATAAGTGTACTATTTAGGATCTCTATCTTCAAACTTCCAATAAATCTCCCCCAAACACACAGCCAACCTAACATATTCTTTTTTTAAATTTACATGTCTTATCTTCTCTCCTAGACTAAAAGCTCATTGAGAGTTCAAACACTGAATATATGTTTACTGTTTATTCAGTAAATGTATCAGGCATTGAAGATATACCTAGGAACCAGTTTCACCAGATGCGTACAGACTAGTGGAGGGAAATGACAAGTAAGCAGACGATTACAATAAGCTTATTATAGATACGATAGATACTGGATGGATAAACAGATGAGAAAGAATGAATGGACACATATCCCCAATTTGGTAGTTTTAATTTCTAAATCAAGTCCAACCACGGGCTGAACAATGCCGAGGCATCTCCAAGGCAGTGGCAGCTGGCAGAGAAGAAAGCAACATATCAGGCAGGAACTAAAACCCCTTAATAGGATCTGCCCTGAAAACCTGGCATTTCATAAAGCAACAAAGTAAAGGCATTCTACCCTCTGCTCAAGTGGAGCACAAACAATATCTTTCCAATGCATCACATGAACCATAATGTCTTTGTTGTTCTTTAGCCTTAACTTAATTGTAAAGAAATGTGGTATCACATTTTGTTCCATGAAGAGGAAAATAATCCATGTATTATGCCAGCCAATAAAAACAACTCAATATGAGGTCTAAACTTCTGATTATCTTCATTTCCCCTAATTCTAGGTTTTATTTTTTAATTTTTTTGGGAGTATTTGGCGTTAAATCAAACTGAAGTCTAAAAGCAGGTCTTACATAGTACTGCTACTGTTGTTCATGTTAGTGTAGGAATCCAGCAAAAAACGTGAAAGAACATTGATTCACCGTGATAGGCTCTGGCAGTGACCAGATAGCAAGAATTCAATGTCACCTCCTGTAAAAGGACCCAGGGAACCAACATCATAGTCTTCTAAGAGAGAGACCAAGGCAATCAAATAATATGGAATTTGGAATCCGCTCATCTAAACACACAGTCTTGAGTATTTCAGGAAGGGTCAATTAATTGACTTTAAGAAGTCAATTAGCTTTGTCATCTTTCAGCAGAACTGTTCATACCTTATCTCAATGAAAACATTCTATAAGCCCCTTACATGGTACAGTGATGTGTAGGACAGATACTGTCCTTTATTGATTGTCTTACCCAGGTACCCACCCATCCACCACCCTCCCATGCCAGCCTGCCCTTAGTTTGTTCAACTATGCATTCCTCCAACATGTGACTCAAAGTGGATGAATACCGATTATTCCTACTCAGTCTTGGTAACCCTTTTTCTCCTTAAGACTGACTGGTTTGAAAAAGGTCATGTGACCCATTTCTCACCAATGAGATGTAAGAAAAGTCTGAAAAGGGAAAGGTTTCAAGGAAAGGTTTCTTTGTCACTAAAAAGAACCGTTCTGCAAAGGCCCTTTCTGCAGCATGGTGATGTGTCTGTCTGTGACGTCTGACACCTGCCACAGCCATCTTTCAAATGTGACAAAGATAATAAGCTAAGGATGATAAAGCAGTCAGAAGGAACCCAAACCCATGAAGAGCATCCATGAGCAGAAGAATTCATCAAACCTGCATTTCCCTATCACAGGACATTTTGTTATATGACTTTATAAATCTTTCTTATTAAGATAGTTGTGTCATAATTTCCTTTTTCCTGAACCCAAAGGGAACCTGATATGTCTCTCTTTTTTTCCATTTCTAGGGTGATCACTGATTCAGGATTGTAGAAGACCAAAGATGAAAAGGGGCACTGGAGGATAAATATGTGGACAGAAAAGGACTTGAGTTACCATGTGAACTGAAATCCAGGTGTGATATCACCCCTGAATTACTTTGTTCATTTGGGGGTATTCCACCAAGTTAGCATCCTCCAGTTTGCATCATAACCCACAGGTTACTAGGCAAGAATAGAGCACAGGCGTTTAATCCTAAAGCCATGACTTTTTGTTTTGTTTTGTCTTTTTTGCAAATCGGTGAACCAAGAGCTTGTTCAAACTTCTGGAGTATCCACATCCCACTTTCATCTCTTTCAGCTTCAAAAAGCCAAACTACAGTTCACAAATAAGCCTGATATTTGAGAAATAATTGCTTTGCTGGCCTTAATGTATAATAACGGCAATTTTTAATCAAGATCCTCCATTCTCAGCTAATATCTAAAGTAAGCACATAAAGTTACCTGTGAACCAAGCAACATAAGGACAAGACCAACAAGTAATTCTGTAGTCATTTTAAATATAAAATCAAGTAAATTCGCTTCAACAGGCATTACGAAGTGGCCTATTACGTGATCAGTGTGGTTCCAGTCCTATTATTCCTTTGATTAATATAACATTTGAACATAATCCCTGCCTTTAGAACTCGTATTGTCTATAAGGAAAGAGAAAATAGGTGTGTGTCAAATAATTATAAGTAGAAAGAAAGCAAAAGTGTTATACAGTTCATACTATATACTTAAGTGTGAACAGAACTATGAGTAACTGATGGGTCTTAAGATGCAGTTGGCGAGGGAAAGCTTTTTGAAGGAGTTAACTGTTGAACCAGATTTCAAATGAAGTAATGAATATAGATTAAAGACACTGGCCTGGGTAAGAAAAATCAGTTCCAGTAAGTGATCAGCTACAAAGCAAAAAAAACCCCCAAACCAGAAACTCAATATATGCAAGGAATGGTAAAGAGGACTTAAGGGTCTAAAACAAAAGTGGCCACATTTTGAAATACTGAAATATGAGCCTTGATTTTGAACTAATATTTACTACATATTGTATGCTAAGTTTATATCTACTGTATCTCATCAACTCTCAATACAAACATATAGGAAAAATTCAGCCATGAGGAAACTGGGGCTTAGTGAGGCTGAGGTCCTTGCCCAATTGGGCATTGTTGATAACAGGTAAATCTCAGAATCCAATTTATTTCTCTTGGACACTAAAATTTATGCTTTTTTCCACAGGATCCCTGCCTGGCAAGGTACACAGTTATCAAGGCCCTCAAACGCCAGGAGGAAAGAAGAAAAACAACAACTCTATTTGTTCAATGATGCCAAAGAAATTTCCATAAGTAGTACTAAGTGGAGACGTCTCACCCAATTTGCCTCCCCATTTCCATGTGAACTGTACACACAAAGCACTGCACTTTAGATGTGTTACTACTTTCCTAGACACGACAGATGGCTAGTTTCCTTTCAGCATTTTCCAAGGCAGTGTAAGACCATTCCTTATATCTTGTCCTCCTTATGTGCTGTTTCTTCCTCATGGCTTCTTAACATCTCAAAATTTTCACTTTTTTTTTTTTTTTGGTAGGCTGAGAGGAAAAGTCAGTTATCTTAATGCCATCTGGAATCAGCCATCACAACACATTTTTAATAATTTAAAGAAAGATTTCTATGTGGATGTTGATGAAGACAGCATGGCTGATGAAAACATGTAGGGGGACTCAGCACAGGTTATCTGAGTTCTGGCCTCAAGCCATCTAATAATAAGGGTTGTCTGCAAAGGTACAGTTGTTACAACTCTTCAAGCCATTATACAAACATGAATTGGAATAATATTGGAAGACAGCTGATGTCACAGAACTGAACATGTAACTTAGGATAAAGTTTGCCTAGAACCTACCCATTAAAAGTATTTGTTTCTCTGGAAGGAAGACATGAGATGGAGGGAACTGGGGGTATAGAAGAGTGGTTACTGATATTTGTGTGTGAAACTTTGTATTTTAAATAGCTTGTTCACTTCCTGCTCATTCCAACCTTTAAGTTATGGTATTATTATACCCATTTTACAGAGGAGAAAAGTAAGTATCAAAGAAATTAAATAATTTGTCCAAGGTCATGGATTAAAACCTAAATAGGGGGCTTTCCTGGTGGCGCAGTGGTTAAGAATCCACCTGCCAATGCAGGGGTTCAAGCCCTGCTCCGGGAAGATCCCACATGCCACGGAGCAACTAAGCCTGTGCACCACAACTACTGAGCCTGCACTCTAGACCCCATGAGCCACAACTACTGAGCCCGTGTGCCACAGCTACTGAAGCCCGCGCGCCTAGAGCTCCACAAGAGAAGCCACCGCAATGAGAAGCCTGCACACCGCGACGAAGAGTAGCCCCCGCTCGCCGCAACTAGAGAAAGCCTGCACGCAGCAACGAAGACCCAACGCAGCCAAAAATAAATAAATACATTTAAAAAACATTTTTTTAACCGAAACAAAAAAAACCTAAATTGACCTAACATCCAAGCCAACGAACCATCAAAGGAAGTACTTTGAGAACTTTTATTCAGAGTAATAGAATATACAGAATATGCCTTTTCATCCCATCCCATGTCCTAAAAGAATAATACCTGAATGTACCAAAGTAGTCTTTAAGATCTGAACTTCATTTATAATTATTACAAAATATTTTCTATATTCTCCATGTTGTACAAGAATAACTCTAAATGGAGTATAACCTTTAAAAGTTGTGAATCACTACATTGTACACCGGTAACATATATTATACATCAACTACACTTCATTTTAAAAAATAAATTAAAAAATAAAATCTGATACTTCACTGCAGTTTGTCTTCAAACACTGCATCTTCTTTAAAATCTACTACTACTTGACTTGGTGCTGCAAATGGGACTCAGAGCGCCCTGACGAGATCCAACCAGTCATGTCCCTGCATGTTGGTCAAACCCACAGCACACATATGAAAGTTAAAACCGAAAAAGAACTAGCCGTGGGCTTCAGGTTTTGAGGAATAGTACGAGAGATCCTGCAATGGGGACAAAACTTGTGTTTATATACAGTTACCATCAAATGAACTAACAGCACAGATCAGCATCCTTTTTTTTTTTTTTTGAGTTAAGAGCTCAGACGCTTGATTCTAGGGTTGCATCAATCTACCACAGATCGACTTAAGAAAACCTGTTCCCGAGAGCTACTGCTTTCAAATCAAACTCCAGGAACAGTTAGGAAGAGAGCTAGAAGCATTTGGTTTTCAGGAAACAATTCCTGGTCTGTCCAATTTGCAAGCACAGAGGCAGCAAAACTGAATCTTACAGAGATCTGGTTGGGGGGTGTGGGGTGAGAGGTGGACGGGGGACCAGGAAAAAGCAGTCTGAGTATGAGACCCCCTGCAGTTGGTCAGATTCGATTGCTAAGTCTCAGGAAACCCTGAACTATTTCTCCTGGAAATTAAATTGAGATTTGAAACTAATGAGGGGCCAAGGTATAGAAGCGTGTTGGATAGCATGTGCTGCTAATTATTTCATCCAGAGGAGCCAAAGGGACCTTGGGACATTTCCATTCAGCCTATAAACTAGGGAAATTAATCCTAAAAGCTTGAAGGAAAAAAATTAGAACACCAACATAAAAGCACAGATATTAAATCTGCTGATAATTTCTCCTCATCTTTCTGGGAGGTTACATAAGGCCAGGTGGAAATTTTCAGTTCCAATTAAGGTCAATCTAACTCTTTTGTGAAAATGTGGATAGGGACAAAAGGATTGCACTAAACTGGGCCAGTCCCAGACTGCTCTAAATATTTTCACATGAGAATTCAGTGTTCTGTGGGTACAATTCTATTTTCATAGGGAAAATAGAATTCTGCTTCCCTAAGGAGCAGAAGGAAGTCAATACATGTTATCAGGAGCTGTGCTATCTAGTCAGTCAAGTAACTAGGTTTGGGTATCCCCTAGGTACAAAGTCCTGTTCCCATAACAACGGTGGAGATGGGGGAACTTTGGGAGCTGGAAGGTAAAAGAAATAGGGAAGTCAATTTCACTGTCAAAGAGTTCCAAGTCAGGTAGTATCTACAATACGCATCCCTTTGAAAAGTATAAATAAAATAATCATCTTGGGCAGCTGTTCCCATATCAGGCTGATTCTTAGCATCACCAGTAGAACTTAAAAATGAAAGTCAAACAAACGGAAGTTCTGAGTTCCATCCCCAGATCCTGCTTCGTTAAGCCAGGGCAACTTTTAAGGTTTCCTGATAATACTGATGATCAACCAGTTTTGTGAAATGTTTACCTAATTTATAAAGCTTCAAACATCTAGGAATATGGTAAAATTTGGAAGATTTTAAAAAAAAAAATCCTTCCAGATAATCATTAACATGTAAAAAAGCCCAAATCTAGCGAGTAGACAAAGGTAGGGTCCACATGGGTGACAATCCCATAAACACTTAGCAAATATAATTTTTAAGTGAAAATTAAGATACTGCATATGCCACATGTTAAAAGAGCAGTAATATATAATACATGCACCTGGTGTAAAGAAGCAATCAGTAATTGCTAGCCACCATTATCATTATCATTATAACCAGTAGTATCACTGCTTATGGACTTTCTAGGGCAGGGTATGGCAAGCTTTATCTGCGAAGAGCCAAAGAGTAAATATTTTAGGCTCCATGGGCCATAATGTCACCATCATAACTATTCAGCTCTGCTGATAATTGGTCTGGATCACAAAAGCAGCCATAGACAGCACATAAAAAAATAAGCATGGCTGTGTTCCAATAAAACTTTATTCATGGCAACTGGAATCTGAATTTTATATAATTTTCACATGTCATAAAATATTATTTTTCTTTTCAACCATGTAAAAATGTAAAAATCATTCTGGGCTTGTGGGCCATACAGAAAAACAGGCTATGGGAAGTACAAAACTATTACTTATAGACTCTCTGTTGTACAACAGAGCTCTAGAACATATTTATCTTGCATGTCCAAAATTCTGTATCAGTTGAACCACTTGACTTAAATATCTGTTAAAAGGGCAGAACTCATGTTAGGTGTTCTTACTCCAGTCTACAAACACACACACACAAAAACACCAAAAACAGCAACACCACCAAAAAAACAAAGTGACACAAGGAAAATTTTGGAAGTGATGAATATATCTATCACCTTGATCATGGTGATGGTCTCATGAGTGTTTGCATATGTCCAAATTCATCAAATTGTATACAGGCAGACCTCGAAGATATTGCTGCTTTGGTTCCAGGCCACTGCAATAAAGCAAATACCACAATAATGTGAGTCACACGAATTTTCTGGTTTCCCAGTGCACATAAAAGTGATGTTGACACTATATTATAGTCTATTAAGTGTACGATAACATTATACCAATAAAAACAATACACATACCTTCATAAAAAATACTTTATTGCTAAAAAATGCTAATCATCATCTGAGGAGCTGTAATCTTTTTGCTGGTGGAGTGTCTGCAATATTGTGAGAATTTTCAAAATGTGACCCAGAGACACAAAGTGAGCAAATGCTGTTGGAAAAATGGCTCCAACAGACCTGCTTGACACAGGGTTGCTACAGATCTTCAATTTCTAAAAAACGAAATATCTGTGAAGCATAAGAAAGCAAAGCTCAATATAATGAAGTATGACTTTATATTAAATATGTACTATTTTCTGTATATCCATTATATCCCACTAAGGCTGTTAAAGATAAACAGAGACAGTGGGCCCACTTTGGCCCACAGACTTTAGTTTACTGTGGCCACTGGGTTAGAGCCTAACTCCCCATTGATGGAACAGTCTGCAAAGAAATGATTACACACTGGAATCTGGCATCTGTGAGCAGCTGGTTCCCCAATGGTGCACCGGGTGTGTGCATTTTAGCGATGCGCCTGCCGTTCAGAAGGAAAACCTTGCCATCTTTAAAGGTTTCCTAACCCCTGATGCAAAGAACATCTGATTTTCAGAACGACGTAAATCCCAGCTCTGCCTGTCAGTAAATTCATGTACATCATGTTAACATCAGGTTTATATTAAACATTTACATTAAGGATTGGATTGGAAGATGAAATTGTTTGCATACGTTCCAGCCTGAGGGGGAACAGCCCCACCACTCTCCCTGCCAATGGCGCTGCATCAGACAGTGACCCATCTGAGAGGTGGGTGAGACACCAACTCATGGTCCTCGGTGAAGCTGGGCAGCCTCTGTCCACTCTTCCGGCATCCTTAACAACTGCCAGACAAGCTGTGAGCTGTACTGCCAGACGCCACCGGGAGACATTTAATTTATGACAACAAAGATAACGACTTCCTTTAACGCAGCGATCCAGAATGGGTCTTTTTCCCAGCACTGGAATTTTCCTCCCTGCAAAATCATTCACTTTTTTGTTATTTTGATTCAAATCAGCCAAATGGCAATGCTGGATATTGTGGGATTAAGAGCAACATTTGATTGTGTAGCTTATATTTTTTGCAAGAGATTGTGAACTGGGGAGAGACCAACGGTGCTTCTAAGTCGGGTTCCTAAGGAACACTGTTGTCTTTCTTCTCTGAAATTCAGACCCAGAGAGACTGAATGCAGGAGTAACTGGGCTTTGCAGTCTCCCTTGGGCCAGTTCTCCCTGCCATGAACCAAGAAGTTGCCCAGGATACTCTAACAAGCAAATGGTCTGCAGAACAAATGTTTTTGTGGGAAAAAAAACAACCACCACGGACGCCAAGTGAAGTGGCTGGAGAGGAGTGATGTTGTTAAAGTGTATGATTCATTAAGTCTTGTCTGAGTGTCAGATGTTCAGCATTCGATGCTATTGCTTCCAATTTAAATCACTTTTAAAGAAGTGCTGGAAAAGGTGCTGAAAGGCACCTCACTCTGTTCCCGCACTTGAAAAACACTGTCTGCTTGTGCGCTGTGGTAAAACTTTGCATTTTGGCTAGACACCCTGTGTGAAGCTATGTTGGAGCTGGAACTTTTCTTCTTTTTCTGTAAGTTTGTACAGTCACCCGAAGGCAGGGAAGAGAACGGAGTAGTTCCACCAGCCAAAGAGTCGCTCCTGATGGCATCTGAGAAATTAAAAGAAAGCACTAAATGGAACTCCCCCTCTGCAGGGAGAAATCCCGGCACAACCAACCTCCAGGTCCGCACGGGATAACCTCTAAACTGTGCAGGGCATGTGCTCTTCTGCCTGGAGTCCTCGTCTCCTAGAACTCTTTTCAGAACCCCTGGAAAGTCTGGAGCTGCTGATCGTGGTTTATCATCACCAGTCAGGCGTGAGGCTAATGTTGCTATCACCCTGGATTCCTGTCAGTACCCTGTGACGTCATGGAGACTCTAAACTGGTGGGGTCCTTGGTACCCCCCCAAATGTCTCCGAGGGTCATCACTACCACTCCCGCCTCACGCAGAAAGGGAGGACGCATACCACGTGGATGAACCTTGAGGACGTGATGTTAAGACAAATAAGCGAGTCACTAAAGGACGAACATGTATGATTCCACTCATAGGACGTATCTCACTATAGTCAAATTCAAAGAGGCAGAAGGTGGAATGGTGGTTGCCAGGGGCTTGGGGGGGGGGCGGGATGGAGAGTTACTGTTCAGTGGAGAGGGGGCTGCAGTTCTGCAACATGATAAGAGTTCTGGAGGTGGATGGCGGTGATGGTTGCACGACAGTGTGAGTGTATTTAATGCCATGGAACCCAATACACTTAAAAATGGTTAAGATGGTAAATTTTATGTCACGTGTATTTCACCACAATTTACAAGGATGATGCAGGTCAGAAAGTGACTAGGAAAGTCCCAGTTAAGACTCCCAGTTCTTCCCCAGATAAGTGTGAATTTCATCCACAAATGAAATGTAGTTTTCAGGGGTATTCATTTGAGATCTGGGTCTTCATATTCTTAAGCATTTTTGACAGGGATGCTATAAATTTTATTAGAAGTGCAGTTCTTGCTGATAGAAGCTTCTCCAGTTCCTCAGACTGTTGCCAACACAGGCCTTCGGCAGTAGGCTAGAAGACGTTAAAGACTTAGCTGAGAAGTCATGGTGGTGTGTTTCCTACAATTCAAAGCCAACACAGCTGGCAGCTGACTGGAGCTGCCGTCTGGCTGGTGAGCAGACAGACACAGGCAGATAAAAACACCCAGACCATCTGAAATATAACTGCACCAAGAAATAAAAATGATGCGTAATTTGTTTATCAAGGTACAGACTTCCAGATATTTTCACAAACATAAATCATACAGTCGTCACAACAAATCCATGATTTAACTGCCACCATTGAAGGCCTGCAGTGTGCCAACTGCCACCTTCATCAACTGCGTTAATTCACCTTCAGCCTAGATTAAGAGGTTTAAAGAGGCCAAGATCATTCGGCCTAATACGTGGACGGGACACGATTCTGACAGGATTGTTTGTTTGCTTGTGGTAGCAGTGTTTCTTCAGCCCCAAACTCTGTTTTTTGCCTTTTTCCCTAATATAAGTGTCAAAGAGCAAAGGGAAGAAGGATAGATTCGTAGGACTCTAGGTGATAAATGGATTTTAGGCCTTCAAATAAGCTGGAATATGATTTCATTGATTCCCATCACTCCAAGGCTTTGGGAAATATCCTTTTGGTAAAAAAATCAAAACCAAAACCAAGGCCCCCAACTAAAGTACCCACGGTATTGAATACTAAGATGTTCTTCTTACTCCCACTGTATCAGCTTTCAGCAGTGTAACTGTCGTGTTATACTGAGCGGAAATAAATACAAAAGAAAACGCAGCCCCGTTACCCCCACCACTGGATGACCAATCACTGCGATGGCTGCTCAACTGGTGCGTGCCATCATCTGAAGAATGCAAACGTTACGTCCTCCCCTCTTCTCCTTCCTGTCCTGAGTGCAGATGTCCACCTAAACTTATCTTTCCTACAGAGTGACTACAGACAGATATTCCCAAGTCACAGGCTCACGAAGCTGGAAGGAACCTAAAAACAGACCCCTGCAAGTCTGTCCTTAATCCTTTCCAGACAAATGAGATACAATTTCAAAAGATCTTCAGGAAATGCAAATTCTCCTCCCTCTCTGGTGACCTGTTTTGAAGCTTTACTCCTATGATCAGAAAAACCTTCATTATCATTACTCTCAAGTTCATCCTGTTACAATTTCCCCTTCTTAAACAAGTGGTGTGTCCAACTTCACGAAAACCTCTCAAACATAAAAATGAATTTGCAGAAAAATAAGACGAAGTTGTCGTGGATAATGTACCAAGTAATACCATATTTTACAGAAGGACACAGAATAGAGAGTTTTTAAATGATGCCTCACCCTAATATCTTTAAAGTATGATTCAATACAGGAATATCTGTGATATAGAAAACTTCACAGAGACAATTATTGATTCAGGTTAAAGACCTCTGCATATATGAATATATTTAGACGATGCTATCTTGGTGTCAGTTTCATCTATCCCTATCACATGCTTGCGTAAGCAAATAAAACTTCCTAGATATAACCACATCGATTGGACTTTGCTGGTCTTGATGCATTTGCATCTGTCCGTGAATGAGTCCATTTCAAGCTCACGTATGTGTCTGTGCATGGGTAGAAAGATAAGCTTAGCAATTGTGTGATTTGTTTCTGCTTAGGCAGTAAGTTACTAATCTCGTGATTGGAACCAGATTTGTATGAATTAGGAGTTGAAATTGGAACAGTCACTGCTGTGTGCAGGATGTAAAGTGAATAAAATGAATGGGGTATTAACCTTCAACCACTGAATATTAATCAGCTTTTCATAAGAAAGAAAACACAGAGCTTTGCCACACCAAATATTTTCAGCGCTTATTGACAGGATACGATTTCGTTTCTTCCTCAGCCCTGTTACTTCCAGTCAAGGACTGAACACCGGACAATGGTCAAGTTGACCTGGATTAATGTATGATTTGAAAACCCCAGGTACCACGGGTAAGTCAGACTCTGTGAATGTGTGGGACCTGATGAAATGATATGCCTTTATCAAAAGCAAGGCTGTCTTTCAGCCACTCCTGCAAACACGGGCCAAACTTAGCCCAAAGGGAATTCAAAGAAAGACCATGGACAGGAAACCCTGATGACCACAAAATGAACATGTAAAAGGAATACATTTCCCATTGCCCTGGAAAGGACTTGCAATTGGGGAATGATTCTGTTTGGATATTTGGATGAGATCTACATCTACTCCAAGAAGGATTAAAAAAAGAAAGTCATGTAATAATGGAATCTGGGTGAAAACAGAACCTGTAGTACTCCTTTTTTCCTTATGCAATATTCCATTTGCTTCTGTTCGAGAATGCAAAGTCTTGCGTTTATGGCTATTTAATGATAACATAGCATATTGTGTATCAATTTCTACATTTACCCTTATCTATCTATACTAATCCATATCTCTATATATAAACAAATAGAAATACATATGTAGTATATATTATCTCACCAAAGAAGGCAATGAATTCTTATCTTTTGAAGATATTTTGAAACAACATATTACGTTTAAACATTATGTGTCTATGCCTCTAAAACTATTTATAGTACTATAAAGAACATATTTAGTGTGGCTAGACTTAAGGGGCAATTGGGCTCAATTTAAAAATCTAAGGAAGATAAAAACAGGAAGGATTTCTTCCACACCCAGCTCATGCAAAATCTCTTCAAATTTTTCCTCAAATATATTCTCAAATACTCAAATTTTTAAAATTTATTTTCCAAGTAATACTTCAAATGAGGGTAGTGTGTATTTCTATGATATGATATTATTTATAAGTCAGTAGGTACCTCTCAACCTCAAACATACCAGAGTAGCGTTAAGTAAATTATTTTCCCCCTTGGTGATCTCTCTCATTTTATTTCTTTTTCCAACAGGTGAGCCTTTCTCTGACTGTACCA
The DNA here is from genome assembly GCF_951394435.1 of Stenella coeruleoalba. Classification (NCBI taxonomy): domain Eukaryota; kingdom Metazoa; phylum Chordata; class Mammalia; order Artiodactyla; family Delphinidae; genus Stenella; species Stenella coeruleoalba. Next base: position 56,671,904 of record NC_137165.1, on the reverse strand, counting down.
CTGAGCTTAGATCCCCACGGCTCTCATATGCTCTCTGCCAAAAAAATTCCAATCCTTGATCTCTAATACTGAAGTAACCTCCTGCATAATATCCATTTAGCACGGAAATAACAAAAAGTACTCTACGCCCCTTAGCTGGTAGTGACACTGGAAAGCCACCCATTAGGCTACTTCCATAGAGATGCTGATGACTGGTAATAGCTTTCTGTCACCACACAGGGCAATTTCTTAGGCAGAAATTCTAAAGATGCTTTCTCTTCTCCCCCGTGGTTTCTATACCTCGACCACTCACTCAAATACTAATCTAGGTACCATTGTGAAGTGACTTTGAAGAGAAAGTTAAGGTTACTAATCAGCTGACCTTAATGGAGGGAGAATAGACTGAATTATCCACATGGGCCCAATGTAATCACCTGAGCCCTTTAGGACAAGGAAGGCAGACCAGTCCAACAGAAAGGATACAGTGGAAGAAGGAGGCCCAAGAAAGGAGGCCAAAGGGGAGGTCAAAACTTGAATTTTGACTTGTCTTGACGCTGCCCTGCCAATGCCTTGATTTTAGCCTGGTGAGGCCCATGTTGGACTTCTGACCTATAGAAACTATGGGATAATCAATTTGTGCTGCCTTAAACCACCGAGGTTATGGTAATCTGTTATGGCAGGAATGGAAAAACTCATACAGGCAATCACAAAAGACCCCTGATAGGAAACTTTATTCATCCAAATGAATAAATCTCAACTGCGCTCCAGAGTAGCCTGGGAAGGGAATAAGTGTTGGGGGGAGAGAAAGATAATTGTAGATAGAGCACTCCTAAGTCCCATCTCTAAGTCTACCTGTATTGACAACTGCTTTTAAGAAACGCTACTGAAACTAACACAATATTGTAAATCAACTTCCATTTAAAAAAAAAGGAACTATAGCTCCTCACCTCAATATCCTGCCTAGAGTGTGGTTAACTCTTACAATGTTGGCAAAAAGAAGCACTATGCAAGCGTGACATGTAGGTAATAGAAATTAGTGGTGCCTCCCGTTGGTTTTCCTACATATTTGGTCATAGCAGAGCCAGTGCGTTTCCCACTGAAGATCTCTGACTCTCAGAGAAGTTAAAAGGCTTTACTACAATCATACAGCTGGTCAGAAACCTGAGTTCACGTCCTCTAATGTCTTACCCTAGGTTTCCCATATCATTTCCCTGATTCCCTACTTATTATGAAAACTGGCTGAAATTTAAAAAGAACACATTTAATAGGGCACAAGAAAGTATGTTGTGTTAGTACATGTAAAGGGGATACAGGCATTTACCTGGATCATTTGCAGCTCAAGTCACATCATCAAAATGCAATGCTGGTTGCCTGACTCATTGATAACTCAGAAAAAATTACCGAAGTATCCAGATGCTTGGGACGAGGAGGATTTGGTTTAGATTACCTAAACTGATGCTTCAATAATTCACTATTGCACTTCCCCCAAGATCTCATGACCACTCGCAACACTAAATAGCCCTGTTACTAACAAGCCTGAGTTTGCCTTAGCAGATAATATCAATTTGTAATCCTGGAAGGCAAACTGAAAAGCCCTAGGAAGAAAATGGAATGACTCAGCATGCTCGTTGAGAATGGAATCCAGAAACTCAAGATGCAAACGCCCAGTTATTTGAAGGGAGTCTTATTCAGAGGTTGTCAGTCCTTACCCCCTTCCCCACCTCTCTTAATTCCACTGGCATTGCTAGCATCCTCCCTTTGCTCTACTGGGTTTCTCCCTCTCTGTCATTCTCAACCAACAGCCAAACACCTCAAACCCCAGGATCCTGAGGCAAACGACTGCTCCCGTCTGCTGGGTTTCAGAACCCGACCACAGATCCACCCCTACTCCAAGTCACCTCATCAAAACGTCCAGAGCTGGAGGAAAATTCAGGGGGTTTCGGCTGGAGCTGCTTATGGATCTCCTGGCTAAAAGCTATCCAGCACATGGAGGGACCCCTAAAAAGAGGCGGGTGGAAAGGTTTATACAACATCTTGGCTGAGATCATAAACAAGTGGAATGTCCCTCCCCTGACTTCTTGGAATGAGATCCCTAAAGAAGCAAAATGATCTGGAAACGTCCTTGAAATAAAATGGATGTGAAATGTCCACTTTAGGCATTTCTGTAAATATTTAAGCTTTAGCCTAAGAACTGCATCTCGGTCTATGAGAGCCTTAAATCTGTGGCTGAGCTTAAGATAAATCCTTAAACTGATGAAGAAAAAAGTATAGCCTCATGGGAGATTTTTATAAGGAACAGAGAGAAGGTACATGGATAAAGGCGAGTGGATTCAGACTTCCCCCTACACTCTCCAATTTTGAACGTCATTCACTCTCTATCAGTTTAGAAAGAGCTGCTCATGGAGGGAGAAGAGGAGGGGAAAGAAGGGTGTCTTGATATTTATTTTTGTCCAGCGCAAGCCACATAAGGCTACAGGGATGCCACCATTTATTACCCTCTGGTCCTCTCTCTGTTATGATCTGACAGTCTTTGGAAAGCAGGAGTAAGAGCACACCCTCAAGCAATGTCCTTGGCAGGCTTAGACCTCCAGCCCTCACCCCCCATCATACACGACCCAGTAATTATCTCCAACACGTTACCACCACTCTTCCCGTCTCAGAGACACACAGCTACGGGAATTGACACGCCTGGAAATAAAAGTGTAACCTCTTGTGCCCTATACTACGTCCTTTCTATGTCACTTTATGAGCGACATTTTTCAGTGACTCTGAAAAATGTCGCTCCTAAAGTGAGAGATTATAGAAAGCTGCCAGATTTGAAAGACACACATTTACTCAAAGTGCAAGTCCCCCTCCACATCCAGAAGGGGTGTGGCGTGGGTGCACGAGGACTTAGGAAGGGGAGGAGGGAGCGAGCGCAGGACACCTCTCCAAAGGCTATACACTCCCATTCCAGAAGGAGACCTAGGATGATTAAAATACTGTTTGTGCAGCTGTCACACAAACGCTTCTTAAAATTCCTATTCTGTATCCCAGGATTTAATGCAAATTGTTCACATAACAGAGGGTCACAATGATAATTGAGATGCCATTAGCCAGATGTGTTGGAATGAAATTTCTCCCACCCACCCCCCGAAATTATCTGAATAATTTACACATACATAATCACCTTACTCCAGTGGGAAAATAGTATAACCTTGTTTATTTCCCCTAAATACCTAGGCTTTCTAACAGTGTTACACCCAGAAAGTGCCAAGTCCAGAGAGCAAATAAGATAACTAACTTTGTGAGGCCAAGCTGTCTCTCTCTTAAATGCAGACAGAATTAATTTGTTTTCATTAACTCGTTATCAAGTTACTTAGATTCCCAGTACAAAACGTATTAAAAAAAAAGGGGGGAGGGTAGTGGTGGTAGATTTTCAGGAAATAGCAAGTTCTTTTTCTACTGAGATAGAAATCATTTGGCAAGCCAGGGTGAAATACTTCTAGTTTCCAATAGAAAGAGAGAAAAAAAAATTGTTTTAGAAGATGCTAATGAACCACAAAAGAAAAAGAAGGAAGTATTTTTTAAATGAGACCTCACTTTTGAAAACAGCTCAGTTTGCAACCAATTTTTGAAGAAATGTCAGGGTTATTCCTTTGGGAGCTATGTCAGAGCTAAACCAGGCCTTCAGATGACTGCAATAAAGAAGTGAGCAATTCAGGTGACTTTAATTAAAGGGTCCAGGCTCATCAGAACTGACCTTTCAGACACAGCCTTTCATCTCCAAAAAGGATGAAGCTGTAAGAGCCAGTGAAATGGAACAAAGGGAGGGGCCTTAGAGCCTGGGAGCTAGACTGCACTGTGGGGTAACTGTGTTGGGGGGACTTGGGGGGCTGCTGCTCCTTGGGAAGGCATTTTGTTTCTTACAATTATACATCTGAAGGGAAGGGGGATGTCCCAGGCGAGGGGAAAAGAATGAAACCCACAGATGAATCCCAAGGTCCACTTGCCCTTTTAACTGGATGTCTTAGAACCCCTTGGCCCCCAGGGTGGTCACCTTCATCTCACTCTCCAGGACTCAGATGCTAATATGAAAAGAGATGGTCAACAGGAAGGGCTGGGAAAGGGAGGAGAAAAAGGGAAGCCAAGAGCCAGGGTAATCTCCCTGCAAAGTACCAGCCCTTGCTTGCAGCCATAAGCAAGGCCGCTCAGCTTCACTCTGCAATGAAGACAATACAGATGCCAATGCTGCTTACAAAGCTGCCCAAGAAAGCAGCCTGGAGACCATCCGTGGACGAAGTCGTCAGCCCAGCTCCTCCAGAGAGAAGACAGGCCCTCATCAGTTGGGACTGAGAGGGAGGCAGAAAAGGAGAAGTAGGGCGGACGGGAGGCTGGGGTCAGCAGATGTGGGCTCTAATATATATTCAGGCTGGACAAACAACAAGGTCCTACTGTAGAGCACAGGGAACTAAATTCAATATCCTGAGACAAACCATTATGGAAGAGTATGAAAAGAACGTATACACATATAACTGAATCACTTTGCTGTACAGCAGAAATTAACACAACATTGTAAATCAACCATACTTCAACAACAAAAACAATTGATTAAAAAAAAGCAAGAAAAGGAGAAGTGGGAATCAGTGTCTGGAAGAGAAATGGGGGTTGTGGAATCTTACTATTTGTATGTATCCAAATAGAGGGAGGGGCTACCAGCCTTTCCTCCTTCCCTTCTGGGAAGGACTAAGACATCTGGGGCCCCCAAGCACTGAAAAGATTACTGTCCTCCATATCCCTCTGTCCATCTACCTGTCTGTCTGTCTATAAAATTGTGATTGCCAGGCTGTTTGTTCCCCAGGACACTGGGTTTCCTCCTTGCACTGCACATGGTGGAACTGCCGATCCTTACATCCTTGAAGTCAGGTATGCCGTGAGATCTGCTTTGGCCCATGGCATACGAGCATAGGAGAAAGGCCTTCAGGTGGAAGATGAACAGAAGCCCATGCTGCCTGCCCTGTACCACTGCAGCCAGGCTGCTCCAGCAGGTGGCAGGCCCTCCAGGCCTCTTCCCTGAGTGAAGACAAAGTGGTCCAGAGCCATCCCCCACCCCGGCCCTGCAGGCCGACCCGCAGCGACTATGTCATACAAATAAATAACATGCCTTTGTTATTTTCAGCCACTGAGATTCTGACATTGGTTTTTTTCACTGAAGGTACAAAAATGTAAAATAACTGTAAGTCCAAAAGCTTTCTTTCCTTAATGACTGCTTGGATAATTTGGCATTTCCATGAAATAACCAAATTCTTTCAAAAATGCATCCCTCTTTTTATGTTTATGCTGTTACAGGGGTGCATGAAGCATGTGCCTCATCTATCAGGAAATCTAATCCTTCTCATCACAGAAACTCCGCCCTGTGGTAAAGCACAGCAGACTAACTGGACTATTTTCAATACTGTGCTGAGACTCCCCCACTGTCATTTACCAGCCACACGTCCTTGGAAAATTTGCTCAAACTCCCTAAATCTCAGCTTTCTTAGCTATAAAATTAGCATCGTAATTTCCGTCTTTCCAATTTGCTGTGCCATGAGGAAAGTATACAAATGGTAGTGACTCGCCCCAGCTCCTCTCCATCAGCAGAAATGTTACCTGATTCTCCTGAGGAAGTGTTTCCATAAAAGGAGGATGACAATACCTACTTCCCCACCTAGGTTCAGGATTAAAGAAATCAGTCAGGCTAGAGCTCTTAGCGGGTATAAGCACTAAGTACATAGCAGTGGATGTAATCTCTGTGATCATCATTATAGTAATAAATTGCATAGGATCTACTGTGTACTCAATAAATCTCAGCTGCTTCCCTTGCCCTTGGAGAAAGGGCCCTTCCTGTTTCGGAGTGGGGTTATCCGCAATAGCATTATCAATAGTTAATCAGCAGGGTGGCCGACAATCTACTAAGAAAAGGACTCAAAAAGTCTCTGCTTTAGACCCATTTATAGCAAGACATGTCTGCATCCTTAAGATGCCAGGTTTTTTCCATTCTGCAAACACATGGCTTCCATTAGTTGACTGATACCGACACATCCAAAGCTTCCAAAGTACTCTGGGCCTCTGATGAGTGAAAGGTTTGCATGCCCAACAAGGAAAAGGCAGGCTCTGCAGATGCTGCCAGGGGCAGGGCAGCAGAGGTGCCAAGTTTAGGTAGGACACAAAATCTGGCTCTGTTTTTAATGATCATCCTGTCCACACCTGAAAATAAACTAGCCAATATTGGGTGAGATTCCCAATATTCAGCGGCTCCAATGCTGATGTCACTGTGCATACACAGCCTTCATTAATCAGAGTGAGTGTGGTGTGTGCGCGTGCTAAACAGAGATGGGGGAAGAGTGAATATTCTGCACTGTGTGCACCACACCGCCCCTGCTGAGCGTTCTAATCCAAAGCAAACCCAAGCTCCAGTGTCGTGCTCCTTTTATTTTGTGTTCTAAGGACGTCGTTGTTTGGTCGGCTTCTTAGAAACTGGCCTGAATTCTAATTAGTTTGCAGTTAGAGGCTGCATAATGGTAATTCAATCTTCACCTAAACTTTATCATCTGTTTCCCATCTTCAAAGCTGCACGGTCCACTTTTGTCCTGCGCAACAGTGATGCCAGGGACCTCGTTTTGTGTTTTGAGTCTCATAGCAACGGTGCTATTGAAAAGGGGGGTAGAGGCGGAGGCATCACAGACCTGAGGAGTTGGGACAGTTCTTTGCTCTAAATTTCATCCCCAAGGGGATGACTCCAAGGAAATAAGGCTTTGTGTCCTTGATTACAGAGGGGACCTACTTAGGGTAGTCCTGTTACCGCTCGAAATGTTTGCAGTTTCAGAGTGTGCAGCACAAGTGAGCAAATAAAAGTGATGAAAGAATAATGAGGGCACATGTATCTAATATTTGGAAACTGACGTGTTTTCAACATGTACAAAATCATCGGATTCTGTCAACAGCCCTGCAAGTTAGGTGAGCAGTTACTATTAGCCCATTTTACAAGTGGGGAGAGAAGGACTGAAGGAGGACAGTCCACCTTGATTTGCATCTCAGCTCCACCCAGCTAACTCTTAAACCCCAGGCTAGTTTCTCCATCTCTCTGTGTTAGTGTGTCTTCACCTGTGAAATGGGGGGGAAACAACAGTTGCTACTTCTTGAGTTGCTGTTAGGTTTAATGAGTTAATATGTGTAAAAGGGCTTAAAGATCATTTGTGACATAGTAAGGGTTGAATATATGGTGGCTGTTGTGATTATGAGGAAAGGTATAAAGTTGAAAATCTGGGGACCCAAGAGGATTAGGGCTGAAAATGTCCATGGGAACAAGACCTGAGCCGAGATGAAATCCCCATCATGATGGACAGAGGAAACAAAGACAACAAAACGCCCTATTCGTAGCGCTGTTCAGTACCTAACTCCTCTATACCCCACGTTCCCTCCTGGAACATCCTCAGAAAGAGATGACACAAGTCCCTCATGGTCCCCAGGAAGACTGACCAAATCTGACAGCTGGTTATGGGAAATCGTATTTCCCTCTTGTTTTACAAAAGCACATCCAAAATATATGGGAGGGGAAAAGAAAAAAAAAGATAAAGTTTGATCCCTTCCAATCCATTGGCTAAAATAAATATTTTGTGTGCCACGTACCATGCCATATATGTTGCACACATCTTCTCATTTGTTTCTCATGAATAGGGTGACCAACTGTACTGGTTTGTGCAGAACTGAGGACTTACCTAAAACCTGGGGTTTTCAGAACTAAAACTGAGAGAAGCCTATGCAAGGCAGGACCGCTGATCCCCAAATACAAGGCAAGTACTCTATCCATCCCATTCTGCAGGTGAAAGAATGGAAGCTTGAGGAGTCCCAAGGTCACACAGATAGCCAGTCCAGTTGGGATTTTTAAACCATTATAAGATACTAGTTAGAAAAAGCCTCTTCCTGTAGGGCAAAGTTGTAGCACATCAGCAAAGGAACAAAACGAGCTGTTGCTCCCTTTATTAGAAAAGGGTTAGTATTCTCCAAGACTGTGTTTCTCTATTGTTGATGTTGTTCTTTTCCTTTCTATTGTTGTTAGACTTCCAAGTGATCTGGGACACAATCTGAAATGTTAATTAACAGACTTTTGTTTCTTAACCAGTGCCATTCTATCTCTGAGGAAAAAGAACAGTGACATTAGCGTTACCAACTCCAATAGAATCAAGACTTGATTCCTTAAGAGAAAAATATATGATAGAATCCATCTATTTCCCCTTCAGTATATGATAGAATCCATCTATTTCCCCTTCTACTTCTCCCTTCAAGGGAGGTCTTAGCCAGCAGTGACTTTCTGTGAATTATAATTTCAGAGGCCACCAGTAACCCTCAAAAGGCATTATCTTAGCTCCTACACACTTTCCAAGTGTATTTCAAGGTTACATTTCACTGACTATAAAACAAGCTCACGGAGTGGGATCCATGGGTTGTGTGAACCAAAACAGTCATCATCTCAAGTTAGGAGGAGGCCCAGGAAGAAAGGTTCCACATGGAAAAGGATTTTCCAATTTCCCAAATAATTGTCCACGAATGGATTTACTTAAGCGAGAGCTGAAGTACGTTTCAAAAGAAACCAGTGATCATAGATGTAAGATGAACACTGCATACATTTAAAGGCTACTTGGGGACACTCTAAAATCCCAAAGCCAAGTTGACTTTCTTCATTTGATGGAGGAAGAGGGCCAGTTGGGAGATTAGGCTGATTCTGTTCTTCATGAGTCATTTTGTCTGTGGACATGCCTCACAAATTAAAACACACATAAAAAATCCCTAGGTGTGAGGGGATTAAAGTTTCAAATCTGGTCATTTGAAAAATCACAGAAGTGTTGGATAAAAGCCATGCTGTTTTGAGGATTTTATTTTTCTTTTTAAAATCCTGGGAGTTGCTGAGCTTATTAAAAAAAAAATCCTTGGTTCCAATAAAAAGTGAGGGCTTTTGGAGAGAGTCATTCTCTTTGATATCAGATGTATTTTAGTCTATAATTTTCCACTCTGGCTTATGTGAATGTCTAGGCCTGAGGCCATCAACTCATTTAATCTCTGATTTCATAAAAAAAAGCATGTTTTCTGTTTATCTTTGTCCAAACTGAGTGCAATCTACGCTTTCTAGTTCTTCTAACAATCCCAACTTTCCAAATTTCGTATCAGAATGCCTGTGTGGCATGGTAAATCTATGCTTGTCTTGACAGGTTGGAAACTGCATGTTCATAGTGAGAAAACTAAGCTGCTACTCCCAAAGACACCGACTTACCAAACTGTAATTTAAAAGCAGATCATCATTTTAATTTACTGCAAGTGAAGGGGGAGGGAAAAGAAGTTAATACAAGTAAGTGCTGAGCTACAAGTCCCAAAATTAATGGGGAAAGCTTTCCCCCAAACGTTTCATTTTCATATACAAGCTAGTTACTGAATTGGAGAAAGGTTAGCATTCAACACAAGCTCATTCGAAACCAACCAAATCCAGAAACTTGAACTGAATTCACTGACTGTTACATCCCTCTATTTCTTGAAGCTGAGATGACTGATTGTATTTCAGGGAGAGTTCGTAGCCATTTGGTCACAGAAACTGAACATTTTAATATCACATACCACCTAACCCCACATACAGATGAGAACACAGGACTATCTTTTGTTACTATCAATGATCCTCATTTTGTTACAATTTGGTCATGAGTTTATAAAGACCTATTTCACTTTATTATATCCATCATTACACCAAAGAGATTTCCAATATCTAATCAATAAACAAAAAATAATAATAATTTTATGGTCACAAGCATTTGCTTCCCAAAACCACTTGCAAAATTCTGTCCGTTTCTCAATATATATTTAGGAGCTGTCTTATCTCAAAACCTTAACACTCAGAAAACCAAGGCCTCAAAAAAGTATTAATTCTCTACCACCTAACCATACACACACACACACACACACACACACACAGTGCAACAGCTTTTGCAAAAGAGTATGCTAATAAAGAAAAGAGAGTAAGTACAGTCTACCACATATCATGAAACAGATTCACTTAAGTTCACTGTTCATGGGAGAATAAAATTTTTAAAAAATAACCCAAACAGTTCAGATTCAAGGCAATATTTTTCGTTATTCATTTGTTTTTATTTCCAGGTCCTCATCAGTTATGTAACTTTGGTGTTTTAAAAAAATAATTTATTTGTAAATGAGAATAATGAGTTGGCAACTGAATTTAGGTCTGGCCATTTTACCTGAGCAATGAAAAAAACAAATGCCACAGAGGCCTGCAAAACTGTTTAACTCCCCCTTGGCAATCCTCTGGTGGCCCCCTGAGATTGTCTAATTACAGAGTAATGCTGGAAGTACTCTTCATTTGTAGATTAATTAGTTGATGCCTAAGCAGTTCTTTTAACATAAAAGGCAACATGTAAATCTAAGTATAATTATTTGTCTTCAAACTAATGATCATTTAATTAGTGTTTTCTGCTGGTTTAATGGTCCATAAAGAAAAAGGCAATTTGGGGAAGGGGCTTCTGCCATTGTTACAAGAAAGGTTTAGGATTGCAGATCTAAATGGAATGAAAAGTATTTATTTAATGTTCAAATAAAGCTTTTACAATTAGATATAAACTGGAAATTGACTCTCTCCTTTCCTGGTGACTAAGAGCCATAAGGGAACCAAAAATCAAGCATAGCTTTCGGCATCACACGCATATTTCCAGAGTTAGGAATCATAGTTTGAATCGGGCTAATCTGATGTTTCGTGGCAAATCCAAAGACCTACCCGAGGTGAAGTTTACAGAGCAGAAAAGAGGTTAATTCTAGGAAGTGTTTGTACATGTTATGAAGGTGCTTCTGTCCCCTTAGTAAAATAGGATACCAGTTTCCTAAATAGGATATCATGGCCAAGTTGGAAGTCATCAGATAAAGCTAAGTGTTTTGCAAAGTACCAGCATCAGACCTTCTGACATGGCTTTCTAATTAATTCTCTCTGTATTTCCCCTACTAGGTTATACACCCAAAGCCAGGTATTTGGGTGTATAATCTTTCTATATCTGTTTCTAGCCTTATCCAGCCATTAGTCAGTATTCATTAACTGAGTCGATCAATGAACAAATAAAAACTAGAAATATACCGATACAACTCAGATGAGCAAATATGCTTCTGGGTATAAGAATTATTCCTATGAACTTAAAAAAAATATTATGTCAAAGAAAATGTAACCAGCTCTGTCACATGTTCTCAATTCAAAAGGCCCTGTTCTGATGCTGGGTCATTAACCCAAACATCACCACAAGGAGATTGTCCAGACAACATTCTCAAGTAACTTGGCACCAAAGCATCTGTATTGGTTTACCTAATCAATATCTGCATCAGAGGAATTACCTGGTGGTCCAGTGGTTAAGAATCCATGCTTCCACTGCAGGGGGGCATGGGTTCGATCCCTAGTCAGGGAACAAAGATCCCACGTGCCATGCTGCAAGGTACAGCCAAAAAAAAAAAAAAATCTGCATCAAGTGACTTCTTTAAGCCACATTTTCTGTTATGGAATGGGGCAGTTGCCACAGTTAAATGGAATGATAGTAAACCTAACAGAAAGAAACTATTCAATACATGTCCACTGTATTCACATCAGTTGTTCTTTTATAGGAACTTCAATTCAAGAAAGAAAAAATTTAAAAACTTGCTGAAAATAAAGGTAGCCTTTGGACAAGGATTTCCTTTGCCAACTGATAATTCAAGTAGCACAAAAGCAATACTGGAAATCATAACACCGATATTTCAGGATAGTAAGAAGCACACCCTACACCTACGATTTAGGGAATGCTGTAAAATTAAACGTTCAAAAAGAGTTCTAAAAGAAAGCAAAAGCAGTTATAAAGATATAAGTCTTATTAGTTTTTTATCAAAAGGAGAAAAATTAAAAGAATACAAAGAATTTAACAGTGACGTAAACTATAATATAGTTGGGAATATGATAATAATGCTATTTGAAATTTACTCAAAAAAAAGGAGACATTTAAATAATAACTGAAAGATGAGTATCTTAAAGTACCCATAAGTCTACCCTGTTTTTCAGAAGGATGTTTTTCATCTTCCTTTTGGAACTCCTGGAAGAATTTCTAAATCCGCTTACTCAAAGATCTCCACATCTATACCAGGCAACACAGAAGTGCCAGGCATTCCTTATCCAATAGGCTGGTAGTAGAGCAACATTTGACCAGGTTACAAAAAGTGTGTCTCAAGAAACTCTGTTGGAAAAGTCCTTGCAAAGGATGAGCACCCAGAATCTATATTGGCTTTGGACCCACGGGTAAGGCACTGAATTCACAAAACACATTCCCCCTGTACTTCTGTGACAAGGGTCTTGCCTGCCTTAGCCTCCAGCTTCTCTTTATTTCTTGACCTGCTCCTTTATCACCAACTTCTACAGTGTGTAAAAGATCTTGGTCTCTGCACCTGAAATCATGTAAGATAATAGTAGAAAGTACATTTCAATCTGAGTAAAATACCAGTTTTTAGAAGACTCGAATCTATTTAAACAAGGCAGGAGGAAAACAGATATTGCTAATAACTTGAAACTCAGACCAAGTTAAAAAGCCTCCACTTAATAAATAATATACTCGATAAACCTGAGAAGTGTTGTCTAACATTTTTCCTTGGCTCTTTTTCTGAACATGAATGCTTTCTGTATTTGCTCGTCTATAAGGATTTTTTTAAAAATCCAAAAACAGAACGAAATTTTTTATCACGGATGATTTCATTTCATTCATTTCATTCAGTTTCTTCCTCTTTTTAGAAACATGAAAACAATGCACAACAGACCTAAACAAGAGATGCTAGATTCTGTGACATCTACTACTTTGCGGATTAATCGGTAAAAGGAGATAAAACACGTTGAGTGCTGTCTGCAGAAGTTACAGGCATTATGAAATGCAAGAGAGTCTCCTTGTAACACAGGAAGCCCAGTGAAACAGGGTGAAAACACTCAAACAATTAAAGTACCAATGTACCTCATGAAGACTCCCGATTCCAGAAAGCTTCCCTTGCTGTCCTCCTCCCCCTTTTACCAGAGTCTCTGAAACCATTTTGCTTGGGGGAGAAAGTAGATTTTAGAAGAGTGGGAAAAATGCCAAACATCCATGGCAACTTAGAATTTTTCCACTTTCTTTACATGTTCAATTGAGACCTTCATAAAATTATAAATGAAAGGACACATTATGAACACTTTCTTTGAAGGGAAAAAAAAAGGGTCTTGCCTGGAAGTAAAAATTTGGAGTCTATATCCTTCTTCTCTGAACACTTGGGAGATTTCTCTGCCAGCAGCAGGGCGCCTAAAAGAGCTTGTCTTTGCCTTCAGAATTCAAAAAGGTAGAACCACCCATTGTTCCCCTGATTCCCTTATTGTGGGTGAGACCTTGAGCACCAGGAGGGGACTGGAGAATCCTGGGCTCCGTGTTGGTGTCTCAGGGGGTGGAGGTCAGCGTGTATTGGCGCCTACCCTCCACCCCCCTTTCCCCCTCTCCCCTTCCCTCCCCCCCACCAGGGATTCACTCCTGTTTACTTTGGGGAGACTGCAACTTCTGTTTCCTAACGTTTAAAAGAAGTCTAAAAGCTTATAAAAAGGCTCTTAAGATTTCTTGGACACCGAATGCCTCTTACAGAACAATATTTTGATGAGTTAAGTGTAAATGAATCAGAAACCTACATATTAAATTTCCCTTGACATACACATCAGTTTAAAAAAATTAATGGAAAAAGTGCCAGGGGCTCAAAGTGTTTGGGGTTTTCTCAAACCCAAAATGCTTGAAAGTGAAGAACGGAACTGCATTTGAATCAGCCAGGTTTGCTGATTCCCTCCCCACCACAACTCGAAGAACCCTAGCTGTAATGGAGGGAGTAGCATCTCCTGACGGTGACCAAATGCCTGGAGACACGTCATAGTCCTGGTCCTTACGCCTGGGTAGCAGCAGAAGCCGGAGGCTGGGCTGACACTGGAGAGATGTCCAGCTGCTGTTCTCTGAGGGCTGACCCTAAAAGGTGCCCTTTTTTTTTCAAGACGAAGGAAACTAAATAAACAATCAGGGAAGATCATAAATCACTGACAAAGATATTTAGACTTGAAACAGCCCTCGAAAACAGAATGTGCCACAATTTGTCCCTAAAAAGATTAACTCGGTTCTGGGTCCTATAATTGTGGATTCCATGACGTATGGTAAGAAATGGCACAGGGTGAAAACTTGAGAACCAGTCGAGTTTGGGTGTTTTGTTTTGTTTTAATGCTTATTGGGGGTCCAAGAAAACACCCACCGAAACACCAACAACCCCAAATCCTGAAACCAGACTGGATCTCTAAAATCATCCTCCTCCGATTTTTTTTAACTTAGGTTTTCGTCACTTTTTTGTTTTGTGAATAGATGACCACGCTAGGGGAGCAGCTGACTAGAAAGACTGAGCCAGGTGAACGAGATTTCGACGCTGTCCTTCTGGGATCTGATCATTTGGGGGCGCGGGGCCCAGACGGTACAATCGGGAGCAGTGGCTAACTTTCTGGTGAAACGCGCCATCTGCCCAGTGCCCCTCAAGCATGGTCGCGCTGCCGAGGCGTCAGGGGGCCTGCCTTGGGCATCTTCCTCCCCAGCAGTAACCTCAAGAGCCAGCAGGGAGGGATCATGCCTTTGAGCTCACGCCTGACAAACCCCCAAGTTACCTCTCGTTCAGCTAAAGCATGTGAAAGCTGTCTGCGAACCTCAATGAGCTACCGCCACACAGCTGTTTTTACTGTTATTTTCAGAATTCACACCCTCCACCTCGGTCAAGTTTTTCGGCCCCCAGGGTTTCAGAGGGGGCCTGTGACGAGCTCTAGCTCAGGAGGAGTGGAGATGCAAAGGGAGAGCTCGCTTAGGATGGTCTGTGCCTTGTTCATCCGTTCTCAAAGAAGCGCTCTCTCAGAAGCTCGGCAGGGCCTTGAGAGATGGGGAGGTGATACTTAGAGGCGCATACCTCTTATTTTTCTTAATTATTTTACTACTGCTACTGTATTTTATTTTTATTTTATTTTTTGGTCGCGCCTTGCTGCATGTGGGATCTTAGTTCCCCGACCAGGGATCGAACCGGGGCCCCCTGCATTGGAAGCACGGAGTCCTAACCACTGGGCCGCCAGGGAAGTCCCAAACATACCTTTTCAAGACGGGGTTTGGCCTTATTCCACTCTAAGCATGTGCTGAATACATGTTTGTTGAATGAATAAGTGAGTGAATGAGCAAAGGATAGGTCTTTCACAGGAAACTTGCATAGAGGATGGACGGATAAAAAATGGTTCGAGGCAGGCATAATGCAGATTCCCTCCACCTCAACAGCTGTCCCTTCACCAGACCCAGACCCCTCCTCCACACAAAAGAGAAGGAGCAAAGAGGAAAAGCTGTCACCGCAAAGCCCATTAACAATTCCCAGGAAATAAAAATAGAATATGGGTAATACAACAAAGTCTAACCTTTTTCTCTTTTCTTTTCTTCTGCACTTAGTCTAGCTTCACTGGCTCAAACGGTGCAGCGGGCATAGGCCTCAAACCCAGCACCTTCAGACCAGAGTTTCTAGTGCAAAGCGGCTGCACAACTTCCCACCTCAAGATGGAGGCAGCAACAGCAGGCCGTGCGCAGAGACGCTGCTCCCGGACGGGATCTGGAGCAGGCCCGCGAGAACTCCGGTCAGGCGCGCGAGAACTCCGGTCCTCTCCGCGAGAGCTCCTTCCGCTTCTCGCGAGACTTCCTCCTCCTTCCCCAGGTCAAGAACCCGACCAGGGCCTGTCCGGAGAGCTGGTGTCCTAAGGTGGGAGTTCGTCCGTTTCCATTCTTTGATCGAAGAATGAAGCTTGGCTTTGCTTCTGAACCGAACTCAGTGTCATTCTACTAGCTCCAAGGACACTGGGCAGCGGGACCTTTGTTGGGGCCTGACTCGAAAGGGTAGGTAACAAAACTGTATAGCAATGAAACACCCTCCAAGGAGCAAACTAAAAGTTCCTTTGTCTTTTCTGTACACCTTCCCGGTGGCCACCAGTTCTTAAAAGCTCCTAAACCTTAACGCAGAAAATGTAAGAAAGAGGGAAAGCAATAATAGTAACAGCTTCATGGGAACCTTGCAGACCCAGAAAAATCCAGAAAAATATGGAGGTGCTGGAAGTTCTGATAAAAAGCTTGATTTCCTCTCAGTGAGATCTGGGGACTGGAAAAAATATTAGCAATAGAGAATAGGACAGACATCAGAAATTACCAAGCCCAGCACATTCTCTCACTCTCCTTTCCCAGGCAAACCTCAATGTGCAGGTATAGGCAAGTGTTCCTCACCCAAAGTGATCCCTTTTCATCCTAAGTAACTGAGAGCGAATCACTCCCCCCGGCCGGGTTTCTCTCGTTCCACCTGAAAATTCAGACTCAAGATGCTTGCCTGCCTTAGGTTTGCTCTGGTAGGTGAAGAGGCTAGAGACAAAAGTCACTGGTGTGACCGGGTGCCCCTTGATTATATGCAAATGTGGAGGCCCCTACTTTATCCACAAAAAAACCTCTGATGCCGGCTCCTGGAATTTTCTCTCAGGCCTCTACATTCAGTGTTCAGGGAGTGAAACTCCTTTTAATGCTAGTTAAGCTAGTTAAGACCCACCTCTCCCCTAGGGGGATTCCTTGCAGGTGGAAAGCTAGCAGAATAAAACAAAATGACCTTTCAAGACCTAGAAGATAAGCCTGTGAAGAGCGGCAGCCCGTCCCCATTGCTCAGCCCTCGCCTGGACCAATTGTAGCCTGGGAGCCAGATTGTCTTCTGATTTGTGTGTTTGCTCAGAATAAGAGCCACAGAAATGAGGTCTAGAGACATAGCTGGTGTTTGACTGAAGTATCTGGGGTTTGAACCTGCCTTCCCCACCCAACCCCACCCCCCCCACCCCACCCCCCCGGTCCAGGACCTGATGTGAGGTTGCACAGACTTGATCCCTTTTCCTTTGATATGGAACCTGTACCTATGCTGCGCTCTTAGCGCTAAAGAAAACAGCCCTTTTGGAATCGGATTTGCCTCCTGCCCCGGCTGCTGTTACTCTGCAAAGCACCGCTGCCACAATATTGCTGAAATTCAGGGTCGGTGTCGTGGCGGGGAATGGCAGGGGTCCTTTCTTCTTTGGGTTTGATACATGCTTCCTTCCTCTGTTCCTTGCAATCAACCACTAGGAGAAGGAGGGAAGCAGGCAGGAGGGAGAGCGGGAGACTTCCGGAAATCTCTTTCCTCCCTTGCCTTTGCAGGTTGCCCGATAATGACCCTGGAGACTTCCACCTGCCCCCAGCGAAGGAATTGGTTACTCTCCTGGAGCCCTCCCAGGCATCGCCCCCTTGCTCACTTCCTCCTCTTCCTGTCCCCAACCTCCACCCCTCCAGCCTCCTGTGGCTTCACAGCCACGCTCCCCATCTCAGGAAGCAGCAGATGGAACTTTGTAACAGTGAGCTTTCCACCCTTCACTCTAGGCATCACCCTCACCCCCAAACGCCCAGACTCAAGCAGTTGGTTTCCTGGAATCATTTGTGAATCTAGAAGCGTGAGGGTGGTTTTAGAGAGAGCAGGTAGCTTATTCTCTTTTCTGTTGATGAATAATATCCAGGTGTGCTAGGGGGAAAGGGCTTCTTAATGTGTATTTTAAAACTGATTTAGTATTGGTTTTTTTTTTGTTTGTTTTTATTGGAGTATAACTGCTTTACAATGTTGTGTTAGTTTCTGCTGTACAACCAAGTGAATCAGCTATATGTAAACATATATCCCCTCCCTCTGGGACCTCCCTCCCCCCTCCCCCCTCCCCCCTTCCCACCCATCTAGGTCATCACAGAGCACCTGTGATGCTATCTGTTTTACACATGATGGTGTATATATGTCAATCCCAGTCTCCCAGCTGATCCCACCCTCCCCCCACCCCAGTGTCCACACGTCTGCGTCTCTATTCCTGCCCTGCAAATAGGCTCATCTGTTTTTAATATATAGTCTATCTTGCCCTGGGGTCAAACAGTCCAAACTCCAAACTTGGGGCTTCTGCAGTTTTTTAATACAGCAGGAGGGGGGACCCCCCCACTGCCCCACTTGTCAGTTTTTCCAGCACAGGGTGATACAGCTTGTTTCCTCTTTGTCAATCTCTGCAGACTAACAGCAAAGGCTGGTGATGGCTCTGGAGTCTCAGCCGACGTGCACACCTCTACCTGCAGCCTGTGGCTGGTGGGACAGACCCCAAGCAAAAGCACTGGTATGTAGAGAAAGTTCGTTTCTTCCCTTTTGCTTATTTTATTGGAAGAATTATAATGGCTGGGAGGCAGAAACACACCTGTGATGGTTGGGGACTTCTATTAGAGTACATGCTTGCGATGCTTATGATTTTCGTGGAATCAACCCCCTGGTTGCCAATTAATTTCAGTATCACAGGTGATACCTCTAATCCTGGCCTGTTGTCTCACCAATATGTGTCATAAGGGGCCTGGGGCAAAAACTTGTAGATGGCCCAGCCTAACCACTACTTCTGCTGGAGAAAAACAACTCAAAGGGCATGTCCCACGTAGAGCAGGCCACGGGTAGAGACAGACATAATTGCAGTCACTAAATTAGCATGCACCTCTCAGCCAGAGACTAATCTAAGCCAGACCTCGTAGAATGCCAGGCCGTGAGTACATCACAATTGCAATTAAAAAGAAAAGAGAAAAATCACCCTTGCTTCCCAAACATGTATTTTTAACATGAAAGGTACTTCGTAATAATATGAGATACTAAGGCATCTGGAAGAAGCAAGAAAGGTGGTTTGGGTTAATCATCTTTGAAAGGCTAAAGGATTTGAAATGTATCTCCAGGGCCAAGCTCTGTGCATGCTCCCCTTTCTCTCTCTGACGTCAGCCACATCCGTCCCACCTCTGTTGCTACGTCTTGTTGCTACCCAGTCATGCATGGTCCCGCTGTATCTACCGCTTCATCTGGACTCTCCTGCTGATTTCTTTACTTGGTCCACCTAGCCCTCCAATTCTGCCTGACAGGCCAGAGTCCTTGGACCCTATGAGCCTGGGCTCTTCTCTTTTTAGGTTCTCTTAATGCCTATAAGGCCCACGATTCTAGACTAGCTCCTAACGCTGACTGTTTCAAACTCACTTCCACCTGAAGGCAGAAATCCAGTTAGGAATCCACAACAAATGTACTTTCTCAGTGGTAGGGTTATGAGTGACTTTGCCCCCTTACAATGAACATGCATTAAATTTGCATTCAAAAATCTTGCTATTATTATTTTTTTAGTTCACTTTCAAAATCCAATATCCAAACACACCAAACTTTGCTTCTCTTGACTTTTTAAACTCTCTTCCCATCCCACAACTCTGGATTCAGTAGTGCAGTTTGTCTTCAAATGTGCCACTTGGGTTTTTTAAATCAAAGTGGATATGACAGATGCATTGTGTCTCTACAGGTCAAATCACAGTACAGTGTTGCCAAGAATCCGTCTCTCTGGGTGCATGCAAGGCCTGTTTTTCAGTTTTCTTTGTGGTAGGGACGACTGCCTTGATAAAATGTAGGCCTTTTCCTGGCTAGGACCTAGTAACCCCTCCAGCCATATTACAAGGAATTTTGAAAAACTTGGCCAAACAGTGGGCTGTATCAGAATTTTACCTTTTCAAATTTCAGAATAAATAGGGTATCCACAGGACTGTGGATGACATTTGATCACACAGAGAAACACATTGTAATGGGATTTTTTTTGTGTGTTAATATAATGCTTTAATAAAGACATTTGGCACATAAATAAGACTCTCAAAGACCAAGCATCTTGAACAATGAGAGGATTAAGATCAGCCTATGTGGGATATTAGCAAAAGTGTCTTTTCTAGCTTTGGTAAAACTCTTCTATCTGTTTAGAGATAAATTCATTATTCTTAACTAAAAACCCTCCTGAAATAGACGTGGTGGAAAACATTCTGCCCCTGTTATGAGACTTTCCAAACAAGCTTAAAATTGCTCAGAAACAAAAGGCAGGAGGGAAAAGAAGGGGCCATGTCTCCAGATAATGAGGTCCCGCCTTTGTGTTTTATCTGCAAACAGCACGGTTTGAAAAGTCTGGATCCCATTTCATTGGAACTGTACGTAAATGTAGTGCCTGGAATTCTCCCAAATGAATAAATTCTTTGCCGATAATTTTTAAGTGAAGAAAGATCAACAGGATAGGGGCATAAGAGAGGGTTACAGGCTGCAGGGTGTATGTGTCTGTGCGCGTGTGCACGTGTGTGTGTACACACACATGCGCACACGTCCGGGTGGATTTGGGGTAATAAAATGTAAATGAAAGAATACAGACCCTCATCAAATGTGCCCATCGATGTGGAAATCCAGAAACATGAAGGGTGTGCATTTCTTTGCATTTAGCAGGACAGTTGGGAGAGTTGTGGACACAGTATTTTTCTTTCTCTTTTTCATGTGCCATGCTGAATTCTGTATCTCTTTCTTGGAAAACTCCAGTAGATTTATTTCCTCTGAAAGAGCTCCTGCTGACTATTTGCTCATGTTAATTCCTACTCAGTTTTCCTATCCCATCCTGAGGACAGCAGCATGACAAACCTCCCTTCCTTGCATTGGCTTCACATCTTCTCTCTCTGTTTCTATAGGCTGGGTTTTCTCCCCTGGATGGTGGCCAAAATGACACCAATTTAGGGCTGGTAAGAGAATGCACTGTGGACCATTTCCCTCTTTAATTTTCCTCCATTTTGTAAGGTCTTCGTTTTTTTAATTAATTTTTATTGGAATATTGGGTTACTTCAATAAATTTATTTATTTTATTTTTGGCTACGTTGGGTCTTGGTTGTTGCGGCGAGCGGAGGCTGCTCTTCGTTGCTGTGCGCGGGTTCTCATTGCGGTGGCTTCTCTTGTTGCAGAGCACGGGCTCTAGGCAGGCAGGCTTCAGTAGTTGTGGCTCGCAGGCTCTAGAGCACAGGCTCAGTAGTTGTGATGCACAGGCTTAGTTGCTCTGCGGCATGTGGGATCTTCCAGGACCAGGGCTCGAACCCGAGTCCCCTGCATTGGCAGGTGGATTCTTAACCACTGAGCCACCAGAGAAGCCCTGGAGTATAGTTGATTTACCATGTTATGTTAGTTTCTGCTGTACAGCAAGGTGAATTAGTTATACATATACATATATCCACTCTTTTTTACATTCTTTTCCCATACAGGTCATTACAGAGTACTGAGTAGAGTTCCCTGTGCTATACAGTAGATTCTTATTAGTTATCTATTTTATATATAATGGTGTGTATATGTAAACCCCCATCTCCCAATTTATCCCTCCACCATCCCCCTTTTCCCCCTTGGTAACCATAAGTTTGTTTTCTACATCTGTGACTGACTCTATTTCTGTTTTGTAAATAAGTTCATTTACTTATGAACTTTTTTTAGATTCCACATATAAGCGATATCATATGATATTTGTCTTTGTCTGACTTAACTTCAGTCAGTATGACAATGTCTACGTCCATCCACGTCGCTGCAAATGGCATTATTTCATTCTTTTTTACGGCTGAGGTCTTGCTGAGCACCGTCTGCAACTTCTATAGCGATGGAGAGAACAAAAAGCTATGGGAGCCCCACATTTACACTCACGATCTCAGGATCAGATCGAGGTTACCGAAGGAGGAACTGAGTAATTTGTTTATGTAAATCTCTGCACCAAGTCTTGAAAAGTTCTGAAATGAACACACTTCTTATGGGGGCTTAAGGTTCATATTTCGCTTTTTTGTTTCAAAAATACAGGGAAAGGAGAAGGCCATTGAGTCTCCTCCTCCTTTGACCACTGGAAGAAAGGTAGAGAAAAAGAAAAAAAAAGTTAACAAAGAGAGGACACACATCCCTCCTCTTTCCTTGCCCTCTCCCCATCCATGGGCAAAATCTAATAAAGATGATTAAATTACATGTCTTTTCCTCCCATTGAAATCCACTGCATACTATTCAAATATTAGAACTCAGGAAATAAGGCAGGACAAGATTCCTCATGAAACCTTAGAAGGCAGCATAGGGGTCTGAGCTGGAGGTCTGCCTGGCCGGGCGGCTCTAATTAAGAAATCACCCTGCTGAGCAGAACTTAATCTAAATAAAATATAAAAAGGAATTCAGTGAAAACCATTACCTCCTCCCAACACACCTCAGGTCCAGAACTTCCACCCGCTTGGGTCCTAAGAACTTTCTCTCCCAGTACCGGGGAGTTCGGTGTTGTTTTATGTGCCCACGATACAATCAAGTATAAAGACAGCTCTTGGGCTTCCCTGGTGGCGCAGTGGTTGAGAATCTGCCTGCCAATGCAGGGGACACGGGTTCGAGCCCTGGTCTGGGAAGATCCCACATGCCGCGGAGCGACTGGGCCCGTGAGCCACAACTACTGAGCCTGCGCGTCTGGAGCCTGTGCTCCGCAACAAGAGAGGCCGCGACAGTGAGAGGCCCGCGCACCGCGATGAAGAGTGGCCCCCCCTCACCGCAACTAGAGAAAGCCCTCGCACAGAAACGAAGACCCAACACAGCCAAAAATAAATAAATAAATAAATAATTAAAAAAAAAAAAAGACAGCTCTTGAAGAGGGAGCTGAGTCTTGTGCCAGCCTCTTGCCGGTTGGCCAGACCTTCTCAGGGCCAGAGGCAGATGTAGTCGATGTTATTTTGGTTTGGAGGGGGATAGAGGATGAGATTTGATCAAGGATTGATAAAACCGCTGGACATTCTAGCCCACTCGTCCAGCTTTAACACAGTGAACTGGGAATTCGCAGTCCCTCTGTAGGTGGCTGGGTTTTGCTGGCCTATATGTCAGCAAATAGATGGATCAGCCACTTGAGAGCAACTGGATTTTGTTCAGTATCCTTGTTCCAGTTAGTTCTTTAAACTGTATTGAGTCAGCCTCAGACCTCTTCTCCATCCAGGCCCTGGGTTATCGCTCTGATAGTGGTCGACATTGTTTAGCCTCATTTCCACCTACACTGCATAGAAACCTATGTTGTGTTCTTGCTGTTGACTCCTGTAAATGTATTGTTCTCTTTACATGTCTCTGCCTTTGCATGGGCTGCCATGTCTGCCCACAATAGTGATTCTTAAACTGTTAAAAACCTGTTGAAAGAGATGGACCCTCTCCCTAGGGAGAGAAAAAGCACATAAGCATATAAACTTTCCCATTGGATGGTCAGTCTAATTATTTAGGCAATTCTCCTCCCTTTCCTTGCTTCATACTTTACACGGTCCTTATAGTATATAAGGAGAGAGGAAAAAATGGAAATAGAACTGTGAAAAGGTTGAAAAAAATGGAGAAGAGGAAAGAAAAAAGAACAGAGGAAAGAGAGGTGATCAGAAAACCCAAGCCAGAAGCAGAGAAATGATTTCAAAAGAAAATGTCTGTTTTTCCCATCTCTAGTCATAAAGATTTTGACAAGGAGCTTGGCATTTATCGAAAAGGAAAACAAGAAAAACAGCAGTCATCTTCCTAAGGGCCCAACACTGTTGGAATTCAATGACCTAATTCTGTACAAGGTTTGCAGGGAGAGATTGCCTCTCTCGTCTGAAATCTCAAGGCATCAGGACCACTGTTTTCTCAACAGCCCATGCCACACCACTATCAGAGGTCAGGCATAAAGAACAGAGGATCTGAGGGAAAGTCTGGATACTATGCTTAGAAAACTTATTTTTAAATGACTGTAGATTCTCATTCCGTATCTTACTGGTTGCTTATCTTAGCAGTTGTCAACTTTTCATTACTTTTGTAGACATTATATAATATCTTCTTCCCCTTCCCCAGTCACCAGCTGTTACCCAGTCTCATCCCAGAATGGGATGGGGGTTGGGTCAGCTTCAGCTGAATAACTTTCATGCTGACATTTGAAAGCACCAATTCCCAGCTATGGAACAAACCTAAATGTTCTACAATTATTGTAGAACCAGATCGATCTCAAGAAAGAAATCTGTGTCTCATTCTCAGTGACACGTAAGCATGATTCATAGGAATGTAAGCTGATACAAACTTTCTGTAGGATAATGTGTCTCCAGTTTTTAGCATTCGTTGTAATAAATAAACAAGGCAAAGATTTCAAAGAAAAAGCAGTGACTATTAACCACCAAAATGATCTCATTCACGTTTGTTATAGAAATATTTTAATAATTATTAATAGTTAATACTAAATGTGCCTTCAAACAGCATCAGAACTCAGTAAGTGGTGTTTAGATCTCAATATAAGACTGTGCTTGGCTGCAAAAAAGATGGATAAAATCCTGTGTTTGCCCTAAAAAAAGAAAAAGAAATCTAAAATTCAAAACAAGTTGTTAGAATTTGTTAGTTACCTTAAGCTTAGATGTTCTTATCTGTAAAATGGGGACACTAATAGGGTTATTTTGAAGGTTAAATACGTGTAAAAGCCTCAGTCTCCTGCAAGGTTGATCAGCTTTAACACTATTGACATTTCAGGTGGGATAATTTTTTGTTGTGAGGGCCTGTCCTGTGCATCGTAGGATGTTTAGCAGTATCCTAGCTTCTGCCGGCTAGGTGCCAGCAGCAAACCACCCACGTGCCACCACACCTCCGTTGTCACAATCAAAAATGTCCCCAGCTTTGCGCAGTGGCAGTGTCGTAGCCAGTGAGGTGTATCCGAGGCGCGATTATTGCTAATTGAAAAATGTCTCCAAACATTTCCAAATGTCCCCAAGGGGCCAAAATACCCCTGGTTGAGAACCGCTATTCTAGTGCTTGGCATGTAGTGATTGTTCCATAAATATTAGATGTTATTATTTATTTATTTATTGGCTGTGCCTCGCGGCATGTGGGATCCTAGCTCCCCCACCAGGGATCAAACCCACACCCCCTGAGTGGAAGTGCAGCAACTTAACCACTGGACTTCCAGGGAAGTCCCCAGATGTTATTTTTATTATCGTTAAAATTATTACTAACAGCAGCATCACCCTGCTGTGATGACAGCTCCTTTCTCTCACTGAATTTTTTTTAAATAATACTGCATTTCTGCATCCTTTCAAGAGAAGGAGCTGAAAAAGGGCAAAAGGTCCCTAATTTGACAGCAGTCCGACAGGAAACCTACAATCCCCTGAGATGTCTCCTTTCCTGGAAGGAAAAAGGGCCGCCCTTTTGTTCAGCTCTAGAAATTAGGTACGTTTCTCAGGCTCAGAGTTCGTGAGATGCTACAGGTTCTCCCACTGGCATACACTTTCCAGCTGTAGGCACTGCTGGTGTGGTTGGCTCCTGAAGCTGCTTTTGGAGGTTTCCAAGGGTACCACCACCTGAGAAAGGAAGGAAAGAGGTGCCGAGAAGGAGGAGTCTGCGACAGGACTTCCTCCCTTTGCTGCTTTTAGTGGTTTTGTGCTTGTTTGAGTTTACAAGTGTGTTCTTTTGCCCAAATTGTTCTTGCGTCTTCTAACAGTGTTTGCTTTAGGTGTTTTGATACCGCGCTGTTTTGAAGGTACTAATGTTTTTCATGGCATGTCTTGTGTTAAGTGTACAAACTGAGAGGTAAGTGCTGGTGACTGACAGTGTTCCTCCAAGTCTTTAACAAAATAACTGCTAACAGTAGAGAAAAGTGAAAAGAGTTCTAGGGGTCTGGGAGTGGCAAGCTGAAAATACGAAATTTCTCTCCACCTGTTAGTTGTATCTTTGGAATATGTGCACATGCTACTTTCTACGCTAAAATGTTTTTTCACTGGTTTCAAAATGTGTAAGTGGACTCTCCATGTTGGGCCCTGTATATCCGGTGGCTTTTCCTACTCCCCTTTTGAAAGTATGCGTGATGCACTTGCAAAGGAAAGATCACAACCTTGCAATCTGATAGACCTACACAAAAATTTGTTTTCATAAAGAAAACTGTCAGCCTAGCAAGCACTCAGATCCTACATTTGTTGCTTTTTTATTCTTCCCCTTCCTTACCGCAAAGCCTGGCTCTTCCCATCATGATAAGTGAGGCTTTTTCTAGTTCCCATTCCCACCACCCACCACCATGCCAACTTCCTCACACCCTGTACATTCTGCACAAACCTGGACATTTCCGCTTCCTGGAGGCCTGTCTCTCTGTGACCTTGAAGTTCTTCAGACGCAGTCTTGAAATCAAACAACCTATGAGGGTTTCCCTGATGAATTATCCTCTCTGACAGCCTCTCCTCCGGTACCTACCTTGTCCACACAAAGAAATGGTTTTAAAAAAATTCACTTTAGGGACTTCCCTGGTGGTCCAGTGGTAAAGAGCCCACGCGCCCTGGAGCCCGCACACCACAACTAGACAGAGAAAACCTGCACGCCACAACTAGAGGGAAGCCTGACCACTGCAATGAAGAGCCCGCGTGTCGCTACCAAAGATCCCACATGCCTCAGCGAAGATCCCATGTGCCGCAGCTAAGACCTGAGGCAGCCACAAAAATAAACAATAAATCTTTTTTAAAAATTCACTTTAGAGCCAAGCTTTCTTCCCTCTTATTTTAAATTTTTATAATTTTAAAGTCTAAGGATGGCTAGAAACAAGTGATGTCTGTTTAAATTTGCATGGCACAAATCACATATTTCCTGAGAAGTAACAGACTCCATATTTATGTTTTTCAATAAAAATATAAACAGGAGCTACTTATAATCTCTTCTAATGGCCTAATTATCATTTCCTTGCGGGTAAGAAATGTCTATTTTCCATTCTGTTTTCCTCTTAGTATTTAACTCAAAGGTTTGGACATTTCAGACCTTCAAAAAATATATGTTGAATGAACCTAAGAATGAATGAGTGATTTGCATTTGTAAAATTCATTTCCGTGAGCTTTAGGTGATCTGCATACTTGGGCAAAGTGCTCATGCTTAGGAGACCTTGTCGGTATCAGGCTTGTGCAGTCTGTTCGTTGTCTTGCAGTTATTGGCTAGTTCGAGGCATGGTCGTCGAGTCTCCCTTGTTTATACTTGACCTCATCCGTGTCCTTCAAAGCCCCAAGCATAGAGTTTTGCCTGTAGTAGTTACTTGAGAAATGTTGTGGAATGAATGTCATTTGCTGCATAATACAGAGAGTATAAGCAAAAGAATTTGGAGAAAAGATAATCGGTTAAAGTAAATAACAGCCAACTTGTCCCCCACATATGTATGTTAGATTAAATGTTCCTAGAGGGAGGGAAAACCATCTGATGAAGAATGATGGGCAAGTTTGAGGATCAGGGGACCAGGACCGAGACTGGCTCTGTAAACACTGTCCCCCTTCCTTACTTTCCACAGTGCTGGGTCGATGTCTTCTGGAGTAAGAACTGGAGTGTGATTTTTTTTTTCTAGATGTTTGTGTTTTTATTAACTCCTGTCCTCCAGGCCAGGGGAAGGTCTGCCTATTATGAGGAGGCTATGGCCTTCTGGGTTGTTAAGAACTTAATTAAAAATCATAACTTGTATTAATAATGAATGTGGGCGGTGGATTTTTTCACTCATAGATGCTATCAGTACTTTCAAAATGGAGACAAGCCAGCAGCCACCACAATTAGAAGTGGCAGCGTCTACTGAGGGCAGAGTGTGCTGATTGATAGAAGAAATAAATAGTGGGAACTGGGATCATGACGCAGACCTAGTGATCAGTCGAAACTGGAATTATGACTTTGTCCAGACTCAGTCAAATACCAAGGACTCTGAGCCCTTTTGCGGCACTCACATCTAACTAGGAGGTTTGAAAGCAACCCTTAGCACTTGTACGCTGGACGTTCCAGGAGCAGGAGTTCACGTGAAATGTTGTTTCGGGAACCTTCTGGATGCACTCTTGCTAGTCTCATGCAAGTTGCTTGTGACGTCTTGAAGTCAGTGCGAATCAACCGGAGACCACGCTTAACAGTCTATCTTCCGACCAGTTAAAGACACAAGTGGTCCTCCAGTCAACAGAGCCCATCCAGGTAGGACAGAAAGACCCCAGCTTTGGAGTGGGGCATCTGTTACTCTACTCGATGAAAGAGCAGTGAGAATACATCACCTGTATCTGAACAGAGCTCAGTTACAAATATGTGAGCAATGACTCTGAAAAATCTTCCAGTGGACCTCTCGACTTTGGGTATGATCAATTTTTCCGGAAAGAGTGAAACAAAGCAGCAATTGGAGAGACAAGTACTCAAGAGAAAAGTTCTTCTATTCGTGAGATTTAACGTAAAGAAAGATACAGCACAGAAGGTAGTCCAGGCTGATCTTGTCTGGTGGCTACAGTCAAGCCGGCACTTAACCTGGCATCTGTAAAGCAGGTCCAGTAATACCTACCACATGGCGTTGCTGTAATGGTCAAATGACATAATGTACTCAGTGTGATGGGTCACGTACCTGGTGTACAGAGAGCATTTAAAATGCTTGACCCGACAAGACACCCAGCTTCAGACCTACACTCAGACGCAACCCCCACAACTGGCTCTAATGAAACAGCACTAACCAAGAGGGCCAAGCCTGCAGAAAGACAAGGGGGACGTCCTTGCAAAGCCAGTCTCCAGCCCATGGAAGGTGATGAACTAAATCTTTGCCACGTGCGCCTAAGTGACGGGGGCAGGGATGTTCCCAGCAGGACTTTTAAATAACTGTGATGTGCCCACGGCACAATTCCCGGGCCTGAAGTTGCTTCCTTTCCTTATAATAACTGTCCGCTAGGTAGCTTGTGGCCAGTGGGCCAAGAAACAGAAGGCAGTTGGTGTCAGCCTCCCGAGATGCCAAGTGGAGAAGTTTTTCTCAGGTTTCTGGGTGGGTTTTTAAGCCAACACCCTTGAAAGGAAGCAGAGCCTGCATGCCACAGGCATCTGGGACACAAGGACCTACACAGTATTTTTGAAAAGTTCAGTATCGCTTGCCGACGATAAAGGGGCATTCACTGCGGGCACAGGCACTCCACAGGGTAGGTGGGGTCGGAGCTGCCAGGCGGTCCTCGGACCGAGTGTGCAGCCAGTTTTCCTTTTCCACCATCTCTAGAGTTGAGTATGTGCCAAGACGGTTGAAAGCTTTCGGAGACGCCCATAGACACAGATAGCGAGCCCCCCACTCCCCCAGCCCGTCTTTTCCGTGGAACTTAGCAGCAGCTACCAGGGGCGTCATCACAGAGCATTCATTTTTTCCCTTGCCTGGTTTCCCACATTCTGTGACCACCTTGGAGCGTGCCAGGGAAAATATTGAGAGCCTAGGTAAACGAAGGGGAACCCAACATTCACCAGTCTGGCCTTAAAATAGCCGGCGGAACGCCCCCATCCCAGCGGGTACACAGGCGGTGACTGTTAACTAGTGTGTTCAGCGCGCCCGCCCGCCTGCCCCACCAGCTTGCCCCAGTCCCCGTGAAAGCCTGCGTCAGAGAGCGGACAGAGGCGTAGGCTTTGCTGCCGCATCCCCTCGGCCCACGCCCACTCCCACCCCAAGACTTCGGTGAATATTAATGAACACGAAGTGACCTGATCGATGCAAAGCGGCGCGCGCCCCTGGGCTGGGTGGGGACCTTAGTGAAAGGTAGCTCTGCGGTGGGGTGGAGGCTTCGACAGAGCACTGGGGCAGAGCCAAGAGCGTTCTTGGAGGAGAGTGGAAGCTTGGGAAGTTGTAGGACACTCCCCAGGGCTGGGCACCCCAGGCAGAAAGAAAAACGCCTCCATCCTGACCATTGGAGACCCTGGGCCGTAGCTCTAGAACTTGCTACTGGGTCGTAAGGCTGTGTATTCCTGATGGAGTGTGTGCAGTGCGGAGGGGGCCCACCAGGAAGAAATGTACATAGAGAGTAGAAAGACGGGGAGAAGGTAATCTGGGGTGGGGAGAAGGAAGACTGTCTAGTATATGCTGCATCAGCATAATATTTTCTAAGTGCTCTATGTGTTAAAGTTGCCAGATTTAGCAAATAAAAAATGCAAGATAGCAAGCTAACTTTGAATTTCAGATCAACAACAGTTACATTTTTTAGTACCCTTTTTTTTGTTTTTTTGTTTTTTTTTGTGGTACGCGGGCCTCTCACCACTGTGGCCTCTTCCGTTGCGGAGCACAGGCTCCGGATGCGCAGGCTCAGCGGCCGTGGCTCACGGGCCCAGCCGCTCCACGGCATGTGGGATCTTCCCAGACCGGGGCGTGAACCCGTGTCCCCCGCATCGGCAGGCGGACTCTCAACCACTGCGCCACCAGGGAAGCCCAACAGTTACATTTTTTAGGATAAGTATGTCCCCTGAAATGTTTGCATATACTTATATTTTTTTTTAATTATTTTTTTATCAGAAATTTAACTAAATTTGAGTTTTAGATAAACAGTAATTTTTGGTATAAATATGTCTCACGCAACATTTGAGACGTAATTATACCCCAAAAATTGGTGTTTGCCTGGAACTCAAATGTAACTGTGTTCTGTGTTTTATCAGCAACCCTCTTGCCATCCAGGTCTTGCCCCCTCAACCGGAATGAAAAGCCTCAAGGGCAGAGACTGTTTCTGCCAGGTTCTCCCTACAAAACCTAATGTTGCCCATTCCACGTGCTACTTTGCCACAGAATGCAGCGCAGAAGGCGTAATCACTGGGATAAGAGTGTGCACTTTGCAGTCTCACTACCCTGCCTTCACCTATACGAGTCACGTGATCTTGGGCAAGTAACTTAACCACTGTTTCCTGGACTTTCTCCTCCTGCTAAATGGGAAAAAATGTTAGCTGCCTGCCTCAGAGAGGCAGTATAAGGACACAGTACAGGTAAAGCATTTGCATTTACTCTATCCTAGGCTCATGGAAAGTACGCAATAAATAAATGTTAGCTATTATTATCACTATTATTATTATTATTGGATACTTTATAAATAAGGGGGTGTGATAGAAAGAAACAAGCTCATGGCCATTAGAGACCTCCCTAAGCTGACCACTGGGCTTCTTCCACCAGCTTTGTGACCTTGAGAGAGACTTCATCTTTTTGAGTGTCTTTTCCTTGGGGTTCCAAGCTTCCTTCCAATTCTAAAATCTCACAACTTAAATAGATTGAATGGATGAGAACCAAATGGAATAAAAACCGTGTCAGTGGAAATGTGTAAGGGAGTTAAAGCAGAAGTGCAGCGGAGGATGTTTCAGTAGACGAATAAAAAAGGTTGCTCCAGGGCTTCCCTGGTGGCACGGTGGTTGAGAGTCCACCTGCCGATGCAGGGGACGCGGGTTCGTGCCCCGGTCCGGGAAGATCCCACATGCCGCGGAGCGGCTGGGCTCGTGAGCCATGGCCGCTGAGCCTGCGTGTCCGGAGCCTGTGCTCCGCAACGGGAGAGGCCACAGCAGTGACAGGCCCGCGTACCACAAAAAAAAAAAAAAGGCTGCTCCAAAATGCAGGCCTCCGGTCTTCTCAATGCTCTGATCTTACGAAGCCTGGGTTTTAGAGACTAGACAAAACTGACGTGAGACCAGAGTGTTTCTACCTCAACTTGGATTTGCACCAACAGGAGCCTAAGGAAGGCTAAGTGGGAGAATCTTCCCAGTTGTCAGCCAATTTGGTTGCAGTAAATAAATTCACGGCATCCCGGGGCCGACACATCAGAGGCCACAGTCCCCGCCATCCACGAAGACCTTTGGGACCTAGAGTTAGTCTTTGGTTATTTGCAACATTTCCAGATAATTTTAAATCTCACTACTGACCTTTATAGCTGTTTCTCACCACCTCTGGGAGATTATCATTTAGCCACAAAGAAAATATTTGTCCCTCTCATGTTATTCTGAGGAAAGAGTATGGACGCCAAGAAGCCAAGGATAGGCAGACACCCTCCCAGCAATGGTTTCCTCCCACGTGGCTCTTTCCTGTACCAGCTGATGGAAACAGATGAAGGACCAGAGGGTCCATCAGTAATTCTACCAACGATATGGACTCACTTCATGTTGGATTCAGAAGCCTTTGGGGAATGATGCAGTAGAGACACAGTTCCCTACTCCAGAATATTCACATTACACCTGGAAGGCAAAGTCATTCTTCAATGAGGCAATGACTTAAGAGGCTGAGCATAACCACATACACATGCAAATAAATATGAGGCAGGTGGAGTTCATTCGTGCTGCAGTGACAGAGAAGGGGCCACATGGGCCTGACCAAGATGTGAGCTTTCAATGGCTACATGGAGAGCTGGGGAAGAAGGCAAGAATCTTGCACGAGTAAATAATGTTCTATGCAAAGATAGGAAGGTTTCGAGGACATGACAGAAAATGAGCATGAAGGGGAGCCTGATTAAGGAACTAGGTGGGTGATAGATGAAGTCTCCACCAGGCAGGCTGCACTCTAGACTCGTTAAATCAACCCACAAACCAGACTGCACCGAAATAATTGGATTGCTTAACGTTTTTTCCTATTGTACTATGATTTAAGAAGATTTGCAAAAACATTGAACGGTCCACCAATTTAAAAACATTTCCTCCACCAACCTGAAATTCCACGCACTGAATCATTTTGATTATACATTCCTAGGGGAGTATAAGTTTGTTCACTGTCTTTGGAAGGCAATTTTGGCAATAGCTTGAGAAATTGCAAATCACGTTCTCTTTAAGTAGTAAATTCAACTTTCAGGAGTTTATCCTGCAGGAATACTTGAACATGAGCCAGGTTATTTACGCTGGCGTTGTTTATGAGATCAAAATATTGAAGCAACCTAAATGCCCATCACAAGGGGACTAGTTAAATCTGTTATGCTATTAATATATTCATAGAATAAATGCAAATTAATAATGAATGTGGAAACTTTCAATACTGATATAGAAGAATCTCTAAAATGTATTGTTTTTAAAAAAAGGTAAGGCACAGGAAAGCCTGTAAAATATGGTGCCACGCTGTTAAAAATTAAAGGAGGTAGAGTATAACGCCCTCCCCGGTGAGTATGGGTTGAATTTAATGCCATTATTCCAACAAGTCATAGTACAGAAGGGAGAAGGAGTTGAGACTACAGGGTTGAGACTTAGCAAACACTACCTCAGCCAGGCGATCAGGTTCATACCATTGGTGGTAAGTCACGTGGATACCATGAACCTTTGATATGATGAAGAGATGAGCACTTCATCTCTTTGGTCATCCTCCCCCAAACCCATAACCCTGGCAAACCACGAGAAAAATATTAGCCCAACTCAAATTGAGGAATGTTCTACAAAATCTTTGACCAGCCCTCTTCAAAACTGTCAAGGTCATCAAAAGAAGATAAGTCTGAGAAACTATCACAGACTAGAGGAAGCTGAGGAGACACGACACTTAAAGGCAAGGTGGTACCCTGGATGAGATCCCAGAGCGGAGAAGGGCCAATAGGATGAAACTAGTAAAATCTGATTAGCTATGGTTTTAGTTATTGATAACGTACCGACGTTGGTTCCTTAGCTGTGACAAATGTACCACAGGAATATAAGATGTTAACAACGGGAAACTGCGTGGTGGCATATATAGGAACTCTGTAATAGCTTTGCAACTTTAAATTTTCTAAAATAAAACGCATAAAAATTAAAAGGGGGTAGAGATTATACAATGGCTCACATGCACATAAAACATTTGTGGAAGAACCGGCCATAAGCTGATAATTTCAGCTGCCTCCAAAGAAGGATCTGAGTTATTGGAGGGGAAGGTTTCACTACATGCACTTTTATATTTTGAATTATGAATCATGCAAATTTATTACCATTTAAAAAATAATAAAATTTGCATTTTACAAAAATAAAACGGAATTTTTAATCCAAGTTGTTTCTAAAAGACATGTTAGTTTTGAGATACACTTTTTTTAGTAACCCATCAAATCAAACTTCATAACCCATCAAATCATCCCCCAAATAATTAATTAATTTGAATTAATTTATCATATTAATAAGTTGGATGGTCCCAAATTACAGGTCTTCAAGGACATTGGTATCGGGTATATGCAAGTGTTGAGGGGAAAGAAAGCCTTCGGTAAAGCCTCGGGTAATTGCCTAAGAAGATTCTGAGCACCCATGGGAAAAGATGAAGGTACCTGGTACCAAAGGGATGGTGGGAAATAGAAAAGATGGTCAGAGAGGGTGACTGGATGCCACAAAGACTAACTTTGCTGACATGAAACACACATGAGATCAGCTCTCCTTCTGCTTCCCAATAGACTAGATCTTATATCATCCCAGTTATAAAACGAGTCTTTCTCTGCTCTGACCCGTAAGCAAGAAAAATGTACTGAACTGTTGGACTTCTGAAGGGCACTCCGGACCATATGAGAGCTGACTCTGGGGGCATTCCTTCCTGCCCTGACCCATCACCCTTCTGTTTCAGCTACTACCTGGCAAAAACCAACAGGGAGGACAATGAAGTGAATTCAAACTTGACTCCAGGAAGAAAAAACGAGCCCTTTGGGCAGAGCCACAAGCCCGAGAGAAAGGAAGGACACAGGATTAACAGGTCACTGAGCCGGCCAGCCGGGGGCCAGGAGCCAGAAGGACACCCACCAAGAGAGGCAGGAAAACGGTTAATAACTCAAGGTGGCAAGTTAAGCCAGCGACTCAGGGGCTCCAGTTTGCCTGATTGCGAAGTCAAAACAGAACTGTCGGAAACTGGAAGGTGCTGTCACTTTTACTGTATTTTTCCACACTTTTTTTTTTTTTTTTTTTTAATTTGGAAATGTTCACGGGGAGCCGGAAAACGCAGGCTGGAGAACTCCCGGGGTCTGAGAGGGAGAAACTGTGTCCCTGCATGGCTCTCAGTCTAATTCAGATCAGCAGCTCCCCAAGGGCATCCACCGCCAGGGCAGCTAGGTTACCTAACCCTGCCACCGCCCCCCGCCCCGTGGAAACATCCTCACCTCCTCTCATTCTCACTGCCCTTTGATGCCAGCAGTGTGTGACCCCTGCCAAACGACACGAACAGCATCCTCCCCCCACCAGCCCCACCAGCCGTCTCGCTACTAAACAAGGAGCAGGTGGAGAGAGGTGAGTGGCACCCCCAAAGTGGGCACAAGGGAAACCCACGGCCGAGCGGCAGAGGAGAATTAAGATACTCTGTGCTTATCCCAGCTGATACGGAAGCAAGGACCCTGCCCCACAATGCTAACACGCGAACAGCCAGCCCGTGGAAATTCATGAAGAGCAAATGGTGAACGCAGGATGTTTGACATGATCTTGTGCCCCGTTTCTGGGAGAGTGTAGGAAATTAGCACACACTGTGACAGACGTCCTGGGACGTTTACTTGCCCCTTGGATCTTAGGACCCTTGGCCTCTTGTTCTGAACTTCTAGGCAGAAGTAGTTACTAAGCACTTACTTTCTAAGTATTCTCACCATGATCGAACATTTAAGTAACAGTTTCTACATCCGAGGGCATGTCTACATCAAAGATTAACCTTGTAGATTATTTTAAGTCCTCATAGAACTGAAAACTTGACATTAAGGATAAACATGCTTGTCACCCCCCCTTACACACACACACACACACACACACGTACACACACCTCTCCTCTCCTCCAGCAAACCTTACACTTGCTTCTGAGGTCTCCCCAAAGGGCATGGGATCTGCTATCCCCAAAACAGCTGCTTTCCAAACGGCTCAGCCGGTGAAATGTTTCCCTATAATTTGGCCAAAGCCATACCGCCCAGGTCTCGGGTGCCTTCGTGATGGCTCGGGGCTAATGCCTGGTGGGTCATCCATTGCAGACCTTATGCACCCTGCCCCCTGACCTATCTCATGGAATAGTGCAGAAACAATTCCCCTATTGTGCTCTGACTTGGGGATTGAGGAAAGGGGGTACACTCACGCACACAAAACTTCCCTCGAAAAGATTAGTGCGATTATTAGCCAACAGTGATGGCTATAAGCCAATCTGCTCACAAATCCTCCCGAGCACCAGGTCGTCTCAGAGTCCCTTAAAGCCCCAGACACAAGACTATGTGTTCTGCATTTTGCCATGACTGGACCAGTGCTTAATGCCACCCTCACCCACAAGACTAATAAGCAGAGGAAAAAAGCAGTGAATAACGTATGTGTCTGAGCCCTGGGTCCCCATGCCCCCGTAAGTCTGTAAGAGGCAGATGTCCGGGGCCAGACCTCACTGACAACGGCTTTGCCCAATGTCGTTTGGGCAAAATGCTTATTAGAATGCTGCTGTAGATTACAGTTTGTAGTTAATGTTCAATGATGCACCTTTTTTTTTTTTTTTTTTGGCCAAAGGGCATGTGGGATCTTAGTTCCCCGACCAGGAATGAACCCGAGCCCCCCCCCACACTGGAAGCGCAGAGTCTTAACCACTGGACCGCCAGGGAAGTCCCCTCCCCCTTGCATCTTATGTGAATAACGATCATTGACCCCTGTGCTACCACTCTGCTGGCTGTTCTAGCTTCCCATCAGGAGTTATGGGTATGTCTTGGAAAGGAAATTAAATTGATCCAAAACTTGGTACACACGTACTTATACTGCAGACATACTTCAAACTGTAATCTCCGAGAAAACAAGGTCTTTAATGTTAGCCTACCCAATATATTGATTATATAGGTGACGACGGGAGACCTACAAAGAAGGAAAGTTGGAGGATGGAAAGAGTGGTGGTATATTTACCTAATACCAATTAACTGATTAACTGAATTTAAGTTACTGATAAATGAAATGAGACATTGAAAGAATTCGCCAAGTGAGTCCAGACTGCTGGTCCAATAACTCTGTGAATATTCTACCCAAGAGAGTACATATGTGAGCAAATAAATATAGAGGTGACCCTTACCTGCAGTTCAGGGCCGATTCAATCATTCCTTTATTCTTCAAACAGTTAGTGATTCCTGACTCCATTAGGCAGGTTACTCGTAGAGCAGCCATGTTAAAAATCCTGTTATTTCCAGAGAAATCAGTACCATTTGGAAAACACAGTCCTGGGAAAGAAAGCCTCAAGTTGAGCAAAGAAGAGGACATTTGCTACGCAATGGCAAATGGGGAAAGATTTCAAGCATCTGTGGTTCATTGTTGAGAAGACCTGCACATATCTATGAAATACATTTATAAAGAAGTATAACCCCGTTCCTACGAATTTATACCACGTCTTTGCAGCATTCGGCCTCATTGCTCATGCAGCAGGCTATCAGAAAAGCCTCCACTGAAAGATCTAGAGCCTGCACCTGAATTACCAAGTCACAGTGACTCAGTTTTCTCCGGTGTGATTGATTTATACTCATATGCACACACCTGACCAACAAGCAGTATGTCACTGTTTGTGTATAACTTTCATAGTGTGTGTTCTGATACACACCCATACACACACACACACACACACACACACACACACACACACACACACACACACACACACACACACACAGTCTTTCCCATATGGGAAGTCTAAGGTCTTAGTTAAACTCCAGAAAGCCTTCTTTTGTAATTATTGGAATACAGCTGAGATCCCAGATGGACCAGTTTCACAAAATGGAGGTTACAAAGAATTAAGAACACTAAACGGGTCATTTGGAAAGTACCTAAAATCCTGAGGCTACATGGATAAACATAAAAGAGCCTAATCTTATAGAATGTATACACTGAACCACTCTTCGGTACTGTTCACTAATGACAAGACAGATGCGAAGACACAGCTGCTAAAACAGTTTTCTCCTTAGGATGCCTGGAACTGAGCACCTGATGCTATCACACTGTCCATAAGCAAGACGGGCATTTTCGAGGCTTTGTTAAGCAAATATTTGAGACATGCCCATCATATTCAGTTGGGCCTCTGCCCACACACAAACACAGCCACAAACCCATCCAAACTTTATACTCCTCTCTGAAAAACTGATATCATTTCGTTCTGTTTTTTGTTTTGGGGTTTTTTTTTTGCGGTACGCGGGCCTCTCACTGTTGTGGCCTCTCCCGTCGCAGAGCACAGGCTTCGGACGCTCAGGCTTAGCGGCCACGGCTCACGGGCCCAGCCGCTCCGCGGCATGTGGGATCTTCCCGGACCGGGGCATGAAACCGTGTCCCCTGCATCGGCAGGCGGACTCTCAACCACTGCGCCACCAGGGAAGCCCTCGTTCTGTTTTATTACTAGATTATGTTCCCTGTGATGGTGATTGTGATCCAGGAAAAGGAGAACAAATAGCAGAGACTCCAATGAGGCACAGAGTTACTTGTCAACCCTGAGGTCTGGCCTATAGGGGCCCAGCTCACGAGCACCTGCATGTGGATGAACTTTCCAGACAAGGGCACTCCCTGGGTACCAACTCATGGGAGGAAACTGGATCCACAGCTCGTGCCCATTGCTCACTGGTGCCTGAGCTACATACCTTTGAAACCAGACAAGGCCGAGTGTTCCCGTGTTCACTTCTGGTGAATCTTGCAAATTGAAAGCAGAGGAGAATTACAGAGGAGGTGAGAGTAGGAGGTAGAGGCCCAGCCAGGACTCGGGGCAAGAAAGCTTGTTGTCAGGAGTAGGATCCTTTATAGCTCTGTCCACACACCCCTTGCTGATTATCCCCCCAAATCAAAGGACCCCACCCTGCTCATTCGTACGCATCAACGCAATTCCTTTGCAGAGTTTGGCCTGCTTCTCCTGCAGCAGGCAGCCAGACAGGACTCAGCTGGGAGACTGCAATCACCACCAGTACCTAAACCATGGCAAAAGGAGGGAAATAAAAATCACCATCAAATCATCTGTCCAAGTAGAGGGAAAATAAGTCAGATGGGACTGACAAACAGCTTTTTACTCCAGGCAGCTTACTCACCTGGATCTGGCATGAGGATTGACAAAGTCAGGTCAGAATCCAAAATCCACGTGAGCAAAATCCAAGGGGATCTACTCTGCCATGCTTTCCTCTGTCCCTCCGTCCTCAGGCGAGGGTTAGCTGACCGAGGACACGGCCCCGATAAATTCAGCCAGGTTGTAGAAGGAGAGCCAGGGGTCCCGCCTAATCCTGCCTCTCCTCAGTTTTGAGCTGAAAGCCCCGGCGCTGGTGTGCAGAATGCCTGCTCCCGACACTGAATGAGCCCACGGAATACCTCGATCTGATCTTTTATAGTGCTTTGTTTATTACCTGTGTGCCCTTATTTCATAAGGGAACAGAGAGAGAGAGAGAGAGAGAGAGCTCGCAGGAATGATGAAGATGACTATTCGCAGCAATCCAAAGACAGCGTTTCTTAAGCTTCATTCATAGCAGCAAATGTGGCCAAACAACCTAGCAATTGTTCTCTCAAATGTCACCTTTCTGTATGGGCCACTGTGCCGATAAAACTCGCCTCTCTCGTTTTTGTTTTGTTTTGTTTTGTTTTTTTCTTTTTGCTCCCCTGGTGTCCCCCCACCCCCGACAAAATGGCTGTGTTATCCTCCAAATATCTCCACCGAAATTGAACCGACAAGAAAAGCTTTTCTTCTTCTCCCAGCCGCCACCGCCCCCCTCCCCGTCCGTTTTTTCTTTCTTCTTCACGCAGCTTGAACAATTTGGCTCTGTTCTGGGTGCATTCCTGCGGCCCATTCTCTTTCAGTCCCCTGTGCAGGACCGGGGACGGTGGACCTGGAGAACACAGGCACACATTCAGCCCCAGGACGGTGCTTGCAGGGGGTGGGCAGTGGGAGGGAGAAAAGTGAACCAAATATACCTAGGATGGTTGCACCGCCAACTTAATACCTGGGCAGAGAGACAAAGGCTCTTTAGAAAAAGCCGGGGCTGCGGGGTAACCCACTCCCCCTCCCTCCAGGAGTTCAAAAGATAACAGGAGTTGAAAATAAAGCCCTCACATAATTAAAGTTTTCCAAGTCATTTCAGGAGCTATTACAAATGATGACAGAGAACTCACTGCTGGCGCTTTTGGGTGAACAGTCTCTTCTCAATATGTGATGAGAGCTTTTCTCTCTTTGCGCGTGTGTGTGTGTGCATGTGAGTGTATACACACACATACGAGCGTCCATCCCTGAGTTACGTGACCAGAGCCCTTTACCACCTCACGTAAGCAAAGGTGTCACCACAGCTCGGAAAGTCCCTGATTTGAAGGGAATCTACAGAATGCCGAAGCCTGTATTATTCTTAACAAAGGGTAGGTGGGCACTTTATAATTTCTATTCATGTGTTTCTGGATCCATTTCTGCTCAGGATCCAGAATTTGCACTTGCCCGTGGAAGAGGGTGGAAGTCTCAGGAATATGTTCTGAGGGTAAAGGAAGCGGGTAAGTGAAATCTAAACAAATCACAAGGAGTTTAGAGGACCCCTCCTCTAAATGGAGCCGGTTCCCTGCCCATGATAGTCAGACTTCAAAGGCCAACTTGGAGACAACGCCTCACTGTCCTTAGCTCCGCGGCCTTACCCAAAGTTCTTCATTAAGAGAATGAATTTTTAGCCAGGGGTCTGGAGAGCAAAGTGAAAAAGCCAGGCCTGGAACGTAACTGGGAAATAGTGGGACAAATATGCCCTTGAACGTCAAACACGATTTTTCTATCTCGTGATTCAAAAACATTAGTCAGCCATAAAAAAGAATGCAATAATGCCATTTGCAGCAACATGGATGGACCTAGAGGTGATCATACTAAGTGAAGTGAGTCAGACAGAGAAAGACAAATACCATATGATATCACTTACATGTGGACTCTAGAAAAGATGATACAAATGAACTTATTTACAAAACAGAAACAGACTCACAGACATAGAAAACAAACTTATGGTTCCCAGGAGTTTGGGATTGACATATACACGCTACTATATATAAAATAGATAATCAACCAGGACCTACTGTATAGCACAGGGAACTCTACTCAATATTCTATAATAACCTATATGGGAAAGGAATCTGAAAAAGAATGGATACATGTCTATGTATAACTGAACCACTATGCTGTACACCTGAAACTAACATAACATTGTAAGTCAATTATACCCCAATATAACATAAAAATTTAATTAAAAATTTGTTTAAAACACATACTTAGAAAATGGCTCTAAATCATGGCTCTATTCATTTGCTTTTTCAAGGAGACTGTAAACTCCAGGAGAACAGGGACCGTAGCACTGAATCCCCAGCATCTAGCACATAGAAGCACTCAATATAACTCTTTCTGAATGCTGAAAAATTCCAGATTCACAAGGAAGAGAAAAACAAACTTGCAGTCACGTGTGGGAGCCAGCTCGTACCCACTCACGGGTGCAGACTGTTAAATCTACAAGGGTTTTGCAAGTCGGTTGTTAAACGCAGCCCCTATTAAAAGTTAAATTCTACGAACTTACAATTCAATAAATTATATCTTAATGAAAGGTAAATAAGCATATCACTTCCTTACTGTTTTGTAATGTTTCACTGTTGACCATGCCCTTGACGTTATTTCTATCTCTTGTGTCCATATAGTGGAAATACTGTCTGATGGCTGATGACTGCATCTCTCTCCCCGACTCTGTGTTCAACGATGTCACTTTTGTAGCTGAGTTAGCCATAGTGGGAACTTGAACACCATGAAAATCTAAAAATGCTACGAAACAGCGTTCGATTTACGGTTTTACAGTTGTCTAGACTTGACCGATGAAGAAAATGTTAATAATGCAGATTAAACATGAAAGTATATCACGTCTTTAGTTGTTCCCTTGTGAGTGGCCAACGGATATGCATCAAGGAAACATTCTTCCAGGATTCAAAAACCACTCTCTGATCCCGTGAAGAAATCACATCCTCGGCAAGGAAGTGAGGTTCCAACGAATGTCTTCCTTCTTTCATCTTATTCCTTAACGAAAATGAAAATATCCACCAGTGCTCGTGTTGGAATTACACTCCTTCGTCAACTGCAGATGTCAGGGAGATGTTTTTCAGGAGTCGATTAGCCATATGGAATTTACGACGAAGGGTATTGCAGATTTTATAATTATTTTCAAATCATATGCTACACTTTTATATCAGTGAGATTTATAATCAGCGTATGTGTGTATAAACATGAATACATTTTCTTCAGAGAGCTGGTGGTTAAATAGTTATCAGCACGTGGCTATCCAATAGCATAACTACATGTAAGGAAAGGGGGTAATTTTAATGACTTAAAGGATGATAATTAGAAGTATATGAATATGTGTGCATCTTTGCATATATGTCACTTAACTTTGGTTTAATGGAGGCGGATCACAAAACCGTAAAAGAAAACTCTTGCTAGAAAAATGACACAGTACGAGCTATTTCTACCTGCCCTACTCTTTCGTTGAGGCCACCAAGAACAAAGCTCTCATCAAAGGACAGGCAAAGCAGGCAAGAGCCCACTCTTAATATTTTCATGCCTCTGGGTAGTGTTTTATAGTTTCCAAAAGGACTTTTGCACAACCTATATCATGGGAGCCTCATAAGGGCTTTGTGAAAAAAAGCAAGACAGAGCGTATTCTCACCTAACAGATGAGTGTATCAGGGCTCCAAAGGCTTATGTAGTTCGCCTACTGTCACGTGACTGTGGGTGGCTACGGTGAGACTAAAACACAGGTCTTCTGATGCCCAACCTTGTGTTTCTCAAGGGAGGATCAAAATACCCACTTTGGATTAGCTCTTCTGCAAAGCTACATCACTCTTGAACGTGAGTTTAAATGAGGGGGCAGTGGGAAAAGAAGGCACTTGTGAATCTGAAAAATCCTGCTGTCAACTCAGCCACACTTCCTGACTGTATTTCCTTGGGCAAGGAACCTAGATGTCAGAGTCCAGGTTTGTATCTCTAGGCCCACATACAGCCCCTGCTCCCCAGGTAGGCAGCCACCTGGCCAGAGACTCAAACTCAGCAGACAGATAGCTGCAGAGTCCAGGTCCAAACCTCCGTTCCCTGGTTTTCACGCATTCTATTTTTTAGAATCACAGAAACTTTTTTTTATTTTTTCAAGCAAAATCCTATCCGAAATAGCAAAGTATAATTCAGACCAAAAGGCACATTTCTGTGGGGATAGTGGGAGGGGGATGGCTATATTTATGGTTATAACAGCTGTCTGCTCACGGGGACCCTTAGAGCATCAAAAAAGAACCCTAGTCTCGTTGAAGAGCTTTTAAAAAAAAAAAAGATCCACATTAACAATTAATGAGGGCAGTGTTTGTTGTGTCTGTGTGTGCTTCTCTGTGTGTCTCTGTATGTGTGAGTGCTGTGTGTATGTGTATCGGCGGGGACAGAGGATTCCATACTCTTCCCTGTAGGTCTCCTGAAGCTTAGCTAGATACCTTGAAATCTGCTGCCACTGGCAACAAAAGGCCAAAATGAAAAAGTGAGGGCCTCTCAGTAGAACTAGGTAGAAACAAGCGAAAAAGTAAAACTCCAGTCACACATCATACTATAGAAGAGCACAGCAGGTGAATCTATAATCATAATGATGGCTAAGAGTGCTTGTGAAGTGGCCGGCACTGCTCTGAACACTTCAAATGTCTTATCATTTTAAATGTTTGACAGCATCCCTTCGAGACAAGTGCTGTCGTCGTCCCGGCTTTGTAGATGGAGACATTCAT
The DNA here is from genome assembly GCF_951394435.1 of Stenella coeruleoalba. Lineage (NCBI taxonomy): Eukaryota > Metazoa > Chordata > Mammalia > Artiodactyla > Delphinidae > Stenella > Stenella coeruleoalba. The sequence goes on along the minus strand of NC_137165.1, from coordinate 56,628,560 downwards.
GCTTTGAGCAGCTAACATCCTCAAGCTTTCACTGCTTATAAGCAGTGGAGCTGAGATCGGGGCTGGCTTCCCGGGCATGCAACCTGTGCAGTCGCCCAGGGGGACTCCAAGGGCCCCTGCTTGGGGTTTAATGCTCTGCAGATGCTGTCTTAAAATCCTTAATAATTTTATCTTTGAATCTGTGTTCTGTAAGTCAAGTCGGATGGAGCATTTCCTGGCGGCTTGGGGCCTCTGCTCTCGTGTGGTCTAGCCTCCTGCTGCCTGTGGGCCGCCTGGGATGGGTTCTCGGCCACCTGCTTCCCACCTCTGATGCTCCACGATCTCCTTGTCTTCCTCTTTGCCGGCCCTGCTCCTGCCCACTGCCCACCACGTGGGGCGCGCCTGGGTCCTGCAGACAAGGAAAAGTACCCGTATGGCACAAGCGCTCAGAGGGGCAGAGGCAGGTGCACAAGGAGAGCTGAGCCGTTCCCATCTAGGGGGAAGGAGGGGGTCTTCTTGGACTCCCCCGATCCAGATTCTAATCATGTCCTGGAAAGGAGGTTGCGTGTCCACGGTGGGTCTGGGCTGTGGGCCTGTGACTTCCCTGCCCCCGGCCAGGGCCTTGCATTTTCATTTCGCAGTTGGCCCCATGCGCTATGCAGCTGGCCCTGCTAAGATTCAAACCCAAGAGGTGGAGCTATTGATCACTGTGCAGATGTCTCCCTCTTCTATCCGTGAGGGTCAGCATCTGTTTCTTATTCCCTCAGCTGTTCAGCTGGCATTAATAGCCGCCTCTTTGCCAGCGCCCTTGTATGGAAAAAGGGGAACGTGTGGGACTGGCAACCAAAGGGCCCTGCCTGGGTTTGCCCTCTGCTCATCCCATAGGATGAGGGACTTTCCATTCTCCTGCAGCAATCGATGCCCACATGTATCCTCTGAAGGTTCCATTGACCATTATTTCAAGACCACTAACAAGGATAAGGTTTCCCCCAGAGGATAAAGGGCAAGGTTCCCCGGGCTTGTGAAATAGCCTATAATGTTAAGAGTTACTCCAGTGAAAGAAAAAGCACAGGCAAGGAGTCAGCAGCAGTCCTTGGAGGTACCCCCTCCCCCCTCCACCAGCACCCCAGCTTCCTAGAATCAGGAGAGAGGTGCTAGTCTTCCCTTGGGATGACCAGCATTTAAATTCCCAAAGGGCAGGAGCTCTGCCTGTCTGGCTTGCCGCTGGCACAGGACAGGGCCTTGCAGATTGGAGGTGCTTCCTCGGTATCCAGGGAACCAATCCTGCTGGTGGATCTAATCCAGGTGCAGAGATCCTATGGATTAACTCTGTCGCTGGCATGTGTCTCCTCTTTAGCACTAGATTTTTGGAATTAGGACTGAGGAGGAAAATCCCCGTCCTCTCCCGGCCCATCCTTGCTTCCCCTTGTATCAGTCTCCGCGGTACCCAATAGCCAGCAGGCCGGGGCCCCTTGGATCCCAAACAAGGCCAAACAGGTGTGAGAGATTAGCTCCCTGGACGAGCCTCTGTCCAACAAAACAATGTCAAATTTCCCCCCTAATAAGGTCCAGAGCTGTAAGCAATTCCCCTTGTTATTAAGCAGGAAAGAAAACACAGCCCGGCTCCTTCCCAATTAGCTCAGAGGACCCTCCGATGAGCCGAATCTAAACCAGAGACCTGCCATGATCTGGCTTCCAGTGCAGACAGGGCCTGCCTTCCCCAGCGAATGGAAACTCACTGGCCCAGGTTCCCAGCCATCTTGGCACGAGGGTGCAGACAGCCCCCCAAGCCCCCACCCCAATATCGTGGGCTGTCTCTGCCTCTGATTCAAACCATCTTTGCAGCTCCCTGCCAGATCCCTTACTTTGATTTTCCATATGGAGGTTCGGTCTCCTTTGCCAGGTTAGTGTTTATAGGGGATGGGCTTTTTGACAGTTTCGCTGTCAGTGAGAGAGGGGATGGGACCCCTCCCCTCAACATGAATCACTTTCTTGTCCTCCAAAAAAGGGGAAAAGATCAACATCCTGGAGCAGTAACAACAAAGTAGAAACCCCAGACGTATCTAGCAACGGGGATGTCTCATCTTTCCTTCTCTTCCTCCATCCCCCGCTGCAAACTAGTAGGTCGTGGAGTGGAAGACAGACAGCCTCCAAAGTGCTTCCAAAGGTGGTCCACAGCTCTGTTCCTTCGTGTTTACACGTGGGGTTAGAGAAACTCAAGCCACTGAGGTCATCCGATCCTTTCCCCAACCCCATCTGAGACAGTGGCTGGAGGGAAGCTCTTTCCATCTTGAGCATCGTAACTGAATAGGGGAGGTTTAAACAGGTTTCATAATAAGCCTTGAGTTAAGAGTATGATTGCCAGGCACTGTCCTAAGGCTTTAAAGCATTGCTTCATTTCATTCTCACAAGAACCTTACGAATGTCCCTCATTTTAAGGTAACCGAGTGTTTAAAAAGTTGTTTGTCCAAAGCACATGTCTAGCCACTGGTTGAACTAGCAAATGAACCAGAGTCCAAATCCAGAACTGCTGTCAGCTTGAGTGCTATTTGCCGAATATTCCTAATCCCTCCTCAGCTCCCCCTTCTGGGCATCAGGTGGGGTTACATTTCCTGAGCTCTGAAATCAGATGGGGCCTCATGACCAGTCCTGGCCAATGAGTTGTGAAAATAGATAATGTAGATCACTTCCAGGCTGAGCCCATGTGCATCTCCGCAGAATGTATCCTCTGCCACCCTCCCTGGCAATGTTCCAGAAGGTTCTGTCAGCCTGGGTCCCACCATAAGGGTACAAAGACAAGGGAGTGGCTTCTGGTGATAGATACATAGTATGAATAAGAAATAAACGTTAATTGTTTTAATCCAATAAGGTTTGGGGATTATTACTATGAAAGCAAGGAAGGTGGTTAGTTTTGGAGGGGGAGAGGGAACAGGATGTGGGAAGGGATTTCTGGGGTGCCTGTCTAAGCTCCATTTCCTAACTTGAGTGCTGGTTAGAAGGATGTTAGCTTTATAATATGATAAATATTTGTTTCATGTGGGTCTCTGTATCAGTGTTTTTACTTTACACTACGAGGTTAAAAAATGTCTGAGGGTTGTTTGTTACCACATCCTAACAGCCCTGACTGATACAATGCAGCCAGCCCTGACTGAATCACCATCATGGTCCCTGTTATAAAGTGCCTTCTTATGTCTCAGTGGTCCCCCTTCTGCTTGATGTCAAGAAATTTCTATTTTATGAAATGAGAACTGAAACCTTTGTTGTTGTTTTTTTGTTTTTTCCGGTAAGTCAACGTTTTTCAATGAAAAGGACAAAGTTAGAAACATAAAATTAAACATGGAATGGATTAGCTGGGGCAGAAAGCCTTTAAAGTTCTCATCCATAATTTCCTTAGGGATTATGGCTGCATTCCAAGAGGCAAGACATGATCGGCTCTGAAATAGAGAACGTGAAATGTGGACATCACCCGAAGCTTCTCTCTGGCTCCACTTTTCTCTGCTCTAGCGCCCTCAACATGGCTTCTGTGGTTACTTTAATCTCTAGAGCATGATATTCTCATTAAATGTACACATACAGGGAGGCAAATGAAATAGCTTCATGGGACATTTAGGCAGGAGGGTTCACCCAACGGAGAGGAAGGTCCATTTGGTCTGTCCCTGTCGGCAAATGCCTGGGAGATATTCAGAGGACTCTTCTCACTCACCTAGAGCTACACCAGGGTACAAGGGCAGAGGGAAACGTTAATGCCTTTCCCCTGCCATGACCCTAGCTCAAGAAGTGAAGGCAGGCTCTTGCAACATCTCGGAACTTGGAAGGCAGGGAGTCACTACACATGGTGCCAAAGCAACTCCCCACACCCCAACCCATGTAGCATAGAGAAGCAGGATTCGTTCTTCTGGAAGATCACTGTGGTGTTCTGTAATCCACCCCCTTCTATGCATTGCTCCCCACCCCTCCCTGCTGGAATTTAAAGCCATCACTGCATGGGCAAATGACAAGAACTACCAGCTTAAAAAAATAAAGACTCCTTTTTAAATTGTGTCTTTGTTTTGTTTCATTTATTTAGTCACTTATCTACTAATGTGCAAGAGCACTCTGCGGGTTCAGCTGTATTTTAGAACTCTTGCCCACTTGAAAGCCAATCCCCAAACCAAACCTCAGATTCTTCCCACCCACCTGCAGGCAGACTGCTGGGTTTTCACTCCAGATTCAACCCTTCGAGGGCCCTCTGTCAGCACTGGGAGGCTGTTGACCGACAACTGTTTCCCAAGCTCGGCTTTTGCTGATCTAACCTCATTAAGCCAATGCAAGAAGTCAGTGAGATTGATTTATCCCTTACAATAAAACCAGGCTATTACTCACTGGGGCAACCTGGCACATGATCTGGTCCCTTCTGTAAGAGGTAGCAAACCAGCAACATGATAAACCGCCTGCTACGTGGGGAGAGAAGAATTGCCAGTCTGTGGTTGTCACACCGTCAATGAATTTTCATTACAGTCTGGGGCAACGCTAAACTTCAAGGTCCTGTAATTATAATCCATTGATTTTTTATTGTCACCTGCTAAAAGCAAACGCATAGAACATGATTACTTTAACACCAAGGTCCAGTTGGGTGTGAGCCCTCCCGCTGTAAATTACAGGTGGCAGCAGATAGATGCATGAGGTAAGGCAGTTATGCCCTCCCTCCCTCCCCCATACCCGGAAACGTGCCTGAGAGAAACCCGCACCAGGGATGAATCATTCACAAAGGGATCAAAACTGGCCACTTTTGCCAGGCACAGGAGTCTGAACTTTCTCTCTCATCGCACTTCTCTCTTTCTACCTATTATGTTAGGTATTTGCAAGATATTACAACATACAGGTAAAAAGTGCAGACCCAGTAGGCAAAATTGTTGTGTTTGAATGCCGACTCCCTCTTATTCTTAGTTGTATGACCTTGAGCAACTGTGCTTCAGTTTCCTGCTCTGCTAAATGGGAATGGTAGTAAGAGTTACCACCTACCTCACAGTGTTATTATGAGAACCAAGTAAGTTAATTCATGCCAAGCAATTAGAAGGATACCCTAAACAAATACCGTATGCTAACACATATATATGGAATCTAAAAAAAAAAAAAATTCTGAAGAACCTAGGGGCAGGACAGGAATAAAGACGCAGATGTAGAGAATGGACTTGAGCGCACGGGGAGGGGGAAGGGGAAGCTGGGATGAAGTGAGAGAGTGGCATGGACATATACACACTAACAAATGTAAAATAGGTAGCTAGTGGGAAGCAGCCACTTAACACAGGGAGATCAGCTCGGTGCTTTATGACCACCTAGAGGAGTAGGATAGGGAGGGTGAGAGGGAGATGCAAGAGGGAGGAGATATGGGGATATATGTATACGTATAGCTGATTCACTTTGTTATAAAGCAGAAAGTAACACACCATTGTAAAGCAATTATACGCCAATAAAGATGTTTAAAAAAAAAAAAGAAGGATACCTGCACAGAGAAAGCATTCAATGCATGTCACATATTATTATTACCACACAAATGAAAGGGTGGCTGTCATTCTTTGCCTTTTAGACTATAAGTTATTTGTTAGTAGAACCCTTGTTTTAGACATCTTTTTATATATTTAGATAGTCTGAACTGGATAAAGGCAAATCGTAGACTTTAGCCATCATTACACCCCATGGACCCAGTGATGGGTCTGGTACATAGTGTTTAATTACAATGCGTATGAAGCCTGGCACGTTATAAGTATCACAAATTCTTACTGAGCAGACAAATGAATGTTCAAAAATGACTTTTATTCACTTTTCCTTTAAGTGGTCATGTGCTCTGTTTCATAGATTGTGTTGATGAACAAGCAGAGACTTAGGGAGGAGTGTTCTCCCTGATCAGGAGGCAGGGAAGAACAAGATGTGGAATTGAGAACAGAAGAAATTTCCTGTTCACGTAAAAAGAGACTATATCCCCCCACACCCCGCTCCAGTTATGTATCTTTTGTTGCATGTTTTTGACTCTGGGGACCACAATTAAGAGGGGCCTCAGCAAACCACTGTGTTTTAAGGGAGGCGATGAGGATGTTGAAGATTCTGGAACACACGTGGTATGTGGTGCCTTAGAAGAGGAGGCTCCTGGAGAAGCAGGAGAACGATGCTCAGGGTGCTGCGGAATCGGGAACCATGTTCTCTGTCACCTTCCAGATGCAACGGTTGCTACGTTCTGTGATCCTGCTTCCAAACATATTTTTAATTGAAGTATAAGTTGATTCACAACGTTGTGTTAGTTTCAGGTGTAGAGCAAAGCGATTCAGTTATGTATTGTATGTTATACTCTTCTTATATATATATTATAATATATATATTCTTTCTCAGATTCTTTTCCACTGTAGATTATTACAAGACATTGAATATAGTTCCCTGTGCCTCCACATATTTCTTGAATTCAACACTGCCTCGGCCCCAGCTCCCAGCTGCTCTTGGTTGTCATCCTGCTAATGCCGTACATTCCTCACTTTTACAGCTCCTCCCCTCAGCAGCCTGAGGTTCAGACCTCTCGGCACGGCACTCGAGGTCCACATCAGCCTCACTCCAGCCCACCTTTCCAGAGTTATCCATTCCTTCGCACCCCTGCTCTGTTTCAGGCATGCTCTGCAATGGACGATTCTGGTTTGGGGAAGGGCGATTATGTTTTCCTTCCTCCCCAGTGGATTCTTCTGCCACTTTTTCAGGTTAATGAAATCTGACCCAATCTCTCAAGGCTCATTTCTGAGGTCACATCACCCGCAAAGTCTTCTCCCACCTTCCCTAGCAGAACTAAGTACGCTTCCACCTGTGTCCCCCCAGGAACTTTGTGCATTGTACCCTGTAACCATGTCCATCGCTCCACTCTGAACCCCTTAAAGACAAATCCTGGGATTTACCCAGCTTGACATCCCATGAGCCTAGCAGCATGCCTGGCACATGATAGGTACTGAACAAGTAGGGAATAAATAAAAATTGGAGGTAATTTCCCATTTACTGAGAGAGAGATGTTTTAATTATGAGAATAAGCCCCCAAATAAGCTATGCTAGGTGGGTATAGAGACCTATGATTCCCATACAAGGATGCTATAGAAGAGATTTCCATACAAAGGAGACGGTTGAACCAGAGGGCCTTTAGGAAATTTATCAATTTAGACTTGAGAATCAAGGACACTATGGAATTTGCAACTTCAGCTCCAGACCTTTAGCCACTTCACTGGAAAGAGACATACAGAAGTCTTGGTCCTGGGACTTTGCTATCCCACAGGAGCTTCTCTAGGAAATGGACGCTTTTCACCTGTGGGAAATGAAATAAATACGAAAGGTTTAAACTCTAGAGCAAAACAGAAGGATTGTCCAGCCATGCTTATAACCTGGAGTATCTAAGACCTTTCTCCAAAGAGATCCAAAGCAATGAGTTTGCTTCTTACGTATATATTTTTTTAAATGCCTTTATACCCTGTGTTCTCATAACCGAAAGAGGTAGAAAACAGGAGGGGGGCAACACATGGCCTTCCAGATGTGTCAGAGTTGTGATAAGTCATGTTTAAACTTTACCCAAAGTGAAATAAAGTGTCAACAGAAACTGGTGCCCAAACTCTCTGATCAGATCAGGCAAACAACCAATAGAAAAAAATCAATCAAATGTGAAAGGCGGCTTAAAGGGGTGAGAACGCTTAACTCTGTGATTCCCATAGGAGCCAGGTCTGTTTCACATGTTTTCTGCCAGCTGCTGCCTCTCCTCATAGCCATGAAATAGCCAGAAGTACACCAGAGGCTGTTGTTCTGTGAGCTGGCTTGGTCACAAGCAGAGTAAGAACTCGGCAGCACCGGCTGAGGATGCAAGAAGGATGCTGGGAACTGTGGGCTCAAGACAGTTGGAGCAAATCAGCCCCAGGGCCAAGGCTTTGGGAAGGGAGGTGACCAAAACTCCAAAGAGGAATAGAAAATGTGACCTCGATCTGGAATACAGTACAGACTCAAGGAGATTGGTTCTTGTGGGTGGGACCGAGGAACAAAAGTTTCCAAGTTGATGTGACAGAATGACAGCAGTGTGTTTCCATGTGGTCCATCCAGTTGGAAACAGACTGCATTTCCCCAGGGGTAAGGGATCAGCAGGGACCAGACAGGGTCTCCAGGCCCCAGAGAAGTGGGCTAATGTTTAGGACAGGGTTTCCATTGCAAGGAGGAAAGTAAAGTGTTAAGCCAGGAATTGGGGGAGCAAAGGTCCAATAAATATGGTGACATAAATGGGTTTGGTGAACAGGAAGGTGTTTGGGTGACACCGCCCACAATGAACCTGATTCCAGACCCCCCAGAGCAGGTGGGACTCCTGATGTACACCCAGTCTCATGAAGATTGGCTCAGGAAGCTCTGGTGGTTTGGGTTGGATAAAGCTAGAAGTGGGCAAGGATTTGACATGGCGGCCGGCTCACAAGCTTCCCCACTCAGACGACTGACACCCTCCCCCCTGCCCTCTAATATTTTAACTTTTTATTTTATATTGGAGTACAGTTGATTAACAGTGTTGTGTTCGTTTCAGGTGTACAACTAAGTGATTCAGTTGTAGACATGTATCCATTCTTTTTCAAATGCGCTAAGACTGCAACAGAGGATAGGAAGCTGCACAAACCAACCAAAATCTGATTCAAATAACAGCACTCAAGGTAGAAGAGAAATCAGTACGAACTCTCTGGAAAGTAACCTGGTGACCCATACTGAGATCTTAAAAGATGTGTATTTGCTTTAACTAAGTAGCCACAATTCTAAGGTCTTATTCTCAGGGGGAAAATGCGCTAGCGACAGCAGGAGAAAAGTAGGTGAAACGAGAGAGTTGGAAGGGACAACAGTTTGAATGTTTATCACTATTATATTAGAAACTTTAATGGATCATCTCATTTCATCCTCACAAAATCTACAGGATTAGGGCAACAATGCTCATTGTAGCCTTGTTTATAATCGTGAAAAATTGAAAACAGCCTTCTTGTATAACTGCTGAGAGTAACATTATGCTGTGGCCACGTAATGCTTTACTACCAGACCCTTAAAACTGTTTATAAAAAATTCTGTACTGACAGGAGACAGTGCTCAGAGCATAATGTTAACAGAAGTATACAGAACTGTATATGCAATAGGATTACCAAAGCACTTCTATTTTCCTTGTTTATATGTGTGTGTGTATGATATAGTTACATATTCACGTATCCACGTGTGTATCTGAAAGGCAACAGTGTTACAAGTGGGTGATGGGATCATCAGTTGTATTTATTTGCTTCTTCACATTTCCGATGTTTCCCCCAGTTTTTACAATGAGCGTAATTACTTTAATTATAAGATAGTCAAAATATTTCACGGAAATAGCTTATTTATCATACGCTTTTCATGCAGATCTCTGAACACATATTACTCCTCTGCTAGAATACTGTCAGTAAAGGAATTCAAGTGGCCATATTTGTCTAACAAGGACAAATTACAGACAACTGGAAAATATCTAAAATATGTCCGTAACTGCTGTGCTGCTGTAAGTCTCAGAAAATACTTCACATGTTCTCACAACAAGCAAGGTGTATGACCCCAACACCAGCAAATATATAGTCAATGTATTTCTAGCCTGAAAATAGTGTGACCTGCTAACATTCTTTACTGATGTTGAGAATACTTTGGGCTGTCTTAGAAAACGATTAGAACCATGTATGTTATTACCATGTTTTAAAAAAATCAAAATGGTAAGTTATAGTTTACCATATGTTTTATTAATCGATGACAGTCCTAACATCATAATCGTAAACTAAAGAGTGTTATAAACATCTAAGAACACACAGTAGGTAGGGGAAACTGATAGAGCAGAGCTTTTTAAAATTTTATTTATTTATTATTTATGTTTGGCTGTGTTCGGTCTTCGTTGCTGCACGTGGGCTTCCTCTAGTTGCGGCGAGCGGGGGCTACTCTTTGTTGCGGTGCGTGGGCTTCTCATTGCGGTGGCTTCTCTTGTTGCGGAGCATGGGCTCTAGGCACACGGGCTTCAGTAGTTGTGGCTCGCGGGCTCGGTAGTTGTGGCTCGCAGGCTCTAGAGCGCAGGCTCAGTAGTTGTGGTGCATGGGGTTAGTTGCTCCGCGGCATGTGGGATCTTCCCAGACCAGGAATCAAACCCGTGCCTCCTGCATTGGCAGGCGGATTCTTAACCACTATGCTACCAGGGAAGCCCTAGAGCAGAGCTTTTGAAGGGTGGTTTTCTTTGTCTAAAACAACGCCATAAAAGATGGGGGGAGGTCTGGAGAGATAAAAACGGACTTTGATTCATCACCGAGAACCCCAGTCCTAGTCTTTTTCTAGGGAATTCGGGGGTGTGGGAGAGACAGGCTCTTGAACTTCATTAGACTTTCCATTCCCTAATCGGGAAGGTGCTGCCTTCCTTCCCTCTGCTGAGGTCAAAGCCAGAAAGCAGTCCACCTCATCTATAGCCTGTAACTCTACATCAGAGAGGGCTGGAGAGTGCTAAGAAGGCACCCAGGACGGCAAATCATATTTAATTCCAGGAGACTCAGCTGGTTTGTAGTTTACCAGCTCTAAACCATAGATACTCCCAGTCAGTCCAAATGAGATATTTTTCCATTACATTCAAGAGTTTAGAGTTAGGCAAATGTGGTGATGTTATCTCGCGGACTCCATCCTATTAAATATTCAGGTGTGTTTCCAAGGAAGATTATAGAATATCTTGCTCAGAATTCTAGCATCGATAAAGTCGCTATTAAGAGTAGGTAACTGCCTGTACACCGCAATTTCAAGAGAGGTATAAGAGGCCCGTAATCAAAAATGTTTTCTTCCTTTGGGGATTATCACATCTAGGACTCCACCACTGGAAAGTGGGCTAAGCTGTACTTTTTCTTCAAGAACTCCATTTCCAAAGGCTAATAGAGTTGCGAGTGAGAGCAGGATGGGTGGCTGACAGTCGTGCATGAGATAACCAATTAGATTGTGTTCTCCCGTAGATGTAGGGGTCCAAATTAGCCAGAATACTGCTCAGAGTCGAGGAAGAAGGGTCCATAAGAAAAGAAGGCATGGGGAGGGATAAATTAGGAGGCTGGGATGAACACACACACTACTTTGTATAAACTAGATAACCAACAAGGACCTACCGCAGAGCATAGGGCACTATACTCAATATTATGTAATAACCTATAAGGGAAAAGAATCTGAATAAGAATGTGTGTGTGTGTGTGTGTGTGTGTGTGAGTGTGAGTGTATAACTGACTCGCTGTGCTGTACACCTGAAACTTACACAATATTGAAAGCAACTATACTTCAATAAAAAAAATTTTTTTAAACATTAAAAAAAGCAAAGAAGTCACCAAAAATAGTGCAAATGATGGAGGGAAGTGTAGACAGACTGAACAGCAGTGTTGAAAATTGCATAAGTCATAGTCTCGCCTTGGATGGCCCCTGGGTTGGTGCTTCAAAGCAGAGGCATGGATGAAACGGTCATTAGTGGGGCCCTCATTTCCAGAGTTTCCTCATCCAGTTATCGTATCATAGCCATTGTTTCCTATCGTATCCTTGGGGAGCCTCTCAGTGGCCTCCTTCCTACCTCCCACTCGTGCATGGACAGAAGACTCACCAGAAAAGGGGAGGCAGACATATTTTGAAGCACTTTTGATCAAGGAGGAGTTTCCCTTCACTCCACAGCCAGCCAGTCTTGTCAGCCTTAAACAAAACCGAATATGGTATAAATGATTGAATTTGAGTCTTCCCACCAGACAACAGGAAGGCTTTAGTCCATCCACCACCAGCAGCCTGCTGCTCTGGCACCTGGAATCAGTGAACCACAACTCCTCAATTATAGCACATTTGGGACCAGATAATTCTGTGTTGTGGGATGTTTAGTAGCATCCCTGGCCTCTATTCACTAGGTGCCAGTAGCACCCATCGCCCCCTTTGACAATCAAACATATCTATGAATATTGCAAATGTCCCCAGATGAAAATTGTCCCCAGATGAGAACCCCTGCACTAAATGGACAGAAATCTTCATCCTCAGTGAAAGGAGGGTAGGTAAGTACAATCCCATTCTATTCTATCTTATATGCCAAAGCCCCTCGTTGAACTTTCAGCATGACTTTAAACCCAGGGGTAACAGAAATGGATGTTCTTTCTTGGTCTGTGCAGAAGCTTCAACAATAACATGACATTTCCCAGGCTTGGGAGAGGCCTTCCCGAGAAGCCCACTGGCCATATGTTCAAAAGCCATCAGGTTCTCTGCATCTTTGATCCTAACTAGGAGATCTGAGTAGTGTCTATAATCAAGGTATCTATATCTTAGTCTGACAGCCTGATAGTGTGGGCAGTTACCTTCTTCTTAAGGGACATCCCATGGAAGAATAACCAAAAACATCTCCATGGTTTCCATAGTGTGTTGCCACTGTGATCCCTGGCTGGGTTTGAGAAGATGTAAAGGATAGTGCAAGAACTCTCCATCTTGTCCTTGTACCACTTTCCAGATGGCTCATCTGGTGTTAGAACACACCTATGTCTAATTCCGCAAACTCGATGAGGTATCTTGAAGTTAGAGACCATAAAAGTCAAATCTGGAAACAACATAAGAGACCAGCAACCCACCCCTCATTTTATAGCGAGTTGCAGACAGTCATGAGCTACCTAAAGACACGGTACAATGGGCTAGTCACAGCTTCAGATGGACTGATCAGGTTCACGGCAATAAAGGAAAAAAAAGTGTCAGAGCAAACAGAAGCCTCAAACTAATGATAGTCAATCCTGCTTGGTTAGGTTCTAGTTCCCTGAAGTATAACAACAATACTCTCAAAACTATTTTTTAAAATATTTTCACCTTAATGGGCATCATCAGAAAATCTACAAACAACAAATGCTGGAGAGGATGTGGAGAAAAGGGAACCCTCTTGCCCTGTTGGTGGGAATGTAAATTGATACAGCCACTATGGAGAACAGTATGGAGGGTCCTTAAAAAACTCAAAACAGAATTACCATACGACCCAGCAATCCCACTACTGGGCATATACCCAGAGAAAACCATAATTCAAAAAGACACATGCACCCCAATGTTCATTGCAGCACTATTTACAACAGCCAGGTCATGGAAGCAACCTAAATGCCCATTGACAGACGAATGGATAAAGAAGATGTGGTACATATACACAATGGAATATTACTCAGCCATAAAAAGGAACAAAATTGCATCATTTGTAGAGACGTGGATGGACCTAGAGACTGTCATACAGAGTGAAGTCAGAAAGAGAAAAACAAATACCGTATATTAATGCATATGTGTGGAACCTAGAAAAACGGTACAGATGAACCGGTTTGCAAGCCAGAAACAGAGATACAGATGTAGAGGACAAATGTATGGACACCAAGGGGGGAAAGCGGGGCAGAGGGGGTGGTGGCGGGTTGAATTGGGAGATTGGGATTGACGTGTATACACTGATATGTATAAAATAGATAACTAATAAGAACCTGCTGTATAAAAATAAATAAAATAAAATTCAAGTAAAAAATTTTCACCTTAAAAAACCCATATCCCATAGGTCAGTTTTTGAAACTCCAAATATTTAGAAGGGCAAGCCTTCAGTCACTCTAAAAGCACTAGGCAGGCGGATGGCACAAGGGGAGGCAACAGGTTGATTGTCTGGGAGCCAATCAGTCCTCCCTGCTTCCCTGATCCTCTCCCCCTCCCCACACCATCCCCTGCTGTCATTTATCAAGACTGGCCTGATCCTGTGGAATTCCTCTCATTCTTCGTCAGGGCTTTGACCTCGTCCAACCAAACAAGCAAGGTACATGCTGGGCGAGCGCTAACACTGGGGCACAGGGTGATGAAGAGGAAACAATCGATGCTCGAGGACTTTCCCACACTTGGGGGGGATCAGTTTTATCGGCGTTTGGACACTGGGTGTCAAGCCTGGTCAGATGGAAGCCGAAGGTTCTGTGGGGGAGGGAGGCTGAGAGAAGGCCGCTGCTGTGGCTTCAGTCATAGGACAGCTTCCTGGAAGTAGCTGGCTCTAGCGGCCAGCTCATTCAGAAGGGACCGCCTCTCACACTCCGCCTGCGGAGATGCTGTGGGTCCCTCATTCCCTCTAAAATGTGAAAAAGACCCCAAAGGTCCCAACAGACCCTCTCTACCTCGGAAAGCCACAAGGAAATATGGATTGGTTCCAGAAAAAGGCAAATGCCAAGGGTACTGGGTCCTGCCCTTCATAAGTAAATCAGGACTGTTCATGTATCCATCTTCTCTCAATTAACCAAGAGCTGATTAACCCAATGGTGTGTTGTCCAAATCTGCATTTCCTCTGTCTTTGGTTGCTCTCTGGGATAGTGATGATTATTCCTCTCATCAGAGGTGAGCAGAAGAGGAAACGCAAGCTGGTCAGGCTGCTCCCCGGTAGCACATTTGAGCAGAGAAGGAGGATAAAGCTGCTACCTTAACAAAGACCCTAAGCTCCTCCATCTATTCTTCCCACTTTCTCATGGGCACCAGGCTGTTCTATCCCTCTGGGCTTCGAGTCATGTTGCTTCCTCTTCCCCCACCCCCTTGACACCCACTGAGCTCCCACCCTTCTATCAGCACTTAGTGATGTGTCTCCCTGATGTGTCCTAGTTAAGGTACCTCTCCCTCAGCTTTGTTCCCACTTTGCCAGGGAAAAAAAAGTGGCTATAATGCTCTATTGTACACACTTACTAATATCTGCGTTCCCTTGGAGACAGATTCTTCTTTACCTAATGCATCTTCATATCCCCAGACCCTAGCACGGTGAGTAGCATAGACTAGATGCCCCGTAATTATCTGATGAGCGTATGCATCTGTATATTTATATTGTTAAGAGTCTTTCAATTCCTTACAGTTCCAGAAACCTGAGCCATAAGTGGGCGTGAGTGCTTCTCTAGACCAATACACTGATTGTGCTACATGAAAATGATACTGGTGCGGTCCTTCAGATGTTCTGTCAGTTTCCTCTCCACCTAAGACCTGGCTGCAGCTCAGCCCAACTGCTATAGAGTCTCTAGTACCTGCGTGGCCGGACAAGAGGCACTAGCACTGCCACGCGCAGCTCTGGGTGCTGCAGTCTCCTTCGTCTCACACCAACCACACTCTCTTCCCCAAGCAACAGGACTGCACAGACAAGAGGGAGGACCTAGGAAATCTGAAGTCCCAGGGACTCCCATGTCTGCAGGACCCAAAGACTTCATATTAAATCAGCCTCTTCCTGATACCAAATGTCCCTACAGGTGACTGGCGCACCCTCTGGTAACCTGAAAGAGTCCTACGTACCTGTGTGAGGTAGTCCACTACTGTTTCTCAGCTCCAAAACTCCTGTACATCACTTAGGGTGCTAAGGGGTACTCTGCAAATGTTTTTTCACTGCTGCTGGCTGCTTCTTGAGAGGTTCTGGCAATAGGGGACACTAGAGGGAGACTGAAAACAGGACAAAGAAGAATGCACCCCCATTTCCTTTTTACTTGCCCTCCTTGCCAATGCTGCCTAGCAGCAGTGTTTTCTCTGTCCCCATGGCAACAGCTGGGCGTGGCCTCCATCTCCCAGAGCCAGCCCCAAGTGCTTTCTCAGAGGTACAAGTCCCCACAAGGCAACAGTACTCCTTCCTCAGAAATCTGAATTCCAGCTCCATAGGTCGCTTCCTCCAAGCTTTGCAGATGCCATCAGCAACCAGACAGAACCTCCCCCTCAGACCTTTAGGCTCTACCTTCTCAGGGCCCTTCCTCTGATTTCTTAGGATCCATAGACTTAATCTCTTCCCATATTCCCCCAGCCTTTGGCAGGGAGCCTCTTCCATCAGGTACTGTGTTACCTCTCTGTTCCTACTTCACTTTTTCAGTCCTCCAACACCTATATAACCAGTCCCCTATATTAAATTCCCTCTGTTGAAATACCTAATATGCTTTCTGTTTTTCTGCCCATACCCTCAACTAATACAATATCCAAGGGTTCTTTCTGCTTGTCACCTAGGGAAAATCTGAGAATCCGATTCTTTGCTCAAAATGACAGCAGAGTCTAAGAGAAGAAAAAATTTTTACTATACATTTGATACTAGTTGTCTGAATAACCTTCAACAAGTCACATAATCTTCTTGAGGCTCTAGCCTTCAGACCATAAATGGGGGCAAATAATCTTAGCCTCTTGCTTTGTCCTAGAAATGCAGTGAGAACTACAGGGAGTCTATGTGAAAGAGCTTTAAGGTCTATGTTAGAAAGGCATCGTTGTCTGTGCAAAACGACTTTGAATATCAACAGGCTGTAAAGACGCTTCCTAGTTTTGATCTCAGTAGGCTCTCCTAGACAGCTCCTCCCACCTACATCAACCACATAGGAAATAGTCCAGGTTTGCTGCTTTGTGAAAGACTCACCTTGACAGAAAGAGGTTGAAATCTCTTGTTCCTTTGTTGATAAGATCATAATCACCCATTTTCAAAATAAGATTTATTCTGGATGTTGTAATGACAGGTTGACCCTTTTCTGTGCTGAGAGAAGTAAATATTGGGAGATGTGGGTTTTGAGGAAAGGATAGGAAGCAGAAGGGAGGGGAGAAGTGGGATGAGGATGAGAGAATGTATTTCTTTCATGTTTGGAGTCATGCCAAGGTGTCATATTCCTGTGAAGAATGGTTAGATCTGGAAGAAACTTGAGGGATTAGTGGAAAGCGGGGGAGGGGGAAAGAGGCAGCACCATCAGTTCCCTAAAATTGGCCCAAACATGTTTCCTCATTATTCTGCCAACTGGTTTTGCAATAAATTGGAGGAAATTTGGCAAGATATTCAACCAGAGCATGGACAGTGTATTGGGACCAAAATAAACAACCATGAAGAAGTTGGCAGTTTCTCATTGGATATTTCAGAAGTGAGCTATGAGACACCAATCTGTGAGTTACTTCTTATAAGTTTACCTAATGAAAATTAAAATTAGGCCACAGATATCAAGTTTTGCCCTTAACCCTTGAGAAACAAACAGTAAATAGGAAATACATTTAGGAAACACACAAAGAATTAGATAAAAATAGAATTAGATCAAATATTTAAGATAATTCAGATACAGTCAGCACATTGAACTAAAGAGATTTAGTCCAGAAACTCCACAATATAGAAACTCTTCAGGCTTTCTTGTAACTGGGGATTTTTTTTTCTAGAAAGGGATATCCCTGAGATCCAGCTATTGCTATATTTCCTTGACTGAGTATCTATGAATGAACAGAGGTTAACAATTTGTGTACCATTAGCCCTTTTGGAAATTTGTTGATGGCTTTTTCTAAGAATTGTATGTTTAAATACGTAACTTGAAATATATATGATTATAAAAAATAAATTATATTGAAATGCAGTTATCCAAATATTTAGAAAACAAATTTGTGATATGTGGTATATACACTTCTTTATTGACAAGATAAACAGGATCTGACTCTGGGACTACTAATGATTTCTTGCTAATGTAAATCAGGTAATACCATACCCTTACTAAAAATTCTCATTGTTCTCTTTTGTCTACATTATATTCTAGGTGTTTAGCATCACATTTATGCACAACAGGAAGTCGATGACACATTTGAAAAAGGACAATTTAAGAAGGCTTTATCTACACAGTGACCATTTACAAAGGTGTGCATATAGGAGAATCACAAGGGACAGTGCAGAAACCTAGGGTTTACCATTTCTAGACCCAAAAAGATAAGGAGAAGCAGCAGTTACCTGATCTTTCAAGGACAAGCTGAGTTGACCAGGTTTAGAGGGCCAATGACTTTCCATTGGGATAAGCATCTATCCCAAGATGGAGGATGGAGGATGCCAATGGAGCAAAAACTCTGACCTCACTCTGCTCCCTTTTCCCAATCTCCTGCCAAGGCTCTCCAAGGGGGGAATCCAACCAGAAGCCAGAGGGCAAAGGAACCCACTGATATCTTTCCAAGAGCAAGGAGGGCAAGGGTGGAAAGTGATGTGGAGGGACAAACGGAAGAAATCAGCACAGTATTGAAGACGTTTCAAGCTCTGGTCCAAACTGTTCCTCCTTCCTTCTCTACCCCTCACTCACAGATACCCTCCATGATGGACATTCCAAACTTCCCAAATATGCCAAGTTCTCTAAGTAGTCCTTATTTTAACACATTAACCTCCTTATTTTAACCATTAACCTCTTTCTCCAGTCAAATTCCTGGTTGAGTTCTTACTAAGTCTTCAGGATCAAGATGAAAGGTCACCTCCTCTTGGAAACCTCCAATATTCCAAGGCAATTTTAGCCAATGCTGCCAGAATATTGCATCACTTCAACATTTCCAAAAGTACTTCCCTGAGAACGTGAACCCTGGAAGGTGTTATTAGGTGGAATGTGAAATACCAGTTTACAGGGGATGATACTTCACTGCAGCAGTTACCAAATTCCTTTAGACTCAAGACAGAATATTCCCAGAAGGAGGGGACTAATGTATCTGAAGAATGATCCAGATAGCAGTGGAAGTGAGAAGCAAAAACAAAAATATGTTAATTACAGGTGCTGTATCAACACACAAAGAACAAGTTTCTTCCTCAGGATCATAACCCTGTCCTCAGAGGATAGATGCCGAGGAATACATATATTTGAAACAAACGAAAAGAAACAGTCACATGTAACTTTAATCAGAGCAGGAAATTTAGGCTGACTGGTTTCCAAGGAGTAAAAAAGTCCCAGACCGGATGGGACAGAAGCAGGAAGCCAGAGAAATGAGGAGAAAACGTATTGGTCACGAGCTATTCTATGGTGATATTTTCGTTTTCTAAGAATTATTTTTGGAGACTCAACTAATTCGTGTTATTCATATATATTTTTAAATTTTTGGGGCTTCCCTAGTGGCAGAGTGGTTAAAAATCCACCTGCCAATGCAGGGTACATGGGTTCAAGCCTTGGTTTGGGAAGATCCCACATGCTGCAGAGCAACTAAGCCCATGCACCACAACTACTGAGCCTATTCTCTAGAGCCTGCGAGCCACAACTACTGAGCCCGCATGCCGCAACTACTGAAGCCTGTGCACCTAGAGCCTGTGCTCCACAACAAGAGAAGCCACCACAGTGAGAAGCCTGCGCACCACAACGAAGAGTAGCCCCCGCTCGACGCAACTAGAGAGAGCCTGCGCAGCAGCAAAGACCCAACGCAGCCCAAAATAAATATATAAAGAAATTAATTTAAAAGAAAATTTATTGAAGTATAGTTGATTTACAATACTGTGTTAATTTCTTCTGTACAGCAAAGTGACTCAGTTTTATATATATATATATATATATATATGTGCGTGTGTGTGTGTGTGTGTGTGTGTGTGTGTGTGTGTGTGTATATATATATCTCTCTCACTATTTTCTTTTTCATATTCTTTTCCATTATGGTTTATCATGGGATATTGAATATCCTTTCCTGTGCTATACAGTAGGACCTTGTTATTTATTATTCATATGTTTAAATTTTTTCTTCTGATAAAAAGCTACTTTAAAAATAGTGATATTTTGAAAAATTTTAGACTGTCTTGGTTTTGAAGAAAGATGGAAAAAGTCTCCTCACCCTCCCCAGCTCCTCCAAGGAAGAGGGAACATCGTCGCCATGGGCTGTGACCACCCCAGCCGCCGCCAAGAGGAAGGCAGAATGTAAGCAGCAGAATGTAGGAGGCTCTCAATTTTGCTGTCTCCATCACAAGCTTCTAATTTCTTGTCCCTCGTCAATTGAGAGGGGGCGTTGCTTGTGACGGTCCCTAGCACTGATTCTCCTGCTCCACAGAAATGCCCAACCCCAGGCAGCAGTGGTACACGAACCATCTCAGTCCCTTGTGGACACTATTTTTCATACATTTCCTTGTCCTTGAGGAACCACCCAATGACAGCTGGACTAGGAATGTGCATGATAACCTGTGGAGGTTTTCTTCAGCTCCTTCGGGGGATGGTATGGGTACTGCACTTTCAGAGCTGGACTGTCAGGGGAAGGTTTTAAATCAGGGGTGATTTTCAGGAAGTGTGTCTCTGCAGCAACCTGGAAGCATGATGTACAGACCTGTCACACACAGTTAGGATCTCCATCAGTGGCTGGTCTGGTGTTGGCAAAGTCCTGAGAGGGACCCCGGTGACCCCCTTGCTAAACTACAGAAGTAAATCTCTTCCAAATGGAGTTCCTTACATTTGGCTATTAAGGCCCAAGCAGTCCAGATGGCTGGGTGAATTGAAATGAAAACCATTTTTCTTGGGACAAACTCATAGTTGCAAGTCGAGCAGACCCAGCAGACTTGACCTCTTTCCTACTCAAGCTCATAAAGAGGCAACAGATCTTCAGAGGGCTGAGCAGGCGTGCATTTCCTTGTTCATAAGAGAAGATGAGCCAGAGGTAATGGGCAGTAATGAAAATTCTCCGGAAGCATTGGGAACTTGGATCATTCCGTTCCTGTGAGCAGGTCCTGACTTCTCTCCACCTGGAACTTTCTATCTGCAAAGCACACTTAGCAAACACGACTTCTGAGCTTGGGCAGTGATGTGGGTAGAGGGGGACCCCAACAAGGCTGAGCCTTGCTCTCCGCCTGGTCATTATTCACCTCAGCTGGTCCCAGTACCCCTTGCTTTCTTTCCCTGCCCATCTATGCATTCCCACCTCATCACACTCACGTACAAGGAGCTATACAACTTCTAGAACTGGGTGTTTAGGATCCTTCATCAATGTTTTATTCATGGAAATGGTGAAACAGTCTATGCCTGGAAACTTCCAATACATCAACCTCAAGTACGGACTGTGTGTGTGTGCACACACGTGAGTGTACACATGCTTTCCAAATTGCTTTATTCTTTTTTTTTCTCTTTTTTTTTGGCTGTGCCACTCGGTTTGTGGGATCTTAGCTCCCCGACCAGGGATCGAACCCGGGCCTGTGTCAGTGAAAACACTGAGTCTTATCCACTGGACTGCCAGGGAATTCCCCCAAACTGCTTTATTCTTATGTAATGGCTACTAGAGCTACAAAAAGTGCAATCAACTTCCTGTCCACTACTTTACCTTTTACTTGGGGCCCAAAAAGATATAAAGACTGAATCTCACCCATGTTTATTTTTCTTCTGAATTGGTAGGGCACAGTGTATCCGTGGAATGCTTTTGGCTGCAAACACCCCACTAAAAGTGGTTCAAATGGTAAGGACACATCAAAAGACGTGGGGCAGGTTGTCTCCAGGAGGGGTCAATTCAGCGGCTCAATAAATGGTCTCTTTCAGAGTGTCTTGGCTTTCCCTAATAATTGCAACTTATAGCAGCTTCAGGCATTACTTCCTACCTGACAACAGTCAAAGCAAAAAGGAAAGACCTATTTTGATGAATCTTGTTGTGCAGTATTTTCCCAGAGCATCTAACAGATTCCTATCATCTTTCAGATGCCCACCTCTAAGCCAATCACTAGCAAAGGGAAATTTAGGAATCTCATGATTGGCTAAGATCAATCAAGTTGTCTCCCTTGAAAACCTCCTCGTCCACCCTCCCTGACACATTGCTTCCCTAAAGCTCAACCAAATCAGGGTTCTGTCGGGAAGACATAGCAGGGATTGGGGCCTGAGCTGTTGTCGTAACCAACAGATGCCCAGTTATAATATTTCTTTCATTGCTCAAATCTGTCTATTTGAACACAAACTATATAAACTTTCTTAACTCAATAACAGATGACATAGTTATCTGTAATTGGAACAGAAATCAACTATCTATATAACAGGTATGTGGAAGTCTTTTATTATAACTTAAAGTGAAGTTGCAGCAAATTTTCCAATTATTTCTAACTTTTTTGTTTATTTATCATATCTAGAGTATTAAAATCCTACCATTCTTACCAGGCTGATCTTTACCGCAAGGATCACTCTTTCTGGGGGTGTGGGGGCGTGAGACTGAATTGCCAACCAAAGATTTAAATAGGTACCATCATGTGACTAGGGGTCCAATCACCTTTCTTCACCTCAGTTTTTACCATTGATATCTGGCCAAGAAACCAGGCATTGCTGAGTTTGAAATGAATATAACTAAGCTCAACTTACCGTGTAGTAAAATGTTCTGTGTGTATGCATATCTGTCAACATATGGGGAGCGAGTGTGTGTGAGGATGTGTCGTACGAGTCTTCAGCTTCCCGAGTTGACAACACAGGTTCGCAGTATGGCTTGTCGATATGGCTCTTGGTTCAAATAGAGCTGCACCATGTTAGTCCCCTAAGGACAGCCATCCGCGGTGCCCCTCAGCTCGAGAATAGTTTAGATATTTTCCCAGGGACCAGACAATGTGTGTAGTCAACAGTGTGTAGCCTTATTCTGACGCTGGAATCAAAACCAACTTCACAGAACAGGGGAAAGCAAATATATTTAGAGAAAACACTCCATCAAAGAAGGTTTCATGCCAACTGCAAACACATTTGTGAAGTGAATGGATGTCAGCTCTCATACTCCTTAGTCCCTTATAGAACTGGCTCTTTCGGTGTCCTCCCCTTCCTAGCCCCTAGTGATTGTATGCTGACTCCCAGAGAGCCCGAGCTTCTTTTCCAAATAGGCTATTATATGCAACCGGTATCTCCACCTTCCTTCCTCCAAGCTTAACCATCCTGCGTCTTGTTCCAAGGTGACCCCGCTTGAGGGGATGTGAGTTACCCCCAAAGGCGAAATGAAACAATGATGTGTGTTCATGGCCGGTGACGGCCTTGAGAGGACACTTTTGCAGTGGGGCAGCTGACAGTTCATTCCTGAAAGGGACAACTCTCCCAGAAGTTTGGAGGCATCTCAGCTTGGGAGATAGGGAGTTCTGTCTGGGACAGAGAAGATCAGACCCAGGTGACGGCCTCTGACTCAGTTGAGGGTTTCTAGCCAGCTCTGATCATGAGGATGGGGGTTTGGTCACAGGACGGTCTTGGGGCCACATCTCTCCACTTTTAAAATAGACAAGTGATCTGGCCTCAGAACCTGAAATGCAAAGGCTCAGAGTAAATCCCAGACTCTGCAATTCACTCTTCCCCACAGGCCAAACAAGAACTAATTTTAAACAAACCACCATGACCGAGCCTGGGGGAAAGGCCAGGTTCACAAAGCAATGGAGCCGGCAAAACTGCACGCCCCACCCAGATTGTTTACTTCTCCTGAGCCTTTCAGGGACGGAACACAGGGCTGGGGTTTAGGATGCCGTCCATCCTACCCCGAAATTCCCTTTTCAGGTTCAGATTAGGAAATCCTTCCCCACACCAGTCTCCACTGAGCCAGAGGCTCCTGCCTGCATCCCTTTTGGTTGCTTTCGTTAAGAACTTCAAGTCTGGATTCCTATAATAGGTAAGCCAGGAAAAGCTTCCTGCTAAACATCGTTTACATACATGTTTAAGTCATGGGTTTTTATGTCAGTCAGTGTTTCAGAGAAACAGAAGGAATAGGACATTTTATATATATATATAAAATATATATTCACCATATATTATTATATAATAATTTATTATATAATGTACAAATATTAGATTATTTTTATTATATATTATTTTTATTATGTTATTATATGTTTATTTTTATATCTATTTCATATACATACTTTATACACACATATTTAAATGTATGTTTTATATATTATATATAAATATATAAATTTAAAGATATATAATTTTATAATTATATATACATATGTACATATTATATGTATATACAAAATACATATATATACATATATAGAAATACATACATTTATATATATATTTCTTCATATGTATATGAAGGAATTTGTTTCAGGGATTGGCTCATGTAATTATGGGGACTAGAAAGCCCCAAATTCATAGGGCAGAGAGGCCAGCAAACTGGAAACTCAGTTGTGGACTGATTCTGCATTCTAGAAGCAGAATTTCTTCTTCTCTGGGAAACAGCTTTTGCTCCCAAGTCCTTCAACAGCCTGAATGAGGTCCACCCACATTATTGAGGTAATCTCATTTCCTAAAAGCCAACAGGTTTTGAGTGTTAACCACACCTACACAATACCTTCTCAGCAATATTTAGATGAATGTTTGATTACATAGCCAGGTGCTCTAGCTTCACCAAGTTGACACCTAGAATTAACTATCACAGCTCTGACGGCTTTGCTGGCATCTGAACGTCTATGAAGTTCTTGTATCGTAAGAAGCTTTGGGGTTATTCAAACCTCTTGTCTATGGAAAGCCAAAGATTTTGTGGACCTGGGATTCACGGCTGCAACTTTACCCCAAGCCAGGCAGTGCCACCCCTGAAATGGGGGTCTCACTGTCTCAATCAAGTCATAATGAAATTATGAAATTATTTCATAGTAAGTTACATGCTTATTATGTGTTAGGCAATTTGCTAAGTAGTTTAACAGCATCATTTGACTAAAGTTATTTCACTGAAATGAATCCTCACATTATTCCTTTGCAGATGAGGCAAATTCAGAGCTCAGAAAGGTTAAGACACTTGTCTGAGGTCACACAGTGCTTTCAGTGGAGGATCAATATTTTTTTCTTAATAGCTCTTTATTGGAGTATGATTGCTTCACAATACTGTGTTAGTTTCTGTTGTACAACAAAGTGAATCAGCCATATGTGTACATATATCCCCATATCCCCTCCCTCTCGAGCCTCCCTCCCACCCTCCCTATCCCACCCCTCTAGGTGGTCACAGAGCACCGAGCTGATCTCCCTGTGCTATGCTACTGCTTCCCACTAGCTATCTAGTTTACTTTCGGTAGTGTATTTATGTCGACACTACTCTCACTTCGCCCCAGCTTCCCCCTCCCACCCCCCTCCCCATATCCTCAAGTCCATTCTCTATGTCTGCCTCTTTATTCCTGCCCTGCCACTAAGTTCATCAGTACCATTTTTTTTTACAATGGAATATTACTCAGCCATAAAAAGAAACGAAATTGAGTTATTTGCAGTGAGGTGGGTGGACCTAGAGTTTGTCATACAGAGTGAGGTAAGTCAGAAAGAGAAAAACAAATACCGTATGCTGACACATATATATGGGGGATCAAGGTTTGAACAGGACTGTTCTAACTCCTGCATCTCACATGCCCCGGAGAGCAGGATCTCCAAGACCAGAACTGGATGGATTAGGGATTTCTTCTTTCCTCCTTCCCTTCTGCCCACCCCTCTTTCCCTGCTTTCTTCCCATCTACCTTCCTACAATTGTCTTAAATGTCTACTCTGGGCATAGCCCTTCTCGTGGAAATTTGCAGCTGTCTGGTGGGTGTTGGGGGGGGACAAAAGGGAGGGGTGGGCAGAGCTGAGATGCTGAGAGTTTTCAACCAACAGCTCATCAGAGTAAAGCAGGAAGAGACGTTTTGAGTTGCAAAACGTGTTTTTGCCAAAACTTAAAATTTGGCTCTGAACAGAGCTAAAACGTTGCCTCGGGCCAAAGATGCCCTGGGAGCATCTACCTTCATTCACAGTCCACTCACCCAGATCACAGTGTGATGTCAACTTCCTCCCGGTCCCAGGCCAGAAGAGGCCAAAATATACTGCCCAACTCAATCTCTGTCTTCTTCTAGATCTTCACGGAAGAAGAGTCCACACCCAGGCTAACCTATCTGCCTGCCCAGTAAAGTACGTATAAGACTGTCTTTGCAGCTTTTCTCCTCACCAAGCCTTAGGCAGGACTTACACATTCCGTGCATGAGCCCTACTGTCTGGTGCGACGCTCAAAATCAGAGACCTGAAAACACTGCCCCTGGGAAAGAATAATGGAAACAGAGTCCGCAGCAATCAACCAAGAACGGTTTTATTTCACACACGTCGGGCAGTTTCTGCCACAACATTTTCCTCCGACTGAATCAACACAAATGAAAACGGGCTGATGCTCTGATCCACCAGAGACTGCAGAACAAAACCACGAAAAGGAGGCTGCCTGATGCTAGCTTAATTCAGAAGAACAAAAAAACAGGGAATCACTCAGCAGACCTCAAATCGCCAGTCAGAAGAACATGCCCACGGAGCCCATAGTTCTGTGGACCATCTACCCCATCTATTCCCTCTTGCCACAGCAAGTAGATTAAAATAACTCACAAAGCCTTGCCTTGGTGAGTGACATTTTCGTTCTTAACATTGTTGCCCCTGTTGATCTTGTGTTCTTTTTTCATATAAAGTCAAATGCACAGTAGGAAGAATTTATTTTACAAAATAACTACAGCACTTCTACCATGTGAGGCTTGCATTTTGTCTCCCTCCTTCGTGTCACTCAACTTCCTACTCAAATGCCACTTTCTCAGAGAGATCGTTCCTGGTCACCCTCTCTAAAATGACACCCTCTACCACCCAACACTCCAAACCCTCTAGTTCTGCTTTATTTCTCTTCCTGGCATCATATCATATATGTGTGTGTTTCCTCATGATCTAGCTCCCCCGCTAGAATGTAAGCTCTATGAGCACTGAGTCATTAATTAATTTAATCACAGCTGTGTTTCCAGCGTCCTGAACAGTATTCAGCACACAAGAGATACGAGGGGCTAGATAAATATTTGTTGAATGAATCGATCAATGGATCATTCCCTTAAAAGACCATGCTGAGAATAAGCAGTCTTAGAGCTTGATAGTTGAAATTCTCTTGTTGGAGAGCAACCCTGAAAATTCTCACCTTCGGCAACTCATAGCTTCAAATCCCACGGGTTATGATTAGGCTAATGCTAGGGAGTATCTGACTTAGCTGCTTAGAAAGCCAGCCGTGGAAGCTTTCTGTGTGTCATGTGGACACAACTGCCCTTGAAGAAGCATCCAGTTGAAATTTAGAGATCAATAGTTGAAAATCAGATTGCCCAAGTCCAACTCCTGGATTTGGCATTTCCTAGACGAGTCACCTTGGGATGTGTATTTTTAACATCTCCATGTTCTTAGTTTCCTTGTATGTAAAACAGGAATGAAGATACTTCATAGGGTTTTATGCAAGGAGAAATAAACAAGTACATGTAAGTTACATTTCCTACACATAGGGAACACTCAATAGGTACTAGTTATTGTTCATTTTGTTATTTGAAAAATTAATAAAAACACTATGCCGGGCTTCCCTGGTGGCGCAGTGGTTGAGAGTCCGCCTGCCGATGCAGGGGACGCGGGTTCGTGTCCCGGTCCGGGAAGATCCCACATGTCGTGGAGCGGCTGGGCCCGTGAGCCATGGCCGCTGAGCCTGCGCGTCCGGAGCCTGTGCTCCGCAACGGGAGAGGCCACGGCAGTGAGAGGCCCACGTACCGCAAAAAAAAAAAAAAAAAAATCTAGTGTAGAAAGAAGGTTAGATGCAGTTTGTCTCATGGTGCAGTGATGTTTACAGAACATGCATAACTCTCAGAGGAAATGTGATTCAAGAGAAGAACAGAGTCCATACGACAGTAGGACCAACATTCATGTTTTGGCAAATTTAGGGGTTCCCTGAGGTCTTTGGACAAAATCCTCATTGACAATGAGACCGCTGGTTCTCAGAACTAATCTTCAGACTTAGTTGCGTTCATGGGCTTCTACCTGGTATATCTATAGGCTAGTCCATACACATTGTACAAAGAAAGGTCTTTTAGATATACCCATAAAGACCAAATTCTACCATGACATCAAAATGCATTGGTGAATGGCAGGCCAATGACACTATACTCCAAGACTGTGGACAAGATGAGAATAGTATTGGGCGGGGGGGGACTTTGGGAGGAGCCCCAAGTCATCAGATGCCCACGTTCCCCATACACATGTAAGGAAAATGGCTAAAAGGGTTCATTTCTACCCTACGTCATGATATGCTGTAGGTGCTACCATGTTGTGTGGATAAACCAACCCTGCTCTCTAACCACACCCAACTGCTCCACCGAATGGTCGAGAAGTCAAAGACAGCCACATACGGACAGGGCATGAAGAAGTCTGAATGTCTCCCCAGTTCTGCCCCATAAGGCTGTCTAAGTAGGATGGTGGCACACGAGCCCAATCAAATCCTTTCTTTCAGGAAGTACAGCTGTCAGGCAAACAAAGAGAAGACTAGTCTCTGAAGTCCAGTTCTATGTGAGGGTTGACGTACCTCACAGTTCTGGGTCTACTAAGATCCAGGCAGACACCCTGATGGAAGAGAGAGCATCTCTTTCTGCCGTGAACACACACCAACTCTTGTAATTCATCCCGCTTGCTGCAGGTAACCTGTCCGGGGTCTCGCAGAGATGGACACAGAGCCTCACGCATCATCTCCAAATGGCTTAATACACTTCAGTAACCATACAGCTCTCAAAGTGAAGGACAAAAAAGGCTGAAATACCAAGAACAAATACATCTGTCGTCATGTCCTTCCAAACAGATTACTGGTTTTTAAGAAGTTAATGTAAAGATACCTACCGTGATATTCGTCATGCCTCCTCCACCTTTTCAATCATTTCTCCATTGTGTTTGTCAGAGAACTGGGGCTCAGAGTTATAAAGTAAATTTGTTGCTGTACAAAACTGCAACTCCATAGGTTTGCTTAGTCTCATTATATTGCTCTCACCCTAAGTTAACCATGACTTTTAACACAGATAAGATTTAGGTCTTGAAATACATTGAAACTTGGAAAATAAAATGGAAGAGAAATCCGTAATTACGATCCATCTTTTAGTGACCACCTTTCAAACATACCACTGGGGCTGTGAAACCATCTGACAAAATTAAAGGCAGCACAACATATTCCACCATTTTTATTCCTTCCCCCTCTTCCTTTGGCCAGAACGTGGTGGTAGGTTGTCATGAACTGTCCCTTCAAACGTGGATGTCAAAATGTTCACATTTCAGGTCCTAGGTGTCCTGGTTAAACAGCTGGGAGTGGAATTTGACTCTCATGGAAAGAGTTTGAGACACGATTTAGTCACTGACCTCCAGTGTTTGCTCTGACTTCTTACATGCCAGTTCGAAGTGGAGCTGTGAAGTTTCCCAAGCTCCGTTCAGGTGACGAAGGTCCACCCTGCAAACAGCAGTCCTTTACCTTCTGAGACCTGACCCCTGTGAAGCAGCAAGGAGGGAATTTTCTGGCTCTGCTTCCTGGCACAGTCATGAGCCAGGATCCTTTATCCTGATTAGTGGACCTTCACAACTGAGCCTCAAGAAATTTGTAGTGAGTGATCTGAGTGAATTGGACAATTGGATCAGAAAAAGCATGCAGCATACCTCTCTTTCTGCCTCTACACTGACCTGCAGTCTCTGGAGTGGACCAAGCAAAGAGGAGCTGGTGAGACTGACTTCAGGGAAGACCAAAGTCAAGAAGAGAGGTCAGCAGACTTGACCCACTTCAAGTCTAATGCACCCAATTTATTAAATGCTCATAAATCTGTCACTTAACTGTATATTCTGCCGTGGTGGTGATGGAGAACCCGTTTAGAGATGTAAGTGCCAGTAGGAGATGAAGAAACATTTCTAGTTTGTTGTTAAGTACTGACGTGCCATGGTTCTGTTCAGCCTTCTCCTTCCTGATGTGCAGGAGTTGTAACTGTGGTGAAAAATCACTCAGGGTCTCACATCAGTATCTGCACCCAAATGGCTTCAGCTGTACATTCTCCAAAACACAGCATCAAGGCTAACAGTCAATGGGCTGAAAGTCCTAAAACTCAGCACCTGTCTTTTTAGTGTCCCATAAATGAAAAAAAGGGGGAAGCACAGGCCTGGACTGAGAGTCTGGAAGGGAGCATGTGTTCTCATGGGGTTAGGGCAGGGCTGCCCCATCCGCTGTGGTAGCTGAACTCCTAAAAGAGGAAGATGGTATCACCCTTAGGACTAATCCCTGGAGTATTGAACCACATCGTGAAAAAAAATTCCATTGTTCTCACTATCTGAGTGAGGGCTGGGGAGGGAAGGGAATCTAGGTCTGCAGCATGGGACGTGCTTGATACATCAAGCATCCTCGTTCTAAAATGTAAATCGGATCATATAGGTCTCCAGCTGCATAGCCTTCATTTGTTTTGGATAAATTCCAAAGTCCTTAACACTGCATCTAAGACCTTTTCTGATCTGACATCAGCCTATTTTTCCAGATTTATCTCTCACTGCAGCCCTCACCCCCAATAACTCTCTACATTTGATCCACCCTGGTTCCCAGAATCTGCCAGCTTTTCTCTTGATATCTGGGTCTTGCCCATGTTTTTCCCTCTGTCTGGAACTTATTTGCCCCACCTTCTCTTTCTCTGGCTAACATCTATTGGACTAGAAAACACAGGGCAGAAACACATAGTACCAGCTCTCAGCTGAGTTTTTACGTTATATTCATACTTCGTTTCTCTGAAAGCTCCCAGAACTAAAGAATGTGCAAAGCCACAAATCAAGCAAGGCCATATAGGAAATACTTTTTAAGCAATAAATGTTAACTACAGTTTACAAGTACCTGTACAAGCTCGTTAAAAACATGAACATCAATTACTCAAATTTTAAGGTGCATTTGTCAAAACTGATCCATATGTAATTGGTAGGTCATCCTTTTTGAAGTCAGATATACGTGGCTTTGCGGTTCAGCTCTGTCACTTATTAGCAGTATGACCTCGGAAAATTATCTACCCCCTTTAGGCTCCGTCTTCTCATCTGCAAAGTGGGGATGACTTTAGCACCTGCCTGATAGAGTTGTGGAGGCTCAAGTGACATAATAAGGATAAAGTGCTTAGTGCTGTTTCCCAGGTGCAGTGAACTGAATGTTCGTATCTCCCCAAATTCGTATGTTGAAATCCTAACTCCCAATGTGGTGGTATTTGGAAGTGGGGCCTTGGGGAGGTGATTAGGTCATCAGGGCAGAGCCCTCACGAATGGGATTAATGCCTTGATAAAGGAGACCCTAGAGAGACCCCTCACCCTTCCCATCATGGGAGGACACAGACGAAAGCTATGAGGAAACCAGCCCTCACCACTGAATCTACCAGTCCCTTGATCTTGGATTTCCAGCTTCCAGAACTGTGAGAAATAAATTTCTGAGAAATAAATAACCTCATAAGCCACCCAGTCTACGGTATTTTTGTTTTCGTAGCCTGAGCAGACTAAGACACCAGGCATGCAGTCGCATTCAACCAACTTAATGACAACAGTCACCATCATCAACGTCACCACCCTCATCCCCATCAGAATGTTAAAACAGCCCTGCCGCATCTCTCTGTGGCAGCTCCTCGTGCTGTAAAACTCGAGTTGGTACCATTTTGCAGCTACCGAAACCATGTGGGGCGTAAACCTAGCCTAGATCACTCCAAAGACCTCCACCCACCACCTTCACATTTGGAAGAAGGAAACTGCAGGAGTCTTCCCCCGTGGTTATCCCCAGGAGGGGGGAAATCCCTAGGACATTCTGGAGGGTCTAACCAACCACCGAATTAAAGAGGGAAGCAGCCCCCTTTTGCAATCCCTAAAAAGCACGTTGCCCTTTCCTAAGGCTATCCTCATTCCTTCGTCCAACCTGACGGAGGCAGGGCAGATATCACTCTTATAATTTTAAATGAGGAAACTGAGTCCCTTAAGGCAAGCTGCCCAAGCTCACAGGAGTAAACTCTCCCCCATCCCCATCCCCACTGCCCACACGCCCAGGGCAGCAGCCCCTAAACTCAATATCCTCTGCCCTTCTCAGAGGCGCCACCGTGCTCCTTTCCACAGTTTAACTTTCCTGCCCCTGACAATGGCCGTCTGTGAGCGGCCCTCAGCGCCTGGAATTCGAAATTGTTTTTCTTCCCTCCCTTCCTAAGGACCAGATTGTTCCTAAGCTGCGGGCTGCCTGGCCAGTGCAGGCCTGACAGGCTGGCACTAGAGTTGCATGGAGGACACGGATTTGTTTTTTCAGGATTGCTCATGAGCGATGGAGTGCTGGCCTTGGCTTCCTCGTGAGAGGTGCAAGGCAGCTAGGCATGTATTTGCAGGGAAGTAAACTTCAAGAATAAACAGAAAACACACACACTCCACATCCTGCCAGCCAAGCCCCGGCCTCCTAGTCCTGACAGGCGATCCATTCTGACTTCCTTAGAGACACACACCCAGCCGACTGCACGCCTTGAAGCATGGCGGGCGGGAAAGAGGACAAACTTGGATTCTCCACTTTCCAGCAGGGTGGGCTTGAAAAAGTTACTCACTCTCTACACCAGAGGCTCCACATTTGAAAGCTAGTCAGCATTCTGTTGTTTCCTCCAACATACCAGAGTCTTCCCCACCCCAGGGCCTTTGAATGTACTCTTGTCTCTGCCTGCGATGCTCTCCCCACGTCCCCCGACTCTCATGAATGGCATCCCTAATCCTTCAGGCTTCAGCTTAAACACCATCTTCTCAAAGAGCCTTTCCCCAGCCACCCTGCCTGAAGGAGGCCATCCTCCACCCAACCCACACCAATTATCGCCTATCTTGGGCATTCATTGGTTTTCTTCAAGTATTTGTCGCAATATCGAATACCCTTTATTTGCTTTGTCTTCCTGTTCAAACATGAAGCTCCTTGGGAGCTGCTTTCTGCTGTGCCAGCACAGTACCTGGAATGTGATGAGGACTCAATCAATATCTGTTTAAATCATAATAAATGTCCTTGCTTTGTCCAGGCTTAATTAGTTCAAGGGAAAGATCAATAACAGCCGCCAGAACCCAGCATCCTTGATCCTGTGGGCAACTTTATCTTCAGCTGAACTCGTGTGAATGATAAATAACAGTGGCAGAAAGATGTGTAGCCCAAAAGGCCAAGGAGACTAATGATCTTGTTGCCAGAAAAGACATCACAAACTCTTTTGTTGTGTGTTCTGTAATTTGGATACTACACCAATTGTATAACATGTTTCCCACATCTGCTTGGGAATCCTCTCTACCTGCTTAAGTATGGAAGTGTGTTTATAAAAATATCTATCAATAAATCATCGAGGAATTTAACAGAAGGCTGGATGAAAAAATATTATCAGTGACAAGCTAATACATGGGAATTTACAATTAAGTTCTATTTATATGATACAGATTTGTCAAGTGCCTGAGGTTATAAATAAATGAATGATGCAGTTCTACACTCAATAGCTAATAAACTTGCTATATATATATATATATATATATATACACTTATATATATATAAGTGTATAAGTATACTTATAAGTATATAAGTATATATACTTATATAAGTATATATATGTATATATATAAGTATATATACTTATATATATATAAGTATATATATAAGTATACTTATATAAGTATACTTATATATATATAAGTATATATATAAGTATACTTATATAAGTATACAAATGAATGATGCAGTTCTACACTCAATAGCTAATAAACTTGCTATATATGTATATATACTTATATATATATAAGTATATAAGTATACTTATAAGTATACTTGTATATATATGTAAGTATATAAGTATACTTATATATATGTAAGTATATATATATACACTTATGAAACTATTCTAGGAGCCTATTTAAAAAGCATAAAATAGTATAATGAAACTATTTAGTTAAATGCTTTGAGTTAGAATTAGGAAAAAATGAAAAGAAAAGAGTTTTGGCTAAAGTCTTGAAAAGAGTGATTGAATAGGGATTGGCACAGGAAAAGTATAAAGTTTTAGAACCGGAAGAAGGATTTGTTTTATTAGTAAATAGAATCCCCTTATTACAAGTGGGTTTTTTTTAATTTTTTTATTGGAGTATAGGTGCTTTACAATATTGTGTTAGTTTATACTGTACAGCAAAGTGAATCAGCTATACGTATACATATGTCCCCTCTTTTCTGGATGTCCTTCTCATTTAGGTCACCACAGACTTCCCTGTGCTATACAGTAGGTTCTCATTAGTACAAGTGTTTTTTAAGTGAAATCTATTTGACGTATAACATTGTGTAAATGTAAGAGGTACAACACGTTGATTTGATATATTTATATATTGTAATATGACTGCTATTTTAGCAGTAGCACCTCGATCAGGTCACATGATTATCATTTCTTTTTTTATGTTGGGAATAATTAAGACCTAGTCTCTTATGCAAGTCTGATGCTTATAATACAATATTGTCATCTATACTCATTATACTGTGCGTTACAACTCCAGGACTTATTTATCTACTGGTTGCAAGTTGGTAACCTTAAAAAAAACATCTCTCCTATCCCCCCACCTCCCAGCCCTTGGTAACCACCGCTTTCCTCTGTTTTTACAAATCTGGCTTCTTTAGATTAAACATATAAGTGATATCAAACAGGGTCTGTCCTCTGTCTGACTTATCTCACTTAGCATAATGTCTTCAAGTTCTAACCATGTTGCAACAAATGGCAGGGTTTCCTTATTTCTTATGGCTGAATAATATTCAGCCATATGGCTGAATAATTTCTTATTTTCCTTATTTCTTATGGCTGAATAATATTCCACTGTTCAGCCACACACACACACACACACACACACACACACACACACACACGTATGTGTACATACATCTCCCATCTCCTTTATCTGTTCATTCATTGAATTGATGGGTGAGGGCACTGAGATTGTTTCCCTCTCTTGGCTATTATGAATAATGCTGCAGATGTCCTTTCAATGTCCTGTTTTCATCTCCTTTGGGAGAACCCCTTATTTACAAGTGTAGAAAATGGGGCTCGGTGGGATTTTCCCCCTACCTGGTTCCTGTAGCAGAGAAGGATCAGGAAGCACGGAGCCCAGGTGCCCAGTCTTTCCACTACATCATTCTGGCCACTTTAGGAGGAGGTGGGGCAAAACCTCGGCTCAGGCACCAAACTGAGCGAGCAGGATATGGCCGTGGCCATAGCAACAGGGCTAGGCTAGGAATGGAGAGACGTGACAGGAAAGGTTTGGAGGTGAACTGGGGGATGGCCGGTGGCTGCTTTCCTCATAGAACATCCTTATTCTGGGCATGTTGACTTGCTAAGTGGCTCCTGAGTCATCCCTCTTGAGGCTAGGAACCAACTCAAACAGAGGAGCTCATACATCACGCCTTTCACCTTGAGCATCGTGGGTACCCACCAAATATTTGTTGATTTGCTTTGACCATGATGCTAGACCTATAAGCGTGCCACGGGAGTGTCTGCATGTGCCATGACCATAGAGTGTCCTATTTATCTTGGGAAGGTTCAGAGCAGGAGAAAATAAGTCACCTCGTTACTGACAGCAGGCATTGCTCCTATTGAATCAAAATGCTCTCGTTGACTTGAAACGAGAAACAGGTGAGCTGGAAGAGTGTGGCAGAGAATGGAAATGTAGCAGGAAGGTACCACGTTCACCCTCCCTCTGCTGATTACAACTACACCCAAGCAGGGCCCCATGGGTGTGGTCCCCTTTCTCTAGCTGAAGAAAGAAACTCCCCAGAGAACCGTGGATTCCAGCTCCACTTTTTAATACCTGTAAAATTTGGGGCATGACGTTCGCCCCTTTGAGCCACAGTCCCCTCATTTGCTAACACAGGTAAAGCACTCAGCATGATGCATGGCAAAGAGCAGGTGTCCAGGAAATATAAGTTCTCCTTTCCCTCCGGGGGGAGAGGGCGGGCTGCACAGAGAAAGAGAACAAACTTGCGTGGTCTGGTGGCAGAAGGATGGGAGCTTGGGGAAGAGAGAATACTGAGGAATTCTCAAATCGTGAGGCAAGCCTTGAACCTTCCAGAGAAAAGGAAGGAATAGAGACATGGTATGAAACAAAGAGAAAGGTTCCGAATACGTGGATTCAAAGTCCACTTTAAGGCAAGAGCATCTTGGGCAAGTCTGATTCACTCTTTGGAACTCAGCTTCTCAAGTAAAAATAAGGAAGCTTTAATATTAATCTCTGAGGGTCCTTAGAGCTCTATGGTTCAAAGGTTTTAAACACTAAGATGGCAAAAAGCAAGGGCCTGGGCAAGAGAAATCTCCTCCCTGGTTGTCCTCTCCATCACAGAGCAGAAGCTAAGTAGACAAAGAAACACATCAGGACTGTCTCAGGATAGAAACCAAAAGATGAAGGTGAGATACACTCGCTGTTTTCAGCCCAGAGGGTCTCCACTTCCCCTGAGTTCCAGTTACTTTTGGGGGCAGTTGCATGGGAGGATTGCTAAAGGGAACACTCTAATCTATTTCAAAGGGCTGTAAGATTGGTCAAGTAGGTAAGAAAAATCCATGAAAACCGTCTGCGGCTTTAAGCATCCTTGACTGTAGAGTGAGCCCCAGTCCTGAGTGTTTATCTCTTGGCTGCCCTTCCAGGGTGAAGGGAGTAATGATAAGAGGATGAAGGAGAGATTCAAAGTGGAAATCCATCCTCCCATACTGCCGTCTCAGCTGCATCCTGACCCCTGTTAGTAATGTAGCCTGAGGCTCGCTTCAAGTTGATTCAGTCCCCTGAAACGCAAACACCCTCAAGGTAGGCCAGAGCCGTCAGTCATCACCGACTGAGAACCTCCCACTTCCCAGGTTGGAAAATCAAAGGACGTATGTGTTCTTTGGTCTGGGGAGGCTGACATTGCTACTCCCGTCCGAAGTATTTGGATCTGTAGAAGCTGGGTGTATCAGTTTCCTTGGGCTGCCGTAATGAAGTACCACAAACTGGGTGGATTAAAACAACAGAAATGTATTGTCTCGCAGTTCAGGAGGCTAGAAGTCCAAAGTCATTGTCTGAGCAGGGCCATGGTCCCTCCGAATGCACTAGGAAAGGGTATGCTCCATGTCATTCTCCCAGCCTCTGTAGCCTCTGGTGTTCCGTGGCTGACAGATGCATCAATCCAATCCTCTGCTTTCCCTCCCTGTATCTTCCTTTTGTATATATATGTCTGTGTCCAAATTTTCCCTTTTTAAAAGGACACCAGTCCTATAGGATCTCAGGCCCACCCTACTCCAGTGTGATGTCATCTTAACTAATTACATCTGCAATGACCCTATTTCCAAATAAGGCCAGATTCTGAGGTACCAGGGCTTAGGGCTTCAACATCTTTTAGGAGGACCCAATTCAACCCATAACACTAGACTTCTCTAACTTACGAACAAGAGGCCAAGATTTGAAAGTAACATTCCCCAAAGATTAAAGACCATGAGCATCTATTCTTTGCGCCCAATTCTCTATCTTACGATCAAGAGGCCAAGATTTGAAAGTAACATTCCCCAAAGATTAAAGACCGAGAGCATCTATTCTTTGCGCCCAATACTCCTTCATGAGAAATGATATATTAAAATGGACACCAATGCAGGCATCTCCAATGGGTAACTGGCCCGTAATCTCTCTCCCTTCACCCAACCCACATCTTAAACCTCCATGAGCTTCCAGACACTCATAATGCACTTCAGTTACAGAGTAATACACCCCTCAAATGATCCCGTGCCAAAGCTGTTTATGTGACACTAAGGAGCCTTGACGTAGCTGCATGCAAGTAGAAATGAACATTTTATTCTCTTCAGCAAAGGAAGGCTTCCTGGGGGAAGCGGTCACAGAAGGCTGAGCACAGAAACAGGCATCTAGGAAAAGACACGTATGTGAATGAGGCCCAACGCTGAAAAAGTTTCATATCAAATCGTTACCCGTTTCCCCCAATCCCCACAAAGAAACATTCAAGCTAGAATAGTTTCAGGGGGATAAAAAGCGCGCAAAACAACAATTTCATTTACTTCTGCCTGGCTTCAGGTACAGAAAGTTTCAGGGGAGGGTCATAACAAAAAGGCTCCCTTTCTCGGTGTCTTCTAACATATTATTTCTACATGAGTACTATCAGGCTAGTTACCCAAAGACCGATGCAGAACAAGAAGCCGATCACATTTCCCAATCTTATTTGCAAACAAGCGTTCATTTCCTGCTTATCAAGGCATCGTGCGGGCACTTTGTCTGTTCAAATCATTGTCTTAAGCCAGTGATGCAAACCACTGGGCAAGGCTGGCCCCAGCCAGAGCCCGGACGCTCAATGTCATTGAGCTCAAGGAGCAGATAATTAGTATTGAAAGGTGTGATTGCAGCCCACTCAGCCAGGTAATCAGCCCCTGATTTCTCTTCAAGATTCTAGACCAATTGGAAATCTTAGCCCAAGAGGAGGCTGGAGGGAATTATCCTGGAAGTGTAGTATCCCTTTTCAAATATAAACACTGGACAATTATCCCAGCCAGTTAGCCCTTCCTTGCTCGGCACACGGCATCCCAGGCGGTGAGCGGAGGGGACCATGCTCTTCCCAAGCAGGTCTGCCTCCTGGCCCCAGCTCCCATAGCCCCTCCCAAGACTGTCACAACCTTGGGGTTGTCTCTGGAGACTGAGTCTCTTCATCCTGCTGCTTGTTTTGCAAACATTCGGCTGCTTCATGGGGACCTGCCCCGACCTGAGGCCCGAACTCCCTCTTGGCTGGGATGGGGAAGGCTTCTTGAGAAGGGCTGATCTCTTTTCCCGCTCAGATCCAATGGCTTGGAAGTGAGAGACTGGACTGCGTGGTTCTGCTGTTCCTTCAAGGGCGGAATCCCACTTCTCCGTTCTCCGACGCCAGCAGCCAACTTTGACAGAAAACTTGGTTACATATTTCAGTGGGCGTCGGCATGAAAACAAAACATCTAAGCAATGAGTTAAAGCCTCAGAAGAGAGCTCTAGTCTCCTTTCTGACATAGGTGGGCCCTCCTCCGTGGACAGGGACGCCATCTGACAAGGAAGATACATACGGAAACGCAGTTGCCTCTCTATCAAAGGATGCTTTCTCCATCCCTTTACAGGGCTTTGCTTTAACCAAACTCACAATGGCCAACATAGTTAGCAAAATAAACATGACCGTCCATAAAATACCGACTCTTCCCGGCTCTGATGGAGGCGGTGCAGCCAGCTACCTGCCCCCAGACTCAGAGGGAGGGCCCAGCATATAAACAAAGTTTGCATGCAAGACTCCATGTATTGTCAACATATCATGTTCAGGTTCCTGCTAACCTCACAGCAGGCACATAACTCAACATTATGTAATGCGGAGAACAGCAAGGTTCTGGGAAAAGAGGCTTTTTGTTCCTTAGAACCTATCTACCCACTCGGGCAGATGTCTTCTGAATCAGGCCAAGCAAGTCTCAGGAGCTGAGCCCCCAGAAAAGGTGCTCAGAGCCCCAGGTCACTGCTGTTCTTTCTTGCCTCTAGCAAATGCTGAGATCACAGTTTGTATTGCCTTCTGCCCAAAGCTCATCTTGCTTCCAGTGCACCCTATTTCCCCCTACATTCTATTATGAAAATCTCAACTATCCAGGAAATTGGAGAGAATCACCCGGTAACGACCCATGAGGCATATTTGTAAGTTATTGCCCTTCTCCTGCATGGCTCTTGTATTCCTACCCTCTTCTCCAAGCCACCTTTTTCAAGAGACTTGTCATGGGAAACCTACGACACGGGAAATCAGTACTCCATCGTTCTTCAAGGTGATCTCCAGGGCATCCTCTTTCAGAAGGGAGAAGAGCCCGGGTTACCGTTATACACAGGTCTGGTTTTTGATCTCAACCCTTCCACTTACCAGCTACGTGAACCTGGATGTGTTAGTGTACTGCTCTGAGCCTCAGTTTGCCTTCAATTTATGATGAGCAGAGAGCTCACCCAATGAACCCATGCTGAGCGTTTATTAGACTCCAGGAAGCCTTCCACGTGACATCCGCTAGCTCAAACGCTCAAGTGGCCTCGTGAGAGGGGCCCTAGTCTTGCCTCCCGTTGTAGAGAATCAGGCTGGACGTCCAGGTCCTCTACCTTGTGGCGCCCTTGTAAAAGGAGCCATCGTGAGCACGGCATATCTAGTACAAAGTTCTTACTCACTGTGGCTTTTCAGTGAATAATTCAAGGGTTAGTATTAGCAGCAGTAGTATTTTTAGAAAGGGTCCCCAGTCAGCACCCAGTTATAGATGAGAACATAGCCAACAATAAGTGCTTCTCATTGCCCTGGATTCATATACTCCATTCTTTTAACAATCAAGGCCATTACTATTGCTGGAGCACGAGGGATGCTACCCGCCAAACCCAGGGTCCCCTGGAGAGCTGTTTTCTGTCTAGCGGGCAAAGACCTTTCTGCAAAGAACTGCTTTGAGTGCTCAGATTTTAAATTCAGAAAACCGGACAGTACGGTCGTGATAGGAACCAGAGAATGTTAGAACGCCACAGTTGGGTAAGGCCATGCTGTATCAGACAAATAGAATTCAGACACCAGCACTTGTTAAGATATATCTTTTATTGGCTGGATCACCTTTTTTTCTTTTTTTAAGTGATGGAAATTTATCAACTCTAAACTCTGTCCATATGCCCTACTGTAAACATGGCTATTTACATTGTGGAAATATTTCCAGACAGACTCATCCCTCATCTGTTCAGCCCAGAGATATTTTCCGTGGTGGCTGCCATACAAATATGAAACCCTGAGAGTTCTGGGGCTCATGCCCCACAGATGATTAGCTCTTCTCTGATTCTTAAGCAAATGGATTGCCATCTTTCAGGCCAAAAAGCTCTTGGCAGTTTCCAACTTCACTCCTTCTAAGCTCCTTCACACACAACTCTAACCAGATTCCTCCGTAAGGGAGCACGTTAGAGATTGCCACGGTCAGTCTTCTGGCCTTGGGAAAGGCAAAAGAAGAGTGAGTGCGTGCTAACTTTTGATGAAGAACTGCCTTTGAGTGAGAGATGCACCCGAAGCCCAGAGATGCGGTATAGCTTTTCTAAAGTCACAGGGCCAGTCAATCAAACAAAAAAAAAAAAAAAAAAAAAGAGAGAATTTATGAGTTCTAAATCCAGAGTACTGCTGTGCATTAGAAAAGGAATAACGCCCGTTTGCATAAGTCCAGAGACTCGAGAACTGAAACAAATCCTTGGAGAACAAGCGTTTTGGAAACAATTGAAAGCACGCTAATGACATTTGTCTTTCTCAAAGAGTGCAGTTTCAGATGCACCAGGATAGGACACTGTTGATGAATCTGATACATTTTGCATCAGATGAAAAAGAAGGGGCATCTTCTGAGTCTTTGCCATTAGTAGTTGAAGAAGAAAAGTTAGAGTTTGGCTAAGAGATGCCCAGCCCAGGAGAGAGACAAAGGTCCACAGAACAGATGGACATGTTCAGAAGGAAAGGGACCACCAACCGATCAAACCGTGAAACTCTCCCCAAAGAAGAGTCACAGCAACTCCAGAGCTGTGTCTACAACCATACAAACGTTCTTGCTAAAATCTAAAGAGAAGGAGAAGGAGTGAGGCGGGGAGGAGGGATGAAATGATGTAGCAGCGGCCATCAGGAGCCTACACGCATTTATGAGGATTATATTTAAGAACTTGCTTCGGGAAGGACTCTCCTGACAAGTCCTGTGGGCACATCAATCCTTCCTTGGGCCGTGGAAGGTCACCGCCAGCAGCTGACCTGGCCTCGTAGAGAAACGATCAAGGATGGGCAAGAGAAAGTGATGTTTTAGGTGGGCTGGCAGAACAACTCTGTGGACTGCTGTGTTTTTTAACATACTCACAGAACTACGTGAAGCCAAATGTTCTTCAGGCCAGGCCAGACGTTCTTACCCCACCTTGGGGGTCTGCCAGTTTTTGCTGGCTCTCTCTCCACTGTCAAGCCTTCTTGTGAAATGACTGGTACTTCCTGCTTCCCGTCGCACCCCAGACCCAGACACGCTACCTCTCCTGGGTAGCCGCCCTATGGTTTTATGAAAGGGAGCCAAGGGGCTCTTGAGGACATAGGAGCCCTGTTCAGATGAGAACAAAAAAGAACAAGGTCATTTCCCTTTTGCTTCCGAGTTTTCTTCTACCTTTTTCTGCTTCGCCTCATCTCTGACCATGGTCGCTTCTCCCTGGCTCTAGTTCAGCGTCACATTCCTGCTTCTTTGTGTCCCAGCCTCCCGGCTACAAGGCCACGAGATGTTCAGAGAGCTCTGGCTCCAAGAAATTCTCATCTCCATAGACCTGTCTACCCACCTCCCACCTGCCTCAGAGAAACAGCCAACATTCCTTCAGTCACACAGAGAAAGGGTGTGACTTGGATTACTCAATGAAGCCTCCAGCCAGCGTCTTATGCCCCCAAAACAACAGCGTTGTATTTTTCTTGGACTTCCTTCGTTTTATTTGGTTTCTCCTTTGATTAGCAGGAAGAACTCCTCTCCCTTCCCCTCCTTTTTTTTTTTTTTAATCCACCAGCCTAGTTCTTCCGTTCTTCCAGTAGGATCCCAACCCCCAACCTCAATAAGGTGAAACCCTGGATCATGAACTTGAGTGATGTCAGTGAGCTTGAGAAACGCCATCCGTTTCTCCCAGGCTGTCTCACACACGGGAATCATCTCTTGGGAGCCTACAGGCCATCTCCCATCTGTTTGTTTTGCATGCTAATCCCAGGACGCTGGGTGAGGTGTTAGTCAGACTGACCTTTCCCATTTTCTGAGTCAGTGATCTTAGATCACTAAGTCAGGCTCTAAGTGTTGAAAATGAAAATCAATGTGTGGGCCCCG
Organism: Stenella coeruleoalba; assembly: GCF_951394435.1. NCBI lineage: Eukaryota > Metazoa > Chordata > Mammalia > Artiodactyla > Delphinidae > Stenella > Stenella coeruleoalba. The sequence goes on along the minus strand of NC_137165.1, from coordinate 56,586,243 downwards.
CCAGAGGGAGCCGGGAAGGTGGCAACAAAGGGGTGAGAGGGGAAGGTGACAAGTTGGTTTTGGTTGAGACAAACAGACACAACCCTCTATCTGCGATCAAATCCATCCTCATCAAAAAGGATTCTGAGCGTTTGGGATGAGGCTCATATTACAAAGAGTCTTACAAGGACTTGACCCCCTCTAGACACGCATTGCCTCTGAAAGGGCTAGTATCCGTCGGAAGTCTCGAGAGAGCTTCCATCCATCCCCAAACAACCCAGTCTCCTGGTATTCACGGAATTTTCTGTTTAGTTGTCTTCTGAGTTGGGAGGTTGGTTGGGCTGCAAGAGATATTTAGGGAGTATCTTCCCTCTCACCAGGCGAGGGCATTTACGGCACCCACCAATTCCACCCCAAGCTTCTCTGTCAAACAAATAGATCTAATGGAATAACAATGCGCATCGTGCCAGGTGCTTGTTTGAATCGGCTTTTTAAATCCAGCTCTTATCTCAGGGGTCAAAGTCCCTAGTAAGCCTGAGGCAATGCTGCTTAAATATCTATGGAAACTCAGACAAGGCAGCTTCTCATTTCTAAGAGGAGAAAACAGGCTCCTTGAGAAGCAAAGTGTTTCTCAAAAGGTAACACAACATATTTACAGGAACACAGAGGTCACATTTTTGGTCTGAGCGACCCTGGATTTTGGATTATTAACGGAAAGGTATATAGAGGTTGCACTGTGTTGGCAGAAGTTAGTTTTTAGGTTTAACCAAACGTGCCGACCATCCTCTCAAGCTCTGTTGCATTAGAACCTTCAGAACTCTCCTATCTCCCAAATCGTCAGTGAAAGATTTTTTCTCCTACCTAACCAATTCCAGCACACAATCTGGACTTCCTTTCACTTAAACATATCAAGCATGGCAGGTGCAATTCCCTTCAACAGATATTTGTTGAGCACCAATTACCTTCAGGGCATTTGCTCAAATCAGATAAAAAATGCTAAACCCGCTTGTGAAGCAAACCATCCCTTATCACACTCTCTCTCTGTTTCCAAAATTCAGCACCTCACTCCTTTCTTTTTTTTTTTTTCTACCATCCTGTTCTCAAGAAGTGACACCTTGATTATAAAAAGAAAGAAATTATCCCTATTTTCTTTTCTCGGAGAACGCGCGTACACAGACACATAGCCACGCACGCACATCTGTATAAAATAATTATTTGTCAGTAAGATCTCCCCAGACGTCATGGATGAAAATACACTAGGCCCGGCTAAGCTGCGAGTATGCTTTTTTTTTTTTAAGGCTCCAGGAAAAGAAAAAGAGAAAAGGCAAAACCCAACAGGACCCTAAAGGAGTCAGATCCCTTTCTATATTGTCAGGTAATTGTTAGCAGAGATCGGCTGTAATAACAAGCCATTTTAAAGGAATGCCAGTTCAACTCACTCCTGCTCAAAGAAGATGCAGAGTCTGCCTTTGTTCCTAACCTGGGCAGTTTTGAGAAAATAACAATACCTTCTTTTAGAAACTGTGGGGAATCTGAAAGGTAGGGCTTCTGCTCTCCCAGATAAGGGCTGGCAAGAGCGGTGAGTGCTACCAAGGGGAGGCTGGTGTCAGCTCTTGCTGGGGGGTGTCAGCTCTTGCTGGGGTGTCAGCTCTTGCTGGGGGGCAGCCAGGAGCCCCTGGAGGAGAGGGCCATCCTCCTGGAAGGCAGAGAGGTTTGGGGCGGGGCTCGAGGGGTGGGGGGCGGCGGGGTGAGGGTTGTGGCAGGAAGAGAGCGTCTTGCTTTCAGAAACTTAAAAAAGGATCTCAACTCCTCGGTGTGGACCGGCCAGCCGAGGCCTCCACAGTGGCAGAAACACCAGTCTCTTCGGAAACGGCTCCCTGCTGACGGTATGTTTGCAGTCTGGGACAGTTTTACACCACTGGTTCCTTCCAAGAGTCTGAGGTTTAGGGTTTGGGTGAGCTTGAGGGTTAGCCTTTTTTTTTTCCTTCCCCCTCTACCTTTTTATTCACAGTTTCCAATACACAAAGCACTTTATACCATCCATGGAAACCCCTGTGACCACAGACTAGAAAAAGACTATGACGAGCGTCCAACACACGCGGGGAAGGCAGAGGGCAGTGTCCAGTTATGTGGCATGGATGTGTTGCTTTTTTAAAATAAATCAGGTCCCCAAAGTGGCATTTCTTTGCGAAAGGCTGGACGGGCAAGGGCTTCAGCTAAGAGAGCAGCACAGCCTGACGTGATGGATCGAGAAATGAAGCTGCCCTGAGTTGGTCCATTTGGGTAGTTGTGTAGCGCAAGCCAGGCCTGTCTTAGACATTCGTGAAATGTTTGTGGAGTGAATGTGCGATGCTTTTTTTAAAGGGCTCTGTGTCATTGTTAGAATGTACTGGATGCTTCCCAGAGGCAGGAGTCCTAACGTTTGAATTTGTCATTGTTCTCATCCCCACTAGACTCCCTGGCTCCCCTGAGAAGTATCTGAGGTCAGGAAACATCAATAAAATGTGCTACTAGGGACTTCTCTGGTGGTCCAGCGGTTAAGGGGGTCGGGGTTCGATCCCTGGTCAGGGAACTAGATCCCACCTGCTGCAACTAAGACCCGGCACAGCCATATGAATAAATAAATAGATAAATAAATACATAAACTGTGCTACTAAAATAACTGATCTTTGTTCTTCTCTGGAGGTCTTCTGTCCCTTTCTGTATACTCTCTGGAGATAGTCCTGTGCAATCACCTTTACCCACCTTTCCTTTTTTCCAACCAATTATACCGGAATGATTGCCAGAAATGAAGACTGAGCCCAGTTGAATTCTAATCTGTCTCCTCCATAGAGAAACCACTAGAGAATGGTGGAAAGGACATCATCGGGGAAGCTGAGCTCAAGTCTCCGCAGCATCTGCCCACCCCCCTCTTTGGACCATCCGCTTCCTCTTTCCTTAAACCAGCATCACAACCCTCTCCCCACATGCTGTACACCAACAAGTCTCAAACATCAATCTGTACAAATGAAATGTCTTCTCCTACAGACCAAGTTTGAACCAGAGGATTCTAATCTTGATTCCTGCCCCAAAGAATGCGCTCTTCTCTTACACTGTGTTTCTCCAGGGTCTGGGCAGGAGGGGAGAATGGCTATAAGGCAAACAGCGAGTACCGATGGGAAGTGAGATCACCAGGTTACTGAATCAGCCGTGACTTATGGAAAACGCAAGACAGCCATTTGAGAGTCAGAAATCCCAGCAGCCCCTCTCCCCTCCCAAGCCTTTCCCTTCCACTGACAGCCTTGTTTGGGAACTTTTGTCCCCAAATCTGGGTTGTTGCTTCATAAAACACGGAGTCCAAAGGAAATAAGGCAAAAAGGCCAAGAAAGAAACAAGGCTATGGGTAAAATTTCCCCCACTGGAGAAGAGAGATGACAATGCCTAGCCCATCTGGTCTTCTGAGTTTTTACACAATAATCACCCAAGCACTGGTGGCTATTGTTTTCCTGTTTCACTGTTGCTGTTAGTGTGGGTTTTTAGCCCTTTACCCTGAGAGCTGTAAAAGTTTGGACAAGTGACTTAACCATTCTAAACCTTATCTTTCTCATCTGTTAAATGGGGGAAAGGAAGAAGTACCATCAAAGGTTTTCTTGGGGGGATACAGGTGACATATCCAGGTACAGCCCTTAGCAGATTGCCAAGCACATGGTAAGGGCTCTGCCAACACTTCCTCTTATTAATAAATGACCCCATGGAGCAAAAAGGGACAGGGTGATGACACAGGGTCCTGCCTTCCAGAATGCTGAGGACTTCTCCAGGATTCGGGGGACAGTGACCTCCCATTTCTGCTATGTTGAGTAAAATGATTTTGAAAACCTGGACAAGCCTCGATCAAGATGTAAGAAAGCTGCCACCCAAACCCAGAGAAGAAAGAAATCCCAGCACACGTCACAGTGCAATGATGGCTGTGCAACGACGTCAGCCAAGGCGCCACTTCTGCAAACCCAGAGAGGTTCTCCTGAGAAGGAAATGAAGAGGAGGAAAGACACATCAGATGTGCATGGTTCAAGTCACACTTTGTTCTCTGCTCCTCTGAGACAAAGGTGGCCAAACCCTGATTAGGGAAGAAGGGAGGAGATAAGATCAGAGACACATTTCACAAAAGGGTAGAGCACCCCCCCCCGCCCCCCGTCTCTCGGCGTGACCCAGAAAAGAGCCAGAGCCCAAGGAGATCTCCGGGGAAACAGTGAGAACGTGGGGGAGTGACGGCAGTGTGTGGCCTTCTGCGTGTGTGGGACGCGCCAGGGGAGGCGGATGCGACCCTGGCAACACGGGATCCAGGGACCTGCCTCTCCCCTTAACTGCGTGACCTTGAGCAAGCCACACGCTCTTTTCAGGGCTTCTGTTTCTGAACACGAAAAAGCAGGGAGCATAATTTCTTCCCCTCACAGCGTCCTAAACATGTCCAGGGAATAAAGCTGATGAGTGGATGTAAGGGCACTTCAAAAGCAGAAGCAGGAAGCAGCCGGAAGGAGTATTCTCATCAGCGGTGAAGTTATTTTTCAGTAATAGATGAGAAGGCACAAGGGCCGATTCTTTAGAGTGATGCGCGTGTGCGCGTGTGTGCGCGTGTGTGCGCGTGTACACGTGCGCGTGGGAGAAAAAGAGAGAGGGCATAGAGTGTGAACCCCCAGGATTCCTGCCCCGGAGCGAGTGATTCCGCAGCGTGTGAATGGGCGTTCGGAGGGAACCGTGTAGAGCTACGATGGGTGACCCGGGTAGCTGCTGGTTTTGTGGGGCGGAGTGATGGAAATGGACACAGTGCACTGAGTAGGGAGAATACAGGCTCTAAACAGACTGGAGGCTTCTCTTCCCCAAGCCGGGAGCCCCACATTTCCTACCCGGGGTGGCCGCCCACTGGCTGGAAGAGAATGCCCATCCTCGACCCCGCCCTGCATCACCCCACCCGTATGGTACCAAGTTTCACCCAGGAAGAGCAAAGAGCCGTGACACTTTGACACTTAATAGCTAAATAAATACATGTTGAAATTAACTCCTCCCACCCCGCCCCACCCCACCCTCAAGCCAGTACAATAGTTCGCAAAGCTCCGGTTTCTCTCTGCAATGAGGGGCAGGGGTGGAGATGGGTGATTTTGTTTTTCAAGTGCCTTTGGTCGGAGAGGATGTAGGGTGCTAGGTCCAGACATTCCTGCAAGAGTCCCCCAAGTCCCTGGACATCGTACATCCACGTTACACACACTTTCATTCTCTCTTTCCCTTTAAATCCCCCCCGCCCCCAAAGAGGAGTAGGGGAGGGATTTGTGCTTCTGGGGCTCCTGGGACTGATTAGCCTGCAGATTTCAGGTAGCTCCAGCCACATGTGCAGCCCACATGACACCCCTAATTCCATACCCACAGCCCTCCTTCTCCAAACAAACAGCAGCGCCCTTGGCAGAGGAAAGAAAATGCCTTTCTTAGGGGAGCTGCAGAGGAAAGCCAGGTCATAACTGTCTACTCTGCTCCGGACCACCCCCCTTCCCCACTCTCCCCGCCCACCATTCATTCGACAGGCAGCCACACCGGGCACCGCGGCTCATCCATGAAAGGACTGTACCTCATGCTTAGAAAAGCAAAGCAAGAAAACCAGGAAGAAAAAAATATTTATTATCCTTGTATATTTGGGTAGCAAGGTCTGGGGGTTTTAGAGGTTCTGATATGTTAATAATGATTTCAGTTTGTGGTTTGTTTTCTCAGAACCTGTAAATCCAGGCCAGAAATGTACAAAGATTGTAATCTAAAAGCTTTACATCCATCACTCCAAAAATTCTCCAAAGGCATGTCTCCAACACTCTTTCCTATAGGAGGAAGTCAGAGGGTAGGAAACTTAAAAGAGGATTCCAGAACAAGGACATACTTCCTTGTGAGTGGCATAGGCAGCCGTCTACGGGACACATTTTGGAGGGGAGCCATAAAGATATCTCATCCGACCAGCCAAGGTGTCTCACCACGTGACTAGCAGAAATCTACCATTAGATATTCATTGCTGTGGCTAAATTTTGGTCATTCATTCTCTAAATGAATCTTTATTCGGCAGAGTCTTTGTGGCATATAGACTGGGGATACAAAGAGAATAACACTCTGTACTTGTCCTCAAGGAGATCACAGTTTAACGGTAAGCATATCCGCACAAAGGACAAATGACAACACAAAGAGGCATGAACAAACTGTTATAAAAACAGAGAGATAAGAGCAAGTATCCATTCCTGGGGAGACCTCAAGTCTTCACAGAGAGGTTAGATCTGTGAAGACCTCGGATCTCTATCTCCTGTAAACGTCTGGCTACCTCTGAGACCGAGAATATACTAAGTATATAGTCATTTACTCCATAGTCTGAATAAGACTCACATCTTTCCCAAGAGAACAGTAGATGAGGGCAGCTTTTATCCGAGAGAGACACCCTTCCCTGCAAAGGGAGAGGTGTGCTGCCAGCAAGGGTTGTAAGGAAGGCTCCCCAGCCCATGAGAAAGGAAACTCTCGAAGATGAGGTCTAAACCAGTACATAAATCCAGGAAGGCTGGGCCGCTTCAATACGTGAGTCATTGAGAAACAACCAAAGAAACATGGGAAACACCTGAGGAATTAGGACTACTCTCAGGAATGAGGAAATGAAGGCAAATCAATAATTCTTTCTAAGGAAATTCCAAGGAAGCTTTGCTTGGGATTTCTTAGAATCAAAAGAGAACCTGGTCTTCCCTCTGAACCCATTCTTAAGTCTCAAAAGCAGCCTCACCGTCACTTCCTGGTTTGTTTGACTGAAAATCAAAGTGCCCTTGGCAAACGTGGGCTGGCGAAGCCTGGGGACAAAGGAAGGGGTCGGTGACCGTTCTTGCCATCCTCTGCCTAACCTGTCCGGTCCTCTTGACTGATACTAACCCAAGACTTGGCCAAAGCAGGTCTCAGGCCTTGCTGAGCTGAGGAAGGGAGCTTGGAGGCAAACACCTCCACCAATATCACTCTGAAACCCTGCTTTCCTCAGATCTAAGCTCCTGGAGGAGACTCAGAATCAAGAGAGCCTCCTCCGTGCCAGGAAAATAAAAAGCAATTAGTGAGTTTTGCTTTAGGCAGAATCGAAAGGGGAAAAAGAAATCTTGGAGCCTCCCAAAACCCCACCTTCCTGGGCCTCTCCGGAACCACAACATTCAGCCCACTCAGCGTTTGGCCAATGCCACCCTCTCCTCCCTCAGAAGATTTCTTTGCTCCTGGAAAATCATCTGGAAACTGTCATCACCACTGTGCTGGTTGGCAGATGTCCTCCAAAGGGAGAGTGAAGCGTATATCCCACACTACAAGGCGTTTCTGGGCTTGGACCAAGAAAGGGGGGGGCGGGGAAAATGACGGCTGCGGCACAGGGCAGAACGGCATCAGTGGGGACAGAAGGAGAGAGGTGAGCTCTGGGGGCAAGAGGGAGGAGACGGAAAGGGGTCGGACACTGAGCCAGGAGCTCAGGACCACTTCTCCCTCAGCACTTTGATGGAGCCGCGAGGATGGGAAGTAGCTCTCTGCGACCCACGCATTCTTTCAGGGCAGGAAGAGGGGAAATCATGGCAGAGGCAGGGAGAGCAGATCTCAGAACATCGTGAGCCCAGAGGACAAAGCAGGGGATGGGTGGAATTCAGAGGCTGAATTCTGATGGAAAGCAGAACGGGAGACGACAGCAGTCTTGTCCCCTTTGCATGTTCAGGCACATAGCCCGCCCACCAAGCAATGTCCACTGAACTGATTTATGTGGGAGCTGAGGACGACTAAGGTTGGGCTCTCTGGGACAGAGATGACAAGGGAAAGAATGACAGGAAAGGGTATGGGAATGGAGAGAGCAAGATGTCCCCACTACGCTGTACTTCCTCCACCCAGAACTGTACTCCACTATCTGGGGTCCTGGAGACAACACTCAGACCTATGGGGCCCGTTCCCGCACAGCCGTCCGGGGTGACCCACACCTTGGAAATCTGCAAGCACCAGAGGCACCTGGTTTGCTGCCCATGATACCTCATGCGTTTAGGACAGTTGAGGTTCAAACAACAGCTGGATTCGGGGCTCCTTCACGGGCCAGGCCTCTGGTGGAGGAGCAGACCCTGGAGGCAGGGGGTGAAAGCCAGGATAGGGCATGTGAGCCAAGACTACCCACCCTACCTTCCTTTCCTACTGGAGATAGAACCCTCCTTCCATCAGACACCACTTTTCCGAGGACAGCCTCCCAACCTGTGAGACGTCGCCACTGCTCCCAGAAAGGGAGTATTGAAGGAAAAGATGCCTCCGTTTAGGGCTGTCTTAGACTACCTGTCCCTTTTGAAGAATAATAAATGCCCTGAGGTCCGAATCTCTAGTGACCCCACCCTTAAATTATACGGAGAACTGCTATTTGTCTCTGCGTGGCGCGTGGCTATGACGGCAGGTGAGAAGCCGGCAGTTTTGTGAGCTTTAGGGGCACCGGGGAGGGAAGTCGTTTCTGCCACCACTCCTGCCTCGTCCAGGCTGTTGGGCCTTCTCTCATGTTTCCTCCCACCAGGAAACTGGGGGAGCAGCAGGTTCCAGCCCAAGAACTCAGTGAGACATAAGCAATCTGCTCTTTCCCATTGGAAGTACACCCGTGTTGTCCCAAAGATGGAGACACGGACACTGTGAGAGTTTTCTGGGTCTTAACGATGTAAAGGCGAGGATACAAAAAACAACCACGACAGCAACAACACAACAAAAACCCTGTTCTCATCTATGCCAGGCCAAATCTCACGCTCGTCAAAAAGGGCGGGCGGCGGGGGTGGGGGGGGCATTTAAGAGTTTACTTACTCCTTTTACATCAGTGAAAGGGCCTTGGGAGAAAAATGTCACGGAGAGAAGAAAAAAAAAAGAAAAAGGAAAAGAAAAGAAAACCTGCTTTCTCAAAATGCCTCATCTGCCTATTGGAAGCTGGGAGAGAACCAGAGACACCCCTTGCTTCTCCCTTGAAGCAACCCCGGGAGGGAATCAGGTCATCATGCTGCCTGTCCTTCCTGCAGGATTGCGGAAAGCGACGCGGACCAAGAAATTAATTTGAAATAAACAATGACAAGGCAGGAAGCCCAGCGGGTCCCCCGGGTTCCCTGTGGCCCCCACCTGGAGAACCCCCAAGGCTGTATAACCAGGCTCTCGGTCCGCCTACCCGCTACAGTTTTTGCGACGTCACAGCTCTGAGAACCCTCCGCCTTAAGACTTCACTCCGCGGAAACTCGAAAGTTGGGGGCTGACCTCATGGCCTTGGCCTTCCCGGGGCCCTCGGGGCAGAACGCGCTACCGCTGCCGCCTGAGCTCCGACCGGAGGGCAGGCGACCCAGCTGCGCTCTCTGCCCTTGAGCCTCGCCCACGCCGCTCCGAAGCGGGGCCCAAGTCTCGGCAGGGAGGATGCCCGGCTCGGCCCTGAGAACGTAGAGGTGCCAGAAACCCGGGAGATGCGTTCTGCCCCAGGGATAGAAAAGGACTGCGAGAAAGACACAAGATAATTTGTCTTTCATTCTGACAGTTATCTGCGTGATTGTTCAATAATAGCATTTCTTCCTTTTGTAGTTGGATGGAAACATTTCCCAGATTCATAAAGATCCGAAATAATCGCCCACCCCTGAGGACATCTTAGAGGAAGCAGCTGTTAGAGTCCCCTCAGGCTGAGATTAAGTCCTCGCTCTAGAACCCGCCGTCCCTTTGGGGAATCGGCACAAAAGTCCTGAGAATCTCAGCTCTTTTCTGTCGGTTCCTTCCCTGGGACCGAACACACCCTGAACCGAAAGGGGTCCCGAGGGGAGGCAGGTGGGAATCTGATCTACAGAGGAAACTCCTGGGGGCTGAAGTGAGCGCCCTGACCCTGTGGAGCCGTCGGCAACCGAGGCACCGCTGCGTCGAGCGCTTATTTTATTTGTATTTTTAAAACATCAAGGCAAAAGCACCTTCAGCTGAAAATGCCTGAGAGATTTTTAAAAGAGGAAAATTGTGGAGGGACAAGAAAAAAAACAACACTTGGCCCAGGAAATTTCCCGCAGGCCGTTCTAGGGATGCATGCGTGGAAGCAATCCGAATGATGCGTGGCTCCCTTGTACCTTGACTAAAAACAGATATTTTCGAAAAAGTAAGGTTTAAAAAAAAAAGCGCACACTCCCTTTGGAAGCCAAGTCCCTTTGGGACTGGGACTGAGACTTCCCCACTCCGACCCCTCCATTCCCCCTCGGATACCCGGCCAGCCCTGGACTAGCTCATCCAGTCTCTTGCTTTGGCTAGGGTCCGCGCCCCCGGCCCGGCCGGGTCACAGAGGCGCACACTGACGGTTCGTGCCTCCTTCACCCGACACCTCCTCCCGTCCACCTCACCCCCTTTTCTCTTCGAAAACAGAGAGGGGAAGAAAACTGAAATGCCCCTCTCGGCCTGCAGGTTTAGGGGCGCTGAAATTATATAGTCTTGGGTGACACTGGTCGGTTAATCTCCCAGAGTGGGGTGCCCGTTTGGGGAGAAATTTACATGGAGAAACATACAGTCACATGCGTTTATGGAACGTGTTGCTGGGAGGTCTGGAGGCCTGCGATGTCCAAAGATCACATTTATTTGGCCGGTCAACAGATATTTATTGCGTACCTAACGAAGCGACCTGGGACTTTCCTCTGCTGTCTTGCTGTTGCCGTCCGGCCCAACGCTTGTCCTGGGACAAGCTTACCTGCCGCTCCTTTTCAAAGAGAACTGGTGTCCGGCGCAAAGAGCGACAGGCAAACAGGCTCCACGCCCAGTGAAAAGTGCTAATTACCGAGGAGCGGCTGGCAGCGGAGGGAGGGCCAGGGACCTAAGTGTTCCGCCAGGGACTGGGGTCTTTGACCTCAAGGGAACCAGGCCAGGGGAACTGGCACAGAGAAGGGGCATCCCTCGTCCTGAGCACTTATGTAGAAAACGTTGCCCGGGGCTGAGATCTTTGGGAGATGCTGCCGCTCTCACCCCGACCAATTTCTTCCAGGACTTGCCTCCCTGCAGAAAACGGATTTAGACACAGTGCCCACTTTTGCTAAGGAATTTTGTAGAGGGAGGTCGTGGTCCTTAATTCCCCAGGCAAAGGGAACCCCATCCGCTCACACCGTCCACCCCCATCCGAGACGGAACCCCCCCAAGACCCCCGGCGTTTGCGCCAGCCCCCCCCCACCCCCCGAGCCAGGGAAACTTGCTCAGCGCCAGCACCCCTGGGCTCCTGCCTGGGCTCCCGCGTAGGCGCGGAGGGAGATTGGCCGCCCGGGCTGGGGAAATTGAGCCCGGCGCCGGCCCCCGACGCCGAGAAGTAGAGAAGCGGTGGTGGTGGTGGTGGTGGTGGTGGTGGGGGGGGGGGGTATCCCAGACCTCGGTTTCCCGAGGTTTCCCTTAGGATCCGCTCGCACCTCCAAGGCTCCGCTCCCGGCGGCAGACCTCGCGGCGCTGGCTGCGGAGCGGGACCCAAGCGCGCGACTCGGGATCCGTGGAGTGCGGTCCATCGCCTGCCCCTTTTCTTGATCTGCGTCCTTTTCCTCCCTCAGCCCCACTAGACTGTTTAGCTCCCAGGCAGAGCGCTCTGGCTGAAACTGGGCCGACAGCCTCAGTTTCCCGATCTGTAAGCGGAACATTGTGGCACGGGTTTCTTTCCCTCGGGTTCTCTCTGACTCAGGTGCTCCGGTCGGGGACTGCGAGCGTTCTTCCCTGGGCAGGTTAGGGAGGTCAAGGGCGACGCAGAAGAGCCCCGGCAGAGAGGTGGAGGAGTGTTGGCACCCGACCGCTTGCAGAAAGGCAGGATCGCCCCCACTGGCTAATGGACGGTGCTCACGGGTCAGAATTGGCCTGGTCCCGGCACGCCGAGCAGAGGGCGACGCTTGGCACCTGGGAGCCCAGGGTCATTGTGGTCTCGGTGTCCCCGTTCTGTGCAGAACAGAAACGTCAGGCATCCCGAACGCTTTTTTTTTTTTTTTTTTTTTTTGCCCCGTGCCCTAGACACACACCTCCCAGTTCCCCTAACTGGGATGCCCAGAGGTGGATCCGCACGGGAGGGGATATCGAGTAGGAATTTCTGCCGAGATAAATCTCAGCAGCAACACGCAGTCCTGACTGAATGGAACACACCACCCCCTCTCCACCACCGTCTAAGTTTTCCGCAGTTTCTGTGTCAGACAGTTTCTGGGCTTTTGGCGCCCCCTCTGGATACAGCTGAAAACTGCAGTCCGTTTTTAAAGTCAACTGATTGTTTACCACAGGTTTTCAAAAAGATACAAAAATGCTGGCATCAAACGAACAGAAAAGGGATACACCGCGGTAACTTATGATTTAAAATGCGATATATTACGTATCTCCTATTACGTAATTGTACTAAGAATATATTATGTGTACGTATTTATCTTGACAAATATTTAGTGAAATCCTCCAAAATATCTTAAAGTCACAGTCGTCTTCACTGCCTTTATGCCAGTAAACATGGGAATTACAATAAAATGCGACTAAATACAGATGGCCTGGTTAAAACTTCTGCCCGAAGTTCTGGCCTCTGAGTCCCCTCCTGGGTCAGGTGTCTGCGAAGGCACAGTTATACGAACAACTGTCCCCTCCCTAGGATACAGAAATCAGTCCATACTAACCGGGATTTTTTTCTCCTAAGAAAGGACGAAGCTGTTCTTATACTTTCCGAGCGTATTCACGGAGCCATGAATACAAGGCTATTGTATGATGTCTCTCAAACGGGTAAACAAGCTACAGGGTACTAAAGACATCCACTTGTGAGTTACATTCGTTTAAAAAGTAAATATTGTTTAACAGGTTTGTAGCTGACTACCTTCTGAAGAGCTCCATTTCCTGTAACAAATGTTGACTTCTTCAGAAAGACTTTTTTAAAACGAGATTTTAAAAAATTCTTCAAGGAAAACATTCTTTGAAATCTTGCAAGAGTGTCCGCAATTTGCAAATTAGAAATAAGAAGTCTTTGATATGATGCGGGCCGATGGACACTAACAATAATTTAATTCGGAGGCGAACATTGGCGAGAGCCAGAAAGGGGTGGGGGGAACATTTAAAACTGCATTTTCCACAGTTGTGCGTTTATTTGTGATTCTGGAGACATGTAACCCGCAGGCGACTAAGATTTTTCTTCTCTCCCAGAACAGAGAGCCAACCAAGCTCTAAGCAGTTCGTGTAAACACGAAGGTTGTGTTCAAATCACACGTGAAATACATCAGAGACACCCCCAGCCCCCTCCCCAGAACTCCGGAACGTCTGCAAGTCCTAAAGGACCCGACTAAAGTCAGGACGACAGGCGCTTCACCGCTCCAGGTGTTTTGTAAAAAAAAAAAAAAAAAAAAGGGCGAAAGCGGCACGACTCCACCAAAGTGAAGTGTTTTGTCTGCAGTGGTGCCCATTGGTTTGGCCTTTTCAAACCAAGGGACTGGCCTCAGCCTCGCGGCCCAGGACAGCCACATTCGCAAAGTTCGACTTCTCAAAGCCAGAGCAGTATGCAAACTCTTTCCAGGGGCAACTCTGCTGACGTTCTGATTCGACCAGAAGTGAAAAGCAGAACCTCCGAGCAGTCGCCCTGTCACGGAGGAGGGTCGGCGGCGTGGGGGGCTGGGGAGGGGGCGGCTGGAGAAGGACTTGTCAGAGTTCAAGGTCGGTGAGGCGCGCGGGACGGCTCCCGCGAGCGCGGGGCTGCGGCGTCGCTGCGGCCGCCAGCCTGAGCGGGGACCTCGCTGTGGTTTTCATTGATTCCCTTTGCAGGAGCGCAGCCGAATCCCGACCAGCCGCACCAGCCCCGGCGAACCAGAGCATGTTAAATCTATTTATATGGATTATTACCGAGGAACGGCGGGCGTTGAGTCACTAAAACTTTTGCTTCGCAATACAATTTCTAAGCGCTTTCGGCGGAGGCCGGCTCCAGGCGCGGAAACTGGGCTATGATTTAAGTCAGGAGCGACAGCTTTTCGAATATGGCAAACTCCGACTAAGTCCCCGGGACCGCGGAGAAAACAACGAACAGAAATGCTTGGGGGTGGGGAGAGATCCTAGTCTACACACACACACACACACACACACACACACACACACACACACACACGGGCGCGCAAAGATTCGCGCGGAGACGGCACCGAATTCTGACATTACCAGAGCACGGCAAACTTACACACTTGGACGTCCCGGGTCCCCCGCTTTCCCCGCAGCACCCCACCCCCCCAACCCCCCACCGGCGGACCAGCGGCTGCGCTCCCCTCCCCGCTCCGCCCCTCCCCTCTCAACACCCTGCCCAGCGCCACAATCCTCCTCCCCCCCGAAGTGGATCCAATCAGCTGCCTGCCAAGCCCTGAAACCTGAAATGCCGTGCTGTGATTGGCTGACGTCTCTAAGGTGAGGGGGTGTATTTATTAAAGAGCCGCTGGGCTGGGAGTTGGAGAGCGGAGTGCGGAGCTTGAAACTGACTGGGAACTTGAGTGGCGCCGCGACTTGCCAGTTTCACTCCAGGAACTTTTCTTTGCAGGAGGAGGAGAGAAGGGGTGCAGTCGCCCCCCGCTTTTTGCTTTCTTCCCCCCCTCCTCTCCAATTCGCCTTCCCCCACTTGGAGCGGGCAGCTGCGGGCTGGCCCCCGCGCGCCTTCCTAAAAGCTCGCCGCTGCGGCCGAGTGACGCGCCAGGCTCCCCGGGAGCCGCTCGCCCCGCGTCCGGGCAGCCGAGGGGAGAGTAGCCCGCGCCTCGAGCCCCCGAGCCGCCGCGGCTTCTCGCCTTTCCCGGCCACCCGCTCCCTGTCCCGGGCCTGCGTATGAATCTCCTGGACCCCTTCATGAAGATGACCGACGAGCAGGAGAAGGGCCTGTCCGGCGCCCCCAGCCCCTCCATGTCCGAGGACTCGGCGGGCTCGCCCTGCCCTTCGGGCTCCGGCTCCGACACCGAGAACACGCGGCCCCAGGAGAACACGTTCCCCAAGGGCGAGCCGGACCTGAAGAAGGAGAGCGAAGAAGACAAGTTCCCCGTGTGCATCCGCGAGGCCGTCAGCCAGGTGCTCAAGGGCTACGACTGGACGCTGGTACCCATGCCGGTGCGCGTCAACGGCTCGAGCAAGAACAAGCCGCACGTCAAGCGGCCCATGAACGCCTTCATGGTGTGGGCGCAGGCGGCGCGCAGGAAGCTCGCCGACCAGTACCCACACCTGCACAACGCCGAGCTCAGCAAGACGCTGGGCAAACTCTGGAGGTAGGGCGGGCGCGGCAGGGTGGGTTCCGCGGCGGCGACGGGGGGCGCTGGCCGGGACCGTCTCTCCGCGCCCCGCCTCCCAGCAGGAGGGAGTTGCCGGTCCCGGAGCAGGCGGGGTGGGGCGGGGGGGAGGCGAGGGGGAGGAATGGGGACGAGGTGTAACTTGGCTCAGAGTTTGACAAAGTTCTTGGATTGCTCTTGGGGGAAAGGGGGAGGGGGTAGGTGGAGCGGGGAGGGGCGGCGGGGCGCGGGGGGCGGAAGATGGCCAGAGGAGGGGAGAACACCAGCAGGAGACTCGGTGGGAGAGGGCTGCCGGCCGGATCTCCCGCCGCAGTGAAGTTCAATCCCAAGGAATTGAAATCCGCCTCCCCCTCCCTCGAACTGCGCTCCCCCGTGAAGCCCTTCGCCCACGGAGATGGGATGCAGGGTGGGGGGAGAAGCCGAGGCTAGAGGGCCCCGTGGCAGGAAGGAGGGGCGAGAAGGGAGGCTGCTGGAAATAGGTGGGTGCAGTGTGTGTGAGTGCGGTGGCGGGGGTGGGGGTGGGCAGGAGGAGCTCCTTGCAGATTAAGTGGTTTTTCAGAAAGTTTTTAAAGGGTGTTGCGGACGGAAGGGGGGGCGGGTATAACTCCAGTAGCAAAGGCCCGGAGAGCGGGAGCCGCGGGAAGCTATTTTCATCTCCAGGGTTTCCAAACTAGGAGAGAAGGGGAGAGGGCGGGGCGGGGAGGGTCCCCTCAGGTCGGTCTAGAAGAACGGAGATTTTTGTTTATTTCTTTTCTTTTACTTTTTTTTTTAAAGAAAAGTTTCGAGTTGCGGTAGTGGTTGGAGAGCAGGGAGGAGGGAGGAAGGGGGGCTGTGTTCGAAGAAGCCGAGGGGTGGGGGTCACCTCCTCCTCCCGCCGACCTGACAGCTCAGCCGGTTTCACGGAGCCCCCCTCCCTCTCTCTCTTTCTCTCTCTCTCTCTTTTTGTCTGCTACCCCCCCCACCCCGCCCCCAGACTGCTGAATGAGAGCGAGAAGCGGCCCTTCGTGGAGGAGGCGGAGCGGCTGCGCGTGCAGCACAAGAAGGACCACCCGGATTACAAGTACCAGCCGCGGCGGAGGAAGTCGGTGAAGAACGGCCAGGCGGAGGCCGAGGAGGCCACAGAGCAGACGCACATCTCCCCCAACGCCATCTTCAAGGCGCTGCAGGCCGACTCGCCGCACTCCTCCTCCGGCATGAGCGAGGTCCACTCCCCCGGCGAGCACTCCGGTGAGTCTCCTCCCGGCCCCCACCCCGGCCTGGCCACCGCGCCCCTTCTGGCACACCCCCGGGCCCCCAGCCACCTAGTGGGCTCTGCTTAGGGACCTGGCGCTCCCTGGGGAGGGAAACACACTAACCCCTGCGCCAAGTCCCTGAAAACACACACACACACACACACACACACACACCCCAACCTAATCCCTGCACCCTAACAGTAATTTCTATTGCGGGGTAAAATGCCTTTACAGCCTTACAGGGCTTCTCCCTTTTTCTCTTTGCTCCCCCAGCCTAAAAGCACACGCAGGGCTCTTGTACAAGTAGCAATTTGGTCTTCCGGACCCTCCGGGCCTCAGACCCTCCCCTGATAAAAGGAGACTGCCGAGTGTGTACCGGCGAGTTAATCATTCAGCGATTTCTGTCGGGCGCAGCGCGCCTCCCCCGCGGATACGGGACACTTTAGCGGGGGGGGGGGGGGTCCCAGGAGGGTTCCTGAGACTAAAGCCTCCGTACAGCCCTGGTTGATTGCCCTGTGTTTCTTCCTCTATCGTCCTCAGGGCAATCGCAGGGTCCACCGACGCCACCCACCACCCCCAAAACCGACGTGCAGCCGGGCAAGGCTGACCTGAAGCGAGAGGGGCGCCCACTGCCAGAGGGGGGCAGACAGCCCCCCATCGACTTCCGCGACGTGGACATCGGCGAGCTGAGCAGCGACGTCATCTCCAACATCGAGACCTTCGACGTGAATGAGTTCGACCAGTACCTGCCGCCCAATGGCCACCCGGGGGTGCCGGCCACGCACGGCCAGGTCACCTACACGGGCAGCTACGGCATCAGCAGCACAGCTGCCACCCCGGCGGGCGCTAGCCACGTGTGGATGTCCAAGCAGCAGGCGCCGCCGCCGCCCCCGCAGGCGCCCCCGCCGGCCCCGCCGGCGCCCCCGCAGCCGCCCGCGCAGGCGCCCCCCCAGCCGTCCGCGCAGGCGCCCCCGCAGCCGCCCGCGCAGGCGCACACGCTGACCACGCTGAGCAGCGAGCCGGGCCAGGCCCAGCGAACGCACATCAAGACGGAGCAGCTGAGTCCCAGCCACTACAGCGAGCAGCAGCAGCACTCGCCTCAGCAGATCGCCTACAGCCCCTTCAGCCTCCCGCACTACAGCCCGTCCTACCCGCCCATCACCCGCTCGCAATACGACTACACTGACCACCAGAACTCCGGCTCCTACTACAGCCATGCGGCGGGCCAGGGCTCCGGCCTCTACTCCACCTTCACCTACATGAACCCGGCGCAGCGGCCCATGTACACCCCCATCGCCGACACCTCCGGGGTCCCTTCCATCCCGCAGACCCACAGCCCCCAGCACTGGGAACAGCCCGTCTACACACAGCTCACCAGACCTTGAGGAACGCTTAGAGAGCGACGATGGCCATGATGATCGTAAAAAGAACCCAAGAAATAACGCAACCAACCAGAATTTCCTTTGGACATTTTTTTTTTTCTTACCTTTAAAGACATGTACGCTGAAGGCAAGTCGAACTCAGATTACAAGACAGAAACATTGACTATCCAAACGCATTACCACCTTGTTGTGAATCAGTGGCCAGGCCACTCTTGGCTAGACGGACCAGCAGAACCGACGGGAAACTGGACTGGAAACCTTCAAAGCAAGCGTGGAGGGTGATGGAGATTCGTGTGACCAGTTGGCTCAGTCTCTCTGCCTGTTTGGACTTTGTAATTATTTTTTAGCAGTAATTAAAGAAAAAAGTCCTCTGTGAGGAATATTCTCTATTTTAAATATTTTTAGTATGTACTGTGTATGATTCATTACCATTTTGAGGGGATTTATACATATTTTTAGATAAAAAAAATTAAATGCTCTTATTTTTCCAACAGCTAAACTACTTAGTCGAACAGCGTGCCCTAGCTTTTCTTGCAACCAGAGTATTTTTGTACAGATTTGCTTTCTCTTACAGACAAACAGACAAAAAAAAAAAGTGTGTGTGTTGTATTAACCTACAGAAGCCACAGATTTGTGTTACGTGATCAGTTTGGGGGGTTAGCTTTGCTTAATTCCTCAGGCTTTCTGATTCAAGGAGGAGTTGCCTTAGAAAAATCAAGGCCTTACTTTGCAAATACGGAAGTAAACAATAGTCTAGAGACGATTTGGTAAGCATTTGGTAAGCTTTATCATATATATGTTTTCTAAACGAGAAAAACACCTTAAAGCCTTAAAACCACGCTGCTGGAAAATCCTTGTGCCCTCTTCTAGTGCATTTACCCTCCTGTGTTTGCTCGCTCACCGCAACCTTAAGAAAGAAGCAAAAAGCAAGCAAAGGAGACGAAATCTGTTTGGGGAATGTTTCAGCAGCCAATACTGTGCCCCAGCACACTGCCCCCTGGTTGCCTGCCCGGGCCCCATGTGGAACACAGATGCTAGAATCCTCTCACTTACACTGTCACCTGTGCCTCTCTGAAAACCAGCAGTTAACTTCAAGACATTCCATGTGCTAAGATTATTTATTTTGTAAGGAGAGGTTTTAATTAAAAACAACAAAAAAATCTTCCTCTTTTTTTTTTTAATTTTTTAAATTTACCTTCTTTAAAATAGGTTGTTGGAGCCGCGTCCTCAAAGGGTATGGTCATCTGTTGTTAAATTATGTCCTTAACTGTAACCAGTTTTTTTTATTTATCTCTTTAATCTTTTTTTTTATTAAAAACAAGTTTCTTTGGATTCCTTGTCCTAGATTTGTATAAATGCCTTTTTGTCTGTCCTTTTTTTTTTTCCTCTTTGTTGTTTTGTTGAAAACAAACTGGAAACTTGTTTCTCTTTTTGTACAAATGAGAGTTTGCAGATGTAGTGTATCACTGAGTCATTTGCAGTGTTTTCTGCCACAGATCTTTGGGCTGCCTAAACTGTGTGTGTGCGCGTGTGCGTGTGTGTGTGTTGTGACTCAATGTGTCAAAAGCGTGTGTCATCGATGTTCCCCTTCGTTTTCTCTTGGAGAGGGGGAGGAGCGGGGAGGGGGGTCAGCCCACTGACAGACCTTAATTCTTAATTCTGTGGCTGGGGAGTGAGGATTGCTTTTTAAAAAAGACAGCAAACTTTTTTTTTTATTTAAAAAAAGATATATTAACAGTTTTAGAAGTCAGTAGAGTAAAATCTTAAAGCACTCTTATAATATGGCATCTTTCCATTTCTGTATAAAAGCAGATCTTTTTTTAAAAAAACTATTCCTGTAACTTAAGAAACCTGGCATTTAAATCATATTTTGTCTTTAGGTAAGGTTTGGTTTGTGTTTGTGTTTTGTTTGTTTTGCTTGTTTTCCCCCCCAAACCTTTTGTTTTCTCTGTGAAACTTACCTTTCCTTTTTCTCATCCTTTCTTTTTTTTGTATATTATTGTTTACAATAAATATACATTGCATTAAAAAGACAATGGCCTGTGGACTTACTCATCTGGTTCTCCTGTTAAAAGGATGGTTTGAAGAATTGGGGCACCAAAGGGATCATGACATCCCAATCATTGTGATGTTCTTTATTTTGTATGCGCACTTTTGGCAATCCTAAAACCTGCTCTGAAGAAAAGACTGTGTCCCCAAAACTCAAAGCAGAAAAATCTTGAAAAGTGCCACCCCCTTAGGTCACATAGAGAATTACATGTCCGTAGCTGCCATTCTGGCAAAGATGTTTGTTGTGGTTTTAACACCCTCATGCTTCAGGGCAAAAGCTGCTCGCTTGAAGGAGTCAGAGGGGGAATATTAGCCCTGAAATCAGTAGCTTGTCAGAAGACAGAATGCCAAAGGGGGTTAGAGCAAACCTTCTGTGATTATGAACACATAGCAAAGAAACGGGGTGTCCATTGAAAAGGCAAAGGAAGCCAAAGTAAAACTGTCTGAAGGAGACCAGGGGGAAATCTGTCCCATTAAGTCTCCTTTATCTGCAGACACAACGACATGAGATTCCCTTCTTTTTCTGTTCCGTCCAGTTTAACTCATTCTGAGAAGATGCAAAGCCATCGTAGAAGTAGTAAGACCTAATCCTATTTTCCTTGGCCTCAGTTACATGGGAGTTTCCAGGATCAGAGAATCGTTCAGGTCATTTTTCATTAAACAGATGAAATCACTCCTTCCCTCCCACCCCCAACACTGAGACACCCCACCTCCCCCTGACACACACACACCCCAAGCTGATTGGGGAAGTGATTTTAAGGGGGTGAGTCTGCATTCTCATCTCAGGCTGGTTTCACTACTGGGCCCACGTCTCTGACAGTCTTAACCAGCGTCCAAACTTGGTTATTACGTCACATTGTCTGTTTTTGCTTATGGGATTCCTGGCTTGTGTCCCACGCGAGGATCATGGCAACCAGGAACATGGTAGTTATCGAATCGAGGCAACATTATACTCTCCTCCTTTGCAAATTCCTTCAACAAACACTGATTGAGGGCCTGTGACCTGCGGGGTGCTGTGCAAATCCCTCCCTGCCCACCCCCCCTCACCCAGACGGCAGACTCTGTTCCTTGTTTGTGCCGTAGTACCCCTTCACTCAGGCCCAGAGTCTATCCTCCATGGGTACAAAATCTCTATTTTTCCCCCTTGCCAAAACTCACAGCGTCCTTTTTAAAAGTCTCCGTACTGTTCATTAGTTCTCGTACACCCTTATGTGCCCTAAGCCTGTTGTCAATTAAAATCAACACATTCCATCCCATCACGACCACCCCTTTCCCCAAACCTCTACCGTTTGTCAGATTGCTCTCTCTTCTCCTAGAAATGTGCTCTTTTCCTCAGTGTGTAAACTTTGGCAGACTTTCTTAGAGCCAGAATGTTCTGCTGAGACATAAACTTGCTAGGTGACCTAGGGCAAGTCTCTTACTTTCCTGTTCCTCGGTTTCCCTTTTTGTTAAGAACGTTTATAATCCCTCCCTCATGAAACAGGGTTGTTTTTAGAGCAGTTTTTAGCAGGGAGCCGCCTGGGAATTGACTGCATCAGAATTGACGGGTCTCTACAGGATTCCTCCTACGTTAGAACAAGAAGGAAAGGGCAGAAAGGTTTTCACAAGCTCCCCAGGTGGGTCTGATACACAGGAAAACACAACAGACACTGGAGTGCAGAGCATGCCTCTGAATCTGCTCACCCCCATCCGCCGGATCTGGTCAAAGCCCAAGATCACCAGATTATAAAATACGTTAGAGGAATTTTTATTCTAAATCCAGAAATGCAGAGCTTATCACCTTGACAACAAGATCTTGATTGGAAACAGCAGAGTCCTCCAGACCAGAAAAAGCTTGTATGCAGATCCAGGGTTATTTGTTTATTTGTACTCAAAATAAAAGCTCTCTCTCTCTTAACTATTTTTACAAAAAGCGAATTTTTTAGCAAAATGGGATAAACAAAAGGGAACTGAAAAAACTCATTTACAATCAGTCTTTTGCACTATTATTAAAATGGAACTTATGGATTAATTTGAGCTGTGTGTTTGCCTTTCTCACCTCAACGCCATCCCATCCCTCCCCTTCCCCTGATTTCCCAAATGAACATTTCTGAGGCACCACGGTGGCACTTTTTAAATTAAATGAATGGATGAACTATTGCTATACCAGAGATGGATTTCCTATGATGCTAAAGAAGTTTAAGCTTGCACAGGCTCCTTTGAAGGCCCTGTACTTAAACTTATATTTTTAAAATTTATATTCTTTTCTTAAAGAGCTCACCCCTCAAAAAAAAAAAAAAGCTTCAGGCCCCACAAAACCTAGGTCTGCCCCTGACTACAGCTGTTGGGCAGCAAACCATGACATCAGAGGCTGCAAACAAGATGCTTTTCTTTCTGTTCTCAGCAGTGCCCAATACACAGTAGGTGATTAATAAATACCAACCTTTTATCATATCCACGGACCTGATGGCAATGCCACAGAACAGGTTATTGGGAACCTATACCATAGCATTCTACCTCTTGACCTTACACGATTTTCTTATCCCTCTGAGACGCAAATGATTCTCATTTCTCGAATGATACTGTCTCGTGGGCATAATAGAGATTAAATGAAATAAAGCCCACAAGAAATGTTAATTACCTGTCCTCGCTCATTCTTTCACTTCCCTCTTCCTACTCATTTCTCTTTTTTCCTTTCTTACACCACCTTTCCCCTGTGTTTTCTTAGGATCTCCCATTGCTTCTTGCAGCTGAAAAAAAAGTTTGCTGGGCCCTGACTGGGCTACTCTTTTTCCATCACTCACAGACTAGGCCTGACTCTGGATATCTGAAGAAGAATCATTTTTAGACCAATACAACATGGGACAGGCAATGTCATATGTGCATTTATTTAAAACAACCAGGCAAAATGTGAGGCAATATGAACATTCCCTTGGAGTTTACTGCTAGATACGTTTCTTGAAATTTCAGGACTTTATGCTGAACTTAATCCAGTTACCGTAATTTCATGCTGCCGTATTCCACTTTAGGAAGATGTATACTCCTCATTCTTCTCCTAAACATTTTTGGAACATCTCCTGTGGGTCAGGATTCAGCAGTGAACAAGATAGAGATAACCCATGCCCTCATGGGGTTTCCATTTTGGAGTGAAGAAGACAGGCGAAAACAAATAGTACTCCTTGATATTTTCTTGTTCACGTGCTATGAAAAAAAATGCAACTCATTAGGGCCATTTGGGAGGTTATTGTAGCCATCCAGGTGAAAGATGATGGTGGCCTGGTCTAGCATGGCGGAGGGTCAAGGTAGATGATGGATTTAGGAATAACTTTGGTGGGACCTTCATGAACTCGCTTTTTCTCTCCTGATCTCCATCCATTTTTCACTGACATGAAATTTACTCTGACCCAATTTACATAGAGGGGACCCACTCTATCTTAGCCATTCCCTCCTGCCCACCAAGAATAATCTTGTACTAGTCTCTGTACTTCTTGATAAAATACAGATTCATGTATCTCACAATCTTCTTTTTCACCAGAGACATCAAGAGAAGGATCCAGTCCCTGGAATCCAAGAGGGTCTCCTGATCTCCAGAGACTTGGTTACGGCACCCCACAGGTTTATGGAATCAGAAATTTGGAAGGTGTGATGAGACGTCTTTTAGTTTGGTTGGACTCTCATTGCAAAATTCCTTTATCAGCATCTCAGTTGTTGAATGACACCTCAGTGTTTCCTAGAAGGCTTGCATTGATTGACAGTTCACTTGTCCTATCAGGGAGATTTTTGATGCTGGAAAATCTGATCTCTGCAGTTTCCATCCCATTGTCCAAGGTGACCCACCTCTACACCAACATGATATGAGTCTTGTCTTTCTTCCAAATGACACACCTTCAACTATTTGTACAGTTTTCAAGTTTTCTTTTAGTTTTTTTTTTTTTGACCGTGTTAGAATTTCCAATACATTTTACATTATGATATGGTTCCCAAGCCCTTTCATATCTTGCCATTTTTCTTTGCGTGTACTTCACTTACCCAAATTTCTCTCAATTTAGCATGCCCAGAATTACTTCCAGGACTCCAGATATGGTTTGACTAATATGGAATACAAACAGATTCACCCCTTTTGTCATCGGAAATTGTGCTTCTATTAATTTAAATTGTATTTGTTGTTGTAGTAGCCAAATCACCAGGAAGTCCTCACCAATCCTGTCATTGTGCAACTGAGTTTTTGAACTCAGTTACCAAGATTTACATTTACCTCTCTCTTGACGGGAGAGTGACATACACAGATTCAACGGAAGGAAAAAGAGGAAAAGGGACTGACATCATGGACCCCTACTTTGCCAGGCACTGTGACATGTTTTATATACATGATCTCTTTTAATCCATTTAATAACCCTTAGAGACAGGTGTTATTATTACAGTTATATTAAGTAGGAAACTGAGGTTCAGAGAGATTAAGCAATGAACCTAAGGTCACGTAACTAGTGAACATTATAGACAGTTAGCATGGACTCCCCCACCCCACAGCCTGTCTCCCCTGCCCCCCAACCTAGTCCTGTTTTCAAAAGAGAATTTGAAATAGAGTTTTTAATGGAGAAAGGAGAATAAATTCTTTTGTTGTAGATTATGTCACAGGGAATATCTTTAAAGCAAAATCTGACCTACGACACACATCCCCACAGCCATAGTTCAAAACCTTCCAATGGCTACCTATTCGCTTGGAATAAAATCCAAATCCCTTATCATAGGCTATCATGTCCTACTCCAGGGGTTTGCCAATTATAGCCCACAGACCAAATTCGGCCCACCACCTACCGTCGCAAATAATGGTTTATCAGAACATAGTCACACCCATTAACTTACATACTATGAACGCGACTTTCATGCTATAATAGCAGAATAAGTAGTTGCAACGGAGGTCTTGGCCGGCATGGCTTAAAATATTCACTAGATGATCTTTACAGAAAAGCTTCGCTGACCCTTTTTCTACAGAGTCCAGCCCTTGCCTATTTCTGTGACCTCGTCTCTTACCATCATCCTCCTTATTCCCTATGTTGCCACCCTTCTGCTTTCTTTCTCGTTCTCGAATCTGCCAAGTTCTTTGCCACTTAAGGGCCTGTGCACTTGCTACTTCCTCAGCCTAAAAGCACCCTTTCATCAGAATTTTTGGTTGTTTCCTTCCCATTTTTCAGATCTCACCTCAAACATCACCTCTGCCAAGAGA
Source organism: Stenella coeruleoalba (assembly GCF_951394435.1). NCBI lineage: Eukaryota > Metazoa > Chordata > Mammalia > Artiodactyla > Delphinidae > Stenella > Stenella coeruleoalba. The sequence continues at coordinate 56,561,153 of NC_137165.1, read as the reverse complement.
CCTTACCTGACCGTCCCAGATCAAAGAGCCCACACAGCTATCGCCCCAGTCGCTCACTCATTTTTCTGTATATTTTTGTAACACCATCACTTCCTGGAATGATCTTCACCGTTTACGTTCCTCTCCTCTGACTAAGGCTTTGAACTTTGCTTTGTAACCAACTTACCCCTAGTACCTAGAAAAGTGTCTGATGCATAACAGGGGCTCAGAAATTGTTTACTGATGAATTCATTAAGATTTCAAGTCGTTTTTATTGCCCAAGATTCTGAGGTAGGAATTGAGAATTAGGGGTTCAAAGGCCAAAAGTCATCGATTACTCTGTAATTAAATCATAAATTTAGTGAACATTGGATGAGCATTCGCTACGTGCCAGATAGGATTTGGGGACTCCACAAGGAATAAGAGAAGGAACTCACAGGAAAAGGATGGAGGTAAAGTAATTAAACCAACAGTAGTGTTGAGTGTTAAGTTAGAGGTGTGCCCAGAATCCTATACAAACACAGAAGCTGGAAGCAGAGGGAGCCTTCTGGAGGAGGAGGTCGATTAGCTGAGGGGAGACATTTCAGACACAGAGAGGGGACTTTCTGAAGCAAGAAAATGGAGATTGGAAACAGATTTGCACTTGGGGACAGCTACAAGTTGGTTTGGTGTGACTAGGACTGGATGTGGGTAGGTAAATGGCAGAGAAGTAGTTGAGAGATAAGCAAGGGTAGAGTCATAGGGAACTTTAGGAGGCTTTTAACCAGGGTGGGCACAAGAGCAGTTGTGTGCTTTAAAAAGTTGGGGTGGCATCATTCCAGCCCAGACTTTTTTTTTTTTTTTTTTTTTTTTTTTGCGGTACGCGGGCCTCTCGCTGTTGTGGCCTCTCCTGTTGCGGAGCACAGGCTCCGGACGCGCGGGCTCAGTGATCGTGGCTCACGGGCCCAGTCGCTCCACGGCATGTGGGATCTTCCATGACCGGGGCACGAACCCGTGTCCCCTGCATCGGCAGGCGGACTCTCAACCACTGCGCCACCAGGGAAGCCCCCAGCCCAGACTTTTGACTTTGCTGTCAAAATCCAAGAACAGGGAGACCACTTAGGAGTCTCTTGTTCAGTCTACTGGGGAAGAGTGAAAGCCTGAGCTGAGATCAAGGCAGTGGCACTAAAAATAGAGAGAGGATGACGGCTCTGAAGAGACTCAAGGGGTTGAGGTGGAAGAGTGTGAAAACTGGTGGGATGTAGACACAGAGGATGAAGTGCTCTGTGCTCTGTGCTCTGTGCTCTGTCTTCAGCGTCAAGGTGAGAGGTGGTACCATTTAACCAACATTGGAATATAGGAACATGCTCTGAGATGCTCAGTGGGTACTTGGACAGACATGCCAGCTATAATATTGAGCAAACACAGCATGTGTATTGTGATCAACACGCAGCTGTATTTTTGCCTTTACTGCCTCTTTAGACTTTATTCCAGAGCTGGGATCTTCCCTTGGCCCTGAGTGATCCTTGAGGGTGGCACTGGGAATGGGGGCCATAAGAACGGGACTTTTCCCAACATTCTCAGAAAATCAAAAGTCCTCTGGTTATTTAGTGAAACAATAAATAGTCTTGCTTCAGTCCGTGAAATGTCCCATCCCGGGGAATACCTCAACGGCTTAATATTAAATCTTCTCCCTCCTCAACTCATGACTGTTTCAGGATGGAAAGCTGGAGTGGGGAAGAGGGTTGGCCCTACCCTTCTCTGTACATCCCGTCTGCTGTGTTCTGTCTGCCCAACAGATTCGAAGGGGACTGGACAGGTAGGGGAGACGAGGAAAGGGAAGGGAAGGGGACTTGTATCTGGATGGCATCACACTCTTGGGTCCTCGTAGATGGTTAAAGCTGGTATCCCTGGTGGGCCAGGCTCTTGATCAGAGCCGGTTCTTTTTCTCCTGGGGCACTTTTAGGATTCCTTATTCATGCAGTTGTCTTAACTCAGAAAGATACACTGCTATTCAAACTGGTAGTTTTCAACCCTTACCCCACTTCTGAGAATACCTCCGGCCTCGTCCAGCAGTGAGGTCTCCTTGCCCCTGCAGGAGACTCTGCTACGCCGGACCTAAGGTGCCCCCGTGCTTTGCTCTCTCTCCCAGAGAAGCACGTTAGGTAAGTGGAAACACACCACTCAGCCAGGAGAAGTCAGCACCTCTCACATCTCACCCAAGTTACCTAGACTCTTGAGTCAGGCGCCATTTCTCTGTGTTCCCCACCTATAAAAAGTCATCCCAAAGCTTTACGAGCAACCTCTTTAAAGGTCCCTTTGCTAAACTTAGGGTTAGTGAATACCACCACCCCACCTCTCCACCGAAGACAAGATGAATATCCATTGCATGGCGTCCACTCTCCAAAAACCAGCCTTCACAGATTTTCTTCTCCCTTTCTGATCCACACCTCCCTTATTTTCTAGAGGCAATTTTTTTTTAAATTACATACTATGAAATGCATAGCTCTTAAGCGTATAACTCAATAATTTTTGATAAACGAATACCTCTGAACAGCGACCACCCGATCCGATTATAGGACATAACCATCACCCCAGCAAGTTCTCTCATTCCCTCTTAATCCCCATCTCCCATAGACAACCACTGGTCTGATTTCTAACACCACACATTAGATTTACCTGTTCTTGAACTTCATACAAATGGAATCATATAATATGTACCCATTTATATCTGGCTTCTTTTGCTCAACAGAATTTCTATGAAATTCGTCAATGCTTTTGCGTGCATTCAGTAGTTCATTCTTTTCTCTTGCTGAGTAGTATTCCATTGTATGAATAAACAACTGTGTGTTTATCCATTTTCCTCGTGATGGACATTTGGATTTCTTTTTTTTTTTTAGTTTGAACGCTTGTGAATAAAACTAATATAAATGTCTCTTGGGAAAACACCTAGAAATGTTATTGCTGGGTCATAGAATAGATAAATGCTCAGCTTTGTAAGAAACTTCAAAACCATTTTCCAAAGTGCGTAAATCATTTTACACTCCCACAAGCAACTCAAGAGTAATCCAGTTCCTCTATATCAATACCAACATTTGTTGTCAGATTTTAAAATGTTGACACCTGTTTCTGCAAGTGTGAAATGGTATCTCATGCTTTTAATGTGCATTTCCAATGACCTCTCTTCCTCCAAGACCTGTGTAACTCCCTTGCACGTTGTTTTGCATTACAGAATTCATATGACATCAGATCTGACGACCTCCTACTCTTTTGGAACCCAGATGTTTATTTCCTTTCACTGGATGGGAAGGGTTTGAATATCCATTTTTCTTATGGCTTTTCATTTTTGCAGCTGCCTCGGCACTGTATGAATCCGGCTAGAGCCATACAGGGCATGCCAAGCACTGTGAGGGAGCCGACTGTGCTGGCTTTCCAGGTCCATCTGGAGATTAATAGGGCTGGGAATCCAGGAGCATCTAATGGGGGGCTCTTAGCTCCTTTACAGGCAGCTTGGGAGGGTGGAGGAGGTCAGGATAAGGGAGGGAAATGTGAAAACCCAAATAAACGTCTGAACTTCTAGGTGGTGCTTATTCAAGTTACGCCCAATTCTCCGACCTGTGGGGAGCTAACCCACATCTATGCAGATAAGGGACCTTACAGAAAGACGGTGTTTGTGGGGCTTTCATACTTTATAGCTTAAAGCCCCTAGAAAGGGTGAGATTTGCTCCTATTCTGAGTGTCCCATGTCTCCGTAAATTCAGCAAACAAGAGTCACTTCTTTTCTAGGGTCCCCCAAAACAGAGATAGGGCAAGGAGTCTGGAGCCTCATTTTCCCTTAAGCCCGAGACCCCTGAATCCCAGAACGGTCATGTCTTAGTCCCCATCTGCCCAGTCAACAGATCTGCTTCTCTCCAGAACCAATTTTGAAAGTCCCTGAAATTTCTGAAGCCGTCACTGAACATGAACACACATCTGACCTCTGAGTTGATTTCATCACCCAGCTGGCCCCTGTCTGAACCCCTGCCTCCATGGAGAATTCTTGAAATCCATCCTATTCTCCACCTGCAGCTGTTTTCTGGGATTTGAAAAAAAAAATGATACAGCATTTTTAAGTCTCCCCAGTGTCCCTGCTCCTTGATTTCCTATTCCCACCAAGACTCTTTCCACTCCAATTTTCAACTGTGTCATCTGGTCATTTTGATTCAATCATAGTGCGAGTGGTTAAATCTTTTTTTTTTTTTTAATTTATTATTACTTTTTGGCTGCGTTGGGTCTTCGTTGCTGCGCGCGGGCTCTCTCTAGTTGCGGCGAGCGGGGGCTACTCATTGCGGTGCCTTCTCTTGTTGTGGAGCATGGACTCTCAGCACACGGGCTTCAGTAGTTGTGACATGCGGGCTCCGTAGCTGTAGCTCGCGGCCTCTAGAGCACAGGCTCAGTAGTCGTGGCACACGGACTTAGTTGCTCCGTGGCATGTGGGATCTTCCTGGACCAGGGCTTGAACCCAGGTTCCCTGCATTGGCAGGCAGATTCTTAACCACTGCGCCACCAGGGAAGTCCCAGTTAACTCTTGAAACCAAGCCTGCACCTCATGCCAGACAGCAAAATTAAGATGGCAGGAAAGTAACTTGAGCCAACAGAGTATCCGAAATCAGCCATGAGCAGTAGCAGATCCATGAACATGAGGCCAAATGAAATTCAGCTGTCCAGCTAGGGGCCGGCACCCGTAGCTATTAATCAAACCAGTCCTCATGGGCACAAAGTATAGAAAGAACTGTCTTGCTCTGGTCTACCCAGCCACATTGCTCAAGAGGTCATAATCATCAAGACAGCAAATGTTTCTCATTTACCACCTGACAGGCTCAATGCTAGAAGCCAGTGGTACAGAGGGACCTCACACCTAGTAGGGAGAGATCCCCGTTCACAAGGATATTTAATAAATTATGGAGAGTTCTGTTCCTGGATTAAATTTAGTCCAGGGAGTTCAGTGAAAAAAAAAAATAGAGCTTAGAGTCAGGAGTTCCCTAGTTTCTAAATGTCTTCGTCCGAATGCATATTGCTTTTAAATACCAAATGAAAAATGCAAGATTCTTTCATCCATAAATAACTTGATTACCAGAAAAATAAAATCAATATCCTGGTTTGTAGAGCCATCTTCCATTTGATGGGCGTTTAGATTATCCTATGGGGCCACGTGGTCACACGTACCCTCCGTGTTATACTTTATTACAACTTTAGCGATTTAACGGAAACTCTAATTCCCGTTCATGACTGAAGGTGGAGTGGCAAATTCCTCGCCTTCCCAGAAGCTCCGTCTGGTCTCGTATGAGAGCTACATCCTTCCCCCACGTTGCCACATTTTCCCCTCTTGATTTCTGCCCAGCCCAAAAGACCCTCTGGAGATGCAGCCCAATAGCTTTTGACAGGGAGCCAGTGATTATGACTAAATGTCGTTTCTGCTTATTCAGTGTACCATCCTGGTCAATCGTGGACAAAAATGACATGGTGTGCCAACTTGCTGTCAACTTGATGTGCCAAGACACTGACAAAATACAGGTTTCAACAAAGTTGGGGGATTTATATGATGTGGAAGAAGGAAGAGCCACCCTGCACAGTTAACTACCAGCCTCAGTGAGGGGGCTTCTTTGCACATCTTCTCCTGATACATTAAAAGGTAATTCCATCTGTCTTGCAGTCTGGCTTGGAGAGTAAGGAGGGGAGGAAGGGCATAGGGTCGACGTGATGACCTGCGGGGTGGGCAACAGCTAAGCTGAGGACATTATTTTGGGTGATACCCGCCCCGCCCGGGAGCAGAATCTTGACAGACTGCAAGCCCCTCAGGCGAGGACCCACCCCACAAGCTGCTGTGGTCCTGCCACAGCTGTTTCCGTTTTTTATGACGATTTTCTCCGCGTTTCATTTTTCCAGGCCAAAAAGAAGCTCAGGGGGGCCCATCTGTTTCTCTCTTGTGCTTTTCCCTGTTCCCAGAAGCAAAGCAGACGCAGGCACGTGTGCACACACACTCCACACCAGGCACCACAAACTCCTCTCAGGACAACAAAGAACGGAACCACCAGTGAACACTCTCCACCCTGATGACATTCCAGGCACCTGTGAGGAGAGGCGTCCCTGGGAGAGGAGGTGGTGTCCTCAGAAAACTTTAAAGGAAGGGTGTCTGCTGACAGCAGCCTCAGATGCAGGAGCAAACCTTCCCCTGAAAACAACCGCTTTTCTTCCTAGGAGAACTTGCAGGTTTTTGTCTTGATTTTACTTTAACTTTTCTACTAAAAACAAAAACAGAAAAACGAACAAAAACGGGCCTAATGGTTTCAGCCCGCAGTGAAAATTCACTCAAATTCCAGAAAGCCTAAGAGAAATTATGCCATCAGGTTTAGGAAAAGTTAGAAACGAGTTGAAAGACCAACTTGCCCCTCAAGAGAGAAAGGATTAGTGTCATCCCTGAGAAGGGCCCTGAAAGAGCTGGGCGATGTCTCTAAGGCCCCAGGGACAAAGCTAGGGCTTTGAGGTTGCCGTCACACTGAAATACCCAAACCGGACTTTTTATGATTGTTTTTCCTTCACTCTGTGGCAGGAGGATACCTCCATGTTCTCCACCTAGAAGAGCTGTTGCCTCTCATGCCGAAGTTGGTAGAATTCCCTCCTTGCTTCTGCTGTCATCGGAGTTTTCTGGAACACGAACTTTCTTATGTTTCTGGATCGTTCAAGAACCTCCAGCACTGGATCCTCAGAACAATGTCAGCCACGTAAACCTTTCGATTCTTTTAAGCCCTGCCCCTCCTCCTTCCCCAACGGATCCGCCTCCAGTCATGTCTCTCGATAATCTGTCCTCCACCCCCATCACAGTGCTGGGTCATTCATCCTTGTACATCGGGGTTTCTCAGCCTCAGCACTATGGACGTTCTGGGGGTGTGGGGGAATGTCCCGTGTATTATAGCGCGTTTAGCAGCATCCCTGGCCTCTACCCACTCAGTTGCAGTAGCATCACTCCCCAGCTGTGACAACACTTAATAGTCACTAGGTATTGCCAAATGTCCCCTGGGGCAGGGGAACAGTTGCCTTGGTCTACAGCCATTGCTGCCGGTCGATGTTCTTGTGATTCTTGGTCTAGAGCATACTCCTACTACCTCCCCTCCTTATTTAAATCTTTGAAGACTTGAGTCATGTCCTCTGAAGACCTTGAGTGAGTCACTGCTGAGCTGGTGTATCCTATGCCTTTTCCATGCTACCTCGATAACACACAGGTATTTACCTGCATTTTACATTTGCTTTGTCATTGCTTCCCAACTGTTTTATGTGGGTTTGTTTATTTTTTACAGCAATGGTTTTCAAGCTTATAGATGACTAGAGTCGTGCCTTACATTTTTTCTTTTTGGAATCCCCTGTAGCACTTAGCAATTAATACAGTGTTGCATTGATCACAGAGTACATGGCACATATTAAGCCCTCGATAAATATCGGTGAAAGGAAAGAAGGAAGGAAGGGATAAAGGAAAGAAAGAAGGAGGGAGGGAGGAAGGAGGGAGGGAAGGAAGGAAGGAAGGAAGGAAGGGGAGAGGTGAGGGAGAAAAAATATTTAGTATCTTCTTGTAGAAGGAGAGAATGAATGGTATTTGTATTTTTTTTTTTTTTTTTTTTTTTTTTTTTTTTGCGGTACGCGGGCCTCTCACTGCTGTGGCCTCTCCCGTTGCGGAGCACAGGCTCCGGACGCGCAGCCTCAGCGGCCATGGCTCACGGGCCCAGCCGCTCCGCGGCATGTGGGATCTTCCCGGACCGGGGCACGAACCCGTGTCCCCTGCATCGGCAGGCGGACTCTCAACCACTGCGCCACTAGGGAAGCCCTGAATGGTATTTCTTATCTTACCTTTGCCAAGGTCTTCCTTTGTCCCCTTACTAGTAACTGCTCTTACCAAATCGCTGAAATCATCCTCAGAAAGCTGAGGTCTGGGTAGCCCTGACTTCGGGCTTGGATGCAAACAGGACCCTGCTTTCCGACAACTTCTGATTTGAAACTTCCCCAAATGCAACCATCATAAACCAAGAGTGACAGCACGTGTAGTTCTGTTTTGTTTCTCCATCGCTGAGTGTACTTAGGAGCTCCTGCTGCAAGTATGGTCCAGACCTTGGGTCTCCTCAGCACAAACTCAGAAGAACCTCCAGATGGTCTATGAAGGCGGATCGGCGGTGAAGATAAGGAAGGCATGAAAACACCTGAAACCGAGCAACCGAAATGGACAACCACTGACCACACTCTTACAAGACCCATGCATGTGGATTCGAGTTAGGGTGAGGTCTATCCAAGCTGGAAGTGGGACTGAAGGGAGAAACTGAGCTGGAGAGTAGAAGACAGAGTCATCTCATTGATGACTCCTAAGTTGCCACCCTGGAGGTTGCAGATAGGAAAACGGAAGCAAACAAGCACAAACCCAAGAAGTGTTAGCCTGGGTCTTCTGAGAAGCAGATGCTGAGATGGGATGATGTGCAAGGACGTTATTAGAGGACATGCCTCTCTGAAGGAACATGGGTGGGGGGGTGGGGAGCTGGATGAGCTGGGAGAGCTCTCAGACCACCAGGCAAGTCTGACTCCACAGGAAGCAGAGGTGAAAGCATCCTTGGCGGCTGGGCGAGGCCGTATGGGAATTATCCAGCCAGAGTCGGCCTTCACAGGAACGCTGGGTTTCCCAGGAGCAGGTCTCCCTCAGCATGGCATCCTTGCTGGGCTCAGCCCTTGGCCAGGAGCAGCCTGAGCGAGGCATGGCTTCGGCAGCAACATGGGGCCGGGTTTCAGAGAGCAGCTGCTGAAGCCTTTGTACAACTGCACTCCCTGTAGGCGGAGGTGCATTCTCACGGGAGACAGGCAAGGGGGACATTCAGCTGAATTAAAGGAGATTGTGTGCATCGTTGGCGAAGAAAGGGATGGTACTGACTCAGCCCACAAGCTCAGGAATGCTTAAAAACTATGGTCAGAGTCATTGCCTTTTCTCACCTGCTCTCTGAGTGCAAGTAACCACTCCTCACACGCTGAGCTACTCTGCTGTATGCAGAGTAAAGATCCTTCATTTTCTTTACTGCTGTGACATTAAAATTTTTCTTTTTAACTATAAAAATGCCCTGCTTGTTGTGAATAATTAACAAATTGCAGATGTGTAGAAATAAGGCGTGGAAGGGCCCACACTCTCCAGCTTCCAGTGGAAACCTCTGTTAACCACTGCGCGTGCCCTTCCATTGCACGTGTGTCCGGTAAGTGCAAGAATGAAAGCAGGGCAGCGTGATTTACTGGACTTCCATCTCTCTAGCACTTTGTGCTGAACACCTGTCGTTTTTGATCCTCCTGATGACCCCAGGAGGTAGGAGGGCTCATTAGCCCCACATCCCAGGTATTTGGATGAGAAGGCAGCAGTCAGAGGAACCAATGAAACACTGAGAAGCGGGTAGGCTGAGAGTTAAACTAGGGCCAGAAAACAAGGAGCTGACAGCAGAGAACCACTGACCAGATTCCTGTTATGACTCTGAGCTTCTGGGCAGAGAACCTGCAGCTCATACCAATGCGGATCCTGTTCCTGTCTCCCAAAGATTATGCTAGAATTTCTCTCTCAACAAGATATCTTATATGAACTCTGTGAAAGGTTTCCCCACTCTCCCTGGGAGACAGATTGGGTGTCTTCCTTCCATGAGTGTCAAGACTGCATTTTGACCCAAGATTCAAGGGGGAAAAAAATGATCTGTCCATCCATCTACTCATAATAACTTGCCTGTCCTACCTTTCAGTTGTTAGAATAAAATACCATATCAGGGAAAAAAGTTGATTCCTGAAAATGCTGCAGAGTTCTCAACCCGGTAGCATACAAACAGACTATTCTATAACCTCCAAATCTTACGCTACCCTCAACTGGTTGTACATGCTTTTGAACAAGCAGGCGCTACCCCAGAAGGAAAGAAAATAATACCACCAGGGATGCTAAACTTGCACCATGTTTACATTTGATCATCTCTATTTACAGTGAGATCTGCCCACTGGGCTTTGTTTTCTACCTAAGGGATGATTACCCTGAGTTGCCGGGGCTGTGAGTTCCTCATCGCCCCCAGTGGTCTCAAGTCATAAATTCCAAGTCGCTATTAACGTGGCCAGACAGACTTTTAAGACTCCTATAGACAGCAGACAATTAACCATCTCCCATCAGCTGGAAAATCAGCTCAACGGTTATTCAAGTTCATGTCCAAACTATTTTACATTAAGGAAGGCTTAGTAAGGTTCCTCCAGTTTCAGAACTAGAATCCCTCTGAAGCTATGGAGACAGGAAGAAGTCCAAAATGGGAGCCAGCCATGAGGAGGAAGAGGGTTATGCAAAGTCCTATGTGCACGTGGGTTGTAAGTCAATTACCATAGTCACTAGTTGCTTTCTTTTTTACCCAAATCACTTTATTGGAGTAGTTGTGCTAATAAGTCCTACAAGATAGCAGCATATACATGTTTTTTCTAGTTTGCTCTGTCACTGGAAATTTATGTGCAAGTGTGTACTTACTTGGGGCAATTTGTAAAATGGCCAAATGGAGGTGCTTGACAGTGGCTGGGGCACCAGCATGGATCACAGATCATTCCTGCAGTGAGGCAGAAGGAAACATTGGCGCACAGAGCAAGTCTCCCACCCTCAGTATTGGGGCGCTGGCCACCAACTCAGAAGGGAGGTGCCGTAATCAAGCATCACCAGGAGGGATGCTGAGAGCAGATTCCTGTGTCGTCCCAGGGAACGTCGCGGGCAGGACTGATTACTGCTTGGACGACCTCACGAGTGAAGATGGCAGGGAACTAACACAAATAAGACAAACAAGTAAGCCTTCCGTCATGTGGACCCAATTTCCATTGTTGACTTGATTTCTCACGAGTCTCCTTTTCAACCGTTCTATGCTCCATGAATGACCGAGTCCCCTCCCCAATGCCTTTCCCCATTGCTGTATATGCAAATTCTATCTGGAGTTCAAGAACCATCTCTAATGTTACCTCCTTCACAAAGCCTTCTGTTAGCCCTCCTTTATCCCATTTTATGGCAATTACGGCTTGAGGGGGTACTCTTGCCTAAGGAGCGGTCATTTTAAAACAATTCTGACTATACCAATCTCCTATGTTAAAATATCTCAAAGGCTCTCCTTGTTTACAGAATAAAGTCTGATCTCTTTTATCAAACCTGGAAAGCTCTTTGTGACCTGGCCTCTCTCTATTCTGAGCAGCTTTATCTCTGCCTCTCCTGGCTTTGTTTGCTTTGCCCTTTAAGCGAAAGAAATACCATACTACTTGTCACTCCTTGCCATGTCTCATAACTGTGGCTGGACCTGAACGGGTTCTCTTAGCTGATCTCTTGACCCCTTCACTTGGGCAACTCCTACTCATCCTCTAAGCCCTAACTGTGAGCCACCTCCTTCAGGGAGCTTCCCCTCCCCTGAGCTGGGTCAGTTTGTCCTCTGTACTCTCAGAGCATCTTAACACCCCCTCTTTTCTAGCATTTACCACACATTGTATTGCAATGATCTGTTGCCATACATGTTCTTCCCATGGGATTGAAACTTCTGTGAAGATGATGTCAATGTTTTATCTGCAATCCAATACCTACAGAGCATTTTTTTTTTTTTTTTTTGTCTGTCACTGCTGTGAATGTAATTGGGGCAACATAAAACTTTGGTGGAATGTTTTATGTCCTAATCACTCTGATTCCCATTCCTTTGACAGAGTCACAAGGAAAACAAAGCTCCAAGAGGCGTCAGGGTTCTTGCCCACCTGGTACCTATCCTTTTATCTGGTTCCTCCTGGCATTATTGGGGTTGTTGATAGAAACTGTCTTAGTCAGTTTGGGCTGCTGTAATAGAATATCATAGACTGGGTGACTTATAAACAACAGAAATTTATTTCTCATAGTACTTGAGGCTGGAAAGTCCAAGATCATGGTAGAGGACCATCTTCTTGTCTTCTTGCTGTGACCTCATAAGGCAGGAAGGGGCTAGAGAGCTCTTGGGGGGGGGGTGGTTGGAGGAGGAGGGGGCTCCTTTATAAGGGCACTAATCCCCTTCAGGAGGGCTCCACCCTCATGATCTAATTACCTCCCAAAAGCCCCCACCTCCTGATACCATCACATGGAGGTTAGGATTTTAACATATGAATTTTGCAGGGAAACAAACGTCAGTCTATTCAGAAATATATCTCAACTTCCATGTACCCAGGCCAAGGAAATCTTATTATGAGATGACTTCATTAGTGACACATCATTACTTTAACCATATTCAAAACTTAGGTGTGTCAAAAATTAGAAAGTTTTTAAAAAAAAACATAAAATAATAATTTAAAAAAATCCACACTGAAATTTCCTCTCATTAAGAAGGAATTTCAACACTCTAAAAACTAGAAAGTAACGTGAGGTTGCAATGATTTCCATTCCCAAGCCTGGAAATAACAACGTTAACAGTGATATCTAACAATTCAAAGATCTATGAAGGAAAAATAAAATATTACTAAGTCTTGAAATTCTAGTAGAGTGCAGTCTGGGCCTTGAACTTGTACCTTTTATGGGAAATCTATTTGAATGCAGATTATAACTTCCTACCTGGGGTTACTGATCTGTTTTGCAGCTAAATCAAATAAGAAAGTCTTTTCCAAAGTGGAGCCTGGGCAGGGTTTGAATTTGTCATCCATCTCTTGTGCCTCATTCTCTAGGTCTTTCTTGGTGGTGGCTGCTCTAATGGCCATCTCTCCTCCTGCCCGCAGCCCAGCCTTTCAGGAACAAAAGAAGTGGGGCATGTTGCATGACAAGAGTGTGAGGAAATGAAGAGCAGCATCTGGGGAGGATGAAGAAAAGCAAAACAAGTGTAAAGTCTGGAAGCAGTTAGACCAGAGCTGTCTTCCTGTCTGCAAACGGGAATCAGTTATTATTTATGCTGTTGTTCAGCTAGATTTTATCTGAATCTGTATCACCGCCTGGTGAATTGATAACAATGTTTCTAGGGGAAAAATACATTCTGAATTCCAAACAAGGTTGTAAATGAAAGTTTGGAAAATAGTCTGTTCTTACACTGAAAATTACATTATTTTTAGTCACAAACCTTAAGATTGGAGTCAATATTTTTAGGTGCTTTCTCAAAACTCTTAATTCTTCCTGAGCTTGTCATTAACCCAAAGGTCTCTGTTTATGCCCACAAAAAGCGATCCCAATTGATGGTTAAAACTAACCTTTCCAGGACTTTACTTTCGACCTCGTTGAATTTCATGTGGCTTATTTGGACCCATTCCTGCTAACTCTCAGATCATTCTGAGTTTTGATTGGTGAAGCTATCAACATTAGTTATGCCTTTCAATTATCGATCACAAACATGTCGTAAGCATTTCTTTTAAGGCTTCATCTAATTTTTCTTGATTAAAATGTGGAACGGGACTGAGGCAAAGTAGAATCCAAGTGATCCTCCTCTGGAGATTTTCTGTCATGTTAACTCCCATTCAGTGTTGGACAACTGAAATACGTTTACGAGAAATGGCCATCTTGAGCACAAGAACAAATTGGTTTTATATCAGTTTCAAGTCCATTTTTTTATATTATTTTATTTTTTAATTGAAGTATAGTTGAGTTACAATTTTGTGTTAGTTTCTGATATACAGCAAAGTGATTCAGATATATATATCTAAATTTATATAGCTATTAAAAATTATAGGGCTTCCCTGGTGGCGCAGTGGTTGAGAGTCCGCCTGCCAATGCAGGGGACACGGGTTCGTGCCCCGGTCCGGGAAGATCTCACGTGCCGTGGAGCGGCTGGGCCCGTGAGCCATGGCCGCTGAGCCTGCGCGTCCGGAGCCTGTGCTCCGCAACGGGAGAGGCCACAACAATGAGAGGCCCACGTACCGCAAAAAAAAAAAAAAAATATATATATATATATATAATTTTTATATATTTATATGTTTTATATAAATTATAGATATATAGATAGATAGAGATATGTATATATAAGATTCAAGTCCATTTGTTAATGTCATCCTGTCTTGGGTACCACTCAGTTATGATGCTAGAGCTTCATGAGTCAAGACCAGAGAGTTGATTGGTCCTTCCATCACACCCTCTAATAAAGAGCTCACAAAAAGTATATTTTAAATTACCACCTCTTTGCTTTACATCTAGTGAAAATATCTATTTTGAAATATTAAATTACAGTATAAGAAATCAAATATTGATATTTCTCGAAACTGAGCCTCAGTTTTTTTAAAAGTGTGAGAAATGCTGCTAAAGTACCCAGGACTCATCCTCCAAGCCAGTGGATAAGCCATGCGCTCATTACTGAGACGCCCTATTTCTTCTCTGCAGGGACACTGTGGGGCAAAGCTAAGCCACTCAAAATTACTTTTAGATGCAGTCCTTTCAACTCTGGCAATCAAATCTTGTTCTGGGGAGGAAAGAACACTTTATACCTTGAGACACATTGTAGATAAGCCTTCTAGAACTTGCAGCAATTGCAGTAAAATGAGTTAGTTGGGCTCCTCAGCTACCCTACTAGATACAATGTGACCAAACAGGGACAGTCCCTTCCCAAGGGCACTATGTGCTCCTGGGCTGTGCAGTCCCACGGTGGTGGTAGTGGTGGGGGACAGCAGGGGAGGGGTGAGGATGGGAATGTCAACATAATCAGACATCTACCAGCCTAAGGGGCCACCTGGGTTATTTTCTAAAGGGACATGGAGGCCACTGAGTGGGAGAACTAAGTAGAGGAGAGAGGAAGGATGCTGATACCTGACACTTATGGTCCTTACAGTGTGCCAGTGGTGTTCCAAGCATCTTCCCTAATGGGAAGAGACATTAGGGTACCAATTATACCTATAAGGATACTGGGGCCGCCAAGACTTAAGTCACAGTGCCAAAGTCAGACGGCTGGTAAAAAGCAGAGATGGGATTTGAGCCCAGGTGTTCTGGCTCCAAACCCTCCCCTTGAATCCTACAGCCTCCTAGCGTGCAAGTGAGGGAAGCAAGACTGAACAGCTGCACGGGGCTACATTTTAAGCCCTTCTTCAGGGTAGCACTGATGAGAAAGCGACAACAGAACAGCTTGCTCTGAAATAGACGTCCAGGTGCTTAAATCAAGTCCAAGCGCCTTTTGTCTCCATCCTTTCCCCTGGACCCCGCTCCCACCCCAAACCTTGGTATCTTCTGCCCCACCTGCTCCCACGGCAGCTTCTCCCCAATATCACCAATCCCCAGGAGGTTGGCAGTCTTGAGGACCTATTTGTTTTTTAATTAAACTACGCACACTCACACTTCCTTCTTGATCATATTGTGAGAGGTGGGAGGGAGAACAGGGTCTGGGGAGGTGTTGAAAAACATTTCTTCCGCCTCAGAGGACGCTTTCTATCCCACTAGGAGTGCTGGCCCCCAGGGGATATTCTACTGGGTGAGGGATGGATGGGGGCTTCCCACTGTGAGAAGGAGGAGAGGGGGAGGAGAAAAGGGGGGAGGGGAAGGAGGAATTGGAGGGGGAGGAGGAGGGGCAGGAGGGAGAAGAGGAGGGAGAGGGGGAGGGGGAGGGGGAAGAGGAGGGGAGGGGGAGGGGGAGAGGAGGGGGAGCGGGGGAGAGGCTGCCTCCTCAAAGGAAGACCCTTTTCCCATGGAAATGCACTGGGGCTGGTGCCATTAGCATCCCTATGCATAATAAGGGTTGGCCTATTGTCATGCAAATTAATTCAGATGACAACACTCTCTCCTGGACAACACGAGCCCCAGCACGAGGAAGTTTCTCACACTGCTCGGCCAATGCTAACCGGTGGCCTCTACACCATCTTTCATTAATTATTTTCCCCCCCTTCGCTCCTGCAAGGTTTGTTTTCAGCTACAACCCCCTTTACCTCCCAGCTGCGGCTGCCTGCTTCTCATTCTGGAGCCAGCGAAACATCCCCACAAACAAAATAACATGTAAGAACAATAAATAAAAACGAGAGGAAGATCCACATTTCAGATCAATCCTGGAGAAGAAGGGTTTGACTAAACAGAGAGGTGGAGGTCTTGCCAGGTATCCGCAGAGCACAGGTTCCTCTTATTTTTTTCCCCCTCTTCCATTGTGGTGAGCTTATCGAAGCAGTATCTCTTTTCCCCAGTGAGCCCTGTTCTGCTGTTGGTCATTCAGGGCCTGATAAGATGGATTCTTCGGGTTTCACTATAGAGGGGCTGACTCATCCTTGCCATTGTTTGGCCTGCCAACCTCTTTCTCCAGGCCACTGACCAAGTATTTCCCACTTGTCCACATCAGCAGACTTCAGCTTGGGCACTGCCACAGACTGAGACCAGTTCTTGCCCTGAAAGGAGTTCACTGTCAAAACAAAAAGTCAACACCCGTGGCTTCTTCAGATGATGCCAGGAGAGAACAGAGTGAAAGCAGGGCTACGGTGCATTCACGCTGCCCGCCTGGGCTCTGCAGCCTCCTTCTACCTCCTGATCCCCCACACAGTTCCAGACTTGTTGTCCCCAACCCTCTGCTGGCCGGAGGATCTATCCCTGCAGCCTTGAGTTCAGAGCTGGTCTTCTCTCTCACCTCTGGGACTCTGCCTTCTTGTTCTGTACACAGCATAAGAGACTAGTTCCATCCCAAGTCCTGTCTCTTTTCAAGCTGCATGATCTCAGGCAGTTACTTATCTTCTGTGGGCCTCAGTTTAACTCCCTAAAAGATGGGGATAACAGCTGTACTCACCTCGTAGGGCTGATATGGTGATTAAACACATAATCCACGCAGAGCACTGAAAACAATGCCAAGCACATGGGAAGCACTCTGTATAAGGGTCAGCTACTGTCATTAATTACTTTTCCCAGACTTTACTTTTTGTTGGCTTATCTGGCTACCTCTCCCCTTTCTAATTCAGCTGAGTTCGCTCTTCTACCTTTTGCTTGCAGCTCTCCAGGCAACTCTGTCCTGGTTTCTTCTGCTGTCCAAGATGTTTTGTGACAATAAAATTCATAGTGACATGCAGCATTGCTGACACAGAAAGTGTGTGACCCAAGGACTACCCTTGTCCCCTGAAAGTCCAGACATTTCCACCCTATACCTGAGTAGACAGGGTGAGGAAGGACAGGGGAGAGTGGGACATTCTGGAAATCAACTTTAGCTTAAACATTATCTGAACAACAGACAGGCTTTGTAGCTAGATGCAAATTATATGCAAATGATATGCAAATCTGCATGTAAATACTTGGGGCCTGGGGAGAAAATCCTTGCAGAGACAGTCCCATTCTCTTCTCCTCTACTTCCCAAGCTGCGTTTTGTTTCCTGATTGGTTAGTCTGGAATTCATTATGAAGATTCAAAGGTGCATATGGTTCTCCAAAGCAGTTTTTTTACCTGCTGGTCGGGGGTCCGAGGCTGAAGAGACCTTGGGAAGCAGCTAGTACTGAAGGGAGATCTCTGTCCACTCCAACACGAGCCATGAGAAAGAGGAAACATCCACGTTATGGACCACAAGCCGAGGCAACTGCCAACCTCTCAGGGGCCTCCAGCAGGTCTGGGGAGGGTTACTTTCCCAGGGCCACCGGGCTGCCCCTTCCTGAAATATGGTCACCAAAACCACTCTCCCCTGGGCTTCCCTGGTGGCGCAGTGGTTGAGAGTCCGCCTGCCGATGCAGGGGACACGGGTTCGTGCCCCGGTCCGGGAAGATCCCACATGCCACGGAGCGGCTGGGCCCGTGAGCCATGGCCGCTGAGCCTGCGCGTCCAGAGCCTGTGCTCCGCAACGGGAGAGGCCGCAACAGTGAGAGGCCCGCGTACCGCAAAAAAAAAAAAAAAAAACGCTCTCACCTGATGCTCACTCTACTGGCGGCTGGTTCCCACTATTCATTTCTTTAACCGGATTTGACAGGAAGCACAAACCAGTTTAGTTGGGGGTGGGGACAGACAGTGGGACGGGAAAGAAAGAAACCAGGACTACGTTATTCATTCATTCAACAAATTTTATTAGGTGCCTCCCCAGCCATTACACAGAGGATGTCACCTAAGTTCTCAGAAGTAGACATTCCGCCCATGGGAAAACTCGGGCTTACAGAGCATCCCTGGCTCCAAGTTTCTCATCAGTACAGTTTCTGGGAGAAAACCATATAACTAGACTGTGGTCACTGTAAAGTCATGATTCCCTAACCTCAACTGGGCCCTCAAAATGGCCAGAAATTATGTACGTTTCTTTAGTCAGCTCGCTTTCCAAGTCTAGGGAATGGCTGTGTCTGATCTCCACCTTCCTCAAGGCTCCGGTTTCCCTTCTGGGCCATCATTCCAGAGCAATAATCATGCCTCATACTTCAGAGAAAGCAGAAGTCATTCCACTGAGTTTACAGATAAACCCACACCTGACCTGTCCTCTCCTCCCCTAGGGCTCAGAGGAGGACACAGCCCTTCTCCTCCAAAGACCAGTTGCTCCGGATTCTCCCCAAGGACCCTGCTCTCTCAGTAAGACCTCTCTCTGGGACACCTTCAAATTCCCCTTCACTTCTTTTGCTGGCTCTTCAGCCTTCAAACAAGTCCATAAATCCATTAAATGGATGACTTCCA
The DNA here is from genome assembly GCF_951394435.1 of Stenella coeruleoalba. Lineage (NCBI taxonomy): Eukaryota > Metazoa > Chordata > Mammalia > Artiodactyla > Delphinidae > Stenella > Stenella coeruleoalba. Next base: position 56,542,639 of record NC_137165.1, on the reverse strand, counting down.
TCACGTGCTCGGAATAGTGCCTGTTACGTAGCAAGCATGTCTAAGAATTTGCCCTAATTATTCTACAAAAAGCAGGTCCAGCTCACTAGTATCAGAGACGTGCATCTAAAACAATGAGATCCTTTTTTTTTTTTGTCCAAGAGTAGCACGGTCTACTAGAACTTTCTGTGATGATGGAAATGCTCTCTATCTGTGCTGCGTAATATGGCAACCGCCAGAGCCGCGTGTGGCTGCTAAACATTTGAAGTGTAGATGGTGCAACTGAGGAGCTGAACTTTTTATCTTACTTCATCTTAATTAACTGGAAACAGCCACACGTGGCTAGCAGCTACTGTATTTGATAGCATGGGTCGCAATATCTGGCAAAAATGTAAAGAGGTGACATTATCCGGAGTGTGTGGGAGATGGGCACCCCCATACATGGTCACTGGGCCGTGTCAATAATGACAGCCTTCACAGGGCAACATGGCAGGGTCTGGCATTCGAAACGTGCCTGCTTCAAGTTCTCAGGATCTAGACTAAAACGAGCGCGTGTGCCCAACATAAGGGTGGGGAATTGACAGTTTGCAAAGGTGTGTGCTGGTCTCTAGATTTCCAGAAGCGCAAATCATGCTGTCCTATACATCCTTGCTCCTCTGTAAGCTGAAGATAATCATCATACCCAGGGGTGTTGAGAGGCTAGGAGCTAATTTACCTAGGAGCCTAACAGGGGTTCTAGTACAAAGTAGATGCTTAATAAATGGTGACTATTATTAGTTAATAGAAATAATAACTGATTACAGAAGTGACATCGATAGGGTCAGTATTGGGATTATAGCCTTGTGACCCCATTTCGAAAGCCTCCCAGTTGCAGGGGTGAGCAAAATTCAGGGGGTCCCGCCAGCTGGGTGGAAGCAGCCCCCTGGGAAGAAGACGTGTTGGAGGAGCATCAACTGTGGACGGGCACGCAGCTCAAACTCGACAGTCAGCACAGTATTGGGGCCAAGGGGGCAGAGCGGTGGGTCTCACCCTGAGCCCCTGTTTGCCTTCAGGGGACATCTGGAAATGTCCGGAAACATTTTTGATTATCACGACTGGGAGAGGGTGTGTGTTGCTGGCATCTAGTAAGTAGAGGCCAGGGAGTCTGGCTTCCCGCCTTCTTTCCATCCCGCCTAGAATCTCTGGTGGAAATAGACAGAGTTTGGAAGACCACCAGACTTGGTCTACAGGCTTGCCTCCTTTGGTGGGCATAAACAACCTGGACCTGTCTTGGTGGGGGTCTCCCAGCTTTGAGAATTCCTCTGGCTTCAATGGGTCCGAGAATGGACTTCAACTCGGTTGTCCTTCCCTCTCCTCCATGGACGCAATCGCCACAGTGGGAACTTAGATTCTGGCATTCTTTCCAAAAGCCATTCCCTTACCAAATGTCACTTTTCCCAAGGCCAACCTTCCACTGTCTCCCTCTTCCTTCTCCTTCCCCTCCGCCCGCCACCATTGCACAGGTGCGGGGGGATGCATGAGGTGCCTGCATCTCTTGCCTCCTTCTAGCTCTGCCAGGAGGATGTAGAGTCCCATGAAGACCTAACACAAAGGGGAAGAAAGCAACCAGGGAATCTAGACCACTTCTTCCCCATCTCAGATTTCCAATGGTCGCTTTGCCGGCTTTCTCGGACTACCCGAGCCTGTTGAACAGCGCCCATTTTCAGCGATGCTCCTTTGCACCATCAACAAAGACAAATGGTTGGATCCACTGGCCGCCTTCCGTATGACTTCATTTGCAAAGTCCAAGGGAAAGGACTGGGCATCACATCCCATCCCCTTAACAATGTGGGGATGGGCAGGGAAGGCTCACCGGGCAGAGCAAGGGAAGACAGCCCTGACGGCAGCTCTCCCATCAGATGCCTCCTGCTTTGGATTGGGCAGCTCCCACAATACCTCTCACCACGCCTGCCAATCGCCCCGGCAGGGGAGTCGGGGGTAGTTGGTGGGGGAGAGAAAAGCAAAGGCACGGTTCAAGCTGCCTGCCCCGGGCCCGTCATTCCCTGTCTGTGCGCGAACTGTGCTTCTCTGCTCTCATAATTCACTTCCCCGAGGCGTCACGGTGTGAAGGGCTGAGGCATCTTCCTCATGGTTCCCCTAATCTTCCCGTGTCAAGTAACATATGCATCACTCCCTCACCCTCAACACACTTTTGGCAGATTCTCCAGCAACATCTGTTGCCCGAGGTCTGCCCCATGCAAGCTTCCCCCTCATCAAATGACAGGGCCAGTGGGCAAAGCTTGTCTCTTCCTTCCCCTTCCGCCAGCTCGCAGCTTGGGGTCCCAGGGTCCAGCACGGTAGCCGTCAAACAAGCCTGGAACTGGCCAGGAGGCGGAGGCGGTCCCAGGAGTGTACCACCAGAGACATCTTCCTTCCCATCCCCCAGTAGAATGCCGCCTGGTGACCTCCCCAACTACATCGGTAATTTGTCTTGGAGAACCGCCATACCTACAGCAAACACAGGAAGGATTAGGACACAGCATATGCCGTACGGCAACAGAAACGAGCGAAGGTCCTTCCTGAGTTTGAAGGATTACTGAGGGGGAGGAAAGGGAGAGACACAGAGTGAGAAAGATGCATGTGGAATCAGCGAAACCCCGTGTCTTTATCCAGGATTGAAAGGAAATGGATGCCTCCAAACTGGGCGTGTTGAGGTCAAATCCGATATGGGCTCTGAGTTGCAGCCGCTTTAAAGCCCGTTGGTGACAGATGTGGACTTTCGCCAAGTCAACCACAAAATAGGATCAAAGGAAGTTGAGAAACAACAACAACTGGGACTCCCCAGCTAAAGTTTTTTGCTGCCCTTGGAATGTTAGCCCCGTGGACCTGGTCAGGAAGCGGAAGAGAGCCTGAGGACTACATTCAAATGAGTTGGGAAAATACAAAGATCCAGAAACCAGGCTGGTGCCTCGAAGGATGTGGGGTGTTCTCCATTGCAGCAAAGAAGCAGGGAACACCACCCAGGGTGAGGAGGGACACCTAGAGCCAGCACTGCTACTTGGAGAGGAAATCTCACCTGCATTCAAGAAAAACAACTGTTGGGTCATAATGAATACATTTTAAAGGTGAAAGGGACAGGAAAGTGAACTGGGCTTCAGCTTACCGGCTTTGAGGTCGTACTCTAGTTCAAATCCAGGTTTCGCCACTTCATAGCTGTGTGACCCTGGGAAAGTCACTTACCTCCCCTCGTTTCATTTTCTCATCTATAAATAGGGTTGATGGTAGTACCATCAACGATCAAAAGCACTGTGCCTGCGTTTGCAATCCTAGACTCAAAGGGTATCACGTGACAGTAATTTGAAAATGAAAATTGGGTTGTACAAGCACGTGTGAATTTCGAAGAACTCATTCTTCACATCTAAAGCCAGGCTCAGCCACCCATCCAGTGAAGGTTGAAGGCAACTAAAATAACAAAAATAATTGCCTTGAGAAGAAAACCATACCCCAGAAAGGGTTAACACATTTGCAAGGACTTCCTCATTGTGGCTCTGTTCTAACTTGTTCTTTAGCCAACCAGGATAGTTAGAAACATCAACCACTGTTTAATTATCTGGCTGCCCTTACCGCCAGTGGAATATCACGCCTTGTGTCCCCCTGTCTTCCAAAGGGCCTCCTCCCTATTCTCACATAATCTAAAGATCTGAAATTCTCAGGTCCTTTCAGCCCAGCTCCATGGGATCAATTCCCCAGGTGTCAGGCTTAGTTATGCTGGAACCCTGTGGGAAAGGGGATACGCTTTCATTGCTAACTCTGGGGCAAAGTCTCTTTAGGCAAGACATCCATCCTATTCACCAACAAATGTTCCCAGCTGTGGGAAAAAGAGTAGGGACTTTCCATATCACCCACCGGCTATTCCTCTCTGCAGAGAAGCTGGTACCTCGCCTAAGAGCACCTCCAGGCAGGGCCAGCTGAATGCACCCCAGGCTAATAATTGCAGATTTGGGGGGCACATCCCATACAGACTCTGACTCTACAACTTAACAGAGGCCTTTTGGTGGGGAAACGGGGGAGACTATGTTTGAATGGAAATTTATCATCTTAGAAAAAATTAGAATTTAATTGAATGAATAGTGTTCTGGTTTTTAGATCTATTCAAAGAAAGCAATGGAAGACGTCTGTGACAGGCATGGCAAATAAGTTTCATCACATCTCGGCAACCAACCCTGATGGTTTGGTAATAGACTCTGGAAGTGCTCTATTAAGATGGATTGTGAAACCATAAGCCAGCATTAAGTTGGCTCTGATTGATTAGCAATGTCTGCCGTGTGTGTGGGAGGAAGTGGCCAGTGACCAGTTAGCAATGTCTGTCCTGAGGGGTGGCCTCGGATATGCACCTCAGATAATACAAAATAAAATTCCTAGTTTTTAAATATGACCATTCCAAGGAATATTTGAACAGTTTCTTAAAATTCCTGGGCCTTCATTTCCATTTTTGTAGACTCTAAAAAGGAGAGGAGAAGAATTAATTTTTTCTTTTCATGTTTGAGTGAACTGGTGTCTAAGGTCAATTTTTATCTATACATGTGAAAGCAGATATGAAAACCCTCCTATCCAAATACCAGGTCCAGTCCTAGACAGGTTTGTAAAAGTTGATTTCTACATCTGTAACAGTTTTCATTTTTTGCCTCCCTATAATAATTTTTTTTTAAAACCCACATTTGTTTATTTATTTATTTTTGGCTGTGTTGGGTCTTCATCTCTGTGCGAGGGCTTTCTCTAGTTGCAGTGAGCGGGGATCACTCTTCATCGCGGTGCGCGGGCCTCTCACTATCGCAGCCTCTTTCGTTGCTGGAGCACAGGCTCCAGATGCACAGGCTCAGTAGTTGTGGCTCACGGGCCTAGCTGCTCCGCGGCATGTGGGATCTTCCCAGACCAGGGCTCGAAACCGTGTCCCCTGCATTAGCAGGCAGATTCTCAACCACTGCGCCACCAGGGAAGCCCTCCCTATAATAATTTATCGATAAGCTTGACTATTCAGCCACCTACCCCATTGTGGGCATTCTTGCATCGCCACGTGAGAATCTGAAATATTATCAATGACTGAGGTGCAGGACCTCACTGGGAAAGCAGGTATATTCACAGCAGGCGATGTTAAAGATATGGCTGGGGAATTAAAAAAACAAAATAAACAAATAAAAAATATTAGTTTACGCTGACTGAAATAGATCAAAATACCTCTCTCTATGTCCCGGATAATCCCTCTCTCTGTCTCTGTCTCTGTCTCTGTCTCTGTCTGTCTGTCAATCTGTCTCTCTCTCTTCTCTCCCGCTCTGTCTTTCCATCTCTCTCTGTCTCTCTCTCATCTTTGGAAGTCTCCTTTTCAATCTATAAGAGACGTACCAGAGGAAAGGAGGAAAACATAACCCTAACCTATAGTCTAGGGTTCCCTCTACAAGGAAGTAAGGAAGAAGAGAAGGATTCCAGAAACATAAAGGAGCCCAGAATTTGGAACTAAATGTAGATCACATTGGCTTTAGCTGAAAATAATTGTTCGTCCTGATCTATATCTTAAGATTGGCTTTTGTCGTCCTGATAAAAGGGACAGATATCTCTAGTGCTATTAATTTCTTCCTTCTTCTTGCCTTGAATGCAGATGTAATGCCTGGAGCTGCAGAAGCTGTTTTGTGACCATGTGACAATGTCAATGAGGGTGAAAGGCCAAGCGAGGGAAGTGTAGAAGGAAGTGTAGAAGGAAGCATGGATTTGGGGGTCATTACTGAGTGCTGAACCAGCCCTGTGCTACCATCCTCCAGACTTCCTTGTGAGATAATTAGGTGCCTTTACTGTTGAAACCGTCCTTATTAAAGTTTTATTATGGCAGCTTGAAGTATTTCTATACAACTATTTACCTCAGTACTATAAGTTGGTATTTTTTTAGGCATTGGACCAATACTGATTTCTACAACTGCCTTACATTGGACCTCAAAAAAAAAAAAAAAAAGAATGCTAAAGATATAAATCTAAATTGTCAAGGGGTCACAGAGAAAAAATGAGTCATGCCAGCTAGCATAAATGGGGGTGTGGGAATTAGGGGATGGGGGTCTATAAGGAGAGGAAGGACAGAATTTCAATCTGATTGAGTTTTCTAACATATTCTAAATGATGAGAACACAGTCTAGGCCATCTGCCAACGCTTCCTAAATAGAGCATTTCCCAAAGCTGTGCCCTAGGTGTCAACACCTTTGAGACGTGAGTCAGAGAGAGAGCCATCTGTACACACAACCTCCACCCACCTTCAGCTTATCCGTAAGCAGAGCATGGTTGAGTCAGCTCCCAGCACCTGTGTTAATAACTTGGCGGGCACACAGCCTGCCTTCCTCTCTGTACAACTCACAAGAACAACCCAGCAAACGTCTATGGCTTTAGAAGTCAGTGTGCAGAGCTCATGGGCAGTACCATTCTGTGCCCTCTTCCTTTCTAACAGAGCCTGGAAACAGTCACTGAAGCAGTCAGAAAGGGCTCAACATGAGCTAACAGTCTCTTTCCAAACAGCTAGATATTACTCACTTGCCTTGAGAAGATCAGCAAGGAATGCAAATGGCATCTCCTCATCTCCTGATTTAGCCAATTAAAACCAGATGTGGACCATCCCGCATCCTCTTTTCCTGTGGGCTCTCAGAAACAACTAACAGGCGGGAGGGGTAGGATTGAAAAGTGAAGGGAACATTTCTTGAGCCTCTGCTCTGTGCCTGGCACTGTGCTGGTGGGTACCTTCCTATGCATTATCTTATTTAATCCTCATAAGAATTCCAGAAGCTAGGGGATACTGTCCGCATTTTATGGATAAGGAAGTAAGGCTTGGAGAGAACTGGTGATTTGTCTGAGGCCCACAGCTATGGGTGTACAGCAGAGATCATGAGCCTTCACCAACATTTCTGTGCATTTCTACATTTCCCAATCTTCTTGGCAGTTGTGTTGATCATGTTACTGAGTTCTGGACAGAAGCAAGGCACACCCCCTCTCAGCTGGATGACTAAACCATCTTGCACATTCTTGCACCTATGAGTGGAAGCAAAAGATTCCAAGATGGCCGATCCACTAGATAAAAGGAAGCAGGATCTTTGAGTCACCACTTGGAGGAGAGACGGCCATCATTCTGGATCGTGCAAACAGATATTCTTAAGTTAGTTACTAAACCACGATCTATCCTACTTTGTCTTGTACGAAGGTCCCATTTCAAAGAGGGTCTGATACAATACTCTATGGAGACGTGGAGGAATCTTTGAAGAAATGGACACAAATATTAAACAGGTCTGTGGTGTCCAGTACAACAACCGAGCAAGTGAAATGACCCCAAAATGAGTCAGAAGGATTGCATGTGGACAGATGTATTATGTTCTCTCTAGAATATATGTGTGTCTGCTTTCCCCCTCATCTTACATGCACACAGACATAATTAAATCCAGAAAATACATGTTGAAGCTAATCCCTTGCCTCAAGTCGGGATTGAACGTGGTGTAATAGCCCTCGGTAAATTCCTTTCAAGGTTCATGTCTCAGTTTCTTCCTTTCTTCAATGGAATAAAGCCCATGGGTCTCCTTCTGGAGTGTTCTTAAGGTATACAAAAACCGCAAAGCAGACACTTGGTAAAAAGGAAAGAAGGAATCCAGGACGTTATCAGTAGAAATGACTTAAAGAACCACATGCATGTACAATTTCTCACTCAGGTACATAGTCCAGGCAGGGTTAAACTCTGAGAAACCAAACTAGTGATTATCCCAAGGAGATCAACTTTTTTTAAGAAGCTGTCAAAGAAAAGTAGGTGGAGAGATGGATTAGTGGACTGGAAAGGCGCTAGAAGCTGCTGGTGAAAAGCAACAAAGATTTCAAGGAGAGGATTTTGAATCCTTAGACCTCCTTCTCATTATATAGCATCTTCCATGGTATGTGACTGTTGATAAATATTCATTGAAGGGGGAATGGACCTAATGTAATGCAAATCACATGCAAAGCAACATGTAAATTGGAACCATTATATGAAGTCAATAGGTGAGGTACTATGCATATTAAAAGTACAGGACAAGAGCTCCGAAAGCCCCTGAAGAGGCCCGTAATACTAGCAGGGGACCTTCCATCCCCAAAGGAATCTGATGGTCAAAGAGGGAGCCTTGCTATCAAAGAATGTCACCAAGCATGAAGTAGGGACGGTGAGGCCAGGAAAGAGGGAAACAGGGATGGGGACAGCCTCCTGCCCTGTTCTCCCCATCCCTTTCAAAGCTGTATTGAAAACAAGTTCCCCTTCATCGCCTTCCCATACCGATCAGACCTGATACTGACTGATTGGTTAAATCCACTTAGTGACAGGGAGGCCTTCTGATCTGCTCGTCCATTCGCCACGCTATTCAGGATGGCTCCGGCAAGCCTTCCAACAAAGGAGCCGGGGACCCTGAGACAGCCCGTGAGGCTGGTCACTTTGAACCCGCTGGCACCACAGGCAAGACTTTTACAAGCTTTTACATCCCCCCGAAAACCCTCTTCCTGTGAGCGGCGTGCGCTCGCGCATGCGCATCTGGCACAGATTTGCTCGCCTCTGCAGAAAGGCCTCAGGTACAAAGACGGGCCCAGAGGCTCTCAGATACAGGCTTTTCCACCTAAGTCCTAAGGGAGTTGCAGGAGTTTGACCATCGTGAATGATCTGAGCCAGGGAAGGTCACAGGCTGTTTCTGATTGGAGCCCTCCGCTGTGTTTGCTTTCTGTGCCCCCGTGGACCTCCTGACAGGACTGGGGGACATGGAAATAAGTCAGGGGTGACCCTTCTGCTGACCCATAGCCTCGCCAGCCAACTCCTGATTGCAACCTTCTGGCTTCAGTAACAACCTTTAATGCGGGCATCTGGCTCCACTGAGGCCAGAGCTGCTGCAGAGCTGGTGGCAGTAACCACGGCCAGGCTCGGAAGCCCTGCGCCTTCTCTCCACATGTGAGACAAGCCAAGGTCGGTGGGATGGGGGGCACCATACATCGGGAGGAGCAAAGGCAAAGGAAGACGGGAGAAACTTCTGAATTCAGCAGATACTCTCCCATTGGCTACTGTGCACTCTTCAGTCTTCATCATGATGCTGGTACCCAAGCTCGGCCTGCTGGTGTTCAAGTCAATGGATGCAAACCTCATAAGACCGCCTGAACAATTGCCGTACAAGTCCCGCCTTCGAATCCCTGCCTCTCTGACATTAGGTCGCAGAAGCCCTTCTCACGATTCCCTGATGATATAATAAAACACAAATGCAGATGCTGACGCCGCTTTACACACCCACAGCGCACACGCCGTTTATAAGGGCCCCCCCCGACCCTGCACTCACACACACACCTCTGCGTGTGGCACAGTCAGGGCAGCCCTGTACACCAGGCACACGTGGCTTTTTCAACAAGGATCTTATGTTGAACAATCGACATGAAAGGGTCAAAGCAACCTCCCCGTTATTTGCAACCTTACGTGTGGGACTTTCTCCCGACACAGACAGGACATCTAATAGCCTCTGAAATTGATAACTCCTCCCATCCCATTGTCTCCTTTTACAGATGATAGATCTGTAAGAAAGAAGAAGTGACCTGATCAGAGTTAGTCACACTGATGAGTCATGAGGACAGCAGGGCTGGAATCCCAGGGACTGGACTCCCGGCCCAGTGCCCTTCACCACCACACGCATTCCCAGATGGCTGGCCAGTGTCTAGTACCTCCAGCCACTGCTTCCACAAGCCTTCCCCATCAGAGTCCCCTCTCTCCTACACAGGACTCTTGCAAGAGTATTTACAGCAGCTAGATCCTAAATAAATAGCAGTGATGACCCAAAGAGAGGTCCAAGTAGGAAGCAGAGGTGAAAGGCAGTAATCCAGGCTGGACCTCCACTGGCCAAGAGCCCAGGTCTGTCTGAGAGCCAAGTGCCACCCCCTCCCCCAGCTTCACAAATCCAAATGCAAACATATCCTATCTTTTGGAAAACTTGCTTTTCAACTCCAAGGTCTTTTGAGGCTCAAGGAGTTCAAAGACACAGAGCATAAAAAGATGGAAGTTGCTGGAAGGAAGTCAGCGCTGATAAGCAGTTCTTTACAGGGTGTAAACCCAGCTCTTCCCTCTCTCTGGGGAACCAGCAGGATTGCCTTTCCAGTCCATTCTGTGGCTCAGCCCCTCCCAGCCCAGCACAGAATATCAGGCTCCCCACGGAAGAAAACTGGCTGCTTGAGGCCCCTGCTGCTTATACACATGGTAAACCCACTCGGTCAAAGTGACACGGGCTTAACACGTCACCTGCTTTCATTTTTCTTTCCTTTTGTAGTAGTGGTGGTGAGTATTTTTTTGTTTAATTTACTTCTTTTGAAAATTTCAAAATGAAGCCCGTATCACATTATTTAAAAAGTAACTGGCTAATCAGTCTCAGGGTTCCCTTTCAATGATGGGCATCGTGTTAAGCCTAAATGCTCTTTTTTTTTTTTTTTTTTTTAGTTTTTTAAATTAAAGTATAGTTGATTTACAATGATTCAAGTGTACAACAATTCAGTTTCATATATATATATATTCTTTTTCAGATCCTTTTCCATTCTAGGTTATTACAAGGTATTGAATATAGTTCCCCATGCTATACAGCAGGTCCTTGTTGTTTATCTATTTTATATATAGTAGTGGGTATCTGTTAATCCCAAATTCCCAATTTATCCCTCCCCTCCTTCTCCCCGGTAACCATAAGTTGGTTTTCTATGTCTGTGAGTCTGTTTCTGTTTTGTAAACATATTCATTTGTATCTTTTTTTTAGATTCTACATGTAAACCATGTCCTATGATATTTGCCTTTCTCCATTTGACTTACTTCACTTAGTATGGTCATCTCTAGGTCCACTAAATGTTCTTTCAAATGCATGCTTTGCTTTTAAAAAGTGGGCCCTTTTCTGTACGTTTGTGTGGAAGCATTATTTAATAAAAGCCTGAGACTCACATTCAGGAGGGCCTTCAGAGGAACTCCTTTCCCAGAGTTCATGACCTTCAGTTACCAAGTCTCCACAGGATTAAGGGTTTCTAAGGCATCATCTCCTTTTTGAAAGGAACTTTTAACCTTTTCAGTCCTGGGTAGTTTATTAGAAAAGGACCCCTCCTTGAACCCCAAATTGGAAGACTGAGTGGCTGAACACGAGGCTAGGGTAGTTTTCCAACTGCAAGCTCCCCAAGTCATCCATCCATCCATCCATCCATCCAGTCAATCAACAAACATGTGGGCAGATAAACATAACCCCTGTCTTCAGAGAGCTACAACATAGGGAAACACAATAACCAAGGACCAAAATTGATGGAGCTTAGTTGCCAAAGAAGGGAAGGGTACAAGTTGAAGCTGAGAGTCAGGCAAAGGCTCATTCATCAAGGCCAGGAGGCCCCAGAGCCCATCATAAGGGTTTTGGTGCTCAGCCTAGAACAGTGGGAGGCCCCGTGTCCTGCTTCCTCCTTTCTCCTGCCCTCATGCTCTCTTACAGAGAAGACACACCCTTCTGCTTTGCATTAAAATTTTACTTCCATCCACACTAAAAGTCTCTCCCCCAAACCAAAGAGCATTTTTCATGTGATGCCACCCACAAGAGCCCCAGACACCACAGGCCCTGCATGAAGATGACAGAGAGCGGGGTCAGAGTCAGAAGATCAGTGTTGAGAAGGCTCAGAAGAGTGGAGGTTCCCAGACTTGACCAGAATTTCAACCCAGATGGAGAGCAAGTGTAAAGGTGATCCAATTGTAAGTTGGCCAGACTCTCCTGTTCTCTTTGGAAACGTGTCAAGATGGCGCAATAGTAGTGTTTAGAAGCCGCGATGGGTCACTGACCATCCCATCGTGGGTCTAGCGCATGCTCACTCGGGCACCGCCAACCATTCCCTGCAAGTTCTGACACAGGCAGCAGGCTGCTGCCCTATGGAAAAGTGGTTTTGCTAAGGGTCACCCTTCCCAGTTCCACAGTTGGACAGGAGGCAAAAAAAGCTGCAGTGTAATTAGCAAAATGATGGGAAAATATGTAAGCAATTCAAGTACCATTACCTTCCCTCTAAGTGAACACATGGAGAGCATTCAGTGCATGGGTGAAGGGGAAAGGCAACTATCTGACCCCATTGGACAATTTTGCAAAGATCTTTCGGAAATCTTTAGATTGTGGCAACAGTTCAGTTTAAAATCTTCTTTAAGAATCCAGTTCAGAAAACTGGTTGTCACCTATTCCTAAATAGGATGAAACTGTCATCAATTTTATCTTTTCCTGCTGGTCTTCAGAATGCAGGAGCTGCTTAGAATGGTTTTAAAGTCAGGCTGGTGGCCGGACTCTGAGTCTCCAAACCTTTCCTCTGCGAGTAGCAGAGACCCTGCGCCTAGAAATAGATGTTCTTATTTTTACACATTGTCTGAATTATAGTCTTCTAAGGTATAGGAAGACTTGACTTTGTCTAGTAAGTGGTTTCATTGGCTGGGAATCAAAAAGAAAAGGGGACTGGACTTACTTACAAAACAGAAACAGACTCACAGACATAGAAAACAAACTTACGGTTACCAACGAGGAAACGGGGGCGGGGCAGGGATAAATTAGGAGTTTGGGATTAACAGATACAAACTACTATATATAAAATAGATAAACAACAAGGACTGACTGTATAGCACAGTGAACTATATTCAATATCTTGTAATAACCTATAAAGGAAAAGAATCTGAAAAAGAATATATATATATATGTATACACACACATATATATAACTGAATCACTTTGTTATGCACCAGAAACTAACACAACACACAACACTGTAAATCAACTATACTTCAGTTTTTTTAAAAAGAGGGAGGAGAAAAATAGGAAACAAGTCAAGTCAACTCTCGATCAGTCCCTGACGTTTGGGGTTGAGATCGTCCATCGTTTTCTTAGAGGAGAAAGGATATTATATAAAACTTTCCCAAGGTCTGGAGTGACTTCTCAGTAGGAACAACGGCCAGGAAACGGAAGAGAGTCCAAGATGCGCCACCAGCCAATGAAAGACAACATCGTCATTTTTTGCACTATTTTTCTCTAAAGAAATACTTTTTTCCCTTCACTCTATGTCCTAGTTAGTGATGCTGCCGGTCATCGAGATGATCAAGCCAGAAAACCAGGCGCCATCTTACATCTTTTTCTTTATTTCACTTCCCAAAGCTAAAAGTCCTGTCAATTTCACATCCTAAAATTTCCTGTCATCTCTCCCCATACCATCACCACCTAATTTGGGCCGTCCTTATTCTCATCAAGATATTTGTATAGTTTGCCCCAAATGTTGCCATGGCTGGATCCCTCACTTCATCCAGCTCTCTGCCCCAATGCCATCTGCTCGGAAAGCACTTCTCTGGCCACTCGGTCTCAACGGTGACTCCCCATCACTTTTTATCCTTACTTCAGTTTTCTTAACAGACCCTACTCCCGCCTTTCATCGTATGACACATACATACGTATATACATATGTATCACATAGTTACATATCACATATTTATATATCATATATTTAGTTGTATATGTGTCATATATTTCTTGTTGGCTTTTCCTTCCAAGAAATAATCTTGTTTCGCTCAGTGCTGTATCCCAGGACCTGGAATGATGCCTGGTGCACCAAAGGAGCTCTATCAGTATTTGCTTAAGGAATGAAGAACCAGGCTCCCTGCTTCCACTCTCATGTATCCTCCATATCGGTGAGACTTCCTTTCTGAAACACAGATGTGACCACATTATTTGACGGCTGCAAATGCTTCCATGCCGTCCTGTTGCCAGCATGTCACCATGGCAACCACAGTAGCTGTGGCCTGGAGCCACCCCTTCTACAGCCTCATTTCCCATGCCCACCTCCAACTCCCCAGGCCTTACCCACCCAACATACCAGCCATGTGCAATGACTACGGGGTCCCCAAACATGCCATGCTCTTTCTGCCCTCAACACCTTCATGGGGGACTGGCCTTTGACTCCCTTTGACTGCTGGGCAAACTCTGAAAAGCCATCCCTCATCCCCTGCTGTATCCTGCACAATACTCCTATCACAGGTTACAGAACCTTGCAGGGAGTAGAGTGTGCACGTGTGTCTTTGTCTGTACCCTTCCTTGGTCTAGGAGCAGAGGCCATATCATAATCATATTTTGGTAGACAACTTTTCTAGCATTGGAAAACTTCTTTCATGTTGGTGTCTCTTGTGAAATAGGACCAAGCTTTTGAAAGAGAAGAAGAAAAACTCTTTCAGTCTCTCAACTCTGCTTTTTTACATGCTTCCCCTGAGATTTCTTTTATATTCAGAAAAAAAAATAGAGAGAGAAATCACAAAGAAGAAAAGAAAGGAAAAATAAAGAGAGTAGTGAGAGGTGAAATTTTCAGCCAAGTGAGAGTAAAAAAGTAACGGGCTTTTGCATTGCATTGATTACATAACTGAAGCCTGAACTCAGATGACAGAGAACTTGGCAAAATGACCGTCCCCACCATGAAGAGCTGCTGACCAGGTCCAGTGAGTGAAGATGGCGAGAAGCCAAAATGGACTGGACATCGCTTTGGGCTTTGACTTTTCTTTCTCTGGAGTGACGGGAAGACTGAGCTGGGAGATGAGGGTGCCTCAGATCCAGCCCAGGCAATGCTGCCCCTGCTACCAAACCTGTGCAGGCAAACCCGTCACAAACCCGACCCGGCCTGCTTCCTCCGGCTCCGCTCCTCTCCTCCCCACTTCCCAGCCTTCCTGTTAAAGGATTCTGTCCATCCCAAGACCAGTTTCCTCTTCTTTGCTCTGTTTCCTTTCATGAGCTCACACTGAGTGCAGGGGGGCAGCTGGGAATACTGACCATCAGTGAACGTGTAGGCACGTGGGCACTTGAGTCACCCTTGTTACCTCTGCTTCCACCACCCAAAGGAGTGAAAACGATATACATAAAATAAAACATAAAAATACACTTCACTTCAGTGAAAGGGAAAGTGCACTAAAGCTTTAAAGGAGAAAAGAGCCTGGATTGGAACCCAGTGGCCGTGGGCTGTTCCCTTGAAGGAGGATAAACTTGAGGGCCGTCTTCAGCTCCAGTCTCTGGTAAAGCAAGAGGAGTTGGGTGGGAGGGGTTCTTGGGGTTGAGGCTCCCCCCCCAAGAAGAGGGACCCTGGGGGTGATTGTGCCAATTTGACTCGAGCATATTCCCTGTTCCGTGCATTTGAGCGGGTAACTCTATCTTTGAAACTTGAATGTAAAGATCTCTGGTTTGACCCCTGTTGCCAGGTCTCCTAGAAAAGTCTGGAAATGGGGCAGGTGGTATCCCTAAGCCTCCAGAAAATATTTTGGCAGGACAGCCTCACCCAGGAGGGACATCCATTCTTTCATTCACAAAATATAGTCACTGTTATAAGCTCTGATATATGGTGAAACACACCCTCCTACACACAATTCTTGCCCTCTAGGAACTTATTTTCATTTGTGGGGAAAAGAGAATAACAAAATTTTTTAAAAAAAGAAATAGTTCAACTACGCGGCATGCCAGGTAGTGAGGGCTAAGGAGGAAAAGTAAATAGAGGGAGGGTGTGTGAAGTGCTGGGAGATCGATTGACTTGGGTGCAAGAGGGCTGCCCCAGGGAGTTGCCACGTGAGGGACCACATGAGGGACGGTGCAAACCTGTAAAGCGAAGGTTTGGGGGATAATTAAGCTTCCTGGGTGTCTCACATTCTGTCCCACCCTGAGGCATGAGGAGCAAATAAAAATAAGAAGGGAGGAGGAGAACCGGAAACCACATCACCCACTGTACTTGTTGCCATCTGGTGGACCCTGGAAATCATCAGTGCATTTGGTTACTGTGTTTACACAGCCGGCAGGACACACACTGCTTGCTCAGGGCTCCCCAGAGCGGCCGGAATGGTCCCCGCTTCCCCGGATTCCTGAGGCCCCCGCATCCGGGCGCCGGGGCTCCACCACTCACAGGGTTTTAAAATCCCCTTGGGTTGTCCAAAGACAGGGGCCTCCAGGAACTCCCCAGACCAGGTTCAGATCTTTATCTGGACCAAGTCCTGCGCCTGGGGGTCAAGTTGGGGAGGAGGGCTTTGGAAGTCGTTTGCTCAACCAAGAAGGGAGACAAGGCTGGGCTGAGCAGGCCGCTGGGCTGAGGATAGGAAATGAATGAACCATGTGACATCTCCCTGCCGCGCCTGACCCATGGGAAAGCACCCTGGATGTTGGCTCTCGTTAATAACAATCACGGTCACAGCTCTGTCTCAGGTATGTGAAGTATGCACCTACACCCTGAGGAAGTTACATGCAAGGTTTTTTTTTCCCATGACCTTCTATTTTTGACCGATTTTAGACCAAAGACACTGAGGTTTAGAATGTTCCATACCGCTCAAAAGCTGGCACAGATAATAAGTGGTGGCCAGAATCTGAACTCAACACCTCCAGTCTTAAAACGGGCTCCCAGTCTCTATGCTATAGGCTCTGCCTACATTTAAGGGATGAAATCGAGGCAATACCTCCTGGTCTCACGACAAGCCTGACTCTTCTCTTCCTACTTCAGAATGGGGAAGAGGGGCTTCCCTGGTGGCGCAGTGGTTAAGAGCCCGCCTGCCGATGCGGGGGACACGGGTTCGTGCCCCGGTCCGGGAAGATCCCACGTGCCGCGGAGCGGCTGGGCCCGTGAGCCATGGCCGCTGGGCCTGCGCGTCCGGAGCCTGTGCTCCGCAACGGGAGAGGCCACGACAGTGAGAGGCTCGCGTACCGCAAAAAAAAAAAAAAAAAAAAGAATTGGGAAGAGGACAGTTTATACACTGAAAATTCAAGGAAGGGCGATACCCATGTACCTCAATAACTTCTAGTACTTCTTTTCCAAGAGGCTCTATTTCTTTCAACTGCCAGGAATGGTACTTAGGATGCTGTGAAGAACAAGCAGGTGGTTTAGAGTTGAAACAAGTATAAGGTCCATCAGAGGAAGTGCCCAGTCAGGCCTGAATCTTGTGCACACGGTGGCCTCTGTGAGCCTTGACGGTCACGGCCTGATCTGCCCAATGTCTCGGATGAAATATTGGTAGCAATTCTGGGACTTGCTTCTCATTTCAGTGGCACCGAAAAGCCACCGTAAGAAAGGCTCCAACAATCTGTGGCTTCTGTATAAAAGTAGGCAGACAAGAAGCCAGGGAAGTGAGAGGCCCTGTTTGAAGTCACTCACCAAGTTCACAAAGAGCCTGAAGCCGGGGAGGACCTGGCTAACTCCGGGCATCACAGGCCATCGGGCTGGACACGCAGGAACCGGACCGTCTTTTAACCCTTGGGTTAAATCATCAGACCAGCAAAGGAGAGCTGCATTTAGAAGAAATATGTTCCAGCACACCCTAACCCTTTCCCACCACCTGTCACCCCAAACCCCCAGACTCAGCACTGCTGCATCCAAGACACATCCAAAGAGACCTTTGAGGCCAGGCTGGGCCCGTTCACCCACACGAAAAGGAAAAGGTAAACACGTTCCTCCCAAGGACTGCCGAGGCGGCAGGTGGACCAGCCTGGGCCAAGCCGGGCAGGAGCAGGGCATCGTTGGCATTATTGACAAACTGGGTGCGTTCCTAGACCCGAGAGTGACGGATAGATGCTCCCGAGAGAGTGTAGGAGAGAAAAGAACTTCTAGAATCTCTCCTCCAGCCTCAGCTCCCCAGGTAGGACCCCAGGCTGTTTCACTTCCCTCCCTCCCCGCTTTCCTGCCGTTGCTCAGAGAGCTGGGCCTTCCTTCAGGCTGGCTGTTGAACGGGGCCGGTAGAGAATTTTCAGCCGGGGACTCATGTGTTCTAATCCTATTAAATATGCACCGGCTTCCAAACTCAGCTTTTAAAAGCTTGCTCTCTCCCCTCCCTCTCCCCCCCTTCGCCTTACTTAGTCCGACTTTGCTCCCTTCCAGCCTGAAAAGCCATTGCTCAGTTGTTGGCAGGGGTCCCACCGGCATTTTTGCAAGGATTTGGGCTGTGATTCAGCTACCTGCAGCTGTTCCCCGGTTACCACCCACGTAAAGGAATTTCTGATATTAAAACTGGTGACAAACTTCCTCCCCCCTCTTCCCCAAACACATTAGTTTGATTGGCATCCTCAGTCTAAGTGGCCAAGTTCACTCTCGCTTGGTTCCCCATGTTCTCTTGATGATACATTTAATTCCACCCAGCCACCGCCCCACCCCTGCCATGCCTTATACACACGTCCCCTCACCCTGAAGGATGCCCTCTGATAAAGACCATTGAGATACCATTGCCGGGGGGATATTTTAAAAGCAATCTACTAAATCTCTCGAGAACTAAATTTTGTTCTCTCTTTAGTTATCAAATGAAATCCTCTTCCTGCCATTGCAAGAAATCTTCCTAACTTCTCCCCCAATGTGGAATGTCATCCAGTGGGAGTGGGGAGAGGTAGGGCAAAGAGAGAGTTGAAGATTCAAGTTCAGAGAGTTCCATGGAGCCTCTCAGAGCTAATGCTGGGGACCTCCTGCTTCTCTCCGACAGCACAGAGATGCCGGGGGTTCCTTTGGACCAGATGGCGTTGTCTCCACCAGGGCACACTGAGAGGGTATCACCAAAGCTGGGCACAGGTCTGAGCTTCCTAGCTCTGGCTACTTCCCTTTGCGCATGTGCTGGGGTTGGGAGAGACGGGGGTCGAGGGACATGCAAACAGTGCAGATGGCCCCATCCTCCTCTGGCAGAAGTCCCATCTCACCCTAGGCTCGTCAAAGGAGGAAGAGAATGGAGACCAGCACAGCACTTACAAAAACACCAGCATTTAGCATTCTAGGTACCTACCTTGAGAGCAGACACTCCAAGGCGGGCTTTTGAGCCCTGATTACACTGGAGCCCCTGGATGGATGCCGAGAACCTGGGCTTTCTCTGAGTTTCTCCATTCTGCTTGGCAGACACTCTGCGGGGAACAACAGAAGGGTCCCACCCATCTCATCACCCCGAGGCCGTGTCCCCTTGCTTCTGGGCAGTAGCCAGTAATGTGATCCTTCAAGGCCGTGCCAAACCCCCCTGTTGGGAATTCAGCCAATCTTGGGGCTCTTCAGGGAAGAAAAATTCCTTTCCCTGACCTCTGCAGGTGATCAGATTGAGGTCCCTGCAGCTTGAAATTTGATTTGATCTTTGATCTCTGCTTGCACAGCTGCGATGGTTATTATGCACCATAAAGGGTCCCAGCGCCCTTTCTCACTCACCTGCCCTCGGTAGCGAGTGCTTGGGGCCAGGTATCTGTGCGCTGGGGTCGAATATTACTTCTCTGCTTTTCTCATACTGCACTGCCCCCAGTTCAGTCCTACTTTCTCATTCCCCTCATTCCCAGGACTTAACCCCAAATTCCAAGACCCTGGACATTTTCAAGTCCTTCTAAATGAGAGCATGTGGTTTCAGGAAAAAAAAAACCACTGTGTGTTACGAGCCAAATATTTAAACAAGGTCATAGTCCTAGAAGAACACGACATGTGTCTCAACAAGTTCTTAGAGGACAGTGGTCCTCCAAATGAGTTTCCCTGGATTTAGTCTCTACTCTGTCACGGTGAGGTCATCCCCTTCAAAGTGACATATTTAAGGTTGCAAGTTTGATGGAGCTCATCAGACCTATATTCTTTTTTTATTAGTGGTAAGAGACATAGTAAGAGTGATATTCATTGAAAGCTGACTGTGTTTTAGACATTATGCTAATGACTTTACCTTCATGGACACTTCTAAGCCTCAGAAACTCTATGAAGAATATAATTTATTCTCTCAGTTCACAGATGAGGAAACCAAAGCTTGGAGGGGGTTAAGCAGCTGGTTTAAAATTATACAGGCAGTGAGTAGAGTTGGGATGCCCTCATGGGCCTGCGTGATCCTGAACTCAAGTTCTGAACCAAATTCATAGACTGTCCACCTTTGGAAATAAGGTGATCAAGAGAACCTTGATATCTTGTCTACGCTGTTCCCCCAAGAAAACCAATTCAAGATTTATTTTGTGGCTACCTTGATTTTAATCTAAAAACAAGATCAGAATAACATATTTCACCCTTTATCTTTTGAAATTAATTAGGAGTTTGGGATTAACATATACACACTACTATCCATAAACTAGATAACCAATAAGGGCCTACTGTAGAGCACAGGGAACTCTACTCAATATTTTGTAATAACCTATAAAGGAAAATAATCTGAAAAAGAACATATATATATATGTATATATAATTGAATCACTTTGCTGTATACCTGAAACTAACACATCATAAATCAACTATACTTCAATTTAAAAAAATAAAAATTAAATTAAATTAAAATTGTATTCAACAGCTTACAAGAATAATAAGAGGATTAAGTCCGTCTTTTAAAAGAAACATCCAAATGGGTATAATTTACCTTCATCCTAATATTTAATTCCTGGGTCCCCATGTGGATCTTACCTTTGAGCCTAGACTTGATAAGAATATTTCTCTAGCTAGCTTTTTTTTTTTTTTTTTTTAGTCCCTATTAAGTGCCCCGCATCAAAGCGTTGCAGTTGCTTTAAAGCTACGACTATCTTCCATGACTTCAAGGAACGGGCTCGTTCCTGTGTGTGCTCACCACTCCCTCTGTGGTGGTTTTGTTTTCCCCCCGTTCAGCTGCTTTTTTTTCCACGAGGAAGAAGCATAGAGAAATCTGCTGTGTTTTGTCCCTTTGCCTACTGCACGAGCCCTGAAAGACCGTCTTCCCATTTACAAGTTGTCTCCCAGCATCTAGCTCTAGCCATCTTCTTTCCTTTTATTGTTTATTGGGTGGATGTCTGTGCTAAGTTTTCCCCACCTCTGATGGAGAACTTCAATAGACCTTCACTTACTAAAATATGATTGTATTCATTGCTCTTGGCACCTGGCAACCCTTACAACTGAATTGTGACAAAGAACTGAGTTACAAAATTTCAACTTATGCAAGTGACTACATCCTTAAAAGGGAGGTGACCGTGACCTTTCCACCTTTCCACCTTTCAAGCATTTTCTCAAATTTTCATATAAACTTACAGGAAGTTAGAAATAGTATAGATAACATCTATATAGTTGGTCCCTAGACTCAATAATCGTTCATAAGTTTGCCGTATTTGTTTTGTCTCTGTGTGTGTAAATTTTGATTTTTGGTTTTTGTTTTGTTTCTGGACCACTTGAGGATAAGTAGCAGACTTCAGGGCACGTCACCTCTCAAAAGCCTAGAATGTTGGCATCCTCCTAGGTAACCATGTAGCACTGATGCACCTCAGAAAAACTCACAGTTGTTACCCATCATTATCTGCTACCCAGACCACGTTAAAATTCCCCAGCTGTCTTACAAATGTGTTTTAGAGCTGTTTGAGCTTTTGTTTCTGCTTTTCACTCTGAATTAGAAGTAAGATGACAACTCTCTTGGTTTGGCTTTATGCGTCCCATCCTCGGGAAAGTCTGGGAAATGTCCCTCCTGATTCCATCCTAGGTGAGCTGGAGACGGTCGGTCCCCCTCACCAGGAGCCAATCAAATGTCCTGCATTGCACTGGATTATTATACCTACTTCGCATTTAATCTCTTTTAATCACATGTGTCACCAGACTGAACCCAGAAAGTTCAAGTTTTTCAGTTCAGTATCTAAAGAAGGCTTCTTATACCCAGGGCGAGTCTGGTTTGGGGTGATGGTGGTCTGTCCACAGAGAACTGGCACAGACAACCAACAGATCTAGTCTTACCAGTGAAAACCCTCGCAAATGAAAACTGTTGACTGTCACCCCCAAAATGGTGTTTTTCTTTTGTTGTGCTTTGTTGTCTAGGGTCTGATTTGTTATTACGTTTCAGAAGCATTTACAGGTGAGTTGATGGATGGAATCATTGGCAGAGGCAACATCAACAGGTGAATGACCTGTTCAGATGCTGGACCTGGTCATTGGCCGCTAATGCTGAGATATCTGAGTGGTCCTGAAACTCTTGCTCGTGAGACTGCATCGAGGAGGAATCAAAGGGTGGCTATCAGAGAGCCTGCTCCTCTCGTACACCATACACTTTGACAGCACGTTCAAGAGGTTCCTGTCTACAAAGCCCTCCATGAAGAAATGCAGGAACCAAGGTGACACCCAGTCTCAAGGTCCAACTCTGCATACAGTTGAACAGTACCACCTTGGTCAGAGCATCTCTCTTCTCCGAGGCTCTGTTTCCTTATCTGCAAAGCGGTGAGCTGCTCTAGCCACCTTCTTCTTGGCTGGCCTCACTTCAGGCTCTCCCAGGAAGGAACGTCTGGGGCTCTGAGCACTTCCTCAGAATAGAGTTAGAATTTCCTCAATCATCTCCAGGAAGTCACCTGTCTCACGCACACCTGATAAATCAGTGGAAGGTCAGGAGACTGGCTGTGAGCAGGCTTCGAGGGTCTGCTATGCCCTCTTCCTGCCCCAGAAGAGTAGTACAAATGATACACCTGCCCTCAACCCTCAAGAACAACCCTACCTCATCCACTCTTTTAGCCCCTTCTGTGCTTCCCATGGATTGGGAAGACCTCACTTCACTTCATCCAATATCTTTATGAAACGGTGGGAAGTTCTAGTAAGAGTTAAGATATCGGCCCTAAATTAGCTGAGTGCTCTGAGCTCTAAACCTGTCCATTGGCTGCCTCCCTCGCATCCCCAGCTCGATGTCCAAGAAGCATCTCATTCTCAACTTTCATTATGTCTTCAGCACAACTCTTAATGCCCTTTAAACCACTCCTCCCCTAATTTTCCCCAAAGCATAAAACCCATGAAGGTTTTACCCAGTTGCTCAAGACAGAAACTTAGGAGTCATTCTTGATGCTTACACCCCAAATCCAATCCATGCACCAATCAGGTGAGCTTGACCTTCAAAATACAGCTGAGATGTTCCTTCCCATCAGCCCCACTGTTGTCCCTCTAATTAAAACTGCCACTGCCTCTTGCCTGAGCTACTGCAAGCATCGTCTGGATTTCCAGCTTCACTTTGCCCTCCTACTGTCTAATCACTGCTCAACAACCAACGAATAATCTTTTCAAAACCATCAATCAGACCAGATCTCTCCCTTATTTGAAATCTACAAAGAGCTTCCCACCACATTTATGATAAGTTCTCAACACCTCGCCTTGGCCCTTCCCCTTTCTCTGTTCACCTGGGCCATCTCACCTCACTCCACTTTCTCCCTTCCCGGCTGCAGCCAGTTACAAAAGGCATCTCGCGGTCCCTAAACACATCAGCTCCATTAGACCATTTACCCCTGCTGTGCTTGTTCACCGGGGCTGCACTTCTTTTAAATGCCACCTTTGCCACCTACAGGCCACCTACCTGCCACCCCACGCCCACTATCCCTGCCCCACTTCTCTCTGCCCTCCTGCCCCACATCATATTATGTGTCCTATGCACTTGCTATATGTCTGCACACTGCGCCCTGTGACAACAGGTGCTTGGCTTGCTTTGTTCAACACCGAATCCCCGGTGCCGAGAACACTTCCTGTCTCGAGTAGGCACTCAATAAATCTTTATTGAATTCATGAATGAATGGAACATCATTATTCCGATTAAGACAAACGAGGATGCAGGGCATAAGCAAAAATACCTTCTGTACTTTGCCATTTTGTGTCACTGCCTTTCATTCACTTAAAAATAAGATTTAGCCGTTATGGAGTCTTACCAAACCGGTCCCCAGCGCATTTCTGTCACGGTAGAACGTCACTGTTCATTGTCTTCCTGGCCCTTCTTACAACTTGTAATTATTTTATTCGTCACTACCCCCTTTTCGTCTGTCTCATCCATTTTAGGATGTAATATCATGAGGGCAGGAACCTTTCCATACTTGTTCCAGGCCGTATCCCCAGCACCGAGCTGTTGGCCCGGCACACAGGAGGTGCTCAATACACGTGTGTTGAACAGATAATTAAATAAGAAAGTAATCAGAGCTGGAAACCTCATTAAAAGAGATCGTGAGCTATTCAAGAAAAATAGGCAGGTTTTTTCTTCTTTACTCCCCACTAAGAGCCTAACACAGTGCTTTGCACTTAGTAGGAGTTCAGTAAACATATTTATTGAGTGGAATTTCACTGAACACGCCAAGTTTCAGAGGCTCCAAGCCCTAATTAGAAAAACTCTTCTGGAGAGGGTAAAGGCTTGGAGGAGGAGGTGTCAGGAGACCCAGGTTCCCAGCTTGGCAGGATACAGACAAAGGGTTCAATGGACTCATTTGCATTTGTTTTGCATAAATATGCAAAAGCTGAGTGGCTGAGATGGTGTCTCTAAGTATGTCAAATGGCAACTGACTGTGTTCTCAAATAGGATATTCAGGATCTTACAAACCGGCAGGAGGTTCCCACCCCCAAAAGAAGGCGCTCCGTCCGTGCTGGTTATGGGGAGACACCCCGAATCTGGCTGAGCAAATGTCACCTGACTGGGTCCTCCCCATGCCCTGGCCACTGCCAGCCACTTCCCCATGCTCAGCCCCGGCTGAGGGCTTGGCGAGCCTGTCTAAGGTGTGGTAACTTCCAACAGGGCGCTGTTGACAGAGCTTAAAACAAACCTCCCTGTTCACACAACACTCCGGTAGATGGAAAGAGCCGAGTTGGGCTGTGGACTCGGTACTGGCCAAGGCTCCCAGTGCAGGAGAGAAGTTTCTAACAGAAAACAGTACCTGAAAAAAAAATCATCTTTTCTGGAACCAACACAGAGTGCTGGGAAGGCTCAGAGAGACCATGGGATTTTTTTTCTTCCCAGTTAATCCAGTTGCCCTGATTTGCATGGGATTTGCATAAACAGCACATTGTGTTCAAGCAGCCCTCACTTCAAGGGCCAAGATTAAGGCGAGGATTTGTCCCACCCACAGTAGTTTTGTTCGACTTCCACAGTTGAGAAGCTCAGGGATACCTAAAATAGCTCTTTATCTACTGACAGAGGTGAAAAGGATACAAATGGTGATGGAGAATCGGAGGGGCCTGGACCCAGGGGATGGAGCGCTCTGTCTTCTCTCCCAGGAGGGGAGGTTGAACGATATGAATTTTAAAGTTGCTTCTAGTTCTGGAATTCTGTCAGTCTCTGCAGGGCGCCAGGCACCAAAGGGCTGGCCTCACCAAAGCCTGGGATGACCCTGGGAGCGAGATGTACTGTGGCCAGAACCAGGTTGAGCTAATATTTGTGGAAGGCTTTTCTGTGACAGCCACTGTCATGTGGGAGAAGGGAGGAGATGTAACGGGAGTGGACAAGGGGAGGGATGGGCAAGACGGAATGTGGAATTCTTCCCCCGCCCCAGCACCGTCGCCCTGCAGGCCGTGAAACTGGGAGAAGCCCTCTAAAAGGCTCTCATTTACAAACCTCTCTCAACTCCCGGCCATCAAGCTGTACCTGGTCCTTGAATAAGAAACAAGAACTCAGAAGCCCTTGTTGAGTTACATCTCCCAATGTCAGCTTGACTCGGGGTACTTCCATGTGGCCCTTCCCACCCACAGTTGGCTCTCCCAGTGCCAATGGGGTCTTTGGAATTCCCTGTGTTTTCGGCTTGGAGGAAGTTGCTTTGGCCCGAGCTCTCTCGAGCCCACACCCAGATGGCCCAAACTTAGCTTCTGCATTGTGTTAAGAAAGATTCTGGAGCGCACTAGGCTACCCCAGGTAAAATGAACAGAAGTAATAACCTTCCAAGAGCAGATCGGGCAAACCTGCAGGACACTCACGAAGAGGGATGGGGGAACAATGTCCAAGGTCCCTGTTTCTTTCTCCCCCAACTTCCGCCATATGTGCAGAGTACTAGTTGCTGAGTACTACTTGTGCAACTGAGCACCTGCTACACGCAGCTTCTAGGAAAGCCCTGCCCTGAAAAGGGGAGAGAGGAGGGCAGTGAAAGGGTAAGGATTGGGGCCCTAAGATCTTCCTGACTTGGCTTCATTAAGCACCACTCACTTTATCTTCATAAAATCATGTAGGTCATCTCTCTTCTCCGGAGCATCATGGCCAAGGGGAAGGAAAACTCGACAGGAGTAAAATGAACAAGCAAAACCAGAACACTGGTGTCTAGTCTTAACCCTAAGGCTCGAAAGTTATGGAACTTCCTCAAGGCATTTTAATTCTCTAGGGGTTTTGCTTATCCATCTTCTTTATAAAATGGAGATTTTAAAAGTCTGCCATACTTATCCTCCCGAGGCAGTTGAGAATCACAAAAGGAATCACACAGGTACTGATGGGGACAGACAGGTGTCAAGTACTGTTAGTCCCGGCCTACCCTAACCCATGCCCAGAAAAACAGACATCCCTAAAGTTTTTTCCAACTTGTCCACAGATACAGAGTTATTCTGATCATCCTGAATTTGATTTTTCTCCTAAACATTTTATGATCAATTTCATTTGATTTCCTTTTTTTCTTTCCTGGAGGATATTGGAAGAAGGGAACTAACGATTCCCGGAGTTTTTGTATCCACATGCAGCTTCTTTGACCGCCATTAGGATATACACGCCTAACCCATGTGAACAATGATTCATTATGACCTTATGGCTTAAGAAAACCCTTTGTGATTCGGTGACTCTAAAATAAAGAGGATTTTCCCAAAAGGAGGAGGGTGTTTGGTTATCTACGGTCTTAGGGTGCCCAGGAACCAAACTTACCATTTAAAGACGCGGCACAGAAAGTCCAGTTCCCATTTTTGATGCTGACCTCCTATCAACCTTAGATGCCGGTGGACTACCTAGCCCAACTTTAAACAGTTTCTAATAACATTAATTATCCTGCTTCACTTCTTTGGCTCTCTTTTTTAAGGTAGCCAGGAGGCTCCAAAGATTAAACTTGAGGAAAATTTCCCAATGCCTTTAGGCTGGTTTCCCATTTAAAACCCCACTTTCCTCTGAAGTCCTTGGCTCTCCATGGCAGATGAACAATATATTTTAGGCCCCCTTCAGCTTGCACCTGAGACCAATGTGCCCCAGCTATTTATTTACAGAAGGTTGGGATGCTCTTCTTTCCACCATGAAATGTTGCCAAAGTCCAGAGACTACTGATACGGGAGCGGAAAAAAACAAAAAACAAAAAAACCCATATTGTTGCAATCCCCTCCTCCCCCTTGGTCATTAATTGTATCCTGCTGGGAGCCCTCCTGTGCACCCTGGGTGAGCATGTGTCAAACACATTTCCCTCTTCCCAGCACTTGAGGCCAAGGGTATGTTAGCCTCTTAGTTTTGAAACCTCCACTTTGAGACAGAGGGAAAATCAGACCAGAGGAAGGAGGGAGAGGAAAAGATTACAGCGGTACAGCGGGCTGGGGTCAGGCTCTGGGCTAGAGCCTGCAGGTCCCTTTGCCTCTTTGGACAGAGGAAGGGGGCCGGTCAGCTCTTCTGCAGGGGCTGGGCAGGCAGAAGGGACCCACTGTGGTGACCGGCAGTGAAGAGGCTACAGACTCAGTTGGGGATCTCCTTCAATGATGGAGCAGCTAATCCTCTCTTCACTCGTTCTGACCAGCCCCCCCCACCCCCACCCAAACACTACCGCTTCCCCTCCCAGCTGTTTCGAATTCTTCTGGCAGAGCAAAGTAGAAAAATCCTTCCTGGTTATTGATTTCCCCCAGGGGGCCACAAGGTACATCGCCAAGGGACCAGGAACAGTCTGTTATTTTCTATCATCAGGGGAAGAGGCAATCACACTCTGGGGTTTCCTCGGTCAGCTCTGCTCACGTGGAAGGGTCTTGCATCTCAGAGCTGCTCCCCACGCATGAAATCCAAGTCAGCCTCAGCAATTCCCCTCAAGGAACTGGAGGCGTGAGGTTGTCTTCTGCCACCTGGCTTAGCCCTCTCTTCCCTTTGGCCCCAGCAATGTGGAAAGAAATCAGATTATTCTTGCAGATTGAGGCTGACTCGAAGAGATGCTGTTTCTCCAAGATACTGAAGGATCTTTTCCCAGGATCGGGAAAGGGAGCTATAAAGCCTTCCTTTGCTTTCGCCCCAACCTCCCCCTTTTGTAGTATTACACACAGGCTCTTCACCTCTCCATTGGTCTCATGCCTGCCTGGTCCTTGGGATAAACTGTAAAACTTGCTGGGAAGTGGTCATCAGTATAACAGGGCTACTGAGATGTCAGGCTAGAGGCAGAGAGATCTCGGTCCAAACTTTCCCTCTTACTCTTATTAGCTGCATGGTCTATCTTGTCTGAACATTGTGAGCTCTAGGGTCATCATCTCTTAAAGTTATGTTAAAATTTCCTTTTAAAAGACTGAATGAGATTATGCATGTAAAGATCATGTATGTAAAGGGCACAGGACGCTCAAGAAATTTTTAGTATTGCGAGAAGGTTAAAAGTGGTTATGTTCCCGACCAGGGCCCTTGGCCTCCTTAATCGATAGAAATTGATCAGAGGCCAGACAAGAAATTCAGGCAAGGTTTTACTGGGGTCCCTGCTGCAGCAGCGGAGAGTGAAAACAGGTAACAGGTTCCCCTGCTCACTCACCCTTTGAGCTGGTTCCTTCTATGGGGTGAGGGTGGGGTATATCCAGGGGTCGGGCCGGAGGGGTGTGGCTCAGGCGTTTTGCCCACCCGCTTGGTGGTGCTGTGTGCAGGCGGCCTGCACAGTACCCTGCTTTTGCTCCCGACACCCTCTTTTTGCACCCAGCTCCTCAGAAGTCTTAGTTGGGTTTTTGGTCTTTTTGTATCTTGTTGTCCATAATTTGCCCCAACTGCCCATGCACATAGTTATTTTTAGTCCCTTATAGTTTCTTTGTATTTTGTTGCTCGAGGAGACGTGTGTCCAGGTGCAAGCATTGCAGCAAAGGGTCCCAGTTTCCAGCTTGTCTCAGTAAAAGTGACATCTGCAAGTTGTGTTGGATCGGCCACATTTTCCAGTGCCATCTCCTGGCCGTATTGCTCCTATTGCCTCAAGGTCATCTCCTCTCTGGGCTGAGAGCACAGGCATGCCCATTAGCCACAAACCCTTCACCATCCCAGGAAAACTCAACCCAAATGGAGACAGGCAAAAAAAAAAAAAAAAAGCACCAAAGTCTGGCTCTCCGTGGACCCTTGCTTTACTTCCATTCGGCACGTCACCCACTTCTGTGCTAACTGCACAGCTGCCCTTCCCACCACGCTCAGCCCCAGCATCTTGTATGTCCCCACAGGCTGGCATCTTGACCCCAAGTCACAGCCGGCTCCTTGAGGCAGCCTGAGGCCTGACACCACCTGTAAAGAAAATGCTTCTCTCCGTTGAAACTGCACAGGGCCCCTCTGCCCCATCCCGGCCACTCCCCCGACGTTGTCCTACTACTGTTTCCATGTAGCGCATCTGGCCAAAGCAAACAGCTCTCCGGAGCCAGCTCTCCGGCCAGCAGCTGCAGTACAGAGTTGGCAGGCTGTTTCAGGAAGCCTCGGCCTTCCCCCACCTCCTCACCCTGTGAGCGCTCCTGGAAGACACCAGAAATGAGGCCACACCTTCTAACTGGCCTTCACACAGAGCCTGACCTCATTCTCTGGAGGAACTGGACCTCTCCCCGGCCCCGACTCCACTCCCTTGCCATTGCTGTCATCCATCTTCCATGTGTTGGGTGCCTGAAGCCTGGGATTCACTTCTGTCCTCTTCGAGGAAAGGGATCGTGTACTGTGGACATGGGGTGATAGGAGCTAAAGGAGTAATTAAGAGGCTCAAACGAAGGAACTTTTTTTTATGATTCCATATTAACGGTTCCGTTTGCAGTTTGGGGATGGGTGAGGGTCTCAAATCTAGGAGTAATGAGAAGAGGAAAAATTGGAAGAATAAAGAGAGGAAAAGAAAGAGGGTGGGAGGGAAAAAAGAAAGGATTTTTAGCATCTTTTATAGGTTAGGCGATGTGAAAAATGTTTTATGTGTGTTTTCCCCTTTAAACTCTATAAGGCCATAGGTATTGATTACCCCCGGTTTTATATATAAGACACTGAGGCCCCGAAGACAAGTGTCTTGCTCAAGGTCACTCAGTTGGTGACAGGCAAAACCTGAGTTTTCTGGCTCCGAGGCCAGGAACTTTCCATCAAGTTGCTGCTGCCGCCAGTAGCTTTGGGATTGCCTCTCTAATTTACTTATTCAGTCCCATCATCTGGAAAAAGGCATCTATAGACTCAGTGGCCTCCATCTCATTCAACAGTCAGCATGCCTCATTTTGACCAAGGTTGGCAGTCCTCAACTTTGGGTGTTCCTAGGAGCTGCCTGGTAGTGGCAATGGTGGTGCTCAGGGCAGTGAGGGTGGGGAGGGAGTGGAAGCGGTAGTGGTAGCAGTGGTGGTGGTAGTTACAGTAAAGGTGGTGATGATGGATGGTAGTAGTGGTAATGGTAATGGTGGTGGATGGCCGTGATGATGGTGACGGTGGTGGTGGTAGTGACGGTGTTGCTGCGGATGGTAATGATAATGGTGGTGGTGATAGTGGTGTTGGTGATAGTGATGGTGATGGTGGTGATGGTGGTGGTGGTGCTGATGGTGGCAGTGATGGCAGTGAGAGTGCTAATGGTGTTAGTGGTGGTGATGATCATGATGATTGTAGTGATGATGAGTTGATGGTGGTTGTGATAATAATGGTGATGGTGGTGATGGTGGTGGCAGTGACGGCGGTGATGGTGGTAGTGATGGCGGTGGTGGTGATGGTGGTGATGACAGTGGTGGTGGTTCCGTGGTCTTGTTGTCACTAGTGGCAACTGTGGGGTTAATACAAGATATAACTAAGCCAGCTAATTGGCTTCCTCTGTCTCTAAAGTCCTCCCTTGCATCCCACACCCCACCTCCTCATCTTCTGATTTTGTAAAAAATGTCCAGAGTTCTGAACCTTTGTTTGTTGGAGGAGCATCTGTAAGATGATATGACAGCCTCTTGTATTTATTTATTTTTGGAAGGATGTAAGGGAAACAGCTCCTCTTATTTAAACAAAACACAGAGTCCCCAAGGCTTTACAACTGGAGGCCAACTCTCCAGGTGGGGAGGGAGGGCTGACCGAGCAGAGCTGCCGTCCCTCCTGAGTCTCCTCTTTCCCTCACCCTTCGTTCCCTGTGTCTCCTCTCCCACAGCCCTGTCAGCCCGGCCGTGAGTTACTGTTCGTCCTTCAGAGCTCGGGCCCAAGGGTAGCCTGCCATCTGCTCCCTTGATTCCCTTAAGCCCAACTGAGAGACTAGAATTTAAATGAGCAAGAGACAGAGATAGAGAGACAGAAAGACTGAGAAAAGAAAACCGAGAGGAGAACAAGCAAAACAGGATGTTTAGCCAACATCCAGGTTACAAAGCTTCCTTTTCTGAACCTTCGCAGCTGACTCAGTCCCAGGCTCCCTGGCCATGTCTCAGTCCTCACCTTGTCTCAGCAGCTCAAGGTGCTTAGGACCGTTCAGGAGACACCTTCCAGGGCTCACGCTCCCCAGAGCTCCTGACTTGTCTCCATGGGGAAGGGGTCAGAGCATTTATTACACGTTCCTCTACCTCTAGTCACTTGGTGCTCTCGGACCCCAACCAAAGATCCCCCATCTCAGCCACCCACCCGGGGTGTTCCAGCCCGGCCCCATCGCCCGGATGTCCTGCAACCCCTGAAATAAACGCACACACCCTTTAGGTGCCTGGCCTGGCTCTTCTGATCTAACAGTACAACCACCTCAGAAGCACACAATCCCTTTCTAGTTAATTTCACCCACAAAGCAACAAAGAAGCCCCCCTGCAGGAGGGCTCAGGGCAGCAGCCGGTTGAAAATCTGGGGGCCTGGGACCACCTTCAGCCGTCTCCCCTGTTCCCTGGTGAGGGCAAAGTTGAAAACAATTTAAAAGAACACCAAACGTAAAACACAAAGGAGAAAAATTCAAACGTCCCCGGGGCTGCAAACTGTTACTTTAATGACAACCGAATTTCCTTTTGAAGCATGAAACGGAAGGTAAATACACAAATGGTACAGGGCACTTCCCCCCTTTTTTTCCATTAGTGCTGTGTTCCTGGGTGATTTGGGGAAAATCTGGGCACTGACTGCAAGCTCCCCACCCAGGGGTCTCCCAGGGTGGGAATACCGACGTGAGGGTGTTGCCGGACCCCCGGGCTGCCCCTCTTCTGGCCCTCATGCAACTGCTCCCTTTGGGACTTGATAAAGGACACAGGATGAGAAGACGGAAAACAAGCACGGGAAGCATATCTGGCACATTTGTTTTTGTCCTTCGCCATTGTTCAAGCAACAATTTACGCCTGGTTAGTCGGGACGGCAGCTTTTCTTTATTTTGCTGGACTCCTACCTTATTCCCATCCCAGGGGTGGGGCAGGTTGATATTTTTTTTCAAGGCTGTACTAAACATTCCAGCCTCCCTCATGACTCTGACCCCCAGAATCGCCACTGCCGGCGGCCAGTACCTCTTCGTACCTCTCAAGACGGCTGCCGAGGCCGGCCTCCCCCCATTCCCATGCTGTTTGGGGTAGCCTTGAAGCATTTAGAGACACGTTAAAGTACAAGACATTCTTCCCCTCTCCTATCTCTCCAACGTGTTACTCGAGGACTGCGATTGTTTCCTTTTAGCAGAACATCGCTGACAAAACTCCTTGGAGGTTATCACTCCCCACCATATAATGAGTCCTAATCTTTCTACAGAAGTAAAACTGTTGCCATGCCCCGTCCCTCCACTGGTGGCTTCCCAGCCTCTCTCCTGAGAGTGGAGTTTGGGGGGAAGTCTGCAGGCTGGTACTGGGAGGGTTAAATTAGCCTGGTCATGGAAGGAGAGAGAGGGACCACAGCATTCTGCTGACCCCAGATGCAGGATGCCAAGCAACTCCCTGCAGCAAGTCAGCTTGTGTGGTTGTCCTGGAGCATGTACTGGGGCTAACTCATCCCGGCCGCTCCTTCCGGATGTAGCCTTGCTCAAAATCAAGCCTTACTCCCCGGGGGCTGCCTCCTCCTCCCTTGATAAAGAGTCTCATCGTGGATGATTCAAGGGCTTGAGATGCAAGCTCTAGCGATAGCTGATGAGGCCTCCAGCCCCCAGCTGACCTCACTTTCTGGTTGTTGACAAGTTCAGTCAGGCTGGCCAAGGAGCATCCCGTCCGAGCCAAGACAAATGATCTCCAGCTCGTGCAGCCCCTGTGCCTCCAAGTCCTCCTCCTGGATGGCAGCCGCCTCCGAACCTCCCCGTAGATCATCCCCAGGTGCCACTTCTTCCACAGGCGGATGAGCAGACCGAGATGGAGAAGGCTGGTTCTCCATTCTACGCTGACATCGCTGGCTGTCTAGGTAGAGCCTGGCCTGGGTCCTCTTGGACCCTCCTTCCTTCTTCCCAGACTCTCTCCTTCCCACTCAAACAATTCAGGACCTGAGTAGGTGGTTTTGAGTCTTGAGTCACTTAAAAGCATGCAGTAGACCCAGTCCTCTTATGTTTAGAGAAGACTTTAATCTAGGCAGGGACACGCGCGTGCGCATGTGCGCACACACACACACACACACACATACACGCATAGTAGCCCAGCCGGGACTCTAATGGGAACTGGAGGTCTTTTTATCATCCGCACAGCCAGCAGCACTGAGGATCCCCAGCTCCTGGGGTCCGAGTACAGGACTGGAAGAGGTCAGGGAGGTTGCAGCTCTGAAGTCTCCATGTGGGCACCAGACAGACTGGTCCAGGACATAATGTTTTTTCTGAGACTTCTAGAGTTAAGTATCTCTTTGGAAACACTGGAAGGGACAGAAAGTACCGGGAGTGTTTGGGAGGAATGCTACCCCCTCTTCACCCGCAAGGCCAATTCTTGGGGACCAGAGCTCACGCTGCTGCACAGTTTGGGCTGTGTCCACACTGAGCTCAAGGCTGGGGCTGAAAAGGCTCCAATTCTGGTGCCAATGTAACCCACAGGGAGAGACCCAAGGGCCTCAATACCACTGATAGTAAATCACACTCCCTGACCACCGAGTGACACTTCGCTGTTCTCTAAAGGTTTTTCATATATATTATCTGACCCTCATGACACATCGGTTAGTTAGATATTATTACCCCTCTCTCTTTTATAAAGGAGGAAACTTGGCTTGGTAAGAGAAGAATCAGGATACAGACCTTGGACTTTGACCCCAGATCCTTTGCTCCTCCGCAGTAGAAATTTAATTAGACTTGGAAAGAGATAATAGTTTACCACAACCTAGGGAGTTGAAGGCTTAAAGGCACAATGATGAGGTTAACAAAGGCAAGGTGAGAAAAGAGTGGAGGCCATTTTTCTTTTAAGAATTTTTAAATTGTTCTACCTTGGCACATTGTAAACGTAATTATTCGTTACTTTATGTAGTGAGTCCACGGTTATTGTAGAAAATTTTTTAAATGCTGATAAGAAAAAGGAAAAAAATAAACCATTAACTCTAATTCCAGCCACTGCATATGTGTACATACGGACAGAGGTACATATAGATCCATGGAGAGTCGTTCTACTTCTTTATGCATATAAATATTATATATAAAGATCACACATAAATATATATGAATTGTACATTAGTATAGATCCCGGCATAGCTTCTTTTTTACTTAGAAACATAGAAAAATGCTGGAATGATATTTCCATGTCAGTGGATACGTTTATATTATTCTTTAATGATTGCCTCGTGTTCCATTGTATTGATATTATTGGACGCTGATACTGTTTTCATTTTTTTATAATTGCAAATTATGCTGTAATGAAGCTTCGTATGCACATATCTTTGTGCAGCTGTCTGATTATTTCCTTAAGATCAATTTCTGGAAGTGAAATAACTTGGTCAAAACACACGAAGATTTTCAATCTATTTTGCCAAAGGGTGTGCACCTTTTTATAGTCCCAGCAGCAGGATCTAGGGTTCAGAAGGCTTAGTCAAAGGACACGGGAGTAGGAGGGGAGCTGGACGGTCAGAGAGCCAGCTGTGTTTAAGGGGACCTTGCGTGACATGAAGTAAAGATTGGATTTTGATTTCTAGGGATTAGAGAAGTACTCAAGTTTTTGAGCAGAGATTGATTTGGCCAGAAGTGGCAAGGCAGAAGGAAAGACAGATTGGAAGGGGGGAAACACCGGAATAGTAGAGAACCCTGATGTAAGAAAGGGAAAATGGAGCACTGAGATGGGCTGTGTCAATGTAGGGGGAGGACAGAGAGTGGGGAAGAGATGTAGAGGAAGAAGGAGGGCAAGGGAAATAAGACAGCTGCGAGTCATGGCATGTACGCAGATAATTAGAGATGATACAAAGCTTCTGAGTCTGAGCAACTGGGAGAACAGGGATGCTAACAACGCCGAAGAAAACGGAGGGAAATTTCAAGGGAAAGTGGAGTTTGGGTTGAGGCGTTTGATGGTAACATCCGTGCAGAGCTGGCCCTCGGGCTGTGGGACGCGTCAGCCTCAGAGGCGCAGTCCAGGCTTTAGGAGGTGGCGACATTGCAAGGAGTGACGAGCAGTGGGAAAACAAGGCCAAGGACAGATCCCTGGAGAAAACCAACTTTTTAATAGTGAGGGAGGCAGAAGGGCCACGGAGGTTCATACAGAGAGGAAGAAGGAGAACAGGGAGCGTTCTGAGTGACAGAAGCGGAAGACCGGAAGCCTAGAGGAGGGGTGATTGTATGTTGGAAAGGATGCAAAGAGGCCAGATAGAAAAAGATGGAGGAAGGAGCCATTCGCTTTGACTGCACTGGTGAGGTCCACATAGAATGAGACGGGGCACCATCCAACCTGCCGTGAGTCCGGGTAGAACTTGGTCCCAGTCTTTGCTAAGGGCAGAGATGAGAGTGGAGCAAAGCAAAGAGTACACTGGGGCCGGGATGGTGGCAAGAAGGGGACTTCTAGGCCAGGTCCAACCAGGAACGTTTCCACTCAGCTGGCCTGGCTTGAACTATTTAAGCCTGATTGGGGGCGGGGTTGTGGTGGGCAAAGTCTTTTTGTGAATTATCTAAATGAACGCATAGCATCTGGGCAGGGTCAAAAATGAAACGGGATACACACGTTTGCGTGCTCTGTTTAAGGCAGTGATACAGTGGTAGCCTAATCAATTTTTTTAGGTAACATTCCAACCCAGAGTAAGAAGGATAAGATCTCATTCTCTGTTGGGGGGGGGGGGGTGGTACAATTTCCTTCCTCTTACTTTCACAAAAAAAGTTCTTTGGGTCGACACAAATACCACCCTCCCTCTTAACACATAAAATCTTGAGGTACAGAAAAATTATACTCCTGGAGAAGGTGAGCACTTGGTTAGAATCTCCACGTCTTGGCTGTCTCTGAAGGCAGTTCCCGTAGCTACCTCCCCCGTCCTAAGTATCAGAGGGCGGGAGCAACCCACCAGCTGAATCCCTCTGCTCTGCTTCTCCTTCCCCAGGACTCAATTGAGAACGCACACTAGGCAGAACAAAACAGTGGCAACTAATGACAAATGGACGGAGCTGCCCCCAGGTCCCCCTCCCCACTCTCTGTTACCATGGTGACACCAGCCAGCCAAAGCCAAGAGATCAGGAAACATCCATAGAGGACAGTCTGGTGGACACAGGTGTTTGGGGAATCAATGTGAACCAACAAGATCCTTCAGTCTATTGAGGGTCGGAGGGGGATAGGCACTGAGATGGGGAACTGGGGGCTAAGGTACCAACAGGTGGGCTTTGTCCTTGAAACTAGAAGCCTCTTTTCTCTCCACAGGGAGTTGCATCATTCTGATACTTGTTAACACCATATACCAAGGCTCTGTTTTCTTTTCCATGTTCATTTCTTCTTGCCGCTTCTACTTCACCTACAAATCTGGATAACATCTAAAATGGGCAGCTGGATATATGCTCAAGAAGGCATG
Source organism: Stenella coeruleoalba (assembly GCF_951394435.1). NCBI lineage: Eukaryota > Metazoa > Chordata > Mammalia > Artiodactyla > Delphinidae > Stenella > Stenella coeruleoalba. Next base: position 56,505,969 of record NC_137165.1, on the reverse strand, counting down.
AAAAGAGGCAAAATATTTGAAATACGGTCACTGGAACCTCCTTCAGCCACTTCGGAAAGTAGACCGCAAGGCCCAAATGCCACCCACTCTTTCCAGTTGGAACAAACGGTAAACATATCATCTAAATTTGCAGGCAGAAGGGCATCTATTTGAAAGGGTAGCGACAACCAAAGTTTGAGGAAGAAAAGGAGAAGAAGAGACTTAACCTATATTGTGGTTTATTCTTCACTATTTAGTTTTTTGTGTAACAGGAAGCCGACAGTCAAATATTAACTGGAGTTGTATCACAGCTCAAAAGGTCTGGTGGACATAATTTCCACCAAACAGCCATCATCAAACATAAACATAGGAGGAAGGGAGGAAAGAAACTTCTCAGTTACTCCTACTTTTTTAAAAATGTAAATAACATGTTCCTACTTAGGTGCTTTGAAACTCGGTCATTTGAATCGTTCAAATTCTAGGTACACATCAGGATTCTCGTAACAAGCCACTCTCCACACTCAGCCCACAGCAGCTGGAGGACTGATTCAGCCTGTTGCTCTAAGTGTTCAGGTCATTGCTCTGTCATTGCAGTAGCCATAAAGGTGAAGAAGGATTTTTGCAGCCAATTGCCAAAACCTATCAGGGTTCATTGCTTGTGGAGGGCACTCAAAACATGTTGGTTTATTGAATATTGAAAAATGTTTAAAGTCTTAACTGTAGTAGAAATTATAGCTGAATCTCCACCAACTCTTCTTTCCTCCACAGTTTATCAGTCACGGAATTTAAGTGGAGATGGACCCCACCAAGCTGCAAGTTTGGACCAATCAGAGATTAGATTCCAGTCCTCCTGTCACAATGATTGGTTCAGGTAGATGAAGTCTGATACATCAATACATGGTCTTTTCCCATCTGAGTCCTGAGGGCAAGATTGGTAGGACTTCTGAGAGAGTTTTTTCTTACCTTTGTCAGAGAGAGCCACCAAAGCCCAACTCCTCCCTCCTGGACAGCATGATATGAAGATAAAAATCCAAGAGATTTGGACATTTTGCCATCCTGAAGGAAACTGGCCTGAAGATAAAGGCGGCACCAATGAGAACAAAGAAAAGAGGCAAAATAAAACCAGGTCCTTGATGACTTAATTGATCTGTTGGATCAAACCAACCCTGAATTCCACTTTATCCAGTTTTCTTTCAATCAAGGAAGCCGCTTTGTTGTTTAGCCATTTTGAGATGGGCTGTCTTTTTGTGTACTTGTTTGTTTTGTTTTCAAAATAAAGAGTTCTAATAAATTGTTTTAAAAAACTTAATAATAAAGAGTCCTAACCAATATACTTAATGAAACTGTCATCTCTTTGACAATTTTGTTCTTAATGGACAACAAAAGTATGTTTTGGAGTCCTGGAAACTGAAATAGCAAATGGAATCTCCTGTTTGGAGAGATACAAGCTGGGGAATCCACCAAACTGTCTCACCAGGAGTAACCTGTCCAAGGCATTGATGTTCAATCAGTTCTTGATAGTTCTTGTTAAAGGGCATGGAAAAAGTCCGAGATGATGGAGAACATTTTGCAGTGCAAGGTATGTACTCTGAAAAAGAGATCCATCTTTATATGTAGATAAAGCTAGTATTAAAATGAATTTGAGTTCTCTAAGCATAAAATGTGGACCACTGTGAGGACAGACAATGAAAGTGCTCAAGCATTCCAGAAAATAATAAGGAATTTAAAACAGAAGTGAATAATATAAAATGTAAATAATCCCAATGCCGGCAGCTGAGAGTCTCTAGGAATTCTCTTGAAATTAAACTATTTGTCATTGAGCTGAAAAGAAATGTTAACTGACTATCAGTCTGCAAGAAGACCCCTAGTTTCTCTGATCAGTTACACAAGTGAAAGTACTGACAATATGATGCCAAATTTTTTTTTGGAGACTTGGTGATTTACTGGCTATACCTGTTTTCTGCTAATCAAGGGGTAAAGCTGTATTTTGTTTTCTGACCCTCCAGAAATACAGAGTCAAGAAAATATGAGATGCTCAAGAAATAATGGTTAGTTGTCTGGATGGAAGGAGATGGATGGATGGACGGAGTGATGAGAGGTGGAGTTTTACTGGGAAGAAAACTAATCCGTACCGTCCCAGCTTGTCCTAAACATTCTTTGCAAAGGCAGGAACTAGCCTCTAATTCTGTGATTACTAGCAATTACATTCTCCAATAGCATTTGTCACTCACCCTGGCCCTAAAATCCTTATAGTTTTAGATACTTCAGCAAATGTCATGATAGTAGATGACCTGTAGTATCTTAGCCTTACACATTGCAGCATCTAACACATATATCTTCTTATTTATTCCTTCTTCAATGAGGACTTTTATGTGACTTAGCTTCTTTGAGTTCCAACCAAACTATGTCCTTTTGCGGACCCCTCTAACTTTGTTAATAAAACTACCATTTTTCTTTGCCAAGGGTCCACATGAGGAAAAATGGTCGTTGTTCCAGACTGCTCATTTGGCCCCCACATGCAACTTGCAAGCTCTTAAGAACCTATCTTTTCACTGTTTTCCATCTTGTTTCCCCTTTTCCATTTCAACTGCTACCCTCTACTTCAGGTCTTCAGTAGCTTCTCACTTAAACAATATCAATTTCTTCTAAATTCATATCCTTGTTTCCAGTTTTTACTCCATGCTTTTGCATCTGACCCATCACAAGAAAACATGATACTGTTTCAACAGAACCTCCTGGTTTTTTTCCAAATTGAAGTCTTAACATAGATGGAGAAAAGCAGAGTTTCCTGGATAAACCTGGAATAGGGTTAGAGGAACAGACAATGCATTACCCCCCATGACAATCCCTACAGCAATTCTGCAGAACCTTACAGCTCTAGCTTCTCTTCTGATGCGGCCACTGGTGCCCTCTAGGAGAAGGCTGCTGAGTGGATGCAGAGAGCATAGCATCAACTTTGAGATGCTAAAGAGTATGGTGTCCCTTCATCTTCACTGGGCTGTAATCATCGCTAGAGCCTGGAAGCAATGGGAAGTGTTCCCATTTCCCCAACTCTGGATCTCGTTGTGTCACCTAGATACATCTCATTTCTGACTCAGAGTTTTTGCTTGCAACTGCTTTTCCTATAAAAGATCAAGCTTGTGTCTGGGACCAGGCTAGGGAATGGTCACCATTCTGTTGGCTACATTATTCTGTCTCCTCCTCTCTCTCCCAGAGACCAAAACAATACAATCACGCTTCTCTAGATAGATAGATGATAGATAGATAGATAGATAGATAGAAGATGATAGATAGATAGAAATCTAGAGAGATAAAGAAATAGATGGAAGGAAGGAAGGAAGGAAGGAAGGAGAGAAGGAAAAAGGGAAGGAGGAAGTAAGAAAAAGATATTTAATTTAGATATAGATATGGATATGCCTGAGATTTTCACTGACCCACCAATTTCTCATACCCACCCAGACCAGGACTACTGTTACAGTCCACGTCCACAAACTTGTTTTCCAAATGGAAACCTGGAGGTTGACCTCAATATTTTATTTCTTTCATCCAATATCTAGTTAACTGGTTCTGTTGAGTCTACCTCTTAAATAGTTCTCATTTCCATCACTTTCTGGCCATCCCCACAGTTCATCACCCTACTTTAGGCCCCAAACATCTAATGCTTGAACGGCTGCAACAGCTTTCTGACAGGTCTCTCTACCTTAAAAATCATCTCCTTCCTTTCCATTTGCTATATATATAGATACATACATATATATTCAATATATACACACATATATACACATATGTTTAATCCTTCAGTGTAAAATTGTTCAGTGGTTTTCCTTGGCCTAAAGACAAAATCGAAACTCCCTTAATTATCTGGTCCTTTCTCTGTAGTGGTTTCCTGTATGGTTGTCTCCCCAGAAACTCTTTTGAGAACTGGCCAAATCTCGCACGTCCATTCATGGGGGCTCAGAGGAGATTGTCATGGTGGAACGTAAGCCTGCCCCCGGGGCCAGAGTTGCTCAGTCCTGAGTGGGCATTTGGCCATGGTTGGGTCAACCATGGTGAGTTAACTCACCAGGAACTCTGTGCAGTGTTAAACTCAGGGATCATTGTGACCTATGTTGTCCACTATGCTTTACATGAACCTGCTGTGAGATAGAATGATGGAACCAGCAAACACAGAGAAGTGGGAGTTTGCCCCAGAGTGAGGGGCCTGATCACTCTTGAATCTCTGGTCCTAGCTGCTCCTGAAGCCAGGCTACGTCCCTACTCTTCCAGGTGCATGACTGAGAGACTCTTCCTTGCACCCCACGAGCTACACGTGTATTCTTCCTTTCAAGTTCTCTTTTTGTGCATGCCATTGGAGTTGGGTTTTTATGTTTGCAATCAAGAGTCCGAGCTGTGCGTCCCACCCTCCCAGCCACCACCACTTCTCAGCTCCTTGAAGCCAGGTCTCCGTCATCTCTGTTATCCTCAAGGCCAATTTATTGCTGGCGCAAACCACTTGTTGAATAAATAACTGGTTTGTTACCAAGTGTAAGTTTCTAGCAATCTCCTTTTGGCCGCCTTCCTAGCTCACAACCAAAGAGAAACTGAATAATAACTTGATTTACGAGACATTTGCGGCTTTCACCTCCTCCGTGCTTCCTGGAGCAGACGCACCTTCTCTTTGGAGAAAGTTTCAGGTATCACAGCAACTGCACTGGACACTGACATCCCCACGCGCTACTCACTTGATCCTCCCAACAATCCCAAGGGGTCGCGCTGTTGTTACAACCATCTCCATTTTTACGGATGAACTGAGGCCTGGAGAGATGAAACAACTTACCCAAGATCAAATGGTGACACCGCAACCCCAGCGTCGGTCTGCCTGGCTCCAAACCCGTGCTCTTACGATTTCGCTTGCTGGCCTTCTCCTCGGATTTCCTGAACCGATTGCCTCTGTTTTTAGAGCAGAAGGAACCCCAGAGTGCGAGCAGGTATTTAAAATTCCTGTTCGTCTGTCTCCAGCCTCTTCTGCCAGGTGGAAACAAATCCACCCGAACACCTGTGGAGAGGCGACTGGTCATATTTTGTGCTGGACTCAAACCAGATGGTCTTTCCTGCCAGCAAAGTGGTACTGCATGGGCCGGGGACACTCTCGATGGCCCCAGAGCGTCCCACGTGTGGGATGTCATACGCCTCTCCCCCTTTCGGCATCGATGCCGTCCTCCAAGCCCAGAAAGGTAATTTTGAGAGCTGGCATTTTGAGGAAGGAGCAGAAATTGAAGGACCTACAGAGGTGGGTAAGAAAGAGTTAAGGCCGCAGCTGCGGGCACAGCACATGGGGTGTGGAGTTACGCTCAGACTGGGCCTGCTGCAGACCAAGTCAGCTGTCATTGGAGAACAAAGCATCCCCCAGAGCCGCTCAAGTTGTGTTACACCCGGGAAGCCCTGAGAGCTCCCTGAAGCTGAGGAGCAATGAGCAGGCCACATTCACACGGACCGCAGCCGCCCGCCGCTGCCCCCACCTGCACGCCCTCCCACGGGGCCCCAGAGACCGCTACACCTCCATCGGCTGGGCGGTGATCCAGAGAGCTCCAGTGGGGCAGGGGTGTGGGGAGGTTTGCCGCGCCGGGGCTTCTGGTGCTCTCAGAGGAGGGGGACAGAGGAAGTCACTCAGGTGTGTGTTTGTGGGTAGGGGGAATAAAGAGGGGTCCAGGGCAAGGGTGGGGGTGCCCTGGAGGCACAACAGAGACTCAGCTCGGGATTTGGGAGCTCAGATTTGGCTTTCCTGTTTCATTCTATCCAAGTCTGGGTGATAAAGAGTTTTGTGCTGGGCTTCCCTGGTGGCACAGTGCTTAAGAATCCGCCTGCCAATGCAGGGGACACGGGTTCGAGCCCTGGTCCGGGAAGATCCCACACACTGGAGCAACTAAGCCTGTGCGCCACAACTACTGAGCCTGCGCTCTAGAGCCCGCGAGCCACAACTGCTTAGCCTGCATGCCGCAGCTACTGAAGCCCACACACCTAGAGCCCGTGCTCCACAGCAAGAGAAGCCACCGCAATGAGAAGCCCGTGCACCGCAACGAAGAGTAGCCCCCGCTCGCCACAACTAGAGAAAGCCCGCGTGCAGCAACGAAGACCCAACGTGGCCAAAAATAAATAAATAATTTTTTTTTTTTAAAAAAGAGTTTTGTGCTGGAATCCTGGAAAGCTCAGATCCTTCAGCAATTCAAGAAATGCGCTGGCCGAACCCCTCAAATGCTGAGGGTTCTTTGGTTTTCACTCAAACTTAAACATTTTTCCTGTTTTTCCTCCCAACTGCCAAAGTCGTTGCCTGGTGCAGTCTTTCAGCTCCAGGAGTCATGGGGTCCCTAACAGGGAAGCTGTGGGGAGCTTCGGGGGATGTGCAGCTGCATCTGGGGCTTCTGGCTCTTTCCTTCTCTGCCTGTGTCTGGGTCACCTCTGGGATCTGCGGGTTAGTCATGGAGGTGTCAGCATTTATGAAGCCCACCCAGGGCCAGGCCTCCGTGGCAGGACCCGGGGAAGCTCTGTCTGCCCTGTGCTCTCCCATCATGCCTTTCACCAGTTGGAGTCCCAAGGAGAGGTCCTTCCATCTTCAGGTCTCTGCTACACTTTTCTGAAGGGGATCGTGGGGGAAAGCGTGGCCTGGACTCCCGGACCATCTCTTACAGCTCCAGCTCTGAGATCTGAAAGCTAGAGGGAAAAGGGGTCTGGTCCTTTGCAGCCAAGTATTTCAAGTGCTCACTGGTTTTCAGTCGTAGGGGCTCTTCCAGGAAGCTGAGTGTAATCCACAAGTAAATATACCAAAGGCATCATAGCTCCAAGATTTTCCCAACAGTACACGCCCAAGGTGGACAGCCCATCACAGAGTCCAAGCTCCGCAAAGACCCTAGTACTCATAACACCACCGTGTTAAGCATTTCTTGCAATTGAGAGAGGAGAAAGTTGGGACTCAAAAGCCTTTTCGGGCTACATAAGTAGAACACAGAGCAAAATATTGGCAGAGCCAAGATTTGAACCCGGATCTGTCTGCCCCCGAAAGCTCTCAATCACTGCGTTTCCTGGGTCCCTTCCCCTCCATTGAATTCCCAGTCTAAATTAAAAAGTCTTCAGTGTGCTACCCTTACCTTCTGTTTTCTTCCTTTGTTTTCTCAGGGCTCATGAAAGATGGAACAAGATGGAATTATCACCACCAGAGGACATCCATCACTGGTAGAACAGAGGGCATGGGTGCAGGAACCAGCCCAACTGGGTCCAGAGCCAGCTCTGCTGACTACAGGCTGAGTACCTCGGGCCAATCACCTACTCTCTCTGAGCTTCAGTTTCTTCATGTGTGAAAGTCTGGAGATAGTACCAATCTCACTGATATTGTGGGGATTAGAGGGAGAAACCAGAATAGGAATGCCTGACCCATTGTATGTATTCTATAAACGCTAGCTTTTTACCTCTTCCCTCCACAGGCATGAAGGTAGCTATTAATGCCTTCCTCAAATCACACGGCTCCAGATGAAATAACCTCCCAGAAATGGTTCCGTTTTTCAACTTTCCATTTTCTTTGCTCTTATTTTGGACCATCTTTTACTATTCCTTAACAGCTTCTTGAATCCTGGCAGGACCAACTGCCAAGAAATGTTGTCTAAAGATGCACCTTCAGGGCTTCCCTGGTGGCGCAGTGGTTGAGAGTCCGCCTGCCGATGCAGGGGACGCGGGTTCGTGCCCCGGTCCGGGAAGATCCCACATGCCGCGGAGCGGCTGGGCCCGTGAGCCATGGACGCTGAGCCTGCGCGTCCGGAGCCTGTGCTCCGCAACGGGAGAGGCCACAACAGTGAGAGACCTGCATACAGCAAAAAAAAAAAAAAAAAAAAGATGCATCTTCATAAAAAGGAAGAGAGAGAGAGAAGAAAAGAATGATGATGTGGTCGTGTAATGGATTCATTTTAAGACTTGGAAATGCATAAGTAAAGGGAAAAAAAAAAAGATGAGTTTTCAGAACCCTGGACATTAGTGTTAAATTATGTTGCTTTCATAATCTGGAATGTAAGTCTCTCTCTCTCTTTTTTAAATTTTTATTTTATATTGGAATTTAGTTGATTTACAATGTTGTGTTAGTTTCGGGTGTGCAGCAAAGTGAATCAGTTATACATATATCCATTCTTTTTCAGATCCTTTTCCCATATAGGTTATTAGAGAATATTGAGTAGAGTTCCCTATGCTATACAGTAGGTCCTTTTTGATTATCTGTTTTATATATAGTAGTGTGTATATGTTAACCCCAAACTCCTAATTTAAGTCTCTTAATTTTAGCAGAAATGCCTCTAAGCTTGTCACCACTGCTTCTGGATCTGAGAAAGGACGAGGCACTAAATGAGAGGGGGAGCACGTTCAAAGCAGGAAGTTCATCTAACACTAATGGCCAATGTGACTGCAAGATGCAGGCGGTGGTGATGCCCTTCACACCTTTCTCCAAAGCCCTTTTATGTTGCTTCAGAGTGAAGCATCACACACAGGGTCATCAGGTTGGAAACTGGGGACCTCAGACCCTGGAGGGAAGCCACTGTGTTCTCAAGATATTGATAACTTCAGCTTCTGTTCAGGTATCTGAGCTCAGTGACAGCTCTATATGTCCAGTGTGTTGAATGAATGAATGAAGAATGAGTGAATAAATGACATGGACCCCTCAAATCAAGACTTTCTCTACCTCCAACTAACTCTTGCCCAATGACATCAAAGTATTATCAAATCTCTTTTCCCAGATTTAATTTTACAAAGTCAGCTTCACTCTTGAAATGGATGAAACTTTCACATTGATGTGGGGAGACGCCAAGAAAAGGCATGAAAAGTGATTGCTGCACCTTAATGACAGGACAGGAGAGCAGAGGTGTGACATGATTGGCCAGGGTGGGGGATGGGATAGGACCAGGGGAGTGAGGATGGGAAGAAGAGCCTGGGAAGAAGAATGAATAATAGATTTGAGTAAGACATGATTGTCATGATCATTTTGTGCCGTTTGGCCCACTCGGCCACTTACTGAATGGGAAACCTCAATTTCCTCACCTATAGAATGTGGAAACAAATACCTATGTTTTCACAGAGCTGTTGTGAACACAAATATGGAGCCTAGCACAAGGAGACAGTGAATGTTAATACTCTGGGGCGTAAAGATCTGTGGCCGTAACCCCAGCAGTGAGTGTTCCACAGGTAAGAACGCTTCCTGCAAAGCTCCTCTCAAGTGATTAATTATGACATTCAAGCCAATAAGAGAAAGAGAGGAAATACCTATTAACTCAGGGGAAAGAGAAGAGTGTGTTCTGCATGATCTCCAGGGTGGTGGCTTAGCCCTAGGAGAGGCCCCTCTGATGGCCACAATGGCCCTGGGGGCCAGGACAGACCAGGTGCAAATTGTGAAATACATCACATCTGACCTTGCTGTCACCGCCTTCCTGGTCTGTACTTGTTCTAACTCCAGGTTTTACCCTTATTCCCAGAACCCAGAGATTTCACACTGTCCCCCTCTCCCTGATATAAAACCTACTCTGCAAACATTCATTCATTCATCTAATGCCAAAACATAGGAGACGGGCGCCAATTTAAAACAGAAACCCACCCCACGGTTATTTGCACTGGAAAGCTAATTAAACAAGAGAGCTGATTTGGCAAACGTCTTTGGAACTCTGGTTTGTTGCAAGCACTGCAACAGGCACTAAGGAGTACAGAGAAATTCTTCGTTCCTGCCTTAATAACATGATAGGGAGGAAAGGGAACCCTCCTACACTGTTCGTGGGAATGTAAATTGGTACAGTCACTATGGAGAGCAGTATGGAAGTTCCTCAAAAGTCTAAAAATAGGTCTATCATATGATCCTGCAATCCCACTCCTGGGCATGTATCTGGAGAGAACTCTAATTGGAGAATATCCATGCACCCCAGTGTTCATAGCAGCACTATTTACAGTAGCCAAGACATAGAAGCCGCCTAAATACCCATCAACAGAGGAATGGATAAAGAAGAGGTGGTACATGTGTACAATGGAATATTACTCAGCCACAAAAAAGAAGGAAATAATGCCATTTGCAGCAACATGCATGCAAATAGAGATTATCATACTAAGTGAAGTAAGTCAGACAGAGAAAGACAACTATCATATGATACCATTTATATGTGGAATCTAAAAAAATGATACAAATGAACGTATTTACAAAACAGAAACAGACTCACAGATTTAAAAAACAATTTATGGTTACCGAAAGGGAAAGTAGTGGGAGGGATAAATTAGGAGTTTGGGATTAACAGATACACACTACTATGTATAAAATAGATGAACAACAAGGACCTACTCTATATCACAGGGAACTATATTCAATATCTTGTAATAAACTATAATGGAAAAGAATCTGAAAAAGTATATATATATATATATCTGAATCACTTTGTTCCACACCAGAAGCTAACACAACACTGTAAATGAACTAGACGTCAATAAAAAAATAATTAATGAAAAGACATACACTCCTCTCACAAGTTTTGTCAATGTGCTTGATTCTTTAAGGTCTATGCATGTTCTGCTTATAGCTATAGCCCAGACTGGAAACTATCCAAATGTTCATCCACAGCAGAATGGAAAAATAAATTGCGGGACTTTCACACAATGGACTATTTCACCGCATGGGAATAAACATTCTACAGCTTGATGCAACGATCAGACTGAATGTCGAGTGAAAGGAGCCTGATGCAAAACCACACGTCCTGTTGATTTCATCTCTATAAGGTTCAAAAATAAGCAAACGAATTTATGGTGTTAAAAGTCAGGAGAGGGACTTCCCTGGGGGCGCAGGGGTTAAGAATCCACCTGCCAATGAAGGGGACACAGGTTCCAGCCCTGGTCTGGGAAGATCCCACATGCCAGAGCAACTAAGCCCGTGCACCACTACAGAACCCGCGTGCCACAACTACTGAAGCTCGCATGCCTGGAGACCGTGCTCCGCAACAACAGAAGCCACCACAATAAGCCCGCACCCTGCAAAGAAGACCCAACGCAGCCAAAAAAAAAAACAGTCAGGAGACGGGCCTCCCTTGGCGGGGAGGAGGAGAGCTGGAAGGAAGGAAAAGGGGCTTCCTGGTTTCTGTTTCTTAATCCCACTGCTGGTTACAAAGGGGTAACAGCTCATGAAATTCATCAACCTGCTCACCGATGATCGTGGACTTTTTATAGGTATATAATTCTACTTCAATCAAAAAGCAGGGCTTCCCTGGTAGCGCAGTGGTTGAGGGTCTGCCTGCCGACGCAGGGGACACGGGTTCGTGCCCCGGTCCGGGAAGATCCCACATGCCGCAGAGCGGCTGGGCCCGTGAGCCATGGCCAGTGAGCCTTCACGTCCGGAGCCTGTGCTCCGCAACGGGAGAGGCCAAGACAGTGAGAGGCCCGCGTACCGCAAAAAAAAAAAAAAAAAAAAAAAAAAGCAAAGAGCTAGATGTATAACTATGGTAGACATCAGACCAAAATAACACATAGAAAAACATACAGATTTTACAAAGCAACTTTGAGGTTGATGATATTTTGACTCTCCTGCTGTCCTAAAACATGGAGATAAAGAACATGATAGGAAACCACTTTGTTAAGAACGCTTGCTTTGGAAGAGTGGTTTTTCACTTCAGACTGTAAACTCCTAAGAAGTCGTTCTTGACCCCGTCCACGCTGGTGAGAATTCATTATGACATCACCAATTCAGCTCTAATTAACTGGACCTTTATAAAAGGTGTGCAGATTGTCTTAAAAAATAGGAAGAGAGCTAAAATCTGTTTCTTCTTGTTTTTAAATTATGTATTTTTAGGTATAAAATGACAAACCACTTAACTTGAGAAAATCAATACCAATTTCAATGCTTCCTTTTGAAAAAAAACCTCTTTGAGACCTTTTTTCCTAACCCATTCCCCGGACCTTCTGCCTAACATTTTGTCCCTCACAGTTCTGAGCCAATTCAACTCTGTTATAAAGGGAGACATAAACATTTATCCAGGGCCATGCCCGATTCCTACAAAATTCCCTCTCAGACAAATTATGTCTTAAAGTCTGAGCTCTTAGAAGGTTGAGAATGAATAAATGTATTATTTATGCATAGATGCAGATAAGTAGATAATAACGGCATGGTAGCTTTTCATAACCCTATTTAGAGTGAGGCACTCAACTTTTTAATGGCAATGGGGGACTTTCATTTTAGAGACTGTCTTTAAAAGGAAAAGTTTCCTCAGAATGTCCATTATCCTATCACGTTTGCAAATCTACCTTGTAACCTCCAATGCCTTGGAAGATGAATCTTCATATTTGAACATGAACTTTTTGCTATTAAAACCAGCCCTCTTAAAAAAAAAAATAAGTAGGCCCTTCGGGTTAATTAATTGAATTGAAAGTGTTTTTTTCTTTTTTCTTTTTTTTTTTCATTTTCAAGTGTTAACCACTCCTAAGGCTGTTTAACTCAGAATCACTGCTTCATCACAATCCAGCCTCCTCTCTCGGGAGGGCCGTGGATACTGCAGTGGGCTGGGTACTTGTCAAAATGCAAATTCCCAGGGCCCCTCCCCCAGAGAATCTGAAGAGTCTCAGCTGGAGACCAGACTTGCATTTTTAACGCCCCCAAAGTGACTGCTGCAGGTCCCCCTTGGTGGACTCATTGGATTCTGCCTGAATCAAATAAGGAGGGTCAGCTGCCCTCAGAGGCCCGGCCACTTCCTCTGTGCCCTGATTCCCTGCAGTTCCCATGTCCAGTCTACACGCGGATCCCAATTTGGGAATAGATGGCATTCCAAGTAGTATTTTGTCAAGCTTAATTGGAACTAAGAGCTCATGTGGCTTTTTTGTTCTTTCCTTTTGAATGGTGCTTTGGTCCTTGGGCGCCCTTATTTAACCTATAAGGGAGCAAAGTTGCAGCAATGACTATTGTCTGCAAGGTTCTGGGAGCAGAGGGGTAGAAAAGTGAAAAGTCATTGTCAGAATTCCCAGACGGGAATGATCTTAGGCAAAATGTTGGGGGACAGGGGAGAAGAGGGGGGAGTTAGTTTAAAATCACACCTCTCCCTTTCTGCATTTCTCTTTCCTGGGGTCCTTTCTCTGAGGCTGTTAGGGCTTTCTTAGCTCTCATCCAGCCCATCCCAGCTAATCAAGTCCCCATTCTAGTAATCAAGCTCCCATTACCTAGGGCAGCTAATACCCGTTATTAGTTAAGAGAAAGGCAATTTGATGGAATCAGTTTATGCTCTTGTGTGAGTGGCTGATACAACTAAGTGATATTTCAGTAGCACAGGTCAAAGTGTCTCTGGGCCCTTCTCACTCCAATTCTCTGGTTTCTCCTGGAAGAAGGCCGCCTTCCAGCCCCTCAACTGTGTACCTAAAAGACATCCTACTTACCATCGGAAAGTTGGCCATCCCACTTAGAAGCCCCTTCCCACAATCTCACAGACATACTCCGCTCACAACCAGAACTGGCCAGCATCTCGTCTGAATTCTTGATAGCACTGCTTGTACACCGGTAAGGATCTGACCTGGCTTGTCCATAAAAATGCTACCATTTCCCTCAATTCTTTTCTATTTTTCCTCCTTGCCCATTTGTACATCGAAGGCTGTCCCACTTCCAAAACTCAATGGCAATTATATTAGAAAACAGCAAAGACATTCCCTGCTGCCAATGCAAAAGTGATCACCAACCTGACTGCCACGCAGCTGGTCCTACAGACAGAGTGACCTCCGAGCAGCTCAGCGGAGTGTCCTGTCTCCCCCCCGAAATCTGGGAGTAGGTCTCTCCATACTGCTTATACTGGGATCTTCCTCAGCGTCTAAGCTTTTGAAATGCAATGGTACCGATAAAACTGTCCTCAGGACAGACAAATGGAGAGCCAGGTTGAAGCAAACAGTGTCATTTTACAAATGGCAAAAAAAGGCGTCGCATACTTTCTACGTTCGTCCCAGCATCCATGACAGATCTGAAAGAGAAATCCAAGACCTGGGGGTGGGGTCCAGCTGCCTTCATTCATTTCCCTTAATCAACAGCTGTTGGGTGATGCCCCCCAAGTACACACATTCTAAATCGACACTGGTCGGGGGCAGGTCTTCTGGGCTGGGGAGTCTTCTGGGCTGGGGAGCGGGGGAAAAGCATAACTCTGGAATCATGATTACTTAAGCACAGTGAAAGAGGTATGAAATCACATGAGAGGTCAGAGAAAGAAGAGTTCTTCCAATTAGGACAGTGTGAGAGATGCCATCTGAGCTGGTTCTCCAAGACCTGGGATGGAATTATATAAGAATCAATTGTATAAGCATCAACATCGGGGAAGAGTGATTTGGGTAGAAGCGCCGGAAGGGCAAAGGGCAGAGAGAGAGGATGCTCCTTCAGACAGACGCTGGGAGCCGGAGGAAGCCGAGAGAGCCCAGCCTCTCCAGGTGGGAAGTTCTGGGAACAGGTAAAGGGCGGGAGGCTGGGCGGTGGGCAGGGCTAAGATTACAGGTGGGCTGCCAGAGTCGCAGGACTCAGTGAGCAGAGAGAAAAGGCTGGTCCTGAGGAATGTGTCCCATTTTCCTGGCTCCTTGGGGACTTCAGGCATGCTAACAAGAGACGTGTCGCCTGCCAGCCAGCAGATGTGGCCCATGAATAAACATCCCCGCGGGGCCAGGGAGGTGGGGGGAATAACAAATATGAAGAGAGTGGTGACCTGCCCCTCCGTGTCCCCCCCGCCCTGCTCCCAGGGCAGCAGACACGCTCGCTGGCCCGAAGGGGAGGACTCAGACGGCCTCGCTCGGGGCCGGGTAGGCCGCACATTAATCCGGGTGGATTTGGCCATCTTGTGACACAGCCAATCAGTTCGAGGGAGGGGACTGCAGGAACGCCTCTCCTTTCACGCCACAAAAGGATTTTCGTCCCTTGAGAGCACAATGAAAAAAAAAAAAAAAAAGCCAATCAAGGCGGGATCAGCTGTGGGCTGGTCGCTGCAGATCTGTCTGTCCCAGAGGGGGGTTAGGGGGACATATTGGTCCGTGTGGGAAACCCACAGCCTCGGCTTCTCACACATTGTTCTCCTTCTCTTCGACTGCACCCCTCCCCACCAGCCCGTACCCTCCCCTCTCCCCTCCCGAAAGAAAGCCGTTAATGCCACAAAAGATACTTTCCCCATTGTGCCCTGGACAGCTGAGAGGTCCCAGTTAGCCCTATGCAGCTGTGCATCCTCTCCAGGGAGAAGGGGCCTGGGCCATCCGAATGGAGAACGGGATGCTTACCATACAAAGGAATTAAAGCCACTTGGGCTCTCTCCTGCTAATCTAGGACTGGGGCGGGGGCGGGGCGGGGGAAGGTTAAACACGGTTACATTTTCATTAGGTGCTAATAGCAAAAGGGCAGCTCCTGGCAGCAGGGACCAGACATTGTTATGCAGAAAGTGCCCCCCAAAGGAAGGGCAGGGCAGGTGGGGGGGGGATGGAAGGGGGCAGCCAGTGTTAAAGCTCGGTGCAGGGAGAAAGCGGGGGGCATGCAACGGTGCGCTGTTGGCCCCGGAGTTCCATCAATGGGAAAAGTCATGTTTTCTCTGAAGGAAACAAGTTGACATTGTTGGGGAGGGGAAGGGCTAGTGGGGGGCTGGCGACAGACTAAGGCCACATTCTGTGGGGAGTGTGGGGTCCCCCATCATTAGTTTTACTCTGAGGCTTTGCCCAGGAAAGTGGAAGATTCTGGTGCGTGTCTAGGAGATGGGGAGAACGAAGGTGAGCCCTGGCTCTGCAGCTGTCTCACTGGCCCTGGGGCCTGGAGCATCTGTGTGACTCTAAGCCTCAGTTTCCTTTTAGTGCCAAATGGAGATAAATCCTACCTCCCCGGGCCCTTAAGAGTCTTCAGTGAACTTCAAGTGCCGGGTACAAATGAGGGGCTCAAAAAGGGGAAAGGCTTTCTCCTCTCACCCTCAACAGAGGAGCCCCACTCCCAACATCTCCTAAGGAGACATTTGAAAAGGCAAAATGAAAGAAAGCAGGCTTTGATACAGTGGGCGAACGTCACTTCACCCCCTCCCCGCCGACTCCCCTTCCCTCCACCCCGCAGTACAGACAGCATTCTTGCTTCTTCCACTTGGGAGCAAACTCCTCTTGTCTTCTCTGCAGTTTCCTCCAAAACCTTGTCCGGCCCTCAGCTCCGCCACAATGCCTTCTTGCTTAGACTTTAGTCCGTTCAGACATTACCATCTCCCAAACCCTGAATACTTGTGCATCAATAAATCAACGGGTAAGCCAGGGAGTTATTTTCTGCCTTGCGTTGCTCCATGTACGTTTATGAACACACTGTCACAAGGACGTCACTGTGGGAAGATGCTGTGCAGGATGGACTCCGTGCAGATGCAGGGAGGTCCGCGGTGGGGGGGACAAGGAGACGAACATTCGCACGTGCGGGTCTATCGCTCTTTAGTTCGAGCTCCAAGCCTGTGTGTCTCCCATCATTCCTCAGTGCACTCAGGATTCCCAGAAACTCAGGACTGAATTGAAAGCTAAATAACAAAGTGGTGGATAAAGAACTGCCAAAGCAAAAATCCGAACGATCCTTTCTACATAGCAAATGGAAGGACAAGGTTCAGTCTCGGCAGCACGAATTCAGCAGAGGCCAAATTCGTATTGACGTTGACTTTCTGGACCCAGTGGGGTCAGGGTGGGAACCACATCCTTTCACTCGTGGTGACGTCACCGCCGACTACTCCCACTGTCTCTCCGGTACAGACCTCTGCATACAGTGGTCTTGGATCCACATGGAGCCACTGAGGGCTTCTGCTGGGGTTTCAGGCGCCACAAGAATATGCTTTTCAACCGGAACGAAGTACCAAGTCAGGCTAACTGTCGCCAAGAGTTCCGAGACGGGTTACGTACGGCGTCTCTCCGTGGGAGTCTCTCTGTACTGACTCATGAAACAAAATTCCTTTGGGATGTATGTGTGGATGGGGAGGGTTAGGTAGTTATTTCTTAAACTGGCTGAGAGTGTCTTGGTTGGTGCTAACATTTGTCTTATCACGACCGAGTTTCTCTAGTCATTGCTACTTCGTAGAAAGTAGTTTGAGAATCGCAGAGCAATAATAATGGAAATAACGGAGTCATCTACAGTATCGCTGGGATGAGAGAACGGATTATTCTCCGGTCCAGGTAGCATTCAGAAAACCTCTTCACCGCAAATTCATAACCAGTGGTCTGCTATGTAAAACCTTTAATAAGCTTCCTCTTACTTTCACCAAATAGTGCATGTGATTTTTGATCTCTTAGTAAACGTCAAGGTCCAAACTAAAGAATTCGGAGGAAGCTGAGCACGGGGGCAAAATGAGGTTTCCAACTTCAAACTGGATTTCACCCCCCCCCCCCGCCTTTGAAAGATGAGAATATGCCTCACCCAACTGGTTAATAAAATTAGCATCCAAAATCTTTCCAGGTGCAATGATAGACCCCTTTAGAGGAAACTGCTTCCCTGAAGCCAACAGTGCTCAGAAATTACAACCGGTTTCAGCAATTAAGAGAAGTAAAACATTAAAAAAGCATGAGGCAAAGTACATTTGCATGCTAATAGCCCCTTCTGTAGTGCTGGGGAGCTGTGTTTTACAACAAAGAAGATAACTTTCCCACTAGAGCAATATTAACCCTTGGGTTCTCACTCTAACTCCTTGGACCCAGTCTAATATCTAGAATTCTTCTGGCCCTGGTTGGGGAAGATATGGGCTAACTTTGCATATCAGTCCATCCACTGTGGCCTAATTCTCTCTGGCTTGGGTAGGAGAGGAAAGAGAAGGAGACTTAAAAGTTCTGAATGTCTTTAGGGGTAGAGAGAGGAGGGTGGAAATATGGACCAGGGGGTGGAAAAGAACGTTTCCCTAGAAAACACACTGGAATGTGTTGGGCACAGGCACTGATGTCAAATGAGACTTGAACTTGAATCTGGCTGTACCTCTTCCTAGTGATGTGACATTGGGCACATTACTTAAATTCTTGGAGACCCAGTTTGCTTATGGAATAAGGTGAAATGAGACGATGAGGGTAACAGTTCTCTTCCCCAGTGACTATCTTGGTTACTGTAACGGGACTGTAGGTGGCATTTGCAGTGCTTCAGGACGAACATTACAAAGACCTTTTGGGCACAACAACATGAAAAAGCGCTATGGCTTTGTTGAAGACGCAAAGCAGTCCTTTTTGCTTCATACAGAAAGTTAATCTTGGAATAAGAGCAGATTATGTGTAAAGAATCCTTTTATTTCTTTCCAAGGTGGAAACCACCAACGTATTAGATTTCTTCAAAGGTAGCAATCCTCAAGAATATACCATAGGCCCCCAGGAATCAGGAGAAAACTCTCAACCTCTATCAGAAGAAGACAAGACATTACGGCATATAGAGCTGGGGTTTGGGAGCTGGATAGACCTGGATTTGCGATCCACTTGCTTTGAAACTGCCCGGCTGTGTAACTTTGAACAAATTTCTTAACCTCTTGGTGCCCCAGTTTCCCACTGTAATGAGGAGGATAAAAATCTCACACATTTGAGGTAAAGTTTCTGTGAGTAAGAGCTCAATATGTCAATTATTAAGGGATATTTCTTGTTTCTCTTTTAAAAACACATTTTCCCTTGCCCTTCCCCACGACACAATGAGGAAGCAATGCCCGAAGTATGTCATGTCTTAGATACGAAGCCAACTCATGGAAGTCAAGGAAAGATGAGGAAAGAGCAGTTTCTGTTCATCCACCAATGTCCTTGTCACTCACCGCAGTTCTCCTGATGGGAAAGAGAGGTCGCCGGAAGGAAACAAAAGTTCATCAAGGACTGGCAAAATATTAATCTGGGAGCTCACAGATGGGCAGTGATGCGCGCTCCCCAACAGCGGGCACTGCCTTCACGTTCATGCTACCTGTGGGCTGAGTCACCCGACCCTGGCGCTGTGGGCACTCACTGTGGCAGGCCGGGCATCCCCGCTTCTAGATCCACTTCCAAACTGCTTTCCAAGACAGGGCTGGGGAGGGGGTAGAGAGACAGAACGTGGACTAAAAGACAGGCGAGAGCTCTGACTCTGCCAGCGGCCCTTTTCTTTAGAAGGATGTATTTTTTTTCCCCCTAGATGGGTGGCTTTTAACCACGACTGTACGTCAGAATCACAGAGGAAGTTTTTAAAAAAGTATGCTGGGGCTCTACCCCCACTGGTTATGATTCAGTTTCTCTGAGGTGAGCCTTGAACATGGGTATTTTTCAATTTTCTAATAAGACTAAATTTATTCAAGACCCTAGTAAAAGTTTTGATTTTAAGTACCAATAGTATAAAAAGTACAAAACAGATTTATAGATTTCTGATATATTAATACAAAGTGCATGATGACTACATACAGTACACCCTATAGGCAAAGAGAGGTGGAAGGGCAAAAAGAAGATTGTGGTTGAGGTCTAGTAATAAATAAATAAATACAGAAGTAGAGATGATCCATATTGTAGTATATTCGACCACCAATACTGCGGCCAAAATGTACTGGGCTGGCCAAAAAGTTCGTTCGGGATTTTCCGTAACGCTGTTATGGAAAATCCCGAACGAACTTTTGGACCAACCCAGTACCCCGCCCCCCCCCACACCCCCCAAAGAACCATTTCAACATAACTCAGGAGGAAGATGATAATGGCTGGGATTCTTGTAATACACCTCGAAGTCTATGGGAGAGCTGACCTAGCTCACTGTGTAGTACGTGCCTATGGTGGCTTGTAGTTTTTTTCCAAAGGAAGAAATAGAAAATGCTAAGTTTAGATTAGATTAAGAACTATAAAACTAGAAGGTGCCCATCAAAAGTGGCCCACTCCTTATTAAATAGCTCTTCAGCGATTCTGATAATGGAGCCAGGCTTGAGAACCGTCGTCCTGCTTGGAAAATCCACCAGGGGCATCCCCACCGTCCTCTTTCTTTCCAGGATGTCTTTGATCTGCAGCAGTGCTGCTTGCCATTGGCTGATGTTAGGATTACCTGGAGGGCTTTTTAAAAATGAAGATGTCTGGAACTCACTCCCAGAATTTCTGATTTAATTGGCTTAAAGTGGGGTACAGGATCAAAGATACCTCCACAAGCTTATAATTCCATATATATCGAATTATTCATTACAGCATAATTTGTAACAACAAAGATTGGAGGAACCCAAATGTTTATCTATGAGAGTCATTAAATAAATTCTGGTCCAACCTCAGCCTAGGATACTACACATCTGTTCAAAAAGAATGAGAAAGGTCTCTCTGCACTGATATGGAAAGACCTTTCGGATATACAGAAAAGAAAAAAAAAGCAACAGCCAGAAGACTGTTTATAGGGTACTATTGTTTGTGTAAGATGGGAAGAAAATCAAGAATATACTTTTACATTGCTTGTATTTGCATAAAGAAACACTGGAAGAATGTACGAGAAAATAATAAAAGTGACTCTGGGGACGGGGGGGTGACAGAATGTTTGGGGACGTGGATGGAATAGACTTTTTATAGTGTCTTGACTTTTGAAGCATGTAAATCACCTCTTTTCAACAATAAAGTTCTTAAAAATTTCCTCATGTGTTTCTAATGAGTAATCAGGTTTGAAAACATTTATCTACAGCAGGAGTCCGCACACTATAACAGGTGGACCAAATCCAGCCTGCTTCCTGTCTTTTTTTTTTAATAAACTATTTTAGAACAGTGTTAGATCTTCAAAATTATTGAGACTATAGAAATAGTCTCAGAAATTCCCCATATACCCTACACCTGGTTTCCCGTATTATTAACATCTTTTGTTAGTGTGGTACATTTGTCACAACTAATGAGCAAATATTGATAAATCATCATCAACGGCAGGCCAGACTTCATACTTCCTCAGTTTTCCCCTCATGTCCTTTTTCTGTTCCAGGGTCCCATCCAGGATCTCACATTACATTTATTCATCACGTCTCCTTAGACTCCTCTTGGCTATGATAATTTCTCAGACTTACTTCCCCCATTTTTGATGATCTAGGACATTTTGAAGAACACCGATCATGCATTGTACTGAATGTCTCTTAGTTGGATTCATGGGATTTTTTTTTTTCATGATTAGACTGGGATAACGTGTTTGGGGAAGGAAGACCACAGCTGTCATGTGCTGTTCCCATCACATCATATTGCTGGTACACGCTATCAACAAGATTTATGACTGTGGATGTTAATCTGGGTCACCTGGCTGACGTAGGGTTTGCCAGGTTTCTCCAATGTACAGTTATTCTTTTTTTCTCCTCCCTTTCCATACTGTACTCTTTGAAAGAAAACTACTCTGAGTGGCCCACTTCTAAGGGTGGGGTATATTTAGAGCTCTTCTGCACAGGAGATTTGTCGATTCACCTCTCTTTAGTTATTCAATCACTAATTTATGTCGTTATGAACTCATGGTTATTTATTTTATACTTTGGGTTATACATCATATTGCTCTATTTTCGGGCTCAACCATCTTTGACCATCAGGGGCTCTTTCAGTGGGTTCCTTTATCCCTTTAACATATCCCATCATTGTGTGGCCCTTTTTCTGGTGCCGTTTTGTTTTCTGAGCATCTTCTTATTTTCTGGCACTATAAGATACTGCAGGCTCATCTTGTATATTTCCTGGCCCACCAGCATTAGCCATTTCTCCAAGGAGCCCTGACTCTCTTTCCTGGAGAAAATCTTGTTATTAAGAACGAACATCTGGGTATTAGGTGTGCTCATTGCTTCAGGGGTCTCATGGCTTCTAGGTTCTCTCAACTGACAGAGCAAAGAGACATAAGTGTATATACTAACCTGCGTGTACACACGTATCTATAAATATTTCTGTATGCAATCATCTGTATCTATGTTGACCTAAACATGAGTTCGTACTGACGTCTCCAACTTTATCCCGTTGTCACATGGATCATTCTAACCTCCTCTTCTTGTTCATGTGTAATCTTCCACTCCAGCAATGAAAACCCTCCTCCCACCAACCTCCATCCTTTTTTTTTTTTTTTTTTTTGCGGTACGCGGGCTCTCACTGCTGTGGCCTCTCCCATTGCGGAGCACAGGCTCTGGATGCGCGGGCTCAGTGGCCAAGGCTCACGGGCCCAGCCGCTCTGTGGCATATGGGATCTTCCCGGACCGGGGCACGAACCCGCGTCCCCTGCATCGGCAGGCGGACTCTCAACCACTGCGCCACCAGGGGAGCTCCTCCATCCATTTTCTTAATTGACCAGTCCCAATGTACGTACATAAAAGTTTCAGAACTGTTAACTCGTATGCCTTTAGTCTTACCAACTCCACTCATTTCCAGACTTACTTAGGTCAGTACTTTGTTCTCTAGCGCCACTGAAGTTCTGTGGTCACATTCCTCATTCATCCTAGGATCCCCCAAACTCTAAAATGATTTTTTAAAATCTGTATACATTAAAGTTTACTCTTTGTGCTGTAAAGTTCTATGGGTTCTGTTAACGGCTTAATGTCTTGTACTTATCATCATAGTATAATGTGGAACAATTTCATCACCCTAAAAAACTGTGTTTCTATTCAACTCTCCTTCCCCTTCAAACTCCTGGCAACCCCTCATCTGTTTATCATCTGTATAGATCTGCCCTTTCCAGAATGTCACAGAATTAGAATCTTACACTGTATAGCTTTCTCAGACTAGCTTTCTTTACTTAACCATAGGCAATTAAGATCTACCTGTGCCTTTTGATGGCTTAAAGCCTCATTTCTTTTTATTCCTAAATGATATTCCATTGCATGGATGTACCGCAGTTTATTTACTGAAGAACATCTTGGTTGTTCCAGTTTGGGCAATTATAAATAAAACTACTATTCACAGGCATACTTTTCAGTGGACAGAATTTTTCAAACCAGTTGGGTAAATACCTATGAATGTGATCTGCTGAAGTGTAGGATGAGATGCTTAGTGTCAGAAGAAACTGTCTGTCAAACTGCCTTCCAAAGTGGCTGTACCATTTTGCATGTCCACCAGCAATGAAAGAGACACCCAGTGGCTTTGTATCCTTGCCAGTTTGGTGTTGTCAGTTTTTGGATTTCGGTCATTTTTAATAGATATGTAGTGGAATTTCATGGTTTGAATTTGCAATTCCCTAATGACAAATGGTATTGAGTGTTTTTTCTTGTGCTTATTTGCCATCTATGTACCTTCTTCGGTGAGGTTCCGTTCTTATCTTCTACTCATTTTTAATTAGGTTTTTTTAATTGTTCAGTTTTAAGAATTCTTCTTCATATATTTTTTGATACAAGTCCTTTATCAGACATGTGTTTTGCAAATGTTTTTTTCCAATCAGTGGCTTGTCTTTTTCTTCTTTTAATAGGATCTTAATAGCAGAAGGTTTCAATTTTAATAAAGTCTGACTTAATTTTTTTTTCTTTTCTGGATTGTGATACTGGTGTTGTATTTAAGAATTTTTCACCAAACCCAAGGTCATGCAGATTTTCTCCTATATTTCCTTCAAGAGTTAACTTTTGTGCGAGGTATCAGATCTGAGTCTAGAGTCTTCTTCTTTTGTTTGCATATAGATGTCTAATTGTTCCAACATCATTTGTTGAAAAGACTATCCCTTTTCCACTGAATTGCCTTTGTTCCGTTGTCAAAGGTCAGCTGACTATATTTGTGTGAGTGTTTTCCTGGGCTCTCTAGTCTGTTCCATTGATCTATATGTCCATTCTTCCACCAACAGCACACTGTCTTGATGATTGCAGCCTTTGAGCAAGTCTTAAAATCTGGTGGTATGAGTCTTCCAACTGTGTCCCTCTTCAGTATTGTGTTGTCCAATTGAGGTCCTTTGCCTTTTCATATACACCTTAGAATCAGTTTATCAATATGGACAAAACAGCGTGCTGAGGTTTTGACTCGAACTGGGATGAATCTACAGGTCAAATTAGGAAGTATTGACATCGTAACAGTATTGAATCTTCCAACCCATGAACATAATATATGTTTCCATTTATTTAAAATTTTAAATTTTTTTCAGCAGCATTTTCCAGTTTTTCTGCTTGTTTTTATAAATAAAATTTCATTGGTTCATAGCCATGCTCACTCATTTATGTATTATCTGCGGTTGCTTTAATGTTATCTTGTCAGAGTTCAACAGTTGCATCAGAAACCATACAACCCATAAAGCCTAACATACTTATTATCTAGCCCTTTCCAGAAAAAGTTTTCTGACCCCTGATCTAGAGTTTAAATTGTAGAACACCTTTTCTTCAATTCTGTTTTCTATGATCTCTTTCTTTTTGCTGGCTTTGGGAAAGAAGGCATCATCAAAAAAGGAAGAAGAGCACCTTAGCTTCAGCAATGAGTTAAAAATTCTTTTCAGACAGCGGACAGGAGATCAATAGGAACTTTCTCTATTATCAAGATCTTGTGGGCTGAGCTGGGATGTAGATTATTACCAGGTTTGTTTATGTTCTGAGCTCAGTGCAACTGACCTAGAGGTATCTCAGAATGCCCATCACAGCACCTGGAACACAGACGGTTCTTAACAAATGCTTGATTGATGGATGAAGAAGGAATAAATGATGTGTGACAGAAGACTCCTGCAGTGGTTCCTCTGGGGTCAGCTGAAGGGCAGAAGTAACATGCTTAGGAGCTATGAAACTGGGGACAAATGCAACAGACCCATGAGGCTGTAGCCAATGACAGGTACCTAGAAAAGATGGCCCTTTGTCTGCCAAGAAAGCTAACAGATAACATGAACACTGCTTCCTACACTTAGCAAATGTAGTCTTGCGTTGAGTCTGTATCGGTACCAAGGCAATACGGAAGAGAATATGTATTAAGCATCATTTTGTTCCAGGTACTGACCTGGGGTCTTTACATATATTATTTCCAATCCACATAACAGTTGCAAGGTATCCCTTAGTATTCCAATTTCTTAGCAAACTAAGACTCAGAGAGCAAAGCGACTCCCTTGCAATGCCTTCATTTTGAAGTAATGGAGCGAAAACTAACCGTGGTGTAAAGGAACCCTGAACCACATCAGGCTTTTCACCCACACTCAGTGTAAGCGCCAGCAAATAGCACGAGATGCTGCTTAGCTCCCTGCTCTTGTTCGGGTGGCATTTACAGATGCCAGCTCTGGGGATTTCATAGGCACGTCACAGATGCGAAGAAACGAGCAAACGTAGTTCCATGTCTGTGAAAGACCATCCCTGCTCCTAGTGTGTTAATCAGTTGGTTGGTCAGCCAGGGGCCGTGATGTCCAGTAGCCTTTCACAGTGGGCACTGATGGACATCAGCAAAGGGCGAGACTTATTTCCTGCCCACAGGAGCCTCATGCTTTCCTGGAGATCATGTACCTCCCTGTGTCCCCACGGGGGACCAGTGAATCCATTAAAAAGCACAGTCACACAAATGCTAATTGCTATAGATTTATATATACAGGCATGGACTCAGTGTGATTAAAAAGCTGTGGAGCCTTCAAACTCTTCAATCGTTTATGCATTCATGTATAGAGCAAATCCGCATCAGTAACCGAGTTCCACTGTCCAAGTGGTCATCTTAAAAAGAAGAACTAGGGCTTCCCTGGTGGCGCAGTGGTTGGGAGTCCGCCTGCCGATGCAGGGGACACGGGTTCGTGCCCCGGTCCGGGAAGATCCCACATGCCGCGGAGCGGCTGGGCCCGTGAGCCATGGCTGCTGAGCCTGCGCGTCCGGAGCCTGTGCTCTGCAAAAGGAGAGGCCACAGCAGTGAGAGGCCCGTGTACAACAACAACAACAACAACAGAAAGAACTAACAGGGCTTCCCTGGTGGTGCAGTGGTTGGGAGTCCGCCTGCCGATGCAGGGTACACGTGTTCGTGCCCCGGTCTGGGAAGATCCCACGTGCCATGGAGCGGCTGGGCCCGTGAGGCACGGCCGCTGAGCCTGCGCGTCCAGAGTCTGTGCTCCGCAACGGGAGAGGCCACAGCAGTGAGAGGCCTGCGTACTGCAAAAAAAAAAAAAGAAACTGACATTTTATAGCACATTACCATTCACATAGACCTCACAAATGCATTACCTACCTTGCAAGGTAGCTGGGGCAGGAGTTATTATTGTACCCATTTCAAAGGTTTGTGTACTGAGGCTCAGATAGGTGAGGTAATTTGCCCAAGGTCATGCAGCTAGTAAGTCAAGGTCTGTCCACTAGCTTACCATTCCCTTCACTACTCTCATGTCCCCAAAGCGCTCATGCTCTAATCTTTTCTCTCATTCCATGTGAAATCCACATGTCCCCCAAGGCACTGAGAATGTAAGGATGAGAGTCTGCTTTTCTTCTCCTGGAACTTCGACACCAGATGGCTCTCCCAGAGGTGCTTGGTAATCCCCTTGTCCCATGTCCAGTGAAATGAGATGCCACCAGTTCCCAGGACCAGCACTGATACCGTCTTCCTGGCAGTTGTGCGGCATCTGCAGCCTCCAGCTGCCCCAGCCTAGCTGGTGTGTCTCCTTCAGTGTGGAAAGCAGGTAGGCTCAGCAGAAGCCTTCCCAATGCAGCGGCCACAGAAGCTTCCACAGACCTCTTAGCACAAGGCAAGTGAATCTGCTTGAACTCTATACAGCTCTATGGCCCCAACCCACTCCCTCACTCCACCCACAAACCAGTCACCCATTCTCAGCTCTGCCACTGTCTTCCCACACCCTGTGACCTTCTAGTGTCTTCCAGCCAAAGAGAGACCTACCCCTCCCAGGGGGTAAACGAGAGAGAGGGGGCTGGAAGTGGGGGCAGGCTCCTGGGAAGGCTAAATGGCAATTCCTGCACTACCTTCCTTCATCAGCAGCTAAGCCCCCACCCGCCAATGTCTCAGGTCCTTCCTGAAGGGCAGGCTGCAGTGCAGAAAGGTTAAATGGATCCACCATTCTGTGGACCGGCAGGGATTATGACCCACCCCCCCGGGATACTAAGGCTGACATCCAACCCAAGTGTTCCTCTTGTAATTGAGAGGATTGACATGTTTGACAAATAAGAGCCCAGGAACCAGAACTGGGCCAGCATAGGCTCTGAAATGCATCCTTCATGCACTAGGCTTACTGTGAACAGGGGCTCTTGTATCTTGTTCTATACCATCTCTATCTTTGAGCTAAGTCAGTGACACTGAGACCAAGCCAGATCAATGCATTTCAGTGGGCACTGAATCCAGGACCCCTGACCACTTTTCCATGCTGCACTAACCACACGGACCAACACGGTTGTAACACAGATTCAGAAGGCAGGAGGGGCGTGGGGAGGATTGAAGGACGGACGGTGGGCAGTCACGGAGGTCAGAGCATCACACCATCGAGACTGGAGAGGACCAGCCTGCAGATGCATTAAAGACGGTCAAACTGAGAAGGTCCTGTGCAGAGGAGAAGAGTCTTGAGCCATTTCAGAACAGGCATTTCATTCTCTGATTCAAGATTCGTAGCTCTAAACATCAACTTGTGAAACACTCAGAAGTAACAGATAGATGCCTGCTCCAGGAGCTCCAGGAGAGGAAGTATTGTTATTATTATTACTGCTGTTGCCGCTGGTGGTGATGTTACCACTACCACTGCTGCTACTGCTCCTTTTTCCTTCTCTGACTCATTTTCCCCTTCAGCTTCAATTTCATGCCGGAACTGCTCAGGAGATCATAAAGAAGGAGCTTCCAGCACTCTCTCCCCACCCCGCTAAATTTGTTTAAAGAAATACGTATGAATCCATAGAGAGAGACAGATCACAGTCCCAAGATTGGGCAGAGCTACTGCAGCTGCAAAGTTATAAGCCCATAAATAAAGTTTATGGTTAAACTGGCCTGACCTGGCTTTGCCCCTAGGTACAGAAGCAGTGTCTTGTCATTAGTATGCAGAACACATCAGCCTAATGTCTGCTCATTTGTTCTCAAGCCACTCTGCTCTATAAATCTTTTGGCCAGGGCAGAGTAGGGAAGGGGGAGCCGAAGTGAGGGGCAGACAGAAAAGGGTCAGGAGAGGGGGGGGGGTGCTGCCAGGAGAGTTTCACTGCTGAGACCAACAGGCAGCCACTAGCTCTGTCACTCGGTGGAGAGGAAAGTCACACGTCACGGAAAATAAAGTCTTCTGCTTCTCCGGTGATAGGTGGAGAAGTAAGAGACTGTGGGAAACAAAAATCTCATTCAGAAAATATTTTTGAACTCTTTTAGCTCAAAATGATCTGTCCTATGCTTTTACTGAAGAAGCCAAGTCCCCTGCTTTTATGGCCGCTTATCTTTGTTTTGTTTTTATTTTTTGTTTGTCTGTCTGTTTGGGGGGTGTTTTTTTCCCCCCACTTTAAACAGAGCACTGGGATTCGGCTTGCCCACATCACATGGGGGGCCCTTAGAGAAGCTGATGGGGGCGTCTGCGGTATCCCCATCCTTGGCAGGCTGGCACGCCGCTGAGTGTGACTGCTGAGGGGTCCGTAAGAAAAGGACGGACAGGCGTGCAGGAACGCAGCCCTTTGAAAATCTCTCTGCACGAGGCGTTACTGAGAATTGACTTGGTTTGCTGAAAAATGAGAGTTACTCCTTTGCTGGGCTGACTTTCCACCCATTCCTCCTGTTCTAAGAACCTAGGAATAAAGATTCTGACAGCCTCCTGCCTGGGGATCCTGCTCGGGGAGGCAGGGAGAGAGGTGGGTTCCAGGAGAAGGCAGCCCTATAGTTGCTGCCACTTCGGGGCTTTCAAATTTCCCACTAGGCAGCAAGCAAGGGGACATCTCTCTTTCAGCCTCCACCTGGGCGGAAGGAACACCTGCATATCGGAGACGTGTGTACGGCTCCCATCAGGCAAGGACGGTGGCCAGGAAGGGCAGAGAGTTGGAGAAGAGGGCCCATCCCCCAATGTTGTTCTGTGCAAGAAAGATGGTTAGAATTAACCTCGGGGCAGCCTGGAAGGGGAAATCAGAGGCTGCGCGGCCTGCAGGCTCTGAGTGGAGGAGTGGGGAGGGATTATAGGTCCCAGGCTGCCCATCCGACCCTTGATGGTGATGCTGGGGGCCTGAGGGTACTTTTAAGCTGAGGGTTTGTATTTAAGCCTCAAGCCTATACATTAAAACTCATTTGTTTCTTCCTTTATTCTTGGGTTTCTCCATGGCAGCCATCTTTACATTTGGGGATGGATAATTCCTGCGTGCTGCTCCCGTGCTTGTGTACGCATGTCTGTACGTTTGCAAGGTGGTCTGCAGCATCCTTGGTTCTTACCCACAAGGTGCCAATGGCATCCCCCAACCAGCTGTGACTACCAGAAAATACCTCCAGACATTGTTAAATGTCCCCCGGGTGCACAATCGTCCCCAGTTCAGAACCACTGCCCTGCGCATCTTCTGTCTTGTGCCTCCTCTGGTCACCGCCATCAACTTCGACTGTGCTGGCCTTCCATGGGCCTTCCGCAACAGGCGGGAGGGGCGGGGCCCCCGGGGACACAGAGAGGGAGGAAGCACAGGAAAGACGCCCAGTTCCTGGCCTCAGGGAGTTTATTCCCCCAACGTGTTTTTAAACTCATCCTTAGGACCCAGACCAACGAGATACAGGTGGGGCTATCAGACTGAGCAACAAAGCCGGCAAGGAGCACATTTTTAGTGTATGCCCTGTGCAGCATTCAGGACAGGCTTATACTAAAACGTTACTGGTTGTTGGTCTGGAATTCAAATGTACCTGGCCGTCCCGTATTTTATCTGGCAATATGGTCTTCAGGTAGAAGTAAACACATAGGGAAAAAATCCAGAGAGGGAACAGAGAGTCTCATGATGCAGAAATATGCCATTTTCTTGGAGCAGGATTTGACCTGTAACCAAAAAAAAAAAAAAAAAAATAGGAGACCTTTCCTTCATCTCACTTAATGAGGCTGGGCTGAAAGACCACAGCATCTCTGAGTGATCGTCTAGATTCCTCTTCTGCTCCCCATTGGTGGTCTTCCATGCCCCCCTCGGAGACTCTGTCTCTGGGCTCGGCTGCAAAAGGAAACGAGACCGTGGGCGGGCGAGTCTCTGTCAGGCCTTATCTGGAAGAGGGAGACGTGACCACGTCATAAATCCACAAGGAACAGGCACATTTGCTGCTGGAGCTGGAGAAGCAGCGGAAAACCTTCACTGGCCTTTTTCCTCCGCCATCAATCTTGCTTCCTCTTTGAAGGAGAGAGATCATTACTCACGGCCTGACAAAGTGAAAAGAGGGAAGGAGGAGCCGCGGGAGAAGAAGAGAGACCTAGCGTGGCAGGTGAAGCATCTGGGGACCCAGAGGCTGGAGTGGAGAGGGACGGCCGGGCTGGGAAGGCAAGATGGGCACAGCCAGGGTCCACAGCAAGAGTGAGACTGACCATGAGGCAAACCCAGAAAATCTGCTATGTCTGAGTTAAAGGGGGAAACCTACACACAGGGAGGAGGGAAAAGCAGGAAGGGGACCACCACCAGCACAGAGACACACAGGTGCTCATGTAGGTCCTTCAGGGCCATCGGACCCCAGTGTCAGCATTCAGAAAGACGTGGCTAAAAGCCCTGGCTGTGAGTCAGGGCCACGGTCCAGTCTTGGCCTGCCTGGCTCTGGTCACTCACCTTCCCTTGCACACCTTGGTTTTTTCATCTGTCAAATGAAGGTCCTGGGTTTTTTTGGGTTTTAAAAAATATATTTATTTATTTTTGGCTGTGTTGGGTCTTCGTTGCTGCGTGCGGGCTTTCTCTAGTTGTGGTGAGCGGGGACCACTCTTGGTCGCGGTGCGTGGGCTTCTCACTGCGGTAGCTTCTCTTGTTGCGGAGCACGGGTTCTAGGCGCGCGGGCTTCAGTAGTTGTGGCATGTGGGCTCAGTAGTTGTGGCTCACGGGCTCTAGGCTCGCGGGCTTCAGTAGTTGTGGCACACAGGCTTAGTTGCTCCGTGACATGTGGGATCTTCCCGGACCAGGGCTCGAACCCACGTCCCCTGCATCGGCAGGCAGATTCTTAACCACTGCGCCACCAGGGAAGCCTGAAGGTCCTGACTGAAACGATTCTTACAGTCCCTCTGGTTGTCAAGATTCTGCCTTGACGGGTTCTGTTTTTCTTTCCTTTTCCCTCTCATGGGACATTGGGAATGCCCAAGCTTGGGGCCTTCTGCCGTTTTCTTCCTTTCGTGAAATTCTGAAGCTCTGAGAAACCCTAGGGAGCCCTTGACCACTAACATTTTCTTTGAAGATGATGCAAAGAGATGCTATGTCCAACAGGAGAGCACAGCATGTCAGAGGACTAGCCACTGTAATCCTAAGGAGTGAGGAGGGAACCCTGTAACACCGAGACTCGGTCATACCCACCTGTAAAATGGGGGAGGTAATCCCTGTACAGTGGACCTATTGGGAAAACAAAAGAGAAGGCTGCTAAGGAAGCATTTTTTAAAATAGAAAAGCCCTACACGAATATATTACACACACACAAAAACACACACTGAGCTATATGACTCCAGCAGTCTCTAGCCTCCAAGAGGGGAAGCAAAACAGGAGTGTGTCTGGGAGGGAGGGGGCAGGTCTTTGGGAAGACGCTGCCAGTCTGTCTTTCCTTCAGGACAACAGCTGAATTCCGGAGCCTCATCAGACGGGACCTCCATGTCTCTGCAAAACTAAACGGACAAGCATGACCTCCCCTTGGCAGTTAACCTTATTGAAGCTGTCTGGGAGGTGAGACATTTATTAACACAGATGGACTGCCTTCCAAGGGGACCCCGCTGCTGAAGGCTCAGCAGAATGAATCCTTCCCCAGATGCAATAAGTCTCTGCTTCAGTGTGGAATTTGATAACATCCCCCTTGCCAAAGGGCCTTGATGGAAGGGAAGCCATGCTTTTGACATGGGAATAGTCAAACCATGGGGCTGAGGAGCTCTACTCGCAAACACCAGTCCTGGGAGGCACAAGGTTTCACAATTCTGGATGAGCAGCAGCTGAAAACTCAATTTCCCTGTCTGGGATCTGGGTTAAAACTCTCTATAGTGGGGATGGGGGTGGGAGGGAGAGGGTTAAAAATATCCCTGACGAGTCATCCATTCCAATGTTCTCTATACTGGAGACCCAGAACACATACCCGTATTTAAGATGAGATATTCGGGAAAAAATCTCTGAACCAGCTTAAGCAGCACAGAAAATGTATCAGCTATCTACTGCCGTGTAACAAACAATCCTAAAATTTGGTGCTTTAAAACAACAAACCTTTATTGTCTCCCGGTCTCTGTGGGTCAGGAATCCAAGCCAGGCTCAGCCGGTACCTCTGCCTCTGCATCTCCCAGAGGCTGTGTTCATCTCAAGGCTCCAGTGGCGTGGGAGTGGGGAATGCTGTCTGAAGGACTGATATGATCTGACTGATGTTTTAAAGTTCTGAGTGGGTGAGTACTTTACTTATTCAGTGAATATCCAGAGCGGTGGTTCTCAATCCGAGCAGCACATTGAAACCCTGGGAGAGTTAAAATAAGAAAAGAAAAGCTTACACTCCACCTCAGAATGACTGAATCCAAGTCTGGGGGCGGGTAGCATCCAGGCATCAGTTTAAAAAAATGAAACATGGACATATATACACTACCAAGTGTAAAATAGATAGCTAGTGGGAAGCAGCCGCATAGCACAGGGAGGTCAGCTCCGTGCTTTGTGATGACCTAGAGGGGTGGGATAGGGAGGGTGAGAGGGAGATGCAAGAGGGAGGAGATGTGGGGACACGTGTATGCATATGGCTGATTCACTTTGTTATACAGCAGAAACTAACACAGTATTGTAAAGCAATTATACTCCAATAAAGATGTTAAAGAAAGAAAACAACTCAATGGTGAAAAAGCAAAACACAACAAAATAATGAAACAAGAAAACCTCTGAGAGTGATTCTACTGTGCAGTCAGGGTCCAGATCTAGGGCCTAGAGGAGGGTTGGCAAACTACACCCCAAATGGACTTCTCTCCCCAAATTGAAATGTCACAACAGCCTTTTCAGTCCCTCATGAAACTGTGGTGTGATGCCCTCCCACACAGGTTCCTGAGTCACAGCCTCTGAGCGTTCATAGGCTCAGAGGCTGCCTCGCTGACTGTAGCCCAGAGCTGGGGCAGAGTGTGGACCACGAGCACGAGCTGGTTATGTCCTAGGGCAGGACGTGTGAGGCCCACAGCTCTGTTCCCAGCGCCACCTTCTTTGGAGAGTTTTACTCATGGGAACAGCCCAACATATGTCCAACACAAGGGGCGTTTCTCTGGTGCAGTGGCTCTCAGCCGCGACCGAACATCCTTAGGACCCCTGTGCAGCTGAAGAGAACTAAACAGTAATCTGATGCTGGGACCACAGCAGATTCTGGGGAGTCCCATTCAGTAGGTCTGGGGTGGCAGCTGCTTCGCTGAATGTTGTACACAGACACTCATGCCCGGGAATCACCGTATTAGACTCTAGCAGCTAGAGCAGTGATTTCCAAACATGAACATGCATCAGAATTCCCTGGAGGGCTCGTGAAAACACAGGTTGCTGGGCCCCATCCTAGAGTGTCTGGGAATTCTGGGGTGGGATCCAT
Organism: Stenella coeruleoalba; assembly: GCF_951394435.1. Taxonomy (NCBI): domain Eukaryota; kingdom Metazoa; phylum Chordata; class Mammalia; order Artiodactyla; family Delphinidae; genus Stenella; species Stenella coeruleoalba. The sequence goes on along the minus strand of NC_137165.1, from coordinate 56,472,537 downwards.
GAATGTGCATTTCTAGCAGAGCCTCCTCGGTGTTGCGGAAGCTCCTGGCCTGGGGACGAGACTACGAGAAGCACTGTTTCAGCGGATCCTGAGGTCCTCCCATGAAGGGGACTTGAAGAGGCAGAGCAGCGCGGGCTGAGTTCTAGGCCCCTGAGTCCCGTTGCTAAACTACGAGTAAGGCAGACAGTGTCTCCAAATCTCTGTACGCTTGTGCGTAGACGCCCGCCGAGTCCCCCGAGGGGCTCAGCGGGGTAGCCTGACATTAGCTGGTCTCTCCTGGAACCAGAGAAAGAGCGAAGGGTGATGAACGAAGGGTGAGGAAAACAAAGCCTTTCGAAAATGAAGTTACTCAGAGCTCCTTTAAAACCCACCGCCAGTGGGAACCCGAACGTGTAATTATTTCACCCATGAGTGTCATTAGGCGCTTCCCTTCTGTCCCACCCACTTCTGCCAAGCTTCGTGTTTGGGAGAAGCAGAAGGGGGTCTCGAGAGCCTCCAGACTCACCACATAACGCCCCACATTCCCCTGCCCTGACAAACTTCCTCAAAAAATAGGACTTGGATCTGTCCGGAGCCAAACCCCAGAGCTTCCCGTCCATCAATTAATATCTATGGCGCCTTCACAATGAGCTAAGCAGGGATATAAAAGGAAACGGTTCCTGCAGACTGTTATTAAGCCAAAGGAGAGCAAGTACCTCGCCTTCCTTTTCACAAGGTGTTGGCAGCTGGGCGGTTTGTGTGTGAGTCAAAATGAGCCTTCAACCGCTCATCCCCTGAGCATTTACTGAGCACTCTGGATGCCACAGGCTCTGCTCCAGCCTCTGGAGGTGTGGCCGTGAGCGCAACAGACAGAAACCACTGCCAGAGAGGCCCTAAGAAGCTTAGGGGCAGAAGCTAGAGGCCGATACCCTCACTCGGGAGCCCCATCCTGCGACTGGGTCAGCCGGTCTGCTAGAGAGCAGCCTGTGCATTTCATATGCCCTTTTCCAAAATCTACTACTGGGGCTTAAACATCTGCAGTTTCAAGGCCAGTGGGCAAAGGGGTCTGAGTTTAGACACGTGAAATGCACTTTCTCCACAGAGGAATCAGATACTTCTTGCATTTTTCCAGATCTCTTGCCTGAATGAACTATTCCCTCCAAAGCCCCGAATCTGAAGACTCAACCACCCCCTCCCTTGCCCTGGGGCATCTTCTCCTCAGCATCTTTGTGCCAGTTCAGAGGCTGCCTTGACCCTTGCTGGAAGCTGTGGTCAATGGTGGCTTCTTGACCTCCCATCCCCAAAGGGACAAGTGGTTTTCCTACAGGTAGTGCCCTTCTTGGAAGGTGGCTGGGTACTAAGGAACCCAGATCCCCAACTCTGAGCCTGACCGATGTTCTGAATCAGGATCTTGTGAGGGTAAGGCCCACGGTGACAGGTACCATTTGCTTTGTCCAGTGCGGCGACCCCAGCGCCTAGCACTTTGCTTGGTTCCCAAGAGGTGAGTGAATGAATGAATGAATAAATGAATCAGAAACAGCTCATGGAACTTTGGAGTCCCAAGGGCTTGTGCCAGGAACACTTCCCCACCCTCATGCTTGTCACGTTGACCTCACCGATGACACTCACAGTGCCCATGGGGCGTGGAGGTGAGACATGAGGCCACAATTGTCGTTGGAGACCCATAGCATGGGAGAGACATCCACCTGACAACCCACACAATTGTCCCGCAAGGGATGAATGGAGGGATGAACTGTGGGCTGGAGAAAAAGCAGTGGGCCCCCTTTCCTTCCCTCCTGCAACCCCGCTTCCAGACATCAGGGAACAAGGGGGAGCTGGGGTAAATTTTGAAAGAGAAGGATTTGAACTCATTACCTTTAAGAGCAATAGATCTGGGATGAATGGGGATTGAGCCCCGTATTTGGAGATGAGAAGGAGGAAACAATACATAAAAGAAGCTCAGCGTGGTTACAGTTCACGGATACATGAATGTTTTTAGCATGCATAGCATGTTAGCATAAACACACCTGTGCAGAAAATGCATACAGAGCAAGCCTGGTATATGTTCTACAAGGAAGCAAGAATCAAAAAACCAGACAAGTTCATGAGAAAAGTCCCACTTGGGATAAACAATTACCACGGACTTGTTCTCACTCTATAGAACATGCTTTGCTCTCCTCTACCTTGAGGTTCTCTCTTCCTGGCGGTTCTCTCTTCCTGGGATGACAAGACTTCTCTCCCTGGAAAACTCCTATTCAGCTCTCAAAATTAATTTTCATCTCCCACCCCCAAAAAGACTGCTTTCCCCAAGGATGACCGTAGCACTCTGAACCTCTGCTATGGTTGTGTGTGTAATTTAACACTGTGGTTGAACGTGTTAGCCGTCTATCTACTTTACTTGACCGTGAGTTCCTGAAGGCCAGGATCCTTTCCTATTTATGTCCCTCCAGTATCTGGCATGAAGAAGTCCTCAATACAGGTTATTTTTTGGTTTTTTTGATTTAAAAAAATGCAAAAAGACTGTTATAAATCACGTCCAATTTGGACATCCAATAGGGACACGTCTCTCTATAACGAAGACCGAGTTTTCACAGAAAGTTGAAAAATACTCCCTGCATCCGACCTTCCAAGTTGTGGACCATGGTGAAGACCACATGTGAACGCTGGGTGAGAGCTACCCCATCATTCAGGAAGCCCTCTCAGAAAGCAGGGACGCTCACGGACGACTGGAAACTTATTTGCATCAAATAAGCACTCACTGGAGTGTTCAAAAACCAGCAGGCTCCAACTTGAACTTTCCAGAGAAATCATTGCTGTATACCCCACACTTGGTACGACGACACGGGCAGCCAAACCGAGAATCCCTTTGCCCCTTGATGAGAGACCCATGGGAACAGCCGGAGCTCCGGTCTCAGCAAGACCTCCAAAACTTTGTGATGATAAGCCACCCCCTCTCGGTTCCCTGCCAGGTGTCTCAGTGTTGCTACCTGAAAGAGCGGTAAGCAAGTGGAAATAACTGTGGGATTTATTGCCGTGAATTAACACCAAGGTGCTCATGGCTAATGTGGTGGTATTAAGGGCGTGGTGCAGCTTTTGGTTACCGACTGCCTCCTTTGCAGGGTTATAAACTCCAGAAGAGATGTCCCCTCCTGGCTGAAACTTGGCCACCGGTTCTTCCCTGCGGCTGGTGCCCGACCTGCTTGCTCATCAGCCTGCCGAGATCTACCTGCAGACACTGCTGGGGCCACGAGCTTCTGGAAGACTTGCCCATTGGAAGCCACTTCTGCTGTGACACTGGCATTCGCAGTCCCTAAAGCAAAGAATTAAAGAGTGAGATTGCCATGCTCTAGAGTCACCCAAAGAGCCACCAGGAGATTGCCCATGAAATGAACAAGGCTGTCGTTATAAGGCAGGTAGCTGCAGATGTGTTAACTCAAGAATGAATCTATTATTCTTGTGACTCAATTCTCCACCTTTCCAGCAAAAGCCCTCAAAGGATCGCTTCAGACGAGAGGATTTATTAGGGACTGGGTAGGGTGATGCATCTTTTATTTGGATTATGTTTCTAAGTTATAACGTTTCTTGTCCCTTGGGCAATTCTCACGTCCCACAGTGTTTTGCACTTTGCCCATTCTCTTGTCCATAAACAAACTATATCTCATTTTAACTTTCCTCCCTCCAGCAACCCTCTGACGTAGGCAACAGGAGGTATTAGCACTCTGATTTTACAGATAAAGAAATCGAGTTTCGGAAAAATTCAAATGACTTTCCCAGATTCACACGGCAGTGACCAGGTGCAAACCCAAATCATCTGATGCCAAGCCCAGTGCTCAGACTTTCCACCCGAGCATGTTCTTAAAAAAAAAAAAAGTCAGCATTTTTCTCCCACCTGGTCCCACTTCCTGCAAAGCGGACGGGCAAGAGGGTCGATGGTACTGAATTATGAATTTCCCTCTGGGAAAAGAAGTGTTGCTCAGTGAGCCGCGACTCTCTTCCACTTAAATTTAAGAGCAGCTCGGTTCAGTTGAGCTCAGATTTCCACTTGTTAGGGACCCAGGATGAAACGCCCTTCTGAACCCTGCCATCCAGGGTTCTGGATGAGAGAAAGAGAACCAAAGGCAGATGACTCCAAAGACCATTGCCAGATCCTACACCCCAATTAACCAAGAGCTATATAATAACGTAACCTTATCCCCCAGGTCCTCAAAAAGCAATAACGGGGTAAAAGGAACCAACAAATTAGTAACCCATTACCTACAGATTTTAATTAGCGATGGGAACTAGATCCAACGTGAACGCCTCCCTAGAAATTCTTCCTGTTCCAACCACCTGGCAGGGACAGTCACTCCGATCTGGGAGTGCTTTCAGGAAGCTAGCAACGACCAGCTCAACCTGCCGCATCCTCTAAGATGGAGAAAACAACCCTTGGATAAGCCACGGAAGCCCAGTTCATGACTCCAGCAAGGCTCAGAGACTCGTGGAAAAGGGGAAGGGTGTTGGTCACAGTTGCCTCTAATTTCTTAGCAAATTTTGGCTGAATCATGTAGAAACCAAAGACGGAGAGACACCTCATTTTCATACTTGGAGATTTAAGAGCTACTCTTCATTACCCACCTGAACAGAGTGTGTAAAGGGGTACTTGTGTTTAATTTTGAGATGAACTAAATATGCTTTATTTCGCAGTTGCTTCGCTACCTGTTTAGAGTTGCTTTGGCTCACATTTATGTCTTGTGTAGCCCTTGATCACGCATCAGCCATGCAATGGGAAAAGGGGCAGGTGGACTGAATATGAAGGATGCAGCACGGGATTGCACCCATGAAGCGCCTGCGTGGCATAAGGCCCTTGGTTCTTGCAGCCGTTTTCCTTGCTGACCAATGAAAGGAGGAAGAATTCGTTGTAGGGTCTCCTATGTCCAGGGAATTGTCTCCGTCACCGCCAGTCCTCAGGCCCCACCACAACTGCTGCTTCGCTGAGATGACTTGGCTGGCGATCCACTGGAAGCCCGTGGGTGCTCTCTCGGCCCCAGATCCGTTGGAGCAATCCACAAGGTGATGGGAAGCAGATATCCCTGCTTTTCCCTGGGACCTAATTGAGGGTAAGCCCAGGGTTGTCATCCATGTCACCAAAACTCGACTTCTTCCTTCTGCCCTTCTGGTCTTCCCCAAACCATCTACACCAACATCTACATCTTTTCACAGAAGGGTCAGGAAGATCTCAGAAAGCAACATTGGGAACTCCACCTTACTTATTTCCTTGTACCACCCAAGAGGAAGAGGTACCATAGAACTCAGGAAGGCAGGGGTCCCACATGGGTGCTCCCTTTTCCTGACCTGTCCATTTTCTCATTTTCCTCAAGAAATCCACTCTTCGACAGAGGAATGGATAAAGAAGATGTAGTACATATATGCCATGGAATACTACTCAGCCATAAGAAGGAACGAAATAGTGCCATTTGCAGAGACATGGATGGACCTAGAGACTGTCATACAGAGTGAAGTAAGTCAGAAAGAGAAAAACAAATATATAATATCACTTATATGTGGAATCTAGAAAAATGGTACAGGTGAACTTATTGGCAAAGCAGAAATAGAGTCACAGATGTAGAGAACAAACTCATGGTTACCAAGGAGGGAAAAGGGAGTGGGACAAATTGGGAGATTGGGATTGACATATACACACTACTGTATATAAAATAGATAAGTAATGAGGACCTACTGTTTAGCACAGGGAACTCTATTCAGTGCTCTGTGGTGAGCTAAATGGGAAGGAAATCTATCAATAAAAAAGAGTGGATATATGTATACGTATAATTGACTCACTTTGCTGTACAGCAGAAACTAACACAACATTGTAAAACAACTATACTCCAATAAAAATTAATTAAAGAAAAAAGAAATCCGCCCTCCCCCTCATTCCCTACTTACATCTTGCAAATTTAGCATTCTACTAGATGCTAATGGAGGATCTGTCTCATCGACATGTGTTTGGAAACGGAAGGAAATGAGTCCCAAGAGTTGGGAAGAAGGTAGGAACTCAAGTTCACGTTACATCTTCAATAGAAAGCTGAAGTTAATACACTTACAAGTTGCCTAAGAAGCAGGCTCTCCTCCTCGCAACCAACATCATTATTTTCTTCTTAGATACATCCCTTCTGGGTCTTAGATGAGGAAAACACATCCCTCCTAATAGTACAGCTTAGATTTTGTTCCTTTTGAAAACAATAATTCTGGAATTATTGTACTAAAATGTATTTGATTCCAGAGATTTACTTATATAATAAAAGTATATTATGAGTGGATGAAATTTACTCTTCCAGGTGGATGGTGACAGTTACAATCAGATAGTGCTGGTGACCTAGCCTTTCTTCAGTTTATCTCACTGCAAACTGATAATTCAGAGGTGGTTTTCCAGGGTCTTCTTTTCATGAACAAAGCTTGCCTTGAGCTCCTTCCCATGATGGGATGAAATATAAGTAAAGTTAATAATGGAAAGAACCCCGGAAGTTTCCCTTATTGTGTGATACGTATTACATGGCTGCAAAACGACAGCAAGCAAGACGTGAGTGTTTTAACAGGGGAGGTCAGCTGCTCACAGGACTTGATGGGAAAATTGGCCTTCTCGGTGGAGGAAGAATGCCTCTTCTCAGCGGAGCCCACAGATGTGGGAGGATGTGCATTTTTTACAAAATGGGATGCTCCCTTAGCCCGTCAGATTACTCAAATAACCCTTGTGACCGGTGGGTGACAGATCGTTCTCACATCTATAAACAGATATGAATAGATTACATAGAAGAGGCAAAATAAATCAAAATTGGTTGAACTTTTTCAACCAGTCATGAAAGAACACACAGAAAGCCCACGGGAATTTGATACTTCCCTCTGAAGAACTCCACCAGCAAACGCGATGCTTGCAAGACCAGTCGCTATTCCATGCATTCGTGTGATGTGTGTGTTATTTCAAAGCCCTTTCACACCTCTAACTTGTTAACATCACAGTCTATGAGTCTCACTGTGAGGACATTTGTATCTGTAGGTTTAAACTGATAAAATGGACAGCAAGGGTAACTTTTTCACGGTCACATGATCTAATTGAAGCTACGTCCAGGGTTGTCATCCATGTCACTGAAATTTGACTTCTTCCCCTCCTCCCCAACATAAGGTTCTGGTTAACTCCTGCCATCTGGGTCATTCCATTTCCAAGGAGAACAAGTGCTTTTCTTAAGCTAGACTAAAGGAAATAATAATCTAGAACTGCTTTGTCCTCTTGACCTTAAGGCACCCTTGTTAAGTGTTGACAAGCATTTGTCAGAATGAATGAATGAAAAAGAGAGGGTGCCCATCTCCCCCTCTTCCCTTTTCATGTCCTGTGGTTATTGCTCAGGTATTTCAGCCCCTGCTGTACCAGGGAACAGGATTAGACAGGTTAGCGAGGCATCAGATTTCACACTCTTCACTTTTTCACTTTTCTTCTCAGCACGTAGGCTTGAGAACTGACACCAAGACAGGAAGAGGGAAAGTGGCAGAGACAAAAAGGAAGATTAAAGGTTGATAGACAACTCAGAGAGATAGAGGGGAGAGTCAGAAAGTGGGGACGTAGAGACCCCAAGGGATTGCATGTAGCCAAGCAAATAGTATTTTGTGGTGGCCATGTCAGTGTTTGACCTGGAGACATCTGAAGCCTTAAAAAGGAGGGAGGGGATGAGGGATTCAGATAGAAGGCACACATGAGAAAAGTAAGTCTTATCAAAAGTGGGAGAATCAATACTGACTGTTAAATTCTGTGCATTCCAGTCCTTGATGAAAAATAGATATAGCATTTACTGAGATGACGATCTGTGTAAACTCCAATGGATAAAAAATAAATAAAGTTTTTTTAACTGTCTTGAGCTGTAGCAGGAGAGAATAGAGGAAAGGTGCCAGAAAAGATGGCTCATCAATCGTGAGGCTGATTTTAAAAGAGACCAAGAGATCCAGGAGTGCCTTAGAAGAGGGGACTCCATTTATTTCCTGGATAAGAGGCTGAGCCGACCTCCAATGGCCCACTTGAATTCTAAATTCCACAGCTGCCATGTGTAGGAGACAGGCTCCCAGCCGGCACTCAATCCCAAGGCAAGGTGAGGTTAAAAGCCGAAAGGACCTGCTGATTGTCAAGTTCGATTTCTTCAGTATGATGATCAAGAAGGGCACAAAATTTGGAGTCAGAGACTTGGGTTTACCTCCTGAATCTTACAATCACTGTGTGACTCTGGGTGAATCACTGGAAGTCTCTCTGAGCCCAGTGTTTCCATTGCGTATGACGTAAATGATCGTGCTCATCACAAAGTATCATTGTAAGTGTCATACTTGCAGAATAGGAGTAAAAGTACTCAGTGCCAGAAGATACTTTGTAAGTGTTGATATCATTCATCTTCGAGTGTCAAGACCCAAGGGGTAAATTAACGCTCACCTGGCTAGTTAATAAAATAGCCGAGACCATAACTTAGCTAATGCTTCTTGTGAGCTGAGAACCAGTGATTCAAGGGTGTTTATAAATGTTATAAAGTGGCGATTTATTGAGATGCTCCCTTTTGCCATCTGGATCGAGCCGCGAACAAACCAATTGCCAAGGCATTCGTTTTCTTCCCGCTCATCCTGAGGGTGCAGAGAAGGAGTGCTTCCCTCAGAGATCAACGTGGCAGCTTCCCAAGGGCCATGGGAACTTTCCATTCAGCTTGGCCATGAGGAAGCAGCAGTGGGCAGCCTGGGGAAGGCATGCCAGCACGCTCGCAGAAAGACTATCAAGGTCATAACAGAAATCTTCTGGGGTGCAGACAACCCCTATGGGGCCGAGAGGTGAGTACCATATTAGGAAGGAAAACGGGACAAGCCACAAGCAAAGGCACTCTTCTGCAGCTCCTCACGAGATTGCCTTGTGTTGCCTGCCCAGAATGCCAGCTAAGCCATAAATCCACCCATTGGGTGACTCCCAGCAACCTGTCCGTCCCTGCTGGGAAACAACACATCCGGCCCTTGACGGCACTCTTATGACTGCTTGGCTGACAAGTGGTATTTTAAGGAAAGAGAGAAAAAAACACCCTATTATTTTCCCTGGTAATTGACAACAAGTTTCTCATGAGTCATTTTATAGCGCTCAGGGTGTGCCGGGGTTTGATTTAACTTCTCTTTACAGGAGCCTCAAACTTGCCGTCCAAACACTGTTTTGAATGGAATGAAACGTGCTTCACACATCCGTGTGGATCCTGTCAAAGCTTTCATTGAAATAGCCTGATCCCCTGCATCAGTAAAGGCCTATTTCATAGTTTCCTCTCTCAAATTTTACTTTGGGGAAGAGAAAACATCTCAAATTGGGGATCCTGAAAGATTTTAATGACTATATCAACTCAAGTTGTTAAATCTCAAATCTGGTCTACATATATATTTTTTTCTTCTTCCTCTCCTAGTATCCTTATATCCATCAATGAAATCATTTTCTATGATTCCCCACCCCTTCTTTCCTTTCTCTTGGGTACTTGCTTTTGAAAACACAGAACTTCTTCCTTCTCTTTTCCACTTCCCATGGGCACTAAGTAACGAAGATGTGTCCTTTCTTCTTTGAAATCTCTTTTATCCACACGTTCCTTTCCCTTTCTATTTGCTACCGATGTAGATGAGCTCTTACCCCTTGCAGGTGGATCGCCAGCCTTCTAACTCCCGGACACTATTCACTCTTCCTGGAGTATTTCTCATACCAGGCAGAACCACGAGAGTTACTGCAAACGAAATTAAAATAAACTAAAACAAACAGATGCTCGGGATGCTGTGTATTTACCAAGTCCCCCAGGTAAACCTGATGTTCTGTCATGGCGCAAAAACACTACCCCATTTGCTCTTGGTGGCAAGGAGGTCTCTGTGATCACAGCATCTCCTGGGACACGTTCTTAACCTCCTCGTCAGCCACAAGGAGCCACATCTGTTGCCTGCTTACCGTGTGCCAGGTATATATCTCCTCAGCGTTTGCTGCCAACGCGATTAAGGAGTACCGTTACACACACTTCATGGAAGAGAAACCTTCTGCCATCAACATCTAAAACCTCAACAGAAGTGACTTCCCATCTTCCCCATGAGCGTGGACATTAGGGAAGACAAACAACATTTGAGTGCGTTAAAATCTAAACCTGCATAGACATCGTTCTCTTTACTTATTTGAACATCAGTGGAAATCATCAAATCGTTGCGAACAGCAAGTGAGAAGTGAGGGAAAGGCGTGTCTCTTTTGGACAGAACTGGAGGTAGCAGGCAGAGAAGAAAAATGGAAAGGCTGAGACAAACAAGTAACTGCCCGTTTAGGACATGGGCACTGCCCACTGGTGCACTGGGACCAGTGGTCAATGTCAACCTCAACATCAACTGAGTAGCTTGGCCTCGTTTTACGTTTTAAAGAAAAGCCTTAGGGATCGGCCCCCTAACCCAGGCTGTTTGGGCAGGGACTTGTGCAAACTCCATCTTCCATGGAGTAAAGTTCTTGGACCCCTCCCCAGTTTCCTCCAATAATGCTGTCCACCTTCACGTCGGCTCCGTCAAGCCCTTGCTAATCCCAGCAGAGTCCTCTCCCTGCACTTGCCTCCCCTGTCACCTGGGCCCCAAGAAAAGCAAAATCAGGCAAGGGGGGTGGCAGGATTACCGCAAATGAAGTTAGAGCTAATCCCAGGCAAGGGTCTTTTATCCAGGAAAAGTCTCCATCAGGCCGTCATCACAGCCCTCCACAATCTCCTCTTAATAACTCGCATGCCGGAATGTTGCAAAGATTAAACCTTTGGAGGAATGTGATGCTTTGTAGCCCTGACATGGAGTGCTCTGAGCCCGGGGAAGGGGGGGCACGTGGAGGGCGAGACAAAAATGAACAGACGCTGCAATCTTTCTGCTAAGAGCCTTTGTTCAGCCGGCACATTATTTGGTGATCTAGTTGAGGCATAATAATGCACTTTATCTGTTCAGTTTATTATGTGTGTGTGTGTCATAGGTGTACATGCACATTACTGGCTATAAAATATATATATATATATATATGGACCAGAAAGAGAGAGAAGAGAGAATGTAAATGCCTGTGACTCAGTGAGAGTTTGCTTTCTCTTAGGCAAGCTGGCCTCTGGCACCCTAATTGCCACTAGCATCTCAAACCCAGCAGTGATTTTCGAGAAGAGGTCATTTCATAAAGTAGAAATAACTTTTTAAAAATAAAAAATGACTGCGTTAATTCTCGCGTTCCAGAGCTTGAACAAAGAACAAGCAAAACGACTTTCCTTGACCTCTAGTTTATTTTCTGGAAGTTGCAGTGGAGGAGAGAAAAATAGGATAAGAAAATGTCCAGGATATTACTGAAGAAATGACATGACTGCATGTTCACTTCTTGTTTGCCAACCGACTATAGCAAATTTGCAGATTCTTATGTTTTCTGGAACATGTTCTTTAGTAATGAAATTTTCATGGAGGGGCTTCAATTGTGGAATTTTAAAAAGAACTTTGGGGTTAAAGAAACCTGGATTCAAATCTTGCCTCTGCCCCTCGGGAGCTGTGTGACCTTGTGTAACCCTCTTTGGTTCTTGGTTAGCTCGTTTTTAAAATGGAATAGCAATACCTACCTTGGAAGTTTCGTGTAGAGTGAAGGTCGTGTATGCACCCAGTACACTGCACAGAGTGTTATCATTTCATATTTACAAGTATGCACCTGGGGAGTGATTTTGTTCCAGCCGCTGAGACAGTCCCTCCTACCTTCTGAAAAATAGATGGGACAACAACTGTGGCAAGGGGATAAGATGCTGAAGGTGATTGGCTCTCTCTGACTGCCTTTGAGAAGCCATCCTAACCCCTTGCAGTGCCCAAGAAAGAAAGACAACGAATTCTAGTCCATCAAGCTTCCCCAGAGCCTCAGAGTACACGTCATATCCTAGTAATGTAATTCTCTTACGAGAGCAGATGGACATCAAAATTAGTTAATTTAGACTTCCCTAAGAAAAATGGGGAGACATGCACAAAGCATCTTCAGGACCATTTGTTGCCTCTGGGTGAACTCACTACTTACAGGACGTAGTTTAGAGCCCTGGATTCATGTAGGGCCAAGGCTGCGCTCTGTCACTTGACCATCTGAGTCACTCCCAGTCATCATAAGTTGGATCGCTACAGCCACACATTCACTCACTCGTTCACTCAGCCACTGTTTGTCTGCCTTAAGAATACTCGAGGGAGTTATGATACGTGCAAAGGAGACGTGACAGAAGGACACATCTGCTTGGAGACCACATCTTAAAACAACCATAGACAATTTTGACAAGACTTAAAAAATGTATCCTGGGCCTTTCTTGCTGCCTTCAGCTGTTTTGACATCCCTGGAGATCATCAAAGACAGGAGGAGACAGGTAGAAGTGAAACGCACATTTTTATTAAGCAGCATTAGAGGTACTAAGAGGATAAGAAAGCAAGGATCAAAACCAAAAGAAACATCCTGTTTAACACACGGTCGTTGCCTTCAAGAGATATTTCATCTGGAATAGAGAAAAAACTGGGCATAGGTATATGAAGAAATCGTCATTTAATGTACCAATTCACGAAAAGTCAAAGCACTCTTCTTTCAACTTTTCTGAGGGTTCAAAATTTAAAAAAAAATAAAAATAAAGACGTTACATTCATTTTCATATCAGTGTCTCAAACAAAATCTGTATTATTGGAAGAGTTTAATACAGGAAACAGTTGTCCTAACCTGAAATGCAGAGGAAACTATCTGTGAGGGAAAAAGGACTTGGGTTGAGTCTTTTGAGATAAGTCATAAATCTCCTGATTGTTGATGAGATAAGTAACTTTTATCTCTCAAGTACATAGGCTATGCAGACACTCTGCTACGTGCTTTATCAAAACTGCCCCGTGAACATCATCATCATTTCCCTAACATCAATAGCAATAAGTCAGATTGATAGCTCATCAGTACCATGTGATTGTTTTTGAGGTAGATTAATGATTATGAAATACAATTACTGGCCTCAAGAAATTTCTGGACAGGAGAAATAGTGAATGTTTTAATAGATAGTGTAAAAGGTGTGAGCTTTAATTCTCACCTGCTCCTCAGTGAATTCCTTTTTTAAGTTTGGGGAGACTTCTTTTTTATTGTGGTAAGAACACTTAGCATGAGATCTACCCTCTTGATTTAGCCAACGTAAAAGAGGTCTTTAATATTTTCATTTTCACCACAAGAACTTAACATGGGCATTAAAAAGTGCTGCTTTTAGAAGTAGAGAATGGACTTGAGGACACAGGGAGGGGGAAGGGTAAGCTGGGATGAAGTGAGAGAGTGGCATGGACATATATACACTACCAAATGTAAAATAGATAGCTAGTGGGAAGCAGCCGCATAGCACAGGGAGATCAACTCGGTGCTTTGTGACCACCTAGAGGGGTGGGATAGGGAGGGTGGGAGGGAGACACAAGAAGGAGGAGATATGGGGATATATGTATTTGTATAGCTGATTCACTTTGTTATACAGCAGAAACTAACACAACAACGTAAAACAATTATACTCCAGTAAAGATGTTAAAAAAAATAGATTATGCCCAGAAACTAAAAAAAAAAAAAAAAAAAGTACTGCTTTTAAAGTTAAGGGCCATATTTAACTGGTGGCTTTGCAATGAAAGAATATAAAAAGTGGCCAAAAAAAAAAAACTGCCCTGTGTGATCCTCATAATAATAACCCAGGTTAGTTTTGCTATCCCATTTGACAGAGGAGAAAACTGAGGCTCGGAGGCATTAAGTCCAAGGTCTTAGGGCAAGTGAGGGTGGGAAGGCTAGGATCTGAACCTGGTATTGAGCAAATCCAAGGTCAATGCTCATTTCCCTCATTTCTCTGAGAAGCAGGATTTAGATAAGTCAGAAAATATGTCAGGCAAAGAGACCATTTTGCACCAGCATGGTGACAAAAATATCCATGGCTTTGAGGAACAGAAAAGGTTGGCTGTAGCAAGGATCACTAGCTGTTCCTACCTGTTTGCTTTAGTAAGAAAACCCTGAGTCTTAGCTGGGTTAAGGCCCCCCAGCAATAAACATACATTTCCCAGTCTCCTTTGCACCTGTGTATGGTCACGTGACTCAGTTGTGACCAATGAGATTTCAGTGGAAACCATCCAATTTCCAGAAAATGTCCTCAAAGGAAAAAACTGTATCCTTCACTCCTTCCTCCTCTCTGGCTGGACTGTGGGTTTGACAGTTGGATCTGAAATGGCTAATCGTTATCCTGGGTGACCTTGGCACTGTAGGTCACACAAGGGAGAGCAGCAGGACAGAAGCAGCCTGGGCCTCTAGGCACTTGGTGGAGCAGAACCGACATTCCTGTCCTGGGCTGCCTAGACTGGGTCTTTGAAATGAGAGAGAAATAAGCCTCTGAGTAGTTTAAGTCTCTGTTATTTGGGGTTACCCCGTTACTGACAATGAACTTAATCCTAATTAGAACATAGTCTAATTTGACTTGAGCCAAGCGTTTCTGCAGGTGATCAGTGGAAGAGCAGTTTGGAAAGACACTGAGATGACGGAGAACTTCTCGAGTCAAGTTAAGGCTTGTGTCACTCGTCTTGTAGGCTTTCCAGGCAGACAAATATAATAAAAGTGGCATTTCCAGAAGAATAGATACTTTGGCTGGGTTGTGTAGAGTGTCCTAGCTTGGAGAATTAATGAAAGAATTTAAAGCCTTTGGGAAATCGCTCCAATAAGCCAGTTGTGAGGTGTTCAGGGCCTCATAAAGGGATGGGGCCAAGGGGTCAGGAACTGAAGCTGTAGGATTTGATACAAAGTTGATATTGAGGGTCAGACTACAGAGTCATCAAAGATAACTGAGATTTCTCTTGGGGGGCCGTGGTACCTCAGCAAAAACAGAGAAATCAGAAGGTGAAAGGACAAGCAAAGAGGGACAGAGACTTCTATTTTAGGCTTGTGGAAATCATGACAAGACATCCAGAGATACAGCTGGGTGGCCATGCCTACAGCTCGTTAGAGGAAAAGTCTGAACAACGGTCAGCATAAAGGATAGAGCTGAAATTGTGACAGTAGATGAGTTTTTCAAGGAACGTGATATGGAAATCAGACCAAAATCATAGGTATAAGGACGGAAAAAGAGGCAGCAGAGACAGAAGTGGGGAGTCAAGAGGGAAGCAGTGAATAGGTGTGATATACTGTCTTAGACACTAAGGAAAAAGCTTCCATCAACGACGCAATGTGCCAGAAAAGAAAGAGAAGCCCCAGTGGGAAAAGATGGTTGAAGGTGACAATGAAGAGGTAGGTTATTGCTGACCTTTGAGTGACAGTGTCAATAGACAGCTAGGAGTGGAAGCCTAGTTTTAGGGGATTGAAGGACGAATGTCTTACAGGGGAAGGGAGGTACATTGGAGAAACTTGCCTGTGAATTGAAGAAAGAAAAAGGAGCCAGAACATCAGGTTAAAAGGACTGTGGTGTCAAAGTCTTTATTGGGAGAGGGGATGCCCGTATGGATTGGTTAACAGTGATATAAACTGGGAGGAACCACCTCTCTAAGCCTCGGTAGCTTCGTGTGTCAAATGAAAGTAGAAATATCTACCATGTGGGATCGCAGCGAAGATAAATTAACATCTATGAAAAATACACAGCACAGAGGTAGTAGTTATCCATCAAAGGTCTACTTATTCCTGAATGGCTTCAGATGATTTCTTTCATTTCATCATGTATGTTTAGACCCAGCTAATTGGCCCTCACATGAGTCCTTGTGTTTCTGGAGATCAGAGGAGAGCTCGTCATAACCTCCATACCAAACATTTAAAGAAACAGTCCATTGCACCTGTCCCTTGGGACCTTACAGGGTCCAACAGATGTTGAGGTTGTGTTAGGGAGGAAGGAACCCTCAAAGGCGGTGGCTCAAACAATTCCTATTGGTCTACAGCACCCGAGGAGCATACAGAGGTATAGGAATACCCAAGGCAATCGCTTGACCACGTGCTAAGCCAAAGCACACTTCATTTCACCGAATCCATCCTATGAAATGGATACAATAATATTCTCCATCTCATAACTGAGAAATCTGAGACTCCGAGAAGTTTAACAAGTGGTCATCTGTTGCAGAGCTCACGCGAGGGAGAGAGGGGTTTTGAGCTCATTCGGAATCTAGAACCCATGAGTTCTACCATCATTCTATGGACGTTTTTTGGTGTAGGTGTTTTGAGACCTGGAAGCTTATCTAGCGCTCTTTCTGCTTCCATGAGCATCTTCCCGGGAGGAGTCAGCACTGGGTCACAGGATGACAGTGATACTAGCTAGCACAGTTATGGTCAAGGGCAGCCAGAATGAAGGATGAGCCTGTTCTCAAACAGGAAGAGGTCAAGGGGAGGTCAGTGACTCAAGTACCAGAGACGGCAGAACCCTGTCACCTTTTTCATCCAGAATTGGACCAGATCCACAGGCCATAGCTTGAACTTCCAAACAGTCTGGCGAATCATGACAAATTTTATGCCTTCCCCAAGGGCCCTTCAGCCACCCAAAGCCACTACGCCATGGAGACAGAGACAGCTCGGACCTTCACACACCACAGTCATTGTGGGAGAGGCCGGCCCCCCAAATAACTCCACACCCAACTCAGACACCTCCAAATAGCTATTCTCTAAAGCACGCCCGAGACTGTTACCTCTCTAAATGAAGTAAGCTAAAAGATGAAAGACCAAGGTGATCATTTTAGTCCGGCTTATGCATAATTATGCATTCATCTGTCAGAGCTTTAATTACCCAGAGATAAAGGTACCATTAGCGTTTGGGGGAAAAACTGGCTCCAGCAAAATGCATTTCTTTTGTCTCCCAGCCAGGGACAACGAACTTTTATCCTGGGAAGGGCTTAGAAGGGAGACTCCAACCTAAACCATAAAAGGCCCTCAGCCATAAAAGGTGATGCCACTGAGATGGGCACAGCATTCTTGGGAGATGTTGTATGACCAGGAAGCCCAGAAGAGCGTCCGAGGCAAGGGCATCCCTTGAATGATGGAGAATGAGAAACGTCAGGGACGAAAATGGAGGCGTGGAAGAAAGAGGGAAGGGAAAACTTTGGAGCCTTATGTAAAGCATCCCCCTGCTACTCCCTGGCACGACCTGCAGAATCCGGGGTTCCACTCAAGACTTACAGAATCAGAATCTGTATCTTCCATGAGCCCCAGGTGGCTTATATGTTCATTAAAGTGTGAGACGTGTTGCTTTAGGGATCCTCATACCTCAAGACAACATGCCTACTGCTCATTATTAGAAACAAGGAGGTGGGCTTTGCTCATCTCTCCTATTTATCTGAGTGTGTTAAAGAGGAAAACTAGAGGCAGAAATGTGTGTGTGCGTCTAAGGAGCGCTTTTCTTTTCTTTTTTAAACATCTGGCAGGAGGAATAGATTTTTCCCTTCCACTGTTGCTCTAAAAGGTAAACATAATTGAATGGGGGCAAAGTAGGGCCGGAAGTAAAGACCATAAAACACACACGATGTCAAATTGACGTGATTAATAAAGCTGAGAGGCAAAGCATCCCCGGGTGTGATGTGAGATGCGACAGACAGGTCAGGGCAAACGCTAGAGAATCAATTTCAGGGCCTCTCGCCTTAGGGCTGGGACAGGCAGCAACAGAGAGAAAACCATTTCACAATGAGGAGAAGAGGAAACTGGCAAGAAAGAAACCTCAGAAGAGCGGGGGATGGGGTGAGAAGGGATCATGTGGGGAGACAAATGCCTTGGGTGGCGAGGTTATAGGTGCAGCGGGACTTTAGTGCAGCATCGAGACCACACCCACAAGATCGGATTAACAGACCGCAAACACCAGGCATCCAGCCCGGGGTTTTGAATAATTAGCCAAAGTTCTAAGGTCTGAGAACAGATTTGCCTTCTAATCCCAATGCTGCTACTTATTAGAAATGTAAATCTGGAGGAAATGTAAATTTTCTCATTGATCCTCAACTTCCTGATCTGTGAAATGGGGGTCATTCTATCAACCTCAGAGAGTTGTAAAGATGAAGTGAGATAATGCATGTTAAACCTTAGCCCAAGTCACAAAGCCACGCCCAGCTTCAAGGGGCTGGAAAAATATTACAGACTTCTTGAAGGGAGAAGCCATTTTTTCTGATTTATACAGGATATAAATGCATTTATAAACAAACAAACAAACAAAAACCCCAAATCCTTAGTACAATGCCTGGTACGTATCACACTCTCGAAAAGATAGCTATTATCCTTTATTCTTTTCCCAGCAGTATTCCCAGCATTACCAATTTCCCAGCAAATTTCTTCTCTTGGCCCTGACCTTAGTCTGTGCTCTGAAAGAGGGATGAGAAATGATTCAATTGCTTTTATAAGCACTGTCCTGTGCTCTCAAAGTATGATCACTTATCCCATTCATTCACTCTTTCAACAATACCGATAGCTTAATGTATTAACCAACTCGGTTTCACCCGTCGGCATCAAAGCATCAACGGGAAGAACAATGAAAACGCACAAAACCAGGCAAGCACCTGGTATCTGCTTGAACCCATGCACCTGCATTTTCTAAATTCTCCTTAAATTACCCAATTTGAGGGTGCCGTCTGTTCCTGCCAGAGCCTTGAATGATACAGAGGTAGTTACTAATACGATCCCCATTTTACAGGTGAGGAAACGGAAGCTTGGAAGTTTCAAGCTTATGCGTTTGAAGGCTCTTTCAAGGCTCTCAAGAAGTGCGGGAAAGGGTTTGAGTCAAATTCCTGGGCCTCCTGGAAGTAAATCTATGCTCTCGGGAATGACTCTAGTAGGAGGTGAGCAGCTCTGCAGTTCCTGCATTCCACGGACCATCCCCCTTCTCACCCTGTCCCTCTGATGAGGGGACACCGTGCCGAGGAAGCCAGGCTCGGTCACTCCTCGAGTGACTTTTCTGCACCGCAGTGCGATCTGCGTCCCAGACCAGATCTGCCACACACGCACACACACCTGTGTTTTGTCCAGATGATGGTGGAACGAGAAGGCAGGTGTAGCCTCACAGACCCCCTCTTAGGAGGCAGAGTGGAAGGTGGGGAGGCTTCGAGAGCAAGGCTCAGCGGCTGAGTCACGGGTGCCTTTGTCAGACACTGTCGGCCCGATAAAGGCCCTTCCAGAAGTGCTGAGGTGCCGTCAGCAGCCACGAGGCTCTGAGGTCAGACGCACCTGGATTTGAATCCCTAGTCTACCTCTTATTGGGCGTGACCCCTTGGCCTCAGTGGAGTGGCCTCTCGAAGCTCCAGTTTCCTTGCCTATAAAATGGGGATCATGTGAGTAACTACCTCTGTATCATTCAATGTTCCGGCAGGAACAGACGGCACCCTCAAATTGGGTAATTTAAGGAGAATTTAATAAAGGAACTACTTTATTAGTGGGCAGAGTGTAGGGAAGTATCGGAGTGGGGGATAGTCTAATACCCTAGGGCTGGAAAGAGTAGGGGCCCGTCGTCCAGGATGGGAGAGCAAGATATCAGAAGAACAGCGACGCGACTTAGTAGTACCTATGAACTCTGATGAGAGACGCAGCCCACAAGGTACCCCTGGGAGGCAGGGCTCAGCGCGATTTCCTCTCCTCCCCTCTTGCTGAGCCCACCTGGAGGCCAAGGGCAAGGCTGCCTATTGCTGATGTCCCTAAAGCTCAGCCTCGTGGAGGCACAGAGCAGGACACAAAAGAGTAGAGAGTGGATCTGAAGAGGAGGACGGAAAACAGCCAGCACAGTCCAGCTGGGTCATCGTAGGACTCGAATGAGATCAGACACATAAAGTGCCCGGTACACGTGAGCACGTGACAATGCTAATTCCAGCCATGACCCTTTTCTTTTACCAGTGAGGAAAGTGACATTTAAGAAGTTTCAAAACTTTTTAAAAGTTAGACGGAACTGGGACTCTTACTGGTCATCAGTCCAAAGCTCCTCGAAAGCTACCTCCCAGGTATGGATAGCACGGCAGTGACAAGGGGGCTTCTCCGTGCAGGTGGAGGGGACACCTAGAAGAAAAATCTCACGCTGTCAATAAAATTGGTCACCTACCCACCCTTTGTAGCATCTCCTATTAGGTTTTGGAAGGAATGAATAGGAAACCTCACCATCTAAAGTATTTATGGCATAAAGAAAGGATTTGGGCTAGACATAAGGAGTCGACGAGGATACAAAAAGCAATATCTGCAAAATGCAGGTCTGCCTGGGTCTGAGCAGGTTTAGAGCTAAGCGTAGTCAATGCAGGACCAACACTCCTGTGTACCCATGAGCCCCTAAGCATAGTCAATGCAGGACCCATGAGCCCCTGAGCGTAGTCAGTGCAGGACCCATGAGCCCCTGAGCGTAGTCAATGCAGGACCAGCACGTCTGTGTACCCACGAGCCCCATGCTGGCAGACCTAGGTGGCTGGTCAGGATTTGCCCACAGAGTCGTCTGGAACTTGACTGGATGGTAGCAGTTGGCCATGATCCACCCATCAATTGAGGGTGGCTGTAAGCCCCACCTGCTCAGGGAGAAATGGTGTGTTCAGCTAGCCCGCTAGAATCTCAGAGCATCTGGGGTCTGCCTTGCTTAAACTCCCAATTTTAGTCCAATGATGCTTACATCTTGCACTAAAGTGTCATTTTGGAAATGATCTCCTAGAAATGACCCTATGGGCACCACAACTCCTGCCAGGTCATACACTCATCTCCTACCCCTTCTGAAAACAAGAAATCACCCCACTGCTATCTAACTTGTCCCTCTGTTAAGATCCCACTGAATACCCAGTGCTAACCCAGAACCTAGCAAGGTGATTGATTCATCTCCTGATGATAAATCTGTTCTAGACCCAGAGTCATTTCTACGGAATCTTGACTTTAAATATTCTACTTCTACTTTCTCGGGCCATCCATGAAATACCCTAAAGGATACTGTTTCTGCGGTCAGCTCCCTCTGCCCTGGCTTCCACTTCCACCGTCAGTCTATAAACAACTCTGTACCTGGCCGTGAACCACAACCCACTGTATCCTCAGAAGGAAAAGCATCAACGGATTGCAAAAACCTTGGCCTCATTTGCAAACCCCTATAGCACTTACTCATACCCAAATTGTTTCATCCAGAGTGCATCTAATAGGCAAACAGAGGAGTTGAAACAATTCCTCATTAGGGTCAACCTCAGGTAGCACCAGAACCAGTAATCCTCAGGGAGGGCCACAAACATGTGCTCCATCTGGACCCGCTGGGTGAGATTGCCCAACCTTTACACAGCCACCAGCTTGTTCAACGAGCCAGCAAGCAACTCAACCCCTGGGTGCATCTAGACTGAGTTTATCCCATGACAGCTTGGTTTTCCAATGGACTTCTGAAAAGTGCAATTTGAAAATAAGAGAGCTACAGCTTGGTCTCGGGAACAAATTCAAGCAAAAGCATGCATTCTTAAATGGATGCTTAAAACTTCAAGATGCCCTACGTGTCAGACCTCTAATTATAAACATTTCTGAAAACCTGAGTTTTAATTCAGTTCCCCAATTCTTTTCTTAGAGGAAAAATGCAGATGCCACTTAGTACTTCTCCACTGGCTTTTGATTTTTTTTTTTTTTGTGGTACGCGGGCCTCTCACTGCTGTGGTCTCTCCCGTTGCGGAGCACAGGCTCTGGACACGCAGGCTCAGTGGCCATGGCTCACGGGCCCAGCCGCTCCGCGGCATGTGGGATCTTCCCGGACCGGGGCACGAACCCGTGTCCCCTGCATCGGCAGGCGGACTCTCACCACTGCGCCACCAGGGAAGCCCTGGCTTTTGATTTTTTAGGACCAATGTTCAAAACCACGGAAGGCAGCCTGCAGATTGGTTCATCCAGAAACTTGGTGAGAAGACAAACGTGAACTTCCAGGTTTAGAGATTTCCGGTAGCTTTCTCAGCCTGTTTCTGCATTTGTAAAATGGGGCCAATTACACGGCCTGTCTCGTTAAGGAGGCTTGAGGAGTCAGCTAGATAATTCATAACACTCTGAGTCTAACAGACTGTAGCATTCAATAAATTTTAAAAGCAAACAGGAAAGGGACTTCCCTGGCAGTCCAGTGGTTAAGACTTCACCTTCCAATGCAGGGGGTGCAGGTTCGATCCCTGGTCGGGGAGCTAAGATCCTACGTGCCTCACAGCCAAAAAACCAAAACATAAAAAACAGAAACAATATTGTAACAAATTCAATAAAGACTTTAAAAAGAGTCCACATCAAAAAAATCTTAAAAAAAAAGAAAAAGCAAACAGGAAAAAAATGCCTGAACCCTCCTCTTTTCCTTCCACCCCTAAAGCAAGTTAAACACCAGAATGGTTTGCTTCCAGGCAGGAATAGAAAAACTGTCCATCCTAGAGGCATTTTAAATGAGATAGGCATTTCACCTCATTGATATAGATGCAAAAAGGGGTGGAGTGAGGTGTGAGGGACAGGCCGATTTGACCAGGGGCCTGGGAGGAGAGGGAGGGGAGGTACCATTTTCGTAGCTATATGGCGGTCAGATGAGGTTTGACTCAACATCTCTTAACTAGTGAGATGCTGACTCAGTTGATGAAGAATGGAAACAGTGACTAGGAAAAAATGAATCCCATTAGGCCACCTCCTCTTGCGTGCTGGCTCCAGAGCTAAAGGCATCACAGGCTTCCAATAACTATGAACTAATAATCAAATTGAAAAGTGAGGAAATCATTGTTCTTCCCAACCTGGCTGCCCGCCCAACTGCTGCTCTGAGGGTGATGAGCCGCTTTTTATCTGACAGTAGATCTCCCCTTTGCCCGGAGAAACTGTTAGGAAGCCCATCCGGCTGGAAGACTTTTCTCAGCAGTGTTTGCTTGGACCGTATCCTTTCTTTCCCAGCACAATCCTCACACCACACCCCAGGGAAACTCACCCTTGGCTTTTTTTTTTTTTTTTTAAATAAACAACTAGATTTGTTCCAGTTTCCTTAAGGATCTAAGTATAAAGAGTCTACTTTTGGCAAGTCTATATTGCCAAGACCGGAGTTATATTAAAATCGATCAGAGCCCAGGAAAGACCAGAGGAGAGGTTCCACTAGTTCTTTAAACTAGGAGAGCCCTGGGGGTTCCATATTGACACAGACTTGGAGCTGGAAAGCACTCTCTTGTCTGCAGTGGATTTATTCCATCTCTGCCTAGCATCCCCTTGTCTCCTTCTGTTAGGTCCCCTCATTTTTCCTGTGAAGTTGCTGACTCAATACTCTAAACAGCCAAAGGGGGTTGTTTTCAGAGATGGCAAAAAAGTTGAGTTTCTCAAAGGAGCAGGGGTCAATGTATATTAAAGGTGATTCTAGAAACTCTTGGTTTCTTAGGCGTTTCTATGCCACAGAAGCTACTAAAATACAAAAAAAAAAAAAAAAGAATTTCTGACAAGGGCATTTCATTGATAAAGAAGAAATATGACCTAAGCAACTTTAGAGTCCAAAAAAAAGGATGTCCACACATCTCCAAAACGCTAAGTGGATCTC
Source organism: Stenella coeruleoalba (assembly GCF_951394435.1). NCBI lineage: Eukaryota > Metazoa > Chordata > Mammalia > Artiodactyla > Delphinidae > Stenella > Stenella coeruleoalba. The sequence continues at coordinate 56,449,090 of NC_137165.1, read as the reverse complement.
AAAAGGAGAGGTATGAAGGTGCAATGCACTTTACACAGGAATCCCCAAGGATATCCTCTGATGAGCGCCTTAAATGTATTTAAAAATTTCCCACTTCAAATGTTCCACATCTATACACACGGACGTCCAGGTACCTGTCTATGGCCAAAGTAAGGCTCACATCTGTAGACACTGTAACTTTTCAGATGTTTTATCTTTGGAAAAGAATATCCTATCGTTATCCCAATCAGTAAGAGAGTAGAAATTATATTCCCCAGACACTGGGAGGAAGTGCAGAGTGAAGTCCAGGCTCCACCAAATTCTCCGAATGGCAGCTGTGGATTCCCTCCCCAGTGTCCACCTTTGTGGCGCTCGCAGAACCTGGAAAATGAGATTTCTGATGCTGCTTAAAGATTGCCCACACATCTTTAGAAGATGAGCTCCAGAAATCCCTATAGCTGTATTTACTGGACCAATTTTTGGCGCACAGGTAAGCTTGACGCTTCAAGCATGCAGCCTCAAAGTCCAAGTCAGAAAAGCAAGAAAATAAAACAGCCAGGGGAGTCCAAGAGACTCACTGTTTTATAGATAAGCTCTTGGAGGTTTCTAGTGTCAACCCCTAGAGGCGATAGGGGATGTGAAATTGTTTTCTGCATCTGCTCTGGGACTCTCTGGAGGAAGCTCGTTTTGATGTTCCAGGGTCCTGCTGGTGTATGATCCTGGGGCACTAGGTAGACAATGGCTCAAATTCTGGCTAAACAGACAAAAGGCAACTTAGGTGTCACTGGATAGGACCAAGAGTCATCAACCCACCCTCCAGTTATTGATAAAACTCAAGGACCCCAGAATGCCTTGGGCTGACACCTTAAGATGAATTTTCACTGACAATTTCATAGCCAATATATCCAAAGGTAAGAAATCTCTTATAAAAGGAGTCAATTAATCCAGCTCAACTGTTCTTTACCTTAGGCTAGTGTTGAGAGAGGAAAGAGAAAAAGAAGAAGAAAGGAAGCTATCCCATAATATCCATCCTCAGTCCTCTGAGCCAGTTTACCTAAACGTTGCCACGGTGATGTGTATATGAGTCCGTCTTCACTCTGAACCACAATCGCTGACTTGACAGAGAACACCCGTCTGGACTCCACGGTCAGGTAACAGCCAGGGAGCGCGGTGGCACAACTGCATTCAGGTTCAGGCCTGAGAGTTCAGCTCGCTACAAGAAGTCATGAGGTTTTTGCGTTTTGTTTGTTTATCTCTCTGTATCCCCCATCCTCTTTTCATCTGTTCCTCACCTTTGCAGGGAGAGAGGAAGAACAGGCTTCTTCTGACCCATGAATCCAGTCTCCCCGGCCGTCAGAGCAGGGACAGAGCGTCAGAACTGCCAGGAACCTCGGGGGAGAAACCCTGTGATGGAAGTGACTTGTTCAAGGTCACTCAAAGACAGATTTTGTCTCCTGGCTCCCATGCAGGGCTTTTCTACAAAAACGACAAGAACCTCACCCAGGATCGCCCAGGAAACCAACATACTTCACGGAGGAAGCGTGGTGCCGGCTGCACACGTAGAGAGGGACAACAGATGTTTGATGAATCAATGAGTGACTATATGATAGAGAATGGGCAACTCTTTTTTTTTTTTTTTAATTTATGAGCTTTTATTTTATCTTTCACTACCTATATATTATGACTTCATGTATTATCAAAAACATATTTCACAACACTTGATATGAATGGAAAGCTTATCCGTAGCTTATTTCAAAATGATAAAGCCAGGATTTCTAGTAAATATGAGAAACATCTTATTTTTCTGCATCCTGTGTTTCAGGAAACGTAGAAAAAATATAATCCATGAAGAAAAAAAACAAAGAGCATGGCAAAATGTATTGTGAATTTAGCCCTTGATGTCCACCTCAATCTTCTGGGGGAAGAAGCCCTGTAATTATACTTCATCTGAAAAAAGTAAAGGTCCGGGCTTCCCTGGTGGCGCAGTGGTTGAGAGTCCACCTGCCGATGCGGGGGACACGGGTTCGAGCCCTGGTCCGGGAAGATCCCACATGCCGCGAAGCGGCTGGGCCCGTGAGCCATGGCCGCTGAGCCTGCGCGTCTGGAGCCTGTGCTCCGCAACGGGAGAGGCCACAACGGTGAGAGGCCCGCGTACAGCAAAATAAATAAATAAATTAATTAAATAAATAAAGGTCCATGGATTGCTTTATAATTTCTCTTTAATCACAAGCTTTCTTTTTTTTTTAATAATGTTTCTTTTTGGGGGAGGGAGACACAAGAGGGAGGGGATACGGGGATATATGTATATGTATAGCTGATTCACTTTGTTATAAAGCAGAAACTAACACACCATTGTAAAGCAATTATACTCCAATAAAGATGTTAAAAATTTTATTTTATTGAAATATAGTTGATATACAATGTTGTGTTAATTTCTACTGTACAATAAAGTGATTGTTACACATTTATATCTTCTCTTTCATATTCTTTTCCATTATGGTTTATCACAAGGTATAGAATATAGTTTCCTGGGCTATACAGTAGGACCTTGCTGTCTATCCATCCTATATATAATAGTTTGCATCCGCTAATGAGAATGGGCAATGCTTTCTTTTAAGGTTTCTGGATTCCAGTATATACTCACATCTACACAATAACCAATAGCAGACTCTTGCATCTTTACACGCCCAGTTCACGTCCCAGAGTCAGTCCTCTGCCAGGACCCCAGAAGTAGCCACCTCTGCTGAGATGAAGAACTGCCAGTGTTCTCCCCAGCGAGTCACTCCCCTGCCCATCACAGGGATATCAAGAAACTGACACACCAAACTGTCGTTCAAGCGTGTGACGAGGGGTGAGGCCGGGTGGCAACGAGGAGGGAGCTGTTTGCACGTGCTGGGAGTAGACTGAGCGTGTAATCCTTACCCATCCTTCCTCCTAGTCCCATTGTGGACCCAGGCTCTTCATTTATAAAAGTACCATCTCAGATCAGCGGTGCCTTCTGCGGCTCCAGAAGGGAACCAGGCTAGTTAAACTTAAAGGGGACCGAACCAATGGAGGTGTCTTTATCCTAAGTGGAGCCAATTAGATCAGCCAGTGGCGCACACATCAGAGCTCCCCAAATGACATCCCCAATAACACCGCTCATCTATAAATATAAAAGCACTGGAAGACACGTGACGCTTCTGCAGAGAGAGGAGCTGCATGTAGAAACAAACGCACAAAATCCTGCCTTCTCAGGGCAAGCTTACTGCTTCGTGGGCATTTGTAGACAAGCCCTGCCGGCTGGCAGCTTTGCTTCGTCTCCTTAGCGGGAACCAGGATGCATTTGGCTGGCTCTTGGCCTCCAGTCCTACTTGTAATCTGAATCGAGGGTAGGTGGCTGGTGTCAGACAGCAAGGAGCCTGCAGGCTTAGAGGGGAGCCTCCTTGCTTGGTGGGGCTCCACAGGGCGCCCAGGTAGGAATCTGCCGTGCTCTGTGTCCTACGCTGGGTCCTTCTAAAAGTCTAGGAGAGGGCAGAATTCAACTCTGGCTTTAGGAACTCCCTGGGGCTGAGGGCACAACACACCTAGATGCCCAACGGCTTGCCATTCCCAGGGCACCGTGAAATGTCTTATTTCAGTATCGAGGCCAAGATGGGTGCTGTTGCCACTTGCTGAGAATCCCCAGGGAAAAGCGAGTCCAGTGGTCGGCACAGAAATATTTGTGCCATAAATGTGTGCGGATTTAAACCAAGGGTATCTGCTTCTGCCCCCTTTCTGGCTTATCCTATTGCCAGACCAAAGAGGAAGAAAATAGCGGTAGCGGAGGAATTTTTTTTTAAAAATGGAATTGACTTTGGAACCTATAATATAGTGCTTTTTAAAGTGGTTTCATCAGATTTACTTTGTTCATTGTTTGGACCAGGTTGATAAAGAAAGCCATCTGTGCATAAGGCCACATGTGGATCATAATGAAGGGTGTCCAGAAGCGGACAGGTAGGTGTCTCTGGCTGAGAAGGTGAGTGGGTGAAGCAAACCATAGAAAGCAGGTTCCTTCTTGTTCTACGGAAGGGACGTGGTACCAGTCAGAAGGAAGTGGACGTGCTGGGCGGGACAACGTGTGTTCCAAGACAACTCGGTGGGGATCAGAGGTCAGAGTGGGTCTCAAGGGTCCAGAGCCCGAAGAGCCAGGGAAGCCCAACTAACTCTCACCGACCCTCAGAGGAACTTGCTAACGCAGACCTGCCTCTTCCTAGCGCTGTGCTGTCGGGGAAGGCTTCAGGAGTGTGAACTCATCTCACAGCAGCCCAAGAAACATACATAACCATGAGCATGAAGTTACCTTCAAAGTTAAGTACATATGTTTCCAAGCTAATAATTGACATTGTTTTTCTGGATTCTCTGCTGATCAAAATGATCAGAGACAGTTCGATCTCCCAATATTGCCAAGGCTACAGGACTGGGGTTCAGGAGGCCTCAGCTCTGCCTGTTACAAACTGTGTAACCTTAGGAAGGTCGCTAAAAGCCTCCGTCGGAACCCTCAAGATTGGGGCATTTGTCACCTGTGATCTAGGAACTGTGCTAGGTGCTGGGGACACAGAGATAGCCAGGACAGAGACCCTGTCCTGGAACAGAGTCTACAGGGACCATTATGTCCACAGCCAAGAATTTCAAGATGACGTGGTCAGCAGTGAGATGTACTGGGCTGTGTGTGTGTGTGTGTGTGTGTGTGTGTGTGCGCACACACGTGTGCTGTCACTGGAGGGTGAGACTACGTTGCCACCATTACAGAAAGCACCCTATACTTTTTTTTTAAATTAATTTTTACTGGAGTATGGTTGCTTTACAATGTTGTGTTAGCCTCCACTGCACAACAAAATGAGTCAGCCTCCCTTTTGGACGTCCCTCCCATTTAGGTCAGCACAGCCCATTAGGTAGAGTTCCCTGTGCCATTATGCAGTGTGCTCCCATCCGTTGTCTATTTTATGTATAGTATCAGTAGTGTGTATGTGTCAATCCCAGCCTCCCAGTTCCTCCCACCCCACCCCTACACGTTTTATACCCACAACCTCATAGGTAGCTAATATGATCCCCATTTTTCAGATAAGGACACTTTACGACTCAGAGAAGCAAAATAACATCTTAATATTATATAGTTAATACACGATTGGGGCCACAATTCAAACTCAATTCTGTCTGAGCTCTTAATCCATGCATCACCTCTGACCTTGGGGACTTGAGGTCTGGAGAGGGGGAATGGGCAAAACCAGGTAAGACATGTGTGAAACGTGTGAAAAATACACACGTTTCCAGCGGCTGACTGAAACATGTTCCCGTGGATCGTGAGAATCCTATAGCCTCCTGGAAATTAGCTAACCCAACACCATCACCCTCCCACCTCCACCCTCCACCTGTGCACATACACCTGGTCCACCTTCCCATATCCCTTACCTCAGTCAGTGTTGTAATTGTTCAAACAAGTGTCTTCATGACCCTTCTTCTTGCCCCACGCACCCAAATGCTGCTGAGTCTACCGTCTAACCTCTCACAAAATTGTTTCCGCCTCTCTCTGCCACTGGCATTGCCTTAGTTGAGACCACCTGACAGGTCTTCCTACGCCTCTGTCCTCCATGCTGTAGTCAGTGTAACTCTCCAACAAACCCGCCTCATTGCGTCACTGTCCTGAACTAAGGTGCCTCACTGGTATTCACCATGCCTTTAGAATAAATTAAAACTCCCTCATGTCAGTCTTTGCAGGCCTGCAATCCCATTCCAACATTCCATTCTTCCCCCATCTGCCATCTTACATCCTACTCACTAATGACTCTGAGCTTTTCCCCGTTTCTGAATCACATCCTTTTTTTTTTTTTTCTTCAGTTCAGCAAACTTTACCGAGTATCTTTTATTTGCCAAGCCCTGTGTTGGGCACAGGAATGCTGGGCAAGGGTTCTCAACTCTAGCACTACTAACATTTGGGACAGAGATTTCTTTGTTGTGGCAGCCTATCCCATGCATTATAGGACGTTTAGACCATCCTTGGCTTCTACCCACCAGATGCCAGTAGCAACTCCCCCCAAAGTTGTGATAGCCAGAATTGTCTCCAGACATGGCCAAATGTCCCTCAGAGGGCAAAATCATCCCCAGCTGGGAAACTTTGTCTAGAATAAGACATGCTCCCTGCCCTCCAGGAACCTGCCCGTGGTTTGTTACAAGTGATGAGTCCGTACACTGTGCAATGCAGCATGAGGGATGCTGAGAATACAAGCTTTTCGACAGGCTCACTCTGAGTTAGTGTCCTGACTCTTCTGCTTCCTTCTGTGGGACTTTGGACAATTTCCTTAACCTTTCTGAGCCTTCAGTGATGCACGTGCAAAAGATGGAATCTAATTTCAACATCAAGGCCTATTGTGTGCATTACATAAGTGAACCCCTGTCAGTACTTGACATACTGAGACCCTCAAGATGCGATCTTTTCCCACCTTCACCCCACCCCTTCCACATCCTTAGGACACAGCCCAGAAGCAGCCTCTGTGCCTCTGCACACGATGCTTCTTCTGCTTAGAATCCCAGCCCTTCTCCCCTTCCCACCCTTGGAAGCTCAGCTCTGATGTCAGCTCGGACCAACTGGTACACAGAAGCTGGATCAGAGGCTCCCTTCTTTGTTCTCCCCATGCCCTTTGCTTATATCTCTCTTAACATAATGTTCACTTTGTTGACTAGCATTCCTCTAGGTCAAGGGTCAGCACACTTTCCTTTTAAGGGCCAAAAGTAAATATTTTAGGCTTTTGGACCACATAATCTCTGTTACAATTATTCAGTTAGCCACCAGTAGGTAAAAGCAGGCATAAACAATAGTAAGTGGTTGGGTGAGTTTGCGTTCTAATAAAGTTTTATTTATAAAATAAAATGGCGGTGTGGCTGTGTTCTCATGAAGTTTTATTTATAAAACAAGATGATGGGCTGGATTTGGACAAGTCTAGGACTCCTGCTCTGAGCAGTGAGCTCCTTGAGGTCAAAACCTGAGTCTCACTGACTTTGGTGTCTAACACCTCACACAGCAACTGGTGCATCTTAGACACTATTTAAATGATTAACAGATCAATGGATCCACGATAGTCATCATACCATTATTAATACGATACAAAACTGTAAAATCTTTTGGAGTGTATGCATTAAGGAGCTGACCAAAACGATAAAAACAACCTCTACTGTGAATTCAGTAAAGAACGAACGTGCTTTGAAAGGAGAGTAGACAACCCCGTTCTCTGGAGCTGGAGCTGAGGTTTAGGTGTAAGATGGCCAGAGAAAGTATAGGACACGCCACCAAGTCTGAAATTCAGAGAAATAACAAATAAGCTTTGGGCATAAGTATGTCTCATGCAATGTTGGGGATATACTTACACTAAAAAAACTATTGATTGTACGTCTGAAATTCTAACTTAACTGGACGCCCTTTATTTTTCTTTGCACCTTGTTTAAGCATCGACTGTTGATCTCTTCTGTTTCCTTCTCTCAGCCTTCCTGCAGGAAAGATGGAAACCTGTCTGACCTGCTGATCCACCCTCCCACCCCCCAGGAAGAGGGCCCCCCCCCCCGACCCGGTACACCTCACACAACAGCAAGCAGTTCTGTGGGAACTGGAAATTTAATTAACAAAACGCTAACAGGTAATTTGGAGGAGGAGGGAGGAAAAAAAAGCATTATCATGAAGTTAATAATAGAATTATTTTAATTACAGTATTTAACAAGTTATGACCAGGCCGCTGTGTTCTCTGGGGAAGGATTCACATCGTTCAAGAATCTTGGAGCAGAGAAGGGATGTGATGGGGGGCAGAGGTGGAAACATCACCACGCTGTGCTTTCCTGCCGTGTGTCTTCGTGTCCTCTGGCTCCGGCATTCAGAAGCCCCCGAGGAGTCGTGTTCCTCGCCTCCCATGACTCAGAGAAGAGAGCTAGCTGTCCCCATCTTCCACGTCAAGTTCCAACCAAACAGGACCTGGGGAGGCACATAAAACCCAGACCTGATACGCAAAGCTGCCCTCTGTCCACACGCACTGGAGGTGAAAGAGCTGGATTTTCTTTGGTACCCTGGCTCCTCCTCTCTGTTCCCTTCCCCAAATGCACCTAACAGCAGCAGAAGCAATGGGCCTTGATGCAGGGAAAAGAGATGGCGGCAGTGTCTCAGAGATGTGACCTGTGGTGTCACAAAGCAGACATAGCAGTGGTGGCAGGGTCACACGGCCTTTGGCTCTCACAGGCTAATCCCCAATTCACCCGTGGTGGGAGAGGGCCTGTCCTCACTGTGCAAAGCAGTGGATCCCACTCTTTCGCCAAACCTCAGGAGGATGAGGTTGGCCCCAGGGAGTATGAGGAATGTGGCCTCATGGCATGAAACCAGCCTGGCAGGGGACAGGAATGGCCTTGGCCTTCCCCATCACTGATCCTGCGTGCCACGACTCCCAGGCATTTTGTCACAGAGGGGCTTCTGTGGGGGAAAGGGGCAGGCAGAGAGCTGGGAGCTCAGCCTGTAGAAGTGGCCGTAGGTGTGGGGAAGGGTCAGGGAGGTGGGGGCAGAAGGTACTGCCCCCAGGGACGTGCCTTCCCTTCCTGTCACCGAAGGAGGCTCTGCAGACCAGACCTAGGAAGGTAAGAAGCAAGGTCTGGAGTTTGGATCATGGCTCCCCAGGCATTCACGGCATCATTAAGGGAGGGAAGAAGAGAGAGAGAAAACATACGTGACATTAGTGTGACATAGCAACACCCACACAAATAAGCTTCAGAAGACAGATTTAATAGATCAAGCTGCTTACAGAGTTTCATCCACCCTGGGCTCTAAAATCATCACTGCAAGACCAGGTAGAGCTTTCTTGACACCTTCCTTTTCTTCTTCCCCCTCTTATCTTGAACACACGGGTCACAAGCCATTGGTGGAGCTGTCCACGCTAGGAGGACAGGATGAGCTGTGATGACCCAGGGTCCAGTGTCTGTCGGCCTGAGGGATGATGAGGGTGTCTACACAGCAGGAGAAGCCCAGCGTGGGGTGCTGGAGCCCATGCAAGGTGAAGAAGCATCATGCGTGGGAGGGGGTGGCAATTGTGATAAGACCTGAGTGATACACGAAGGGGTTGGTCAGATGGGTAACTATACTCACGGTAACAGAAGCCAAATTCTCACTGTTGGGAAAGAGAATTACAACTGCAGAATGGGAGAAAAAAAGAATGAACCCTGTGGTGTTGGACTGAAAATTGAGATGATGTAAGGGCATGGTTTTCAATAGATAGACATGGATACAGAAATGAAAAAGGGTGTAAATTTGAGTGCGTGTGTGTGCGTGCTGAATGCACTTCCACATATGTGTGTGCACATACCTTCCACTGAGAGGGTCTGGGAGCAGCAACACCCTAGAAGTGATGAGGACATTCCCAGAACTGCGTGCTATTTTCCATTAAAGGGAACCAGGGATCCTTGGACAAATCGCTGATTTCAGGGCTGGGTGGGGAAAGTACAAACGAGCCTGGATCACTCTCTTGTGCCATGGATTAAGAAAGTACTACAAAAATAATGAAGGCATCTCAAAAGTGCCTCAAGTCACTTGCCAAATCTGGGATCATTTGAGTAACAAAATTAACGAAGGAAGAGTTCATGGCTAATAAAGATAAGAATACGTGTGTCCAATCTGATATAAATAAATAACTCAAAAGTTTGATGGGGAACAGAATATTTGCAGAGTCTCAAAGTGCCTTCTCACACAAGAAAAATATTTATTCGCTACACAAGGAAAAAGGACTAATTTTAGGATGGAGAGGTCTGGCCGACCCACGTTAGTCAAAGGCTCAGAATTGTGTATCATGCATCAGGGTGTGCATAGCTTCTGTGATATCCTTGCCACGTGTGCATCACCTAAAGGTAATCATCAGCCATCGTCAAACTAAGGTTGAGAAATAGTCTAAGAATGATGGGTCTATAGTCCTTAAAGTTGCCAAGGTCATGAAAGCTGAGGAAAGCAACTCATGGTTCAAAGGGACCTAAAGTGACGTGACAATGAAAGGACAACTGGATCCATTCTTGGAACAGTCAGTGAAACTTGAACAGGGCCCACGGTTAAGTTGGTAGCAACGTGTTGGGAGTGTGATGGCTGGATCCTAGCTATGTAGGATACAGTTATGTATATGCAGCTATGGAGGAAGCTGTGCTGTTCAGAGGAATTACATACTAATATTTTCACAGGGATGGGGCATCACGTTGGCAGCTCTCAAGTGGTTCCTGGAGAAAAAAAAATATTCTCTATACAGCATTCACAATCTTTCTCTACACTTGAGGTTGTTTCAAAATAAAAAATCTAAAAAATAAAATAGGCCTATAGGGAGACATGATACAGATAGCAAAATATAATAGGAGCCAAAGGGGAAGTGGATTTGGGATTCTATTGAGACAAAGAGATTGATTACAATTCCAACTGGACCCAAACTTGAGTTGGGAACTACAGACTCGACTGTACAGCTTCCCAAAGCATGGAGGAAACACAGAAGGTTCCAAAGTGGAGGCCCATGTCCTCCTCCCCAAAGGGCACATGATAATTGATCATCAATGAACCCGAAGCAATTGTCTTGGTACAGGTTCAATGTGGGCATCCTTCTGCTGCAGGGCGCCTTGCCTATGCCCTGGTTATAGCAGCAGATTCCTGGGGAAGGCTCTGACCCCTTGCTCCTACACAGTGTGCTTCCCCAAGCCTGGCTGTGCTTGTAGCTGCAGCTCTCTGTCTTTCCCGCCTCAAGGCTCTACCCACTCATCTCTGTAGAGCCTGGTGGCCCACTGGGGCAATGACAAAGCCTCAGCAGGAAGCATCCTTTCTTCCAAGAGAATGAGCTGAAAATGCAGCCCTTGTTTGTCCACTATTAGTAAGCCTTCTAGCCGCAGTTGCCCAGATGTATTCAAGGCTCATCTAATCTTTTTATCCCTAATATTTTGGATCACCACAGGGGAGATACAGGGGAGATTCAGTGGATACTGGAATGAGATGGTTCTTCCCAGGCAGCCAGCCCTATGTCAGGGTGACATGTTTGAGGAATCAAAGTTGAGCTTCTTGATCTCTATGAAATACACACGTGCTCACAAGAAGGTCCCAAACACTCCCTAAAATCCGACCTAAATGCTTATGGAAATCATGGTCTTGTCTGATTGGCTAATAAAACCTCAGGACACACTGATGCTCCCCCTTCCCCTTCCACCCCCGACCCCAGTTTCGGTTTCAGAGATGGCAGATCCAGCGGAAAAAGGAAGGAGAAAATGCCCAGAGGACCAGTGCAGGTGTCTTTCTGCATAGAATTCCCCAGGAGGGGAAGAATGTCAACTATGCTTCTCTCTCAAATGCTGGCTTGCCATGCGGCACGGCAACAGGCAGGTCAGCGGGATGGCTCAGATCACATAACACGGCCCTGGCACCCAGAACCACGTGGCACCTTGACAAACCAAACACGAAACTGCCGGGCTTATTCTATGCCACCCGCACTGCTGGGAATTCAACTCTCATGTGAAATGAGAGTTTGTTTAAAAGTGGGAGAGATCAGCCCAAAGGTCCCAGCAAGTTTTATAGTGTCGCCTTGAGAAATAGGTGGCTACCGTCATTCTCGGGAGGTGCTGCTCCATCAAGAGCATGACTGTGACCATCCAGCTGAGACACAGAAGTGTTAAATGACCAGCCCAAGCTCCTAGTTAGAGATGGGGTCGGCTGGGATGCTTCTGGCCGTGAGTTTAATAAAGTAGCCATACAAAGAAATGACTTTAAAATGAAGACATTTGATTATTCCATAAAGCAAGAGGGATGAAGGTAGATGGTCCCAGAGTAGGTTAATTTGGCAGCTCAAATGTGTCAGGGCTCTGGGTCGCCTTCCCTGACATTTTCTTCCCTTGTCCTCATGGTCACAAAATGGCTGCTGCAGCTCCAAACATCAAATCCTGTATGATGCACCTATCATCTGCTAAGCACTGTACAGGAATGAGCTGAAAACATGGGATCCCTGACTTCTTCAGGCTTATAGTCTATTTTTGGTCCAGAGACGGCCCTGGATCACATCCATCTATAGTGATTTCTGTTCCTTTCAATTCTGTTTGCAGAAAGCAGCTTTGAACAAATCCATTTGTACTCATATATTATAAAACTGAGAGGTAGTTTAAGAGCTAGCATATCCAGAATTCCTTTTCTCCAGGATTCCCACTTTCCCAATTCTCTGAAGGAGTCTTATTAAATAACTTAAAAATGTTAAAAATAGAAAGCAACTAGAACAGTGCCTGGAACATGGTGAGTACTTAAGTAAGTTCCCATCCTTGTTCTTTTCTTGATATTCGAGGCTCCTGGCCACCACCACTACACCTCCTTCACTTTCAGGAAAGAGAGTCTTCCTGTCAAGTTCTTAACCAAACTGTTTCCTAGTGACATGATGGGCTATGATCTATAGAGTGCCTTCTCTCCAAAGCTTCAGTTCACCCACATGGGCATCTGAGCTAATTAGTGTTCTCAGAGCACGGCTTGTACTGTGTCCTGGTCATGAAATCAATTCCAGATTAATTTTGTATAGAGCAAAATGCTGTTCCACAGCTTCAGGAAACGCTTCTTAATTAGTTCAACATCTCAGAGACACACGCCCTGAGACCAGAAGATGGGTAGATGGATGTCTACATGGATGGGAATCGAGAAAGAATCTTCTTTTAATTGATGCATTTCTACATTTCAGTTACCTGGCTACATGCAATCAAATTTAACATTCCTCACAATCTAATGAAGGAGGTATTATTTCTTTTTATTTTCACATGAAGAAACTGGGATTTAGAGAGTTTTGAAGATTTATATGAGGCCACACATCTAGTAGTAAAGCCAAGATTAAACTCAGGGGGTCTCAGGACCTGATCCTTTTTTTTAAACTATTTTTAAAAATTGAAGTATAGTTAATTTACAATGTTGTGTTACTTTCAGGGGTAGAACAAAGTGATTCAGTTATATATATATAATATGCAGATTATATATATTCTTTTTCATATTCTTTTCCATTATAGGTTATTACAAGATATTGAATATAGTTCCCTGTGCTATACAGTAGGTCCTTGTTGTTTGTCTATTTTACATATAGTAGTGTGTATATGTCAATCCCAAACTCCTAATTTATCTCCCCACTACCACCCGGCATCCCCTGGGTAACCATAACTTTGTTTTCTAGGTCTGTGAGTCTTTTTCTGCTTTGGAAATCAGTTCATTGGTATTGTTTCTGATCCTTTTTCTTTTTGCCATTCTTGTCCCCTTTATCAAGGGAGCCACGGATGAGCGATGAGGGTTCCGTGTAAGGTATCCCTGACACTGTTATTCAAGCCTCAAAGTACCCACTTTAGAGGGGTAAGCAAAAGAGTTCCATCTGTCCATTCCATAAACACATCTCACTCATTCAATAAACCCACTCGCCCTGTGCTAAGGACCGGAAGACTCGAGAGGATTCTAAAATCACTAAGATGCAGTAGAGTCCCCAGCTTCAAGGACCTCACACCTAGGTGAGGTGATATATATGATATGATATAGAGATCATTATTTTTTTTTAAATGGAAGTGGAAACAGATCCAAGCACATCTACTACCGAAATTTAAAATATAGGGATTTTTAGCGCTTTGGGTAAGAGAAGGCCTTTTCCAAGCAAAAGGTATTGTTATGGAACCGTTACATCTACATAAATAGTAAGAGAGCTGGAAGGGAGGAAGAGAAGTCAGGATTTGATACCTCTTGTTGCTGTGCAGGAAAAACATTCCCTTCTGATTTTCATACTCCTTTGCCAAGTGGGAAAATTCCCCTCCAGGTCCCTGTATCAAGTCTAAATGCCAGATCTCCAGAGGGCATGCATGGAGGAGGTCCCTGTTGATCCAGCTTTGCTGCAATAGATTAAATGCAAACGCCAAGTGGGGAGGACGAGGGAGATGAAGCGACAGACTGAGGTCAGCACCACAGGGGTGTCATTTTGGGCAAGGCACTGATGCTCTTGTCAAAGTTTCCACTTCTCTGTATGCTGGGAATAACTAGTTTCGCCCCTTTGCTGTTAAAACCCCTTTGCATTGGTCCCCAGGCTCGTGCCCTGGCAGAAGTGGGCAAGGAGACAAAATAGAATGGACCCTCCCTGTTCGTCATCTCGTTTGCCCAGGAGAGCATGTTTACCAAGAATCCTGCCTCTAGGGGCTTTCCTGGTGGCGCAGTGGTTGAGAGTCCGCCTACCGATGCAGGGGACGCGGGTTCGTGCCCTGGTCCAGGAAGATCCCACATGCCGCAGAGCGGCTGGGCCCGTGAGCCATGGCCACTGAGCCTGCGCGTCCGGGCCCACATACCGCAAAAAAAAAAAAAAAAAAAAAATTCTGCCTTTAGATTTGGGGGAGTCTTCATCGTTAACAGGAGGCTCATCTCTGAGCACTTGGGTCCTTCCATCTCATGCTTGTTGCCTTACAGCCTCTTCCCGTGACAAATCCTGCAGCCATCCTAGGTGGTCCCCATCCAGCGCACGCTAGAGCTTTCTGGTCCCTTGACCTCCGTTTCAGTACTTTTTCATTGCCTTTGCTCTTCACCAACCAACCCACTCTCCTGGCCACATCTTGGACTTGCCATCACCCAAAACAGTCCCACCTCTGACATTTTAACACCTGAAATCTCTGACACAATGTCCTATCTTTCCAGCTCTTTCTCTCTGCCCATTCTCTCACCTCATCACGTTCTCCAGATTTGGGATGCCTCCCTTTTCTCCCAGTTTGTCACCTCCCTCCTGGTGTCATTTTCTTCCCAATTAAGCCCATTTGGCCATGGCCACTCTCTGCCAATAACTAAAACAACGCTGCTTGTCTTTCCACTTCCAGCCCCACTGATGGACCAGGCCAACCAAAGGTCTGCTTCCGTCCCACTTCCTGATCGCTGGGCACAGCTGGAGAATTTCTCACAGACCCCACACGTGGGCAGGACTACACATGCCAAGAGCCTATCTCGGCTGAGTTCTTCACGGTGCCCAGCAATCCTCCTAGAATTTTCAGATCCATCCCATCCCTCATTTTCCTAGCAGCAATGTCAACATTTAAGTCCCTTCTGCCATCTTTCCCAACAGAGATGACCTAGCTTCTTATTTCATTGAATAAAAATGGGGCAATCAAGTATAAACTTCCTCGCTCGGTACCCAACCCTACCGTCATCCCTACCTCCATCCCTGTATCTCTAATACAAATTGGACCTTCCCTTCCATCCCAGATGAGTCCATAAACTCATGCGTATTCCTTCCATCACCTCCCTCAAAGAGTTGGCCCCAATATTTCCTGCATTTTTTATTTCTCTCTCTCTCCATTGACTTTTTCCTCTTTAGTCCATTAACCTACTCAAGTGTTTTCTATCTTAAGAAAGAGTCTATAAACTTTTCATCCCCTCTAGATAATATTTGATCTATTTAACGACCATCCATCTATCTCCCTTCATTCACGATACCAAGTTTCACTTAAGTGTAGCTTACCTGTAGAGTATCTGCTTTCACACCCCGCAATGCCCTTAGCTCATTAGATTTCTTCCCCTCCTTCTCTGTACTAAAACGGCTCTCTCCAAGATCACATGTGACCTCCTAATTCCCAAGCACAAGAGTGTTTTTCTGTGGTCTTATTTTCCCTTTCTGCGATGTTTACTATATGACCTACAACATCCTTCTTTAAATGTCCTTTCGTTTCCATTTTGGACCCTCTCCGCTCTCCTAATTCTCTCCCTTCTCCTCAGATTCTCATCCTTAACTCCTACGTGAACTTCTCTTTCTTTACCCACCTCTCAAATATGAGTGTTTCCCAAGACTCAGTTCTTTTATCACTTGACATCCCTTCCTGTCGGTGGTGACTTAACCATGCCTAAGGCTAGCCACCACCCACGTGCTATTGACTTCTAAATGACAGTCCCGACCCAGACTCCTCTCCTGGGTTCCACATTCATAAAGCCTGCTGCCTGCTGGACGTACACACTCATACCTTCCACGCGCATCTCATCCGCAGCACGTCAACCTCTAACCATCTACGCGCTTCCAGCTGCTCTCTTTCCTGATCTCCCTATTTCTGAGAATAGAACCACTAACCACGCTTTGTCCAAAAAACAAAACCAAGAGCTGTGCTGAATGCTCCCCATTCTCTCATACTCGCAGGTAAATAAAAATTAAGCCTAGTCGACCCCACCTCCCCCAGATCTCTCAGGTCACCTGCCCCCTTTCCCTCACCATTTGCATCCCACTGCTCTCAGCTTCCCTTGCCTGGAATTGTGTATAATGTCCTTACCTGGTCTTCCTGCCTCCAGCCTAATTCTGCTACAATATATCCCCAGCGGATACCAGAGTCATCCTTGTAACATGCCAAAATGATCCTCTCATCCCCACGTGCTTAAATTCCTCATTGTAATAAGGAATTACTGCTGATAGGATAAAACGTGCCCTTCTTTTCATACCACGTAAGACCTTTTGTGACCTTGGCCCCTTCATCCCCGTGTAGCCTCAAGGTTCATCATGGCTCCCCTAGTACCTGCTACTCCAGGCATCCGTAATGACTCACCATCCCAGAAGAGCCTGTCACGTCCAAATAGGAGAGATTTTATCAAGAGAAATTATCTTACAAATTGGATCACATAACTAACGTGGGATGTCTGTGAGTAGAAGACCCTTGCTACGTGTGAGTTGATATATTTGGACTAGGGGACGGTTGATATCAAGTCATCCTCCAGATCCCTAGAATGTTTACTGTGGGATAAGCCTCCTTGAGCCCCTACCTCATTTTGCCACCACGCCAGGAATGAAGGCCTTGCATTGGAGCATCTGGCCGCTGGACTGGCTCATGCAGCAGCTGGGTCAGCACCCCAGAGAGCAGACGGCCCCCCCATGTGTCACGCTGCTGTTCTCCACATGACTTTAAACTTCCCGAAACCAAGTCTCCCTGTTGCTCTTGGCCAGAAGCAACAGCTTCTCAGCAAGATGGGAGGCGAGGCCCAGAGCGGCCAGTTCAGCCCCTCCTGCCCACGGCTTCTTGGGTGCATGACTTAGCAACAAGCTGGCCCTGAGCTAGGGAACCAGAGGGCTCAGGCGGAGCCGGCCAGGAAGGGGTGCTTGCTGCTTCCGGTCTGGTTTTCCAGCTGCTGAGATACTGTGCTCTCTTGAGGCCTCCAGACGAGCAAATCTTTTGGGAACAAAGCCAGGTTGAAGCGGGTAGCAAGAGAGGAATGGCTTCAAGAGAAAAAAAAAAAAAGAAAGGATTCTACCAAGTCACCACTTACGATAGAGCAGGGATTCCCAAAATATTTCAGGTCATTTACTAGAATTGGGGGTGGGTTTGCAGTCAAGGAACACTGGGCTGGATGGCCTCCCAACCCTTCCTCCCCGATCCGCCCATCCCCCACCCCCATACCCACCGAAGAATCCCAGAGTTCACAAATTTATATATCAAGTTTCTTCCGCTCTCTTCTCAAGTCACTGTGAAACCGCTGGCTGAAAATGGCCAAAGACAAGTGTCACCTTCTTGGTGGATTCACTTTCAAATCACCAGACCTGAAACAAGATTTTTTCACAATTTCCCAAACGCAAGAGTTTATGTTTGGGGGCCGTGCCAGCTAGCACAGACCCACTGATCCAAGGCTCCAAAACTTCAGGCCAGAACTAAGAAAGCACATTTGGCTATTTCCTGCCAGCTCCAGAGAATATCACCAGGTGTGGCTGGATTCTATTAGGACCGCTGGAGACGCCGTTTCACAAAATAGAACCCTAAAAGCCAATGTATTGAATATTGATAATATATCAGGCACTGTATTGGGCACTTCTCATGAATTGTGTCATTTAACCCTTTTGCCTCCCTTTAGAAGGAAACTAAGGGAGAAAAGGGAACTTGCCCACCTCCCCTCTGACCCCTTCAACCATCCCCAAATGCAACAATGAAGGAAGCCCAGACCTCCCAGAGCTTTTCCCCTCAGCTGCCCAGGGCACTCTTGGCTTCACCTAAACTAGGCACCGTCTCAATCATTACAGACCTCTGAACCTTTCTGAAGTGTCCTACCTCTGGCTCTCCGGACATCACCTCCCAGCATTTGACCTCTGACCCTCCTTTACAGGCTCCTGATTTGCTTTCGCCCTGGGTCCTTTCTACCCAGCCCTGGGGCCCTTGACACCAACCCCTCATTCAGGCAGAAGGATTGCTTTGGCCAGTGCAATAAGGGCTCCCGGGAAGAATCTCAACATATCAGGACTGTCACCATCACATCCCTCCAGTCAGCACCACAAACACGTGAATGGTGCCAAGTGGGGAAGGAAGGACAGAGAAGATGCTTCGAGATGGACAGAGACACGTCACAGCGTCCAAGCAAAGCCAGCGTGTCGCCTGGTTCAGTTGCTTCAGTCCTGACTCTGGCCCTTCTTCCAAACCAGTCCTTCAAAGAGCAGGACGCTGCCCTGGCAAGAAAGGTGATCCCCTCCTCCCAAGTTCCTGGCAGCATTAGCTCATCAGAGCCTCCTTGCTCCCTGCCAGGAGATGAACCTGATCAGAATGAGCTAAGGGGGAGGAGTGCCTGAACCAGAAACTCGCGGTCATCTCACCAGCTGGGACACATCTCCCTCTTGCTCTCGGATGGTACATCTTAGGAAAAACAGTCTCAAATGGTTTGGCTGCAGCTTCCCTCTGAGTTTGTTTTCAACTCCTGGTTCTTTCTCCATCCTTCCTACACCCCCTTCCCCGTTCTCCACAGTCCCCCTCCCACCTCCTATTCCTGTTCGCTAGCTGTTGTCCTGTCGAGCAGACGAAGGGTTAAACATTCCCAGGACTGGAGAGGCCAGGCAGACATGCAGGTGCCAACAGGGAAAGTGTGGGCTGGAATCTAGAATGATCTGTCCCCATTCCAAGAGGTGGGGACAGAGGAGAGAGGAGTGATCCCAGATTTCACTAGAAGTCTTGGGGTGAAAATTCCGTAAATCTAGAAACGACAAAACTCAACGGAAATTTAATTAAATGAGCTAATACGTGTAGCACGCTTGACACAATGACTGGCATGCGGTGAGCTGTATAAACACTTGAAAATAAGTCAGAGTTTGGGGAAATATACATTTCAACATCACAATAGTCTATATGTTCGAGAATCCTTGAAAATGGGTACTTGACCCCGTACCTGTGCATTCTAAGTCTCTGCTCTCTTTGCCACCAGTCCTGAGGTTTTGCTCTCTCCTCCATTTCAGGTCCTAAGAATCTGTGACTTTGCATCCATGGCTAAAGATCTCTACCTTTTGTTCTTACCACCCCGCCTTCCTCTCATATCCAGTAAAAACCCTGATTTCCCTAAACCTCAGGCTGGTGTGGCTTATACAGTGTCTTTCCTATCACCTTGGCAACAAACACATTGGCTTCATAATAATAACCATTTAGTGTTTTAGAATCAAGCGATAATTATAGGAATGCACTGGAAAACTGATGTCAAGTAAGCTTTCCTCTCCCAAACACACTGGCAAGGATTCTGGCTGGGTTTTCAGCAAAGACCCTTTCCGGAAGTCTCATGGGAAAAGGGTCAGAGCTGTGGAGGGAGGCGAGACCCCGGTGGTCTTATCTTCAACGCTGGCTCTGAGCCAGCCCGTCGCTGCTGCACTCTGCCCGCGAAAAATGCACACTTCTTCCCTCCAAAGCAAATAATCCTCTGTGTCCTTCAGAATCACGACTCAGAGAGGATAGAGGAAAAGGAACAAGAACACTTTCTTTCCTCTCTTGAATGCTTCAAGCAGGAAGGGAGGAATGCAGCTAAGAAAGCAGGAAACTTCCTTCACCCAAACGTGCGCAGGACCCGCGCTGGAAGCAGAACTCCCAGCTTTGCTAACTGCTCAAGGATTATGCCCGGTCCCGGCCATGCTGAGTTACAGCTCAGATTCTGCCCAAACCCTCCCGGTTTCCAGGAGAAGGAAGTGACAGACGCCTCTCTCCTGAGACGTGATGAAAAGTATGAGTCACAAGAAGTAGGAGGGAAATTGGCTGCAGGGTCAGGGGCCCGGCGCACCGGCAGCTGGATGGAGCTGAAGCAAAAGAAGGGGGATCCCTAAGGGAAAAAAAAACTATCTCCAGCTGCCTTCTTTCTAACCCACTCAGTTCAGAAATATGCCAGATACAGAGCGGTCAAGTCTGAGAACCAAGGAGCCATCTGCCGATATGTATTGAGTGCTGACTCTACCTCGTGCTGTTCTCCATGCTGGGCTGACAAACGGCTGGGGCAGTCGGATTCCGATAAGGAGACAAGGGTGATAACCTGGCTTTCACGTGGCCACGCCATTAATGTCAGAGTTAGAGGAGATCTGAGAAACCACTGATTTGCAGATAAGCAAAACAAGGCTCAGAGAGGGCAAGGGGTTTGTCTAAGACACAGAGCTCCCTAGTTGGCTGGCAAGACTTTGTTTGGCCCCCAGGACAATGTATGAGAACTGCATAGAAGAGCTGGTGCATGAATCCTACAGAGGACAACTCCAGAGTGGGGACACTCCCCTCAGAGCAGGTCTCCACCACGTGGTCACCTGTAGGTCATACGACGGACACACAGGTGACCGCCATGACCATCTCATCCACCTTCCTCGTGGTCCTGTCCCAGGTTAGATTCAGTACCTGTGATTAACAAGCACCCCCGATCCTAAGAATGTCAAAGAAATCCAGGTGTGGTGGAAAGTTTTTCAATCAAATACAAGGAGGCGTGTGAATATTTTGCTACATTTTATTGGAAGGGAAAGGGACCCACCGCTGATGCAGACACTGTACCATCTACCTCAGGGCCTTTCAAAAACAAACAATAGGATAAACGATCTGTGATCCGTGTAGACAGTGTAATACTATCCAGCGCTAAAGAGAAGCGAGTTATCAAGCCGTGAAAAGACAGGGAGGAATCTGAAATAAATATTACTAAGTGAAAGAAGCCAATCTAAAAAGGTTACATACTGTAGGATTCCAACTATATGACGTTCTGGAAAAGGCATCACTATAGAGACAGTGAAAGGATCAGTGGTTGCCCGGATTTAAGGGGAAGGGAGGGATGAATAGGCTGAACACAGAAGATTTTTAGGGCAGTGAAACTACTCTGTATGA
The DNA here is from genome assembly GCF_951394435.1 of Stenella coeruleoalba. NCBI lineage: Eukaryota > Metazoa > Chordata > Mammalia > Artiodactyla > Delphinidae > Stenella > Stenella coeruleoalba. The sequence continues at coordinate 56,428,021 of NC_137165.1, read as the reverse complement.
GACTATAATGGTAGACACATGTCATTATGTATTGTCCAAACACTTAGGACGTACACTACCAAGAGTGAACCCTGTTGTAAACTATGACTTTAGGTGATTATGATGTGTCAGTGTAGGTTCATCAGTTTGAACAAATGTCCCACTTCTGATGGGAGATGTTGATGGTGGGAGAGACCGTGCCTGTGTACGGGCAGGGGTGTCAATGAGAAATCTCTGGACCTTCCTCTCAGGTTTGCTGTGAACCTCAAATTACTCTCAAAAAATAAAGTCAAAAAACCCCCAAACACCTGTGGTAGCAGGACTCCAATTCAATTCAACCAACATTTAATTGAGCTGCTAATTTCACCAGAAGAATTTTTTTCTCCCCACCATTTGCCATTTTCCGTTTTCACGATTTTCTGCGTCCTGTTTTATTTTGTGGAAATACCGATGAAAATAAAGAGGCCTCTGTTCCTAGGAGGTATTCTCAAGTTGCAGTGCCCACATTTCCACGCTCACCAGGTATTCTCGTTCAAAACGCGAATTCTTGAACCCTACCCCTGGCCCTTTAATTCAGAATCTCTGAGGGCTGGACCAGGTAATCTGCATTTTCACAACTTCCCCACGTGATTATTGTGGGTGCTAACTTTTTTTTTTTTATGGTACGCGGGCCTCTCACTGCTGTGACCTCTCCCTCCTGTTGCGGAGCACAGGCTCCGGACGCGCAGGCTCAGCGGCCATGGCTCACGGGCCCAGCCGCTCCGCGGCATGTGGGATCTTCCCGGACCGGGGCACGAACCCGCGTCCCCTGCATCGGCAGGCGGACTCTCAACCACTGCGCCACCAGGGAAGCCCTGGGTGCTAACTTTTGATCAAAACTGCCTCCTTGGTACCTGGAGCAGAAAAAGCCTCTGGGAAGAAGTGTGCCGGACTGCTGTGGCCTCAGTTTATAATCTAAGATTGACGGGAAAACACACATAAAGGACCATGGGTAACAGGTTAAGAGCAGGAGACATGGAGCTGACACTTCTTTTACAACAATCATCAGACCCGACGATACGGGTCCGCTGGGGCTTTCCCCTCCTAGACCGTGAACTCCAGTGTCAGGCTTATTCGTGACTGCGCCCCTAGTCCCTGGCTCAATAAATTAGTGCCAAACAGAAGAATTAGGCTTGTCTGGGAGAAGGCAGCAAGTAAAGATGCAAAAGCAAAGATTTTCCCAAATGATTCGATCACCTCCTCCATTTAAATGTACCGCAGGGGAAAGTGAAGCTTGGACACAACGCATTAGCTGCTAAGGAGAATGTGACCCCCGGGGGACTTCTTTTTGCCTTCTGGAGACCAGGAACATTCTGTATGTCACAGCTCTAGGGAGCCCTGCTTGCTCGGGGTGGTGGTGGGAGCGTGGCTCAGTTTCCAGGATACCAAAAGGAAGCAGCTAAACATACGCCAAGGTCTCAGAGGGGAGGAATGTGGAGGAAGTGTGTCTGGTAGGGGCTGAGCCCAGCGAGGCTGCTAGGCTGGCCTCCTCCCCTCACACTCACTGCCCACCATGGGTGGCAGAAGTAAAGCAATGCCTGGGACTTAGAGATCTGCTGCTCCCCCCACATCTGCCTGCACCCCACCCACCAAACTGCAGAGTCCCCGGATGCCGTCCTCTAAGATACGTTCCTTTGACTTTTTTCCTACTCTCTGAAATCGAAAATGCTCCTGGAATTGTTGTAAACCCATTCACGCTAGGAGCTCTGTTACTCACGGCTTTAGTTCGTTAGGGCTATTGTAACAAAGTACCACAAACTCAGTGGCTTCAACAACAGAAATGTATTATCTCATAGTTCCGGAGGCTGCAAGTCCAAAACCAAGGTGTCGGCAGGGTGGGTTCCTTCTGAGGCTGCGAGGGAAGGGTCTGTTCCAGGCCCCTGTCCTTGGTGCGCAGACGGCCGTCTTCTCCCTGTATCTCTCCATACCATCTTCCTCTGTGTGGGTCTCTGGGTCCAAATTTCCTCTTTTTATTAGGACACCGGTCACCTGGGATTCGTACCCACCCTGATGACCTCAGTAAAGACCCCAGGTCCAAACGAGCTCACATTCTGAGCTTCTGGGGATTAGGCAGGACTCCACCGTATGAATCTGGGGGAACACCATTCAACCCCTATCCACCAGTCTCCTTCCTCTGGGACAGAAAGCAGCTTGAGGAGAAAGGGATCTTGAAGGTTGGAAGAGGCAGTGCACAAAGGTCAGCAGCCCTGGGGGAGGCGGCAGGAGGGAAACACGCTCACAATTCTGCCCAGCATTGGCCTCAGTCCCTGAGGGTCCTTTAACCATCGTCATTTTGCCGGGGCCTTTGGAGACGCCCCTTTTTCCCGCTGCATGTAACCCTCGGGGGAAATGGTCAAGCTGGCGCCCTGCCCCTGCAGAAAGGGACTGTGCAGAATTTGGAGGTCGGTTCACTAACTCCATCTCTTGAAGCCCTCAGTCGCCCCAGTAACTTGCTGCCAGACTGAACTCCCTCCAAGCCTACCACGCAATGCTGCCTTTGCTCTTGGGTTGCCTTGAAAATATTTTCCATTGGTGACGAGGGGATGTGTTCTGTCACTTTTAATACATTTTAAGTTCTCTGGGCATCAGGCCAACCTGGGATCCAATACTGTTGCATCACCACCTGCATGGCCTTGAGAAGATTGCTTAACCTCTCTGTGCCTCAGTTTCCTCTCCTTCGGTGGAGATAGCGGTAACTATCTCTGTGTTACTGTAATGATTAGACAAGGCAGCATATGTAAGCCCGATTTCCAGGGGATGCTGATTCCCAGTGCCCCAGATAATCCCTAGATCCATATATTCAGCAAGCAAAGCCAGGTCCTCTGCCCCCGATCCGTGGTTACTTTGGAAACCCAGCACCCAGGCTAAAGAGTTAACATAACCTCATTGCAGAGAGATTTCTCCGTGATCTGTACACACGTCCCAGGGGTCAGGATTGTGCGAGGTGCTACTCAGACGGCTGGCCCACAGCCCACCAAGCTCCCAGAGCCCTCTCATTCAAGTCGATTTCAAATTTAATTAAGAACAACCGAGCAGAAGCTGAGGCCTCTGCGGGGCCATCACCCGGGAGCTTGGAGAGGGCCAAGGAGATAAGCATCTCACGATGAGACAGAAAGTTGGAAGAGGCTCCCATCACCCTCACCTGTGAAAACAAGCCAGCAATACCCACCAGGGCACAGAGGCACGAAGAGTTTGGGTTTCACGGGAGCCAGAGCTGCGCCTGTGGCTGGTGCGGCAGGGGAAGATATGCAAAGCACTCTCCGTAGCAGTCTCCGGAGAGCCACACTCCCACCGTCCCCAGGGGCAGCAGAAGGGCCCTGCCTGCCTCTCCAACTCCCTCCCAGCCTCCCTGGCCAAAAGGCCTGGCAGCAACTCCCCCCTCCAACTGGTGTGAGTTAATAACCAATGTCTGAGAAGGATTTCAAGAGGCAAGAGAATAGAAAGGGAAGACAGAAGGAAGGTGAGAGGGACCAGATGGTCTGACAGAACTCTGGAGGTGGAGCCCCCGGGAGGGTAGAAGCGTGGAGAAGGCTTATGGTCTTGGTGGACGAGTCAGATGATTGTTGGGTATTTCTAAAAGTGTGGTTCACTGGTTCCCAGCAGCAGAACAGCCCCCAATTCTGGGATGCTTTGGATCTATATGGATTCCCAGATTTAGGATTTAGAAAAAGGCCACCTAAGGGGGCGAGGAAATTAGCATTTTAAAACATCCTACAGGTAATTTTGAGCCCACATTTTAGAAAGCTAGGGTAATCTAGAACAGGGATTGGTAAACTACAGCCCAGGGGCCAAATCTGGCCTGTGGCCCGTTTTTTATAAATAAAGTTTTATTGGAACACAGCCACACCCACTGGTTTATATATTGTCTATGACTGCTTTTGCAGTACAGTGGTGGAGCTGAGGGTCCTGTGACCCTCAAAACGTGGTCCTTGGCAGAAAATGTTTGCCACCCCCTGGTCAAAGACAGTGCCACTCAACCTTAGCAGTATGTTAGAATGACCTAGGGAGTTTTTTAATGACTCATGTGGATGCACCCCAAATCAATTAAGTCAGAATGGGGGTAGGGATCGCCTCAGGCATAGATAGATTCTTACCGGCTCCTAAGGTCTAGACAAAGTTTGGAGAAATCCTGTGCAAGTACAGAGCTGGCAATGATTCAGAATTTTCTGCTGCCCCCTCCTTTGCCAGTCACCAAGTTCCACAAATATTTGTGGGGCACCTTCTAGTATGAAGAAGACACTAATGCTAAAATGTGATTCAGCCACACCTTCCTGCTAAGGGAGCACTGATTTTGCAACGAGTGAAACTCAGAGAATTTTCCCCCTTGGATGCCTGCTGCGGTGGCTTCCCAGCGCGGCCGGCCCAAGCGCTGGTTGCATCAGAATCACTTGGGGGGAGGGCCCAGTAGAAACCCAGACTCCGGATCCCATCCCAGTACTCTGAAGCCAGCTCTCCCAGGCTGGGTCCTGGGAATCGTTTTTTTTAACGAGCTGTCAGGTGGTCCCTAGGGCATCCAGACTTAGGGACCACTGGTAGAGATCTCTTTGAGGCTCAGCTGGAGAAGATTTGTTTCAATCAGATGGAAGATTTTCCCCTAAAGCCAGATAGGCTCAAAGGAGTCCTTTTTCCTACGGATGATGTAGGTTCGGAAGAGAGCTGATTCTGTTCCGCTTCTCAGCTCCCAGTAAGGAGAAATCAGACCGGATTGCCATGATCACTCTTAAAGCCAGTGTGCGTGTGTGTGTGTGTGTGTGTGTGTGTGTACGTGTGTGTGCATGAGTGTGAGAGCATGTTTGTGGATGAGTGTGGGTGTGTGTGCATGTGGTGTAACACGTGGGAGTGAACATGTGAGTGTGGGGTGTGTGCATCTATGTGAGTGCATGTAATGTGTGTGAGTGTGTATGTGGGTGTGTGTGCGTGTGTGGGTGTGAACATAGTGGGGGTGGGTATGTGGGTACGTGGTGTGAGCATGCGTGTGAGTCATCACTTCACGAGGACGGTTCCGGCCTGTGATGAAGATCTCAGGGTCTACGGGAGACAGACGGGACGCGGGCAGGGCAGGGCCAGGTGAGGCCCGTGAGGTACCGAAGATGCTCAGCCTCAGGGTCGTGTGCCTCCGCCGCGGACTGGTCCTGCTGCCAGCATGCAAATCCCTCTGCTTTTTACCTGCTCTGGGAGCTTAGGCAGCTGCTGTAGCTTTTCTTAAGCATCAGTTTCCACACCCCAAAGTGTGGGATCATAGCCACGCCTGCATGATAGACTTTGAAGGAGAAACAAAAAAGGAAAAGTGAGCTATGCCTTTAAGCGCCCAGTTCAGTGCCTAGGTATTAGCAGTTGCTCATTTGTTCATCCTTTTACGAAATACGTAGTAAGAACTTGCTCTGCACAGGTTCTGTTGTAGGTACTGGAAATAAAGCATCGAAAAAAAAATCGTAATCCCTATCTTCATGGGATTTATGCTCTAACAGGGATGCGGAGGGGAACCCCACCAAAAATACAACTAAGTACACATACAATAGTTTCAGATGACAGTAAAAGGACAGTAAGCAGGGCCAGACATCACCCTAATACAGGGACACGACGTTTGGGTGTCACTCAACAAAGGATGCAGTCGATGGCAATGCCACCCCATGGGAATGGTTTGGTCCCTTCATTCCAACATTCTCTAACTTCCTGGGACTCAACTATAGTTATCTGTGGTTAAAAATTGAGCATTCTATCAAGGAAGTTATGCAACGCAAAACAAAAATAACAACATGAAAACAAACAAACAAAGCCGCGCGCTCTTGCCAGAGGTCTGTTTTTGCTGGCTTCTCTGCTCCACAAGAAGGTGGGGCTTCCAGAACCCAGCAGAAGCAGGGCCTGGTTTCCAGAGGCAGCCAGCCATCGGCTCCAGGGACGGCTGGGACCCCGAGGCCACCCCTCCAGAACCCACACCCTCATTTTTCGTATGTAACTCTATAGATGCATGAAAGACAGAGAAACCAAGATTGTGGCAGCTAGAGCCAACCACGCTCCCCGGGGAGTTTTGTAACGGAGGAAGAAGATTTTGAAATAACTCTCTCTTCTAGCCAGTGGGAAATAAATCTCAGTTTCTGGTCAGAGGCTGAGACTGACCAGTTCTTGGAGTCACTCAGGAGGGACACCCAGCACCTCTCCGCTGCGCGTCCCCCTCTGCGCTGTGCCCCCAGGGGCGACCACCTCCACGCTGGGTCCGCCTGGCATTCGAAGGGCCTTCGGGGAGTCAAGAGGCGAAATGCTCTATATGCCGACTAGGGTTTCACAGCCATCACCGGGGGGCGGGGGGCAGCGGGCAGTTCATACAAACTAGAGACTTCATGCAAGTTTTTTTGTTTTTTTTTTTAATAAACTTATTTGTTTACTTTTGGCTGTGTTGGGTCTTCGTTGCTGCGCGCGGGCTTTCTCGAGTTGCAGAGAGCAGGGACCACTCTCCATTGCGGTGCGCGGGTTTCTCATTGCGGTGGCTTCTCTTGTTGCAGAGCACAGGCTCTAGGCGCGTGGGCTTCAGGAGTTGTGGCTCACAGGCTCAGCAGTTATGGCTCGCAGGCTCTAGAGCGCAGGCTCAGTAGTTGTGGTGCACAGGCTTAGTTGCTCCGCGGCACGTGGGATCTTCCCAGACTAGGGCTAGAACCCATGTCCCCTGCATTGGCAGGCGGATTCTTAACCACTGCGCCACCTGGGAAGCCCTTCATGCAAGTTTTGTTCCTGTATTTCAGTTCCACTCATCCCCTTCACACACACACACTAGCAGTCGGGATCCTGGAAAGAATTGGTTCCAGGTTGGTAAGGGTCCTTTAAAACCTATGCTCCCATGCAAACTGGGACTATTATGATTCCCCTTCAAATCAGCCGGACTCTCTCCCCCGAGGCCCCATGGATACACACCCCAAAGCAACCAAGCGTGTTGACAGTATTCAGGGGGCTGTTTGCATTTATTGCCGGAGTTGTGAGGGAAGGACAGTGAAAAACGGGCAGTGGTGATATGAGATTCTGCCTTACAAACTGTACCCGTAAAGACATTCTGGATTTTTCTGTGGATGGCCACCACACCCTGCCTCAGAGCTCATGGGCCAAGAGGAGACAGAGCAGGGAGAGAAGTTATTCCCACTTGGATCTTAGCAATGAAGCAGAAGAGGTCACCCAATATATATTTCCCAGTATCCGCTCTGTCCTGAGAGGATACTAGATACCCAAAATGCAAAAATAAAGAAGCCATGTTCTCCTCTTTCTAGGAATGCAGAGTCCATAAGGATAACAGATAAACAGATGCATTTTTAAATGACAATAACATCCAACCTCCTTTTTTGGACCGTTAAGGCCTTCTGTGATCTGACCTCCACCGATTTCTCTGAACACAGGTCATATGCTTTTGCCTCATTTACTGTACTCCAGTTGCACTGGCCTTCTAGATGTTTTTTGACTATACTAAGAATGCTCCTGCTTCAAGGACTCAGCATTTTCCATTCCCTCTGTCTGGAAGGTTCTTCCTGCCGACATGCCAATGGCTTGCTCCCAGGCTTCTTTTGGTCTGCTCTCCTGTGCCCCTCCAGGGAGGCTCCCCTGGCCGCTCTACCCGAAACAGCCCTGTGGTTTCTCCACCTACCCTCTTACCCTGCTTTACTTTTCCTCCGTGGCACATATCATGTCTGACATGAAGGGTACAAATCTATTTATTATCCATCTCCCTCACTAGAAGTAGACCTCAGGTTTCTTTTGTTCCTTGCTAAATGCTCGATGCCTAGCATATAATAAACACACACTAGATATTTATTGAATAAGTGAATAAATAAATGCTATAATAAAATCAGAGGGTAGCGTCGTCTATCCAAACCACTCCCAGGCTAGTATGGGGATATTCCACTTGAAGCATCTCCCTTTCCTGGAAAGTTTCCTCTAAGCAGTTTCAAGGATCGACTCTTATTTCCCTGATGACATTTATTATAAAAATTGGAGATGCATTTCTCTGGAAAAAGAAGTTTACACCAACGTACAATGAAATCTCAGACAACTGTTCCAGATCATGTAAAAATATAATATGGAGAGTTTCTAAAATACTGGCTGCAGAGTTTCATAAAATGCATATGTGAATGCTCTGGCGATAAGGCGAAACAAAGTCTAGATGGTGCGGTGGACGTCGGAGCAGGAACCAGAGCTTCATCTACCGAACCCGGGTGTTTACTTATTTATGCTTAATCTGCATATTAACTGCTGAGCACAGAGACCAGAGGAGGGGGACGTTTATTGAGATGCCACCACCTGCCACCAGGTTATCCCCCCACCCCTCCCCTGCTTATGTGCATGAGATAACAGCTGTCTGTTCGCTGCAACAGGACAACAGAAACCAGGAGCTACCATAGCCAGGGCGTCCCAAAGCAGGAAGTGATAAGGGTTAGAGGTAAGGCAAGAAAGCAAAAAGGGACTAATCAGGGCTCAGATGACACTTAACCAGATGTGATTTTCCACGTGCCTGCGGACGAGCACCAAATGCAAAACCATTTGCATATATGTGCTCCTGCGGCATGTGGCTTCTGCTAACGCTGCAAGGGTACGTAATTCAAAGGCGAAACTACGTGCGGGATCAGCCTCCGACCACAAGCAAGAGCTCCCTGTGTGAGGTTCACAGGTGGCAGCGAGTCAGTCCACAGGGTTCTGGTTTCTGTGCTCGAGGTTTCTCTACCGGAAGGGTCCCCTTTCCACAATGACAACCAGCACTGTTTTTTTTGCTCGGGGCCTTGCACTTGGCCATGGAGGGGCCAGATTTGAGGCTGGGAAGTGCTGGCCTTACCCCTGGACCTTCGAAGTGTGTCTCAGCCGGAGGAATGGGGTTGGCTGAGAAGGGCAGTGATTTCTGATAGAAGGCTCCCATTCACCCTCAGAGGAGCGGACCCTGCGGACAGCTCGACTTCGGGTTTCCAGCCTCCAGAGCTGTAAGACGGTACCCTTCTGTTGTTTGAGCCACCCAGTTCTCGGTGTGTAATGGCAGTCCTTAATACCATCACCAATAATAGCTTCCACTCCACCGCAGGCCTCTGGTAGTTGTTAAGTTTCCTTGGGCCCTCCCTGATGCCCTGTGGAGGGTGTTCATGGGACCACCGTCGTATGGTTTGGAAGGATGCTGGGTTCAGCTGACGTCCTGCATTAAGGGCTGTGAACACGCCCTCTCCCTCCCCCTCCGGACTTTCACCGCTCACTTGGTCGCAGGCAACATACAAAAACTCTACACGTACTGTCTCATTTCATCCTCATGATGACCGGTGCTTCTGTTCCCTCCATTCCTATACGACATTCATGATAGACTGAGGAATCTGGGCCCCAGAAGAATCCCCTTGAGAAGCGCTCTGCTTGTAGGTAGGGGACGGCCGTGGAGCTGTGAGTTCCCCTGATCCAAGGAGACATGTCCCGGAGAAAAAGAGGCACCCGGCCTTGGGCACATGGATTCCAGGGTTTTCTCCATGAGAGGGAACACCCCTCTCATGGAATGCTCATGCATAGGACACTCTGCTTCCCTAGAACCCAGCCAGTCACTGCAAGCAGTGTCCCCACCCCACTGCTCCCCAGGCATTGTAACTTCCAAAGTCACCCGCCACACACATTCCAAAGACCCCTCAGGGGCCAGTGCCTTATCCAGTTGAGAACCACTGAATCACGCTGAGTCTCATTAACTTCATCTCTAGAATGAGAGACTGTCCTTCTTTCCCAGGTTGTGAGGGAGGAGAGACTTGAGGTTCACAGAGAGCAAATTGTTCCCAACTGCAGCGTCACTGGCATTTGGGGTAAGATGATTCTTTGCCAAGGGGTGGGGGGGGTCTGTCCTGTACAGTATTGCTGGTCTCTACCCACTAGATGCCAGGAGCAGCCCTCTCCCAAGTTGTGGCCATCAACCACGTCTCCAGACATTGCCAGGTGTCCCCTGGGGGGCAAAACTAACCCCCGCTGAGAAGCACTGATATAGAACCTCCAAATACTATGAGATTTACAGCAGGGACTGAAGGAATTATTACTATTATTATGAGTTCGTCCTCATTTGTCTGACTGAACTGGAATGGTTGCTGTTACCGAGTAGGAAGAAGAAAGCTGGGTATACTCATAATAATAGTTATAATTCCTTCATGGAATTATATATATATTACTTTTTATTGAAGTACAGTTGACTTAAAATGTTGTGCTAGTTTCAGGTGTACAGCAAAGTGATTCACTTAACACACATATATGTATCTATTCTTTTTCAGATTCTTTTCCATTATAGGTTATTACAAGATATTGAGTAGAGTTCCCTGTGCTGTACAGTAGGTCCTTGTTGTTCACCCATTTTATATATAGTAGTGCGTATCTGCTAATCCCAAACTCCTACATTTATTCCCCCCCCACCTTTCCCCTTTGGGGACCATAAGTTTGTTTTCTATGTCTGTGAGTCTATTTCTGTTTCGTAAATAAGTTCATTTGCATCTTTTTTTTAGATCCCACATATAAGTGACATATGGTATTTGTCTTTCTCTGTCTGGTTTACTTCACTTAGTATGATCATCTCTAGGTCCATCCATGTTGCTTCAAACGGCAATATTTCATGCTTTTTTATGGCTGAGTAACATATGGAATTATATTTAAAATGGCAACCCCTCCACCACCCCCAGGACCCCCACCCTCCTCACCTGCTGGGAACACCGCAGCTAAACAGACCGAGGAGGTGTTGGTTTCGTGGCGTTCACATGAGCTGACATATTTACTTGGACATAAAATATGTGCTATTCATTTCATGACTTATTTCATTCACAGACAGTTCAACATCGCATCTGTTCTCGGTATTTGATTATGACTTCATATCAGCATCCTTCATCTTGACTTTAATCTCAAGGGCAAGAATCTTCCCGGCTCTTTTTTAATGACTTTTCATTTTAGAAGAGTTTTCCATTTACAGAAAAGTTGTGGTGTTGGTGGTTAGTGCCACAACTTCCTATATGCCCCACACCGGTTTCCCCTACTGGTGACATTTCATACATCCCTGTGGTACCTTTGTCACAATTTATGAACCAGCGTTGAGACATTGTTATTAAATAAAATCCCCAAGTTTCTCAGATTTCCTTAGTCTTTCCTAATGTTCCTTTTCTGTTCCAGGATCCCAGTCAGGACACCACATCACATTTGGTCCTCAAGTCTCCTTACCCACTTCCTAGCTGTGACAGTTTTCAGACTTTCCCTGTTTTTCGTGACTTTGATGGCTTTGAAGAGTGCCAGTCAGGTATGTCAGAGAATGTCCCTCCATTTTGACTTGTCTGATGTTTTTCTCATGAATGCACTGGGGTTATGATGTTGGAGAAAGAAGACCACAGAGGTGCAGTGTCACTCCATCATGTCATAGCAGGGGTCCACGCTCTCCCTATGCCTCATCAAGGTTGATGCTGACCTTGACCACCTGGCTGAGGTGTGTCACCAGGTGTCTCCACTGTCTTTCCTTCTTTCCCCTCCTTTCCTTACTGGGCTCTTTGGAAAGAAGTCCCAGCCCCTTGAGGGCAGAATACCTACATAAATTATTTGGAATTCTTCTGCACAGAGAATTGTCTATTCTCCCCCATTTCATTATTTATACACTCGTTTATTTACATCAGTATGGACTCATGAATATTTGTTTTACATTTATAATCCATTTCCACGTTATTTACGTGCTGCTCAAATTGTTTCAGCTTTGGCCTTGGAGAGCTCTTTCACTGGGTTCCGGTGTTCCCTTCTCCTACCCCCATGGTTGTGTATGTGTGTGTGTGTGTGTGTTTTTTTTGTTTTGTTTTTTTTTTGCGGTACGCGGGCCTCTCACTGTTGAGGCCTCTCCCGTTGCGGAGCACAGGCTCCCATCGCGCAGGTTCAGCGGCCATGGCTCACGGGCCCAGCCGCTCTGCAGCACGTGGGATCTTCCAGGACCGGGGCACGAATCCGCATCCCCTGCATCGGCAGGTGGACTCTCAACCACGGGGAAGCCCCGTGTATGTGTGTTTTTATTGGGGTTTTGTTTTTATTAGTTTGCATTATGTCCTTACTTTCTGGCACTACGGATGCTCCAGGATCATCCTGGATACTTCCTGCCTCAGTCCTAAAATCAGCCATTTCTCCAAGGAGCTCTCGTTCTTTTTTACTGGAGGACGGTACGAGAAACAGAGAGCTGAGTATTAGGTGTGCTCGTTGCTGCTGGGACGTTGCTCATTCTAAGCCATCTCAAGTGACAGGGCGAGGAAACCTATACGTGTGTACTAGCCCATGTTCACACACACACGTACATATTTATAAATATTTCTATATGTAATCATCTACATCCATATTAAGCTAAACATGAGTTCATGCCATTTCCGACTCCAATCCGCTACGCCGTGGATGAGTCTAGCGTCCTCCCCTTGCTTATCTGTAAATTTCATCCCAACAGTGAGAACCCAGGTTCCCCCCATCCCCCCCCCCACATTTACTTAACTGTTCGATTCCAATGTACCGGTGTCTCAGCATCAGGGCTGTTAGCCATAGCCCCATGGGAACTAGAGCACTGTTACGTACACTTCCTGCTGCCTTTAGTCTCAGACACCAGTTTCCAAAGTTACTTGGGGTCGCACCTCTTCCTCCCAATCCCTTCCAGGAGGTTGTTTCATATATTTGTAATACAGTTAGATTCTTTGGTCCCATCCTGCGTTCTATCCTGGGACCGCCCAACTTCAAATAACTTTTTAAAAACTGCATACATGAAGGTTTGCCTTTGTGCCGTGAAGTTCTATGGTTTTGGCAAATGTATATATACCACTACAGTACCAAACACAATTGTTTCATTGCCCTAAAAAATCCCCTGGGCTTCGCCTATTCAACTCTCTTTCCCTTCTGAAAAGAACCTCTGATTTTTTTGCGCCATCTATAATTGTGCCTTTTGAGAATATCATAAAAATGGAATCACACAGGTTTAGTTTTCCAGAATAGTTCTTTCTGCACGGAAAACTGCATTTAAGATTCATCCACATCTTTGTGTGTCTTGATAGTTCATTCCTTTTTTGTCACTGAATAGTATTCCATTGTGTATAGCATCAACTGTTCTCGATCCATTCACCAATGAAGGACATCATTGTAGCTCCCAGTTTGGGGGACCATGAATAAAGTTGCCATAAACATTCGTGTGCAGGGCAAAAGTTTTCAAATCAGTTAGGTAGATATCCAGGCGTATGATTGCTGGATTGTCGGGTAAGACTGTGTTTAGCTTTGTAAGACTTTCTCTGTTTGTCATTTTTTGTTTCCTTGTGTTTTTAGCAATGCTCATGACTAAGATGTCTGCAGGCAAATATTTGATTAATAACTTTTGATGTACTAAGGGTCAGACTTTAATTGTGGATGAAGGAAGGGAAGTCCCCGGCACATCTTCCTTCATTGCCAGTACGAGATGAAACCAAAGAGGACTTTGGGTGTGTCTGTGTTCTCCTGCTAACCTCTGCAGATTAAGCCCGGAGCAGTGGGTCTGGGACTGGAGCCTCCGTTCAAGTTCCCTCGAGGGCTTGTTAAAATTCAGACTGCTAGGACCCATCCCCGCAGCATCTTATTCCGTAGGTCTGGGGTGGGACCCATGGATCTGCATCTCTGACAAGTTCCCTGGTGATGGGATGTTGTTGGTCCTGGACCACTCTTGGAGGACCAACTCCCTAGAGGACTATCTTTCATGCATCCAAACCTGTCGCCATGTCTAGGATTTGCCTTCACTGCTCAGATGGGAGACAAATCTGAACGGAAGAGCTCGGGAAGGTTCAGCTGAGGGTTAGGGAAGGACAGCCAAGGAGTCTCGACACGTTGACCCTGGGCATACCTGTCTCCTGCCGTCCTGGAAGTACATGATTTTAGAGATGAAATGGACTGTAGTGACCAAAATCCCTTCACTGCAAAAGGGAAGGAAATGAACCCAGTGGGTGGAAGCAATCTCACACGGCAACCAGGGCAGAGCCACGGTGACCTAAATCTTCTGTATCTTCCACAATAGCAGAGCTCCTCTTCCTCATTCAAGGCAGCACAGGTGCCTTTGCGCTCAGAGGTGACAAAGGCAGGATCAAGCCCATTACGGGGGTGATGGTATTTGAATTGTTATCTCAAACGGAAATGAACAAAGCATCACTGCTCTCATCCACACCCCCTGGACACACACACGCCCAGGGGTTCACAGCACCAGCACTTCAAAGAAACAGAGGGTGGGAAATGGACAGGTGGGGAGGCTGAAAGATCATGCTTTTTACAGCGCCGCTCATCGGAGCCATCATTTGACCATGCGGGATAAAGGACACCAAGCACCTAGAAGGTGAGACCACTGAAATTCTCGACTGAAAAACCGAGGGGGCAGGAGAACCAGAGTTGATGCCTTTAGTTCCTCCCCACAAATAAAATACTCCAACCATCTTGTCCTCGTAATCCTGGAGATTGCTCACCTGAGCCATTCATCTTATTTGTTTAAGATAAATTCCCAATGAGGTGTTTGGAACCGGATCCAAAAAAGGAAAGAGGTGTGAGACCAGCAAAGGAAGACAGGGTGGGGACAGAAGGCTTTGTCTGCTTTTAAATATTATTCGGTGATTTCCTTGAATTTCTAATAAGCAGGTTGAAGTTTATAAGATCTCTAACAGAGTCAGAATCCAAATAGCGCAGGAGCCAGCAGACAACAACGGCCATGGCCGGATGGGTTTCAGGTTTGTTCTCTGCAAAGACAAAGCTCCCATTGATTGAGTGGAGACCTGGGCGAGAGGAGGGAGAGCCCGTGGAGGGTTTTCCTTACCCTGATCATCGTCCCCATGGCCAGGGGACGACATCGGAGCAAAGAAAGCCTAGCCTTACCTGGCCAATGTGTTGCTGAGAATGACAGTTTGGAGGGAAGCACACAGTTGATATTTGCGGTTCCTCCAGAGCAGGGTGGAGACATAAGACCAAAAGGAGGAAAGAAGGAGACAAGCCGAGCGCTGCAAGCTGATGCAGTCAGCAAAAATGCAAAAGCACAAACATCAGAGTAGAGAATGGGTTCTTGGTGGCAAACAACTATGTCCTGATTTGTGCTAAAGGGAAGAGGTCTTGCTGAGAGATTATGGGAACTGAGGTGCACACTTCCTTCATTTTCTGTTTAGGAAGAATTTGCAAAACCTTTAAGCCAGAAAAGTTCATTGAATCTGTTCTCTGAGAGGCAGTGGAGCAGAGTGGTGATGAAACCAGGCTTTTAGGGTGAAGATTTCAATCCTACTTGGGATAATTAATATTAAATCACATCTAAGCCCCATGTTCCTCATAGGGGTTTTGTGAGCATTTAAATGCAAACATATGCCAACATTAGCAGTGTTTTTAGCACTTATAAGCACCCAACAATTTATAGCTATTTTCTTTCAGTCTCCTTACACCTTGAGGAAAGGGGCTCCGAGTAGCCTTTGACCATTCTTAGGATCGTTCTCCATCCAAGGACCTTCAACCCATTGCTTTCTTGCTGAAGTTTCAACATTTCTCGTTTCTTCTCGAGAACAGCTGGTCCCAATCTACTAAATAACCCCTTTGCACACTTGAAGACCATTATTAAGACTCCCTTTGGCCATAAACATATGAAGAAGTGTTTAACATATGAAAAAAATGTCTAACCTCACCAGTAATCAAAGAAATCCAAATCAAAACAACAAAATGCAATTTTTGCCTATCAATTTGGTAACTTTTTTTAATGATAGTACTCAAAGCTGGTGAGAGGAGGCTAAGGGGGCAATTTCGTACATTGCTGGTGGGAGCATAAATTGGTACAGTCTTTCTGGAAAGCGATTTGGCAATATGTTATCAAGACCCTGAAAACTGTCCTTACCCTTTAACCCGGTAATTCCGCTTCTGGGAATCTATCTCAAGGAAATAATGGAGACTCAGACAAAGATTTCTGCTCAATGGAATTTGCTCTAGGGCACAATATTTTGATTTGTGAATAACTAAAAACTACCCAGAAGTTCAGTGATGCTGAGACACCTATTAAAAAGTTATTCAAAGTCAAGTTCACCAGGACGTGCAAAGTGGTCACTGTAAAATGGGAAACACAGGCACACAAACCGGGTACAAAACTAAACACAGTAGGATTTTAATGGCATAATTATATATACTTATATTTTTATGTATAAATAGAAAAAGACCAGATGCAAACACAGCAAAATATTAGCAGTTCTTATTAGAGGGTGATAGAATTGGGGGTGTCTTTTACTTTCTTCTTTAAATTTTACAATCAAAAAAATTTGTGTGAGAGCTCTCATGGCCTTATACATGTTTCCTAAGTAGTTCAGCCTGGTCCCATTCTGCCACAGCACATTGTCCACAATCTAAACAATGGAATACCAAGGGTTGCAGAGTTTTTCTAAAAAGGGCCAGATAGTGAATATATTAGGTTTCACGGGCCATACAGTCTCTGGTGCACCGCCTCACCTCTGCTAACGCACAGCAAAAGCAGCTATAGACAATACGACAATGTGTGGGCATGGCTGTGTTCCAGTCCATCTATATTTATAAATTAGGTAGTGGGTTCATTTTAGCCCTTGGTCTTATTGTGATGACCGCTAGACTAGATGATCTGAATCTATCCCAGCCCCCCACCCCAAATCTATAGTTTCAAGCAAATATAGTTGGGAGACTTCTAGAAGGTAAAGTTCTTCCCCATACCCCTGGTGAGTCAATCGGTCCTGAAACTTTTATTCAGAAGTCAGCTAGGGGGGCGTTCTTCATGGGCCTTGTTTATTCACCACTGACAGGTGACCCCTCTTTCATATCATTTGGTCCCCTCCCACACTGGTCGTTCTGCGCCGTCCACTTTAGCCCTCCCTGCAGATGCGGGGAGTGGAGGAGAGTTGCGTAAAGAAAGCCAGAAATCGTAACGATGGCAGGAAAGGGGCTGGGGACCTGGCAGAGTTTGAGATTCCATGTCTCTACCATCCATGTGGCAGTAGAGGCTTCCACATTCCTAGGTCTTCTCTTCTTGCTTCTGGCCACTGTGTTCCAGAGGGAGGGAAGGAGAGAGACAGAAGATTCACTGTGCATTTGCTGTATCCCAGGCAATGTTCGAAGGGTGGCACAAAGATGTTGTTTAATGGGCTCAGTTTTATAGAGAGAAAAATCCAACCCTGAGCGGGCACATGATGCACATAAGTAAACGTGTAAGTATGACAGGAAGCTTTGGAGAGTCCCTTCTTGTGGTTGGAATCCTTATTCACTCACCTGTATACACACAGGTCCTCACCAGGTGTAGGAAGTCTTCCTCCCCACTCCCAGTTCTCTTTCCCTGTCCCAGCGCCGGTTGTATGTTTCCAAAGGAGACACCTTGTCTTGTCTAAAGCATTTCAGACATTGGGCTCTTGTCCAGGAGGTAGGAATGGCATCTCAGAGCTGTCTGCATATCAGACATAGTGATGCATTAGGAGGTTCTAAGATGAAAGTGACATTCTAGTGGGACGGACTGGGAGTTTGCGGTTAGTAGATGCAAGCTATTACATATAGGATGGATAAACAACAAGGTCTTACTGTACAGCACAGGGAACTATATTCAATATCCTGGGGTAAACCATAACGGAAAAGAATATAAAAAAGAACGTATAGGACTTCCCTGGTGGTGCAGTGGTTAAGAATCTGCCTGCAAATGCAGGGGACACGGGTTCAAGCCCTGGTCCGGGAAGATCTCACATGCCGCGGAGCAACTAAGCCCATGTGCCACAGCTACTGAGCCCGCATGCCACAACTACTGAAGCCTGCTCGCCTAGAGCCCGGGCTCCGCAACGAGAAGCCACCGCAATGAGAAGCCCGCGTACTGCAACAAAGAGTAGCCCCCGCTCGCCGCAACTAGAGAAAGCCTGCGCGCAGCAACGAAGACCCAACACAGCCAAAAATAAATAAATAAATAAAATTATATAAAAAAAGAATGTATATATGTGTATACCTGAGTCATTTGCTGTACAGCAGAAATTAATACAGCATTGTAAACTAACTATATGTCAATTTAAAAAATAAATTAAAAAAAAAGAAAAAGAAAGAGTTGAGAACTACCAAGTGTATGTGGCCTAACTGGAAAGAAAAGTCAGTAATCCAAAGGTTCTCCCAAAGTCCTCTTTTGGTTCTTGGTTTTGATTCCCCTGACATGGTTCAGACTTACTATCATATTTTCTCTTGACTCTGAGTCCAGGAGACAGGCACTGGGGTAAGCCAACTTTCCATAGAGATTCACTCCACCATCCTGGTAGTTCAACAGTGATGAGGGAAGAGAGGAGAAGAAGGAGATTTTGCATCAGAAAAATTAAAAGCTTCAATGGCTTATTTTGCTTATAAAATCTCTCACACCATCACCAAGACAGAAGGTATTTATATGCAACCCTGACCTCCACCTCCACCCTCCAGTAGGCTGCTTGTCTTTGACTTGTTTTCCAGTTTAGGATTGACCTCAATGCATGGCTTACTCTGATTTCCCCTGGATGGAAGTGTCTGGTTATTGTTTTGTTGGAGGAGGGGTGTGTTGAGGGCCCATTGTAATTTCACTATTGCACACCACGTGCTATTTCTATTAAATCTTATTCAATACACAAAAATTAGAAATAGCCCAGTGGACAGAAAGATCATAGGATTAGAAGTCATCCGTGCCTGCTTTGAAGGGTGTTCTCTAGAGAAGACAGGTCTCAGATTGAAATGCAGTTCTGTTACTTGCCCCCCTTGTGAATTAATCTCTCAGGCTTATCTTTTTTCTATTTAGAAAAAAGAAAGCGTGGAGGTGGCAGGCATAATGGTATCTGTCAAGCTGAGTTGTCAAGTCCGAACAAGAGGCCACCTGGGAATGCCTGGCACAGTGTAGGTGCTCAGAATGTTTCATTCCCTCTTCACTCCTTAAACAAGAAATGGAGCTACCAGCTCTGGGAGATCCGGAGAAGAATGTGGTCTGGCCCTACCCCTGGCCAGGTGCCCAGTCTTCAGGCTGTGGATACAGATGACTCCAGCCGTGGGCATCTGTGATGATCATGCAACGTGCCGTCAGAACAGAGAAGGGGGGAAATTCACTCTAACTACTGGTATTAGCGAAGGCTTCAGGGAGGGTGTGGCATTTGAGTGGAGGCTTAAAGGACAGGGATGGAGGTGCAGAAGAGTCTTCCGGGGAGCGGAATGTCAGAGCACAGGCTACAGACGGGGAAGGACAAAACACTTCAGGAAACGATGAAGCTCTCAGGATGTTCAACGCTCAGGTGCCTAAGAGCCCGGAGTGAAGGTGAGACTAAAATAATAAGGAGGCCAGATCACGATGAGCCGCAAACCACTCTACGCTGAGATTCCACGTTGTTGTGGCTGCCCTGAGATTCTGAAACTGGGAAATGACATCTTGAGGATGCCGTTTTCACAGGTTGAACATGTACGTCTCTCTGCCCAGGACAGTCCCATCCTGTCACTATTAATACAACTCCTTTTCACTCCCCAAAGTGTTTCTGTCTGGACACTAAATTACATGGCCACCCTAAGTTTAGATCACCTTGCTGTCAATGGGAAACAGAAACTGGGACAAAAAGAGGCTAGACCTCGACAGGCCAGTTCAAGAGCCGCCACTCCAAGTATCTGAGCGGGAAATAAGTGTCCATAGGCAGAGAGCTCATGGGAATGGAAAGAAACTAACAGATCAAAGACCCACTTTGAAGGCAGTCTCAATAAGATCTATGGATTGACAGAGGGGAGAAGGAATGAGAAATACGAAGGCACACGGGATGGCTGATATCTGAGATAAAGATGCTGCACGGATGGGGCAGAAGAAGAACAAGCAGCCAGAAGTGAGAATCTGGAGCTAAGAAGAGATCAGAGATGGAGACGCAGACTTGGCAGACTCCTGGGTAAAATCCTGGCTGAAGAGGGAGTGCACGAGACCACCCAGGGGGAGGGTAGACCAGATGACCCTGGGGGAACACAGACAGAGGGTCATGAGGCATGTGCAAAAGAGACGAAGAACCAGGAGAAGCAGAATAAGGGATGCCCGGGGAGAAGGGTGTTGAGGATGTGACTAGTTGGATCAACAGAGCCAGACGGTCCCGAAGGACTGAGTAGGATGGAGGAAGGCAATTAGGAGACCTTTGATAGTTGCATTTCAGCAGAGTGGTGGGAGCAGAAGACAAATTGCCAGGGGCCGGGGAGTGAGTGGGAGGTCAGGAAGTGGTGTCGGTAAGTGCTGATGATTCTTGAGACAGTTCTGTCCGTGAAAAGACTGTGGTTTGAGGGGATGGTCCAGAGAAAGCAAGCACTTGGGGGAGTTAAGTGGAACCTGAACACATGTGAACACCAAGAGGAAGATTCTGGAAAAGAGAGGAAGATTCTAGAGATAATCGTTTGGAATAAGATGGGAGCAGATGCTTTCTGCTTGAGTGGAGAGGCCAGTCATTGACAAGAGGCAGGACCCCTCCTTCTCTGCGGAGGCTGGAAGGAAGTGGGGCTGGACCAGAAGACACTCTTGATACGTGAGGATGAGAAGATGGCAGAGTGAATGGCGGTGATGGTGTTGGCAGCCGTGATAGAAACAGTAGTGGTGCTGGTATGATGCCCAGCGGCTTACTTTTCCTCTACATGCAAGTCCCCTGCCTTGTTTAAGTTAATCCTCATGACAACCCCCTTTTACACGGGAGGTAACGGAGCCTGAGAGAGGTTCAGTAAATGGCCCACCATCCACCATAAAAGCGGCAGAGCATGGATTGAAACCCGGGTCTTCCCAGTGGCACAGCCAGACTCCTGAGCTGCTTGGAGTCCGTATAGACCAGTGGTTTAGTTCTCGCAGCAGAGCGCGAGGTGAAGTCATCTTCTGTGAATGATGGGGGTGGATTTGGAGGCCTGAGGAGGGAGGAGAGTTGAAACAGCTGCTGTGAAGAATGCAGCGGGGATGGGCCAGGGAAGAGAGAGGGCACGGCAGCCTCCCAGGGGCATGCCGAGAGCTTCCGGAAGATTCCATCTTGTTCTTATCACCCTTACTCCCAGCCCCATTTCCTGCTGAGAACCCGCACCCCACACTCTGCTCTTTTCTTTTGCTGTTCTCTCTCCTCTTATCCCACCCTCAAGAGATAGGAGTCACGTGGCTCAAGGAGAACAGGTCAAAGATGCTTCCACCTGCTGGAAGATTGTGGGTGATGGCCAGGGAGTGGAGCTGGGGAGGGAGCCCTCCAAGTCTTTGTGCTTTACAGAAACTCACAGCTTGAAAGGTCTAAGGAAGCGGTGCATTCAGTGGGCAATAATGGTTGCACATGGAATGTTTGGGAGCCATGGTCCAGTTGCTTGGATCCAACCAATAGGGAAAGAGAGCTGGAGCCACACACCTTCCCCCAGGCCAACTGGCCACGCCCCTCCTCTCAGGCCACCAGCTTCTATTCCATTCACTGGCCCACCCATCCCAACCCATCTCTTTCTACCAGAGAGGTATTAATCTGAGTTAGCAATCAGTAAAGCGAATTACTTCATTGGAGACCAGAACTTAAATCTTTACCTCTGATTCACTGATTCAACCGCCTTGAAAATAGTAGCAGACTGAAACACACTGGCTCTCCCTCTTTGGGAGATCACCACTGAATCATTAACCAAAGGTGTTGGCCTTAGGGACAGTCTTGAAGACACAGGATTACTCCTTGTTGGATGTGGCCCGCCAGCGCCGACAGAGCTATTAAACCATCGGTCGAATTAATAAAATCCATACGGAACAGAGTCTAGAAGAAGCTGGGCTCAATTCAAATTTCCATAAAAGCAGCTAACAAAACCAAAGAACTGGCATTCAATTCTAGAAGTGCACTGGCTTCCTGCCTCCAAATGTCATTTTCAACACGTCGGGACTCAGGATAGAAAAGCTGTGGGCTGATTCCAGAAGCTTTTATGAAAATCTTCTCAGGGCTCTCTTTTCCAGGGGGTTAGAAACTCACTTGTAAGACAGTCATCCCATTGGATGCTTAAAATTAGAGAAAAAGCAGAGGGAAAATGACCTTGTCTTCTGTTCAGGCGAAAAGAGAATCACTTGAGGGGCTGCCAGCCAGGGATGCTCTAATTTCTACCTGCGTGGGACCAGTTGTGAGATTGGGGGCAAGGGAGACAGAGGGGAGATGAAATTCTTCATGCAGAATTCTGCTAAATTCGTGTGTATTTGGAATCTGTGGGCAAATATTTGAGAAGCAGTGATGTGTGTGTGTGTGCGTGTGTGTGTGTGCGTGTGTGTGTGTGTGTGTGTGTGTGTGTGTGCATACTCACACACACAGGCTCCCGGCTTCTGAAGAGGTGTGTACCATTCTCCAGCCCAAGTTAAAATCAAGAGCCCGTGCCTCTCTGTAATCCCCGGTTTAAATTGGTTTCTCCTCCCACAGGCAAAAAAGTCTCCTGAGAGCCCTGGCCAAGGCCAGCTCTCCAACAGCTTACCATCTTTCCCTTAAATCGCCCTGAAAAGAAGCCCAGGGGCAACGAATCCCTCCCTCTTCCAGGCGTTCCAACATTTCTCTAATTAATGCAGGAGAAAATTAATTACAGAGGGATTTTCAAGACCTCGGCATCTAATGACCAGCCTAGCTTCCCGGGCTCTCCCCTCCCAGCTCCCCCCTCCCCGGCTCCCTGCAGCTCCCCATTGGTCCTGCCCTCCTCCCCCTGCCTGGCCCCCTCCCCTCCCTTCCCAGAACCCCGAACAATACCACAGACTAATTAGGCAGGGAAAGAGTTTCTTGGCAAAGACGGCTGAGTGCTAGGTCAGTACCTTGAACAACCCAGAAGAGAAACAAAACAGCATTAAAAGAAAAAAAAAAAAAAGAAGAAAAAAGAAAGAAAGAAAAAAAAAACCCTGCTAATCCCAAGCGCATTTCCGCCAAATATTCTCCTTTTCAAGTGTTTTCTTCCTGGTAAACAAAGTTCTGTCGCTGGCTCTGGAGATTTTAGGACACGGTTGCTTAGTAATATTGGGGAAAACACGCCATCCTCACCTCAGCTGTATTTTGTTTCTCTTCTCTCTTTCTCACTTCCCCGAGAGGCCCTGACATTCCCACATCGCGAGGGACCGCCTGTTGGTAAAGGAGAACTGGGTTTTCTTTCTTTCTTTTTGGTCTAACTGCTTTCCCAAGCCAACCTAGGAACAGAGATCATGTCCCCTAGGTCAGTCTTGCCCAGTAGGACCCTTCTGCCACAACAGGAAAGTTCTACGCCTGCGCTGTTCAACATGGCAGCCTCGAGCCAGGAGTGGTCATTGAGCACTTGAAATGGGGCTCATGACACTGGGCAGCTGAAAGTTCAATGTTATTGAATCTTAACTCATTGAAATTTGAAACAGCCCCATATGGCTCAAGGCTTGGAGCACCACAGCTCCTGACGGAACCCCAGCAGAGCCACCGAAGGGACAGCCATAGCGTCTGGGTGGCTCTGCGTCATAGTGAGGGACAGAGGATGCTTCAGTGTAAGGAACACACCGGCTTCCACTTCAATGAAGCCCCATCTTCTCTCTCCATGGCCTTGGGCATCACTGAAATCTTCTGTTACGTTCAAGACACTCACATAAGTACGCCTCAGGGTCTGTGTCTGGTCATGGACCCCAAGTCCCCGGCACGTGGGTGGGTCCCCCAATGACCCCTTCCACCAGGAGTACTGAGCACCGCTGGCATGGGCCACTTGCCAACTCCTCTTCTGGGCTTTTTTTTTTTTTTTTTTTTTTTTTGCGGTACGCGGGCCTCTCACCGCTGTGGCCTCTCCCATTGTGGAGCACAGGCTCCGGACGCGCAGGCTCAGCGGCCATGGCTCACGGGTCCAGCCGCTCCGCAGCATGTGGGATATTCCCGGACCGGGGCACGAACCCGCGTCCCCTGCATCGGCAGGCGGACTCCCAACCACTGCGCCACCAGGGAAGCCCTGGGCTTATATTTTTGCTCCCAGAACCCATGCTGTTTCCCACCTCCACGCCTTTGCCCACACTTTCCCCTCGCCCTGCTCTCCCTGTTCCTCTGCCTCAGCTTCAGGGATTCCTGTTCAATCCACAGGGTCCTACAGACTCAGCTTGGGCATCCCCTGAACTTGGGGGGCCTTCTCTCCTCCTCTCTTGCCCCCCTCCCCGCTCTATCCAATGTGGCACCCAAGCTCCATGCGGCCATTCATTGCCTTGGGATCGTGGCTAGTGCAAGCGAGCAGCAGAATTTCCGTTTTTAATTTTAATGATCGATTAATTTTATCATTTAATTGTATGTAATCTTAATTAGTTGAAATGGAAATTGATGGGCATTTGCGTTAATTGAAGCTGCAATGGCCACATGTGTCTCCCTCTCTCTCCTCACCACGCCCACACACACACACACACCCGTATATCCCACAGCTGGCCTGGATGCCGTTCTGCCGTCTTGCTCCAGTGAGCATCTGCTCCTCTGCACTTACCCAGGATCTTGTCTTTTAATGACCTTTTTATAAATCTATCATCCCCATTGGAAAGTGAACCCTTAAGGACACAGCCTGTATTTGACTTTGTTTCGTTTCACTTGACAGTGGTGTCCCCCACGTCCAGGATGGTGTCAGGTACACATTCATTTCTCCGTAACTATTTTTCAGCCAAGAAACAGCAATTATTCGTCACAGTTTACGCCCTACATCAGGGGTCAGCAAACTATAGCACAGAGGCCCAATCCAACCCGCCACCTATGGCCCTCAAGCTAAGGTTTGTTTTTTGTTGTGTTCTTTTTAATGTTTAGTTAGATTTTAAATGGTTGCCTTCATAATAGCCTCAATTTTGTTCTTGGCCTGCAAAACTGGAAAGAATCACTTTCTGGCCCTTTAAGAAAAAGTTTGCTGACCTCTGGTCTAGATCCTAAGAAGACAGGTTGATGAGGCCTAGTGCCACCTGCAGCCAGAGAAAAGGAGAAAGGCTGCCTGGGGAGGGGTGCTGAGGAAGGGGCCCAAAGCTCGCATCCTGGGCATTTGCAACAGAGCTGAACTGGGTAAATCGGCAGGAGCCGGTCCCCGGGCCCGTGCTTCCCGTAAGCACCTGCCTCTCCCCGCTGCAAACGGCTCACGAGTGGGGCTTGGAGGGGCACATGGTGTGGACTTCTGAGAACGTTCTGCCTTGCCCACCCCGAGCCACGGCAAATGGAAGAGGGGCTTTTCGGGCCTCCATGTTGTGGTTTGGCTGCAGTAAGTAGCAGTTTCCACTTAAAGTCAAGCCCCCGAACGTGTTTTTCATAGCAATGGAAAGGTCTTCCAAAGCAACAGGCGCAGGGCTTGGAAGCAGTCCTCGGGCGGGCAGGAAGCAATCCACTCTTCCCTTTCCTGCTAAGACATGAACTGGGGTTTCTAAGAACCAAGGCAAAGGTTGTTCCAGGATCTGAGCAAGGGGAGTGACAGGAGCCCCCAGAGTTACCCCATCACCGTCTCGAGTCCCTTCTTACCCTCCACCCACCCTCCATGTCTTCCGGACCCCCCAGCTCCGAAACAACTTGCCAAATGTCAGGGCACCTGGGAGTGCCCGGAAGGCTCCCTTGTTTCCCAGCTCCACTCACTTTTCCCCATGGGGAAGGGCTGAGTGCACCCAACGAGCTAAAAATTTCCCTGCTGGAGAATATATTTTCCTTCCGCTGCTGCTTCGCAGGAAAGAGACAGGAAGCTATTTAGATATATTATCTTCTTTTTCAGAAAGTTGAGAGGAATTTTCTACTGCAGTTCACACAAACATCCCGCCTAATGGTCATTTACTCATATGCCCCTCATTAGGTCACCAGCGAAGAATGCTTGGCCTGATTAAACATCATTTGACTTTCCCTACACTTGCCGTCCCAGATCCAAGGGAGGAAAAGAGTTTCCCTGGCCTGGCGGTGACCAGCCTAAAGGCCACGAAGGTCCAACGTGAAGTGATTCTGACTTCCCAGGGTCCTTTATAGTTTGAGAGAGTCATTTCTATGTCAACAAGTAAGAAGGTGGCCTCTATGAACAGTTTCTGGCCAGAGAATGCTGTCTTTTCAGGGGAAATTAAAGAGAATTCTTGGCAGGAAGTAGTGAGA
Organism: Stenella coeruleoalba; assembly: GCF_951394435.1. Lineage (NCBI taxonomy): Eukaryota > Metazoa > Chordata > Mammalia > Artiodactyla > Delphinidae > Stenella > Stenella coeruleoalba. Next base: position 56,401,997 of record NC_137165.1, on the reverse strand, counting down.
ATGCTGTTACCAAAAATGTGATATGGATTCATGGACTAAACAGGTCGTGGAGATGAATGAGGGTCTGGAAAACGAGACCAGTGTAAACCAGAATGGCTAACTAGGACTGACCTGGTGTGATGCTCTAGACATTCTTCTAAGTGCTTTACGTGTATGAACTCATTTAAAGTTTAAGCAACTCAAGGAGGTAGGTGTTATGAGGAACTTGACCCACAAAGTCAGATACTCACAGGAAGGGTGAGTGGCAGAGCTGAGATGCGGATCTGGTCTGAGTTGCCCAACAGGATTTTCTGCAATGATAGACACATCCTATATCTGTGCTTTCCAATATGGTAGCCACTGGCTACATGTGGCTCTCTGAGCACTTGAAAGCCTCGGTATGGATGAGGAATTGAATCTTTCATTTTTTTAAAACTATAATCTATTTAAAGAGTCACATGTGGCTAGTGGCTACCATATTTCATTCCCAGACTTAGGCAGTCTGGCTCCAGAGTTCACAGACTTAAACATTAGACTATCCTGCCTTTTAAATCAAAAAAGAGAATTTGGAACTATTTATTCGGATAAAAATTAAAATATAGAGACAGAGTTTAATCAATATCTTCAAAGACAGGAACATATGAGAAATTGTACTAAACGGTAATGCAAGAAAGAAAAGTTTGCTTAAACTAAAAGAGTAGGTGTTTGGGTTAGGTGATTGGTAAAATACCTATAAAGGAAAGAGGGTGAAATACCAGCACGGTTTGTCAAGAGAGGAAGTGGTTTCCTTTTGTTTAATCAATAAATTATATTGAGCTCAGATGTGACCTTATTAGGCCCCTGCTCTCTAGAGCCATGTGGTCTAGGAGGAAAACCAAGTCTAATTCCTCAAACAAATCAAGGCTGCATGATCCAGGGTGGATGGTGTTACTCAAGTCCGTTCATCCTGTTGGAATTCAGGTTAGATGTTTATCAGTAACCACAGGAGTGATCAAGGAAGTCTTCCTGGAGGAGGTGGCATTTTAGATGGCCCTTGAAGGAAATGGCTTATATTGGGACAGTGGGAAGTTAGAAAGAATGAATACAGTGGCAGACTTGGCAGGAAAAATGAACTGTTCTTGGTGAGTGTCTTGGAGGCTGAGGTACAGGGACTAATCAAAAATGACTCTGGGGCTTCCCTGGTGGCGCAGTGGTTGAGAGTCCGCCTGCCGATGCAGGGGACGCGGGTTCGTGCCCCGGTCCGGGAGGATCCCACATGCTGCAGAGCGGCTGGGCCCGTGAGCCATGGCCGCTGAGCCTGCGCATCCGGAGCCTGTGCTCCGCAACGGGAGAGGCCACAACAGTGAGAGGCCTGCGTACTGCAAAAAAAAAAAAATGACTCTGAATTTTTTAGCTTGGATAAAAATAGTGGTTCTGGGATCAGACACAGGAACTTTAGGGATGGGTAGGAAACAGTTTAGGGAAATTATTACTTTGGTTTGGGGCATGTTGATTCTGAGGTGACAGCTTGTATAAATCTTGGACTAATGTTCACTTTTTAAGAGCCATTAAATATCTAGTTTAAATGGGAATAGGGTGGATCGGAAGGCAGTCCAAGATCACCTCCATCTAACACTTAGAGAGTTTGCTTTCCCTCTAAGCCTGACAAATCAGACCACAGCAGAAAGGAAGAGAAGCCACAGGACACCAGACGTATCCACGTCACCCACACACACACTGGTGACAAACACAGCCCCTGTTTTCTCTGCTACACTGAGTTGACAGACATCCGGTTACTTCATCTTGGAAGTTATATTCATCTGCCGTTTAGAACGTTCTGCCCAATGGCCGATTTTCTTTTAAACAGCTTTTTTTTCCTGATTATATTTGTAATACCTACTCACTGCAAAACATCTGGAAACTTCAAAAACAGAACTAAGGAAATGCAATCACACATTTACACACACACAGAGACCCACATATGTATATGGCTGTGTGTGTCGATGTGTGTGTGTATATAGTTTATAGTTTTCACCCATTTGTAGGTGGTATTTTAAAATACACTTTTTAAATTTTTAAAAAATTTTTATGGGGGTATAGTTGATTTACAATGTTGTGTTAGTTTCAGGTGTATAACAAAGTGAATCGGATATATATATATATACACCCATCTATATCAGATATATATACCTGATATACATACCCATTCTTTTTCAGATTCTTTTTCCATATAGGTTATTACAGAATACTTAAAATACATTTTTAGCTCAGAAAAATTTGTACAATTAAACATGAAGACAACACTAGCAAATTTTTGTTGAGTTGTCAGTATATTCTAGACTTACAGGGAAAAACGTCCATGGATCTCTGCACACAAACACTTCTAGAAGTATCTGTTCCTGAAATGAATCTCTAGACTTTCCCCTTATTGCCCAGCAAGTACCTCTTTCACATCTCTTTTCATCATTTGCTTATTTTCCTTTTAACCGTATAGATTCAGAACTACTTGGAATGGACTGAGAGGCAGCCTGTGAGAGGCCAAGAAGAGGCAGCCGTTGGTGGTTAGGAGTGAAAAGTAGGGACCAAAAGAAGCAGGTGTCCCACCAATATTCCAAACTTCAAATCTGGAATTCCTGACTCCAAAGGATGCCCCAGACAAGACAACAAACATCGAACCAGTATAAGGGAAGACCGCAAACAGACAGATATTAACAGCCCATGGAGAGAGGGGAAATAGTCCTGGGGTAAAAGTGGAATGGAAAAGGCAGAGGATGAGATAGGGTGCGACCGAGGGGAATCTGTGTGTTGTCCCTAAACTGTCCCAGGGAATCAGGGACTGAAATATTCCCTAGTGAATATTATCAGTGTAGACCAGGAATCTATGGGTAATTGAAACCCACACACACATACACATACGCACACACAAGCACACACACACATACACACACATACACACACACACACACACACACAAGCACACAACCTCAACCGGAGATTCTTCCTTCCTGCCTTGGTTTCCTGGGGACTCAAACTAAGGGACTAGGAGACACCCACAAACACCAAGGGTGGATCCTTATCTGGTTCGTTTTTTCGAGAAACTGCTGGCTCTGAGCGAAGCTTGTGGGAGGAGAGAGTTGCCTCAGTGTACACTCCTCAGGAGGGGAGGAGGGGCTGGCCCTTCCCCCAAAGATAACACAGCACCCCGACACCGCCTGGGATTCTCGCTCCCAGATCTTCCTAATGAGCTGTCTGGGGGAGCGGGTGGTGATTTTCAACCGTATTTTGGCCCCTGCTTGCTTTTGAGAATTCCGTCTCCGTTTTTCGATTTCATAAATGCCGTTTGCAATGACCTTTTCCTCGCTGCCATCTTTGACAGCTTCTCAGGCGTGAAACATATTTTTGTTCATTACTCGGTTGTCCACAACCTCCCCTTGCGACTGTCCAGCCCGGGTCTCCCTCCCTGCACCCTTCACCCCCATGTCAGACGTATAATGAATGACCGTTCCTTCAGACAAGGAGGTTGAAAACTTCTGGTCGCCAAGGCAACGGGGTACCCTGGGGTGGGGCGCTGGGGAGGGGGCTTGCCCGGCCTGGAAAGGACTGGAAGGAAAAGGGGGTGGGGAAGCAGGAGCTGAGATGATATCATTCCCGAAGCCTGAAAGCAGCCAATCGGCTCACGGGGATGTGATGTCACCTCCCACCCCACCCCCTTTTAGCCTAGGTAGCCCCACTGAGAATTCTAGACAAGCATTGAACTGAAGTTGTATTGCTGTGAGAGAAAGGGGGTGGGGATGGCCAGGGAGGGAGGAGGGAGAGAGAGCGCTAGCCACCCTCTGGATGGCCCGAGCAGACACTAGTCTTCACTGGAGGCAGCCCCATAAAAATGTCATCGGCTTGGGCTCTCCCTGCATTACAACACAATGACTTCTTTGGGGAGAAGAAATAAAAAACCAAAGATTTATTTTGCAGCCACACCCCCGCCTCCCTTGGAAGAGAAAAACCAACCAACAACAAGTTGTGAATGAAGTGTCTGCAGATCAGCTCCCACCAACCCAGCCTGAGAATTTTCTGAACAGAAAGACAAGAGGCAGCCACTCATGTGGAACCCGCTGGGCACATGTGCTGCTCTCTGCAGCCCTGGGGAGGACGCAGTGGTCTGGGTGCCAGGGTGGGAGCCTGGTCTGGGGCAAAGCTACCCAACCAGGTGGTACCAGCCACTGAAAGCACTGGTGGGGAGGGAAGGTGTCTGCCCCCAGGCCATGACAGCATGTGGGGCTCCGTGCCAGGCTCCTAGGAGAAGCACAGGCTGTAGCTGTAGGGAGGGGGCAGGCTCATTCGAGTGCCCACCCAAGGGTCAGCATCACCCGGGGTGCAGGGTGTGGGGTGGCGAGAGAGTTTTCCCTTGGGCCTGGGAAGCAACGCTGTTTCACAAAAGTGTCCTCAAGAGTCCAGGCCACGAGATGGTGTGTCCGGGGGCCCAGACCAGGTTAGGGCTGCTCTCTCCTTAACCTCGAACAGTGCAAAAGGTGCAGGTTCCCCAACGTGGTCTTTCTGGAGTCTTTCTGGAGTTGTCCCTCATGGACCCACCTATATCAGCTTTGAGGAAGCAGAAGCAAAGGCCCCATGTCCCCTCCGTACTGTACAGACGTTGACACCAAGGCCCAAAGAAGGGAAGGGACCAGCCCAATAACCAACAGAGTCACCAGTAGAGCTGGGGCTCCAACCCACTGTTTGCCTGTGATACATGAGTAGTATTTGAAGATGGAAAGCCTGCAATTTCAGCATCACTGATTCACCATTTTCTTTATTTTTTTATTGAAGTATAGTTGATTTATAGTTGTTTATACTGTTGTGTTATGTTCCAGTGTACAGCAGAGTGATTCAGTTATATATATATTCTTTTTCAGCTTCTTTTCCTTTATAGCTTATTACAAGATATTGAATATAGTTCCCTGTGCTATACAGTAGGACCTTGTTTACCTATTTTATATATAGTAGTTTGCATCTGCTAATCCCAAACTCCTAATTTATCCCTCCCCCCGCCTCCCCTTTGGTAACCATAGTTTTCTATGTCTGTGAGTCTGTTTCTGTTTTAAGCTCATTTGTATCATTTTTTTTTTAAGATTCCACATATAAGTGGTATCATGTGGTATTTGGCTTTTTCTGTTTGACTTACTTCATTTAGTGTGATAATCTTTAGGTCCATCCCTGTTGCTGCAAATGGCATCATTTCATTCTTTTTTATGGCTGAGTAATATTCCATTGTATATATGTACCACATCTTCTTTGTCCATTCATCTGTCCATGGACATTTAGGTTGCTTTCACGTCTTGGCTACTGTAAATAGTGCTGCAATGAACACTGGGGTGCATGTATCTTTTTGAATTAGAGTTTCCTCCAGATATATGCCCAGGCGTGGGATTGCAAGATCACATGGTAGCCCTATTTTTAGTTTTTTAAGGAACCTCCATACTGTTGTCCACAGTGGCTGCACCAGTTTACATTCCCACCAACAGTGCAGGAGCGTTCCCTTTTCTCCACATCCTCTCCAGCATTTATTATTTCAGTTCACCATTTTCTGCACAAGTAATTACGTGGTTGGCATGAGTTCACGATGATCTCCACCCCCTTTCCTATGAGCTGTGAGCAAGGTCTCTCTGCAAACACTTACCAGGCACCGAGCCTGCATCCAGCCTCCCTTGCCCACCGGTCCTGACACCCACAGAACCATAAGGCACAGCCACGCTCCCAAGGGACCCACATCCAGGAGGGGGACAAAACGGGGGTCATGAAAACATGTGCAAATTTTACCCATGAGCGTTATGAATCGGGGCTGGGGACGCTCCAGGGAAGGGGTGACATCCATGGTTTAGCAAATCCTTATTGATTTCCTACTCTGTGGCTGCTGTTGAGAATAGAAATAAGGCTAAGTCTGAGCTGCACCTTCATGGCACTTATACCAAGGAAAAGAGAAGAGACTGAGGCTGTAAACACACAGTATCTCCCCCTGAAAGCCCCAGAAGGCAGGTCTTGGTTGTATCAATGGTGTTTAACCCCCAGCACCAAGCATGGAGCCTGGGATACAGCAGACACTCAATGACCAAACATAAGCATGTCTCTAACTCTGGAGACATGAGCAAGGAAGTGACACCTGAACAGGGCTCTGGGAGATAGGTAACAGTTTGCCAAGTGGAAGGAGGGGCACTAATCGAAGTAGAGGGGACAACATTTGTAAAGACATCATGTATAAGAATAGAACAGTACAGGTTATGCTAAGATAACAAATAATGCCGAACTCTCCATGGCTAAAAATAACGAAGGTCTACCTTTTGTTTTTGCTACACGTCTATTACAAGTCAACTAGTGGCTCTCCTCCATGCCCTGGCCTGTCCTCTGACCAGGCTCATGGGGTAGCCACGACTGGAATATTGTTGATCACCACGGAAGTTGTTGGAAAAGAAGGCTTAGCTCTGAAGTGACAAGTCTCTTCTGCTCACAACTCATTGGCCAAAACTGGTCACATGATCCCACCCAATGCCACCAGTCAGGAAATACAGTCTTACCATGTGCATGGTGGGCAAAGAGCTGAAAATATTTCATGAGCAGTGTTAATGACTATCATACAGGGACACGTGTGTGGCATAGTTGGGGAATACTGTTGGGGAATATGAGCTGGAGCAGTCCAGGAAGGCTTCATGGATGAGGTGGGCTTCAACTAGGCTCTGAAGACTAGGCAAGAGCCAGGTAGACAGAAAGAAAAAGGAAGGGCACTCCTGACAGCAAAAAAGGCCTTAAGCCAAAGCGAGACACGGAAGGAAGCTGGTACCAGGCAGTTGGCTGGGGGTGGGGGAGGGTAGACTAAAGCGGCAGGATTTGGTTATTTTACTGACCGAATGCTGATCCTTTCACAGTGTCAAGCAAAATTGATCCAGCATGCCCAAATGACAGGTGGGTGTCCAGGAACCCAGGCCTCCTTTGCCACGGTTGTCTCACTACACAGACACCACCAAAACCTAGTTCATAGCACCTGCCATCCAGAGCTGAGGGCCAGAGCAGCCTTGCAATAAAATCACTAATGGTCTCTGGCTTCTGATAAAACTGGTTCTCAACTGCCCACCTGCCCACTGGGCCCACAGGCAACACGGAGAAGACACTGACTCTGTGAGTCACCTGCTCAACGTAGGAAACGGCTGCGTGGGGAGGGCGAGGCCTGAACCCAGCTCCCACTGTACCAGGGCAGATTTCACAGGGCTTTTTTTTTTTTTTAAGGTTTTTAATACTATAGTGTTATGTATGAACTGGATTCATCAGCTAAAGTGGTGTCTCTGGACTTTACTTACTGAATTTCAGTGTCCTTAAGGATTTTGTCTTGTTGTCATCAAAGCAAAAAGAAAATGCTGTATAAAAATACTCAACTTCATCAATGGTTAACACTCAGTCCATATACTTCTTAATAAAGAGCATCTTCTGCTAATTAGCCCTGCAGAGTGACGTACAGAGAAGATTGTTGGATTTAAGAATATTGCTTATGTTTGATAGAACTGATGATGTATTTAAACGATGTATTACGAAAAGCTAAATTATACAGTATTGTAACTATGTAGAAAATATAGACTTACATAAAATCAAAATGCTAAGAATTTTTATATTTTTTCAAATTATTTTTTATTGGAGTATAGCTGATTTACAATGTTGTTTAGTTTCAGGTGTACAGCAAAGTGAATCAGTTATACATGTACATACATCCACTCTTTTTTAGATTCTTTTCCCATATAGGTCATTACCGAGTATTGAGTCGAGTTCCCTGTGCTGTACAGTAGGTCGTTGTTAGTTCCCTATTTTGTGTATAGTAGTGTGTATGTGTCAATCCCAATCTCTCAATTTATCCCTCCCCTGCCTTGCCTCCCTTGGTGAGAGGGAGTTTGTTTTCTACCTCTGTGACTCTATTTCTGTTTTGTAAATAAGTTTGTTTGTTTTCTACCTCTGTGACTCTATTTCTGTTTTGTAAATAAGTCCACTTGTACCATTTTTTTTAGATTCCACATGTAAGTGATATCATGGTATTTGTCTTTCTCTGTCTGACTTACTTCACTCAGTGTGACAATCTGTAGGTCCATCCATGTCGCTGCAGATGGCATTCTTTCGTTCTTTTTTATGGCTGAGTAATATTTTTATATGGTTTTACGTGAAGGGAGTTTGAATGTTAATAAATGTTTTCCACTTTACAAAAATGTCAGATCAGGGTCCACAGAACCCCCCAGCCGGACTGATCCAACAGGGCCAGGAAGAATCCCCTTCTTCCAGTGTTCTCACAAGGCCACCCTCCTGTCCTTGTGTCACATAGTCCCAGCCGCAGCCTCCCGACTAGGAAGCTTTGGAGACAGAAGAGTGTCTGGGAAGAGGCGTGGAGGAGGAAAAGGGCCACAGGGGCAGTGGGACTGGGACCCTTCCTGACAGTTCAGTTTGGCACCATTCACAGGGTCGGCATCCTGCGCTCGGGCTCCATCTGTGGCCCGTTCCCAGGCAACTTTGGCTTCTCCCTGCGGGCAAATCAGGGCATTTCCAGAAATGATTATAATCAGCGACGCTGGCCTGAGAGCTGCCCCAGAGCCCTGCCAGGACTCAAAACACACTGTTCTTCCATTTTATGAATGAGCAAACCTGTATGCTTTCTCGAAATGTCGGCGCCGCTCACCAGTGTGCATTCCCATCTTGACACAAGGAAAACCACCCCAGGCTGCAAAGGTGGCTTCTTCCCTGAGAGGGAGGCCCAGGGGCCACCGCCTCCATTTCTTCTGGGCCCTGGGGAGCTGCCTGCTGGGCTGTTCCCTGGCTCTGTAGAGAAAACTCTTTTGCTCAGACAATGACTCAACCCCAAAGGGGCGGCAGCTCACCTTTCCAGGGGCCCCCTGGGAAGAGGTCCAGGCAAGACCCAGCCACACCTGCTGGGGTTCAGGGCATCCTTCTAAGCTGTCCTCCTGGGAGCTCCGGGTCTCCCAGACCCACGGCTGCACCTTGCCTAACACAGCACACACAAGGGAGCGCCTGCCCCATCTGGCCTTTGGAAAGGGGTCTGTGCCGCCGGCTTTCTGTGTAAGAGCTCCATGTCCACTTAACTAACAAGTAATCATTAATATTACCCCTGGCCCACGTATCCAACTGTTAAACTGACGCTAATGAAATGAGTCTCGGGCACCATGACCAACATTAAAACTAAGTGTGAACTGTTAACTTCAATGACCCAGGCTGATTTATACATCGTGCCTTGCATTTAACCAGAATGGACGGCACTTTATATCAAAATGCACAGACATTTCTTCCACTCTGGCTTTATTCTTTCTTACTACCTCCCAGCCCCAGCTGGATCAGACCAGACCACACTGAACAGTCCTAGCCTTAATTGTTGGGGTCATAGCTTTGCCTTCGTGTTGACAAGGGATTCCCAACGGAAGGGAAATTTCGTGGAAAATCTAGTGTTGAAAACAATGCAGTCCATGTGACTTTGGAATCTGCAGTGATGAGCAAGCTATGGAATCGGGAGAGATAAATTATGAATTTGGGATTAACATATACACGCTACTATATATAAAACAGAAAATCCACAAGGACCTGCTGCAGAGCACAGGGAACTCTACTCAACATTCTGTCATAACCTCTATGGGGAAAGAATCTGAAACAGATTGGATATAGGTATATGGATAACTGAATCACTTTGCTGTACCCCTGAAACTAACACAACATTGTAAAACAACTATACTCCAATACAAAATAAAAATTAAATTAAAAAAAGTTTGAGGGCTTCCCTGGTGGCACAGCGGTTGAGAGTCCGCCTGCCGATGCAGGGGACGCGGGTTCGTGCCCCGGTCTGGGAAGATCCCACATGTGCCCGTGAGCCATGGCCACTGAGCCCGTGCGTCCGGAGCCTGTGCTCCTCAACGGGAGTGGCCACAACAGTGAGAGGCCCGCGTACCGCCAAAAAAAAAAAAAAAATTAAAAAAAAAAAGTTTGAGTCTTTGTTATGATTAAAAATAAATGTGTGAGGCTGGGGGCCCATTTGGGGAGGAGTCTCCCAGAGGGGAGGAGCTAACTCAGCAGACGCTGCTTCTCCAGCTCCCCTCTCTGAGGCTGGCCTCTGGGAGGCAGGAGAAAGTCAGAATCCAGAACCGAGTTAGGGAAACCCTGCCAAGGACGCCCTTACTCCTTCCCGAGGATGCTGGGGTCAGAGGTCTCCCTTAATTTAGATGCAAGTGACACATTCATCCCACAGAACACTACGCTTATGCTAGCCAGCCCGCCTTCCTCCCAGCCCCACCCCTGGCCTCAGGAACACAGCTCATTTTGCACACCCAAGACAGCTACTCAGCTTCCATCATCTCCCCATGAATCACAGGCTCGGTGTGGGTGGGTGGCAGCCAGGAGAAACATAGCTACAGGCAGCCGTGGTTCTCAGGCAGTCCTCGGCGGGGCACACGTGGGCAAGACCAGGAGACCAGGTGGCCACGGGACCCCGAGGCTCCTCCATGACAGAGGGCTTGGGCGTTTGGGGTTAGGCAGCTGTTGGGATATTTCCCTCCAAAGACCTTAGAAGCTGGTGCTTCCACAGCCAGCACTGAGGATGAGGGGCTGTTCCAGGTGGGCAGAGAGCATCTTCTCCCTGTAACCACCTGCAGAAGACCAGGGGGACCAATGCAGGGGGACAGGTAAGGAGCCATCCAGCCAAGGAATGAGTCGAGGCAGCCCAGAATAAAAGATGGAGCTCACCCTCCCATCCTGCCCGACACACCTGCCCTCACCCATCCTGGCACCCTCCCATCCCTGCTGTGCAGCTCCAGTCGGCTTGCAGCAGGCTCACCTAGAAGAGAGGCTCCAGCCCCTCACCGCCAGACTTAAAAAAAAAAAAAAGAAAATCACGAGTTCGTTTTGATCCCTAGATTTATCACGTATTGGCTGTGTGGCCTCGGGCTAGTTACCTACCCTCTCTGAGCTTCACTTACTACATCAGTGCAACGGGCACGATAACAACCAAACCATTCACACAAAAGGATAAAGCAAGACACTACATATAATGCCCTCTGCACAGGGCCTGGCACACGGTAAATGCTCGGTAAACATTTTCACCTTCCTTATTCTTCCCACCAGTGTAAACGTCACCTCTGGAGGGGAGGTGCTCTTTCCTAGGCTCCCACCCTTTCCTCACTCAGCGGCTCTATGTCCTTAGGTTTATTCTGCTCACACCGGCTCTCTCCGGGGACAGGGGCCACGGGTGGCAGGATCTACCAGCTGCCAGGTGGCATGGGGCGAGCTGAAAATCTCCCCGCAGAGCCAGCTTTTTCAGCAGGTCCATTTCCACCTGGATTGCCAAGTCCCAGGGCCATGCCCGCGGGGTGTCACGTTCAAGTTCAGTGCTCCCCCTTCCTCCTGGCCTTGCCTCGCCTGCTCCTTCCGAAGCTTTCAGACAACCCCGCTGCCTCCGTCAGGCCCTGACTCGTCCGGCTGGCTTGCCTGGGTCCCGAGGCTTATCCAAACATCTTCATCGCTTTTCATAAATTCAATCCCTCCTTATCAGCTGCACCATCAGGAGGAAGGGCAGGAGGGGCTTGTGACTGAAGTGGGGGAAAGAGAAGCTCTAATTAGCCTCCTTGCTCCGAGGGGTCACCAACAGTTCAATCACCCTGGCTTCACGTGGCCCCGATCACATAGTGGTAGCCGAGCAGCGCACACAGCATTTGCATCTGTCCCTGCCCCCTGCGTACAGGGCTGGGGTCCTGTCCCTGTTTCTCCTCTGGGCAGGAAGGCCTGCAAGTTGTAAATGGAAATGAGCTGGCTTGATACCCTCCAAACGTCAGTTCTATAAAAACAGCTTTGCCACCATTTCCCAATTCATGGGAGCTTCTCTGATCCGACTGGTCCCTGTATTAACTGCTACCACAGAACCCCAACCTCAAAACACCTCTTACTGGAACGCAAAGTGATTTGGCCAGTCTTCCAATACCATCTCCAGGATAATGACCTGGGAAGAGCAATGGGCGCGGGAGGGCTCATCGAGACCCTGGATTCTGCCACCCTTTAGCGGTGCAACTTTGGGAAAGTTTCCTTGTCTGAAAAATAAAAAGTGGGGATGATAATACCTTTCTTCTCTACCTCCCATTGCTAGGAGTCCTGAGTCAGAACCTATGCAAATATGCTTCCTCATGTGCCAAATTCCAAACAAATGACACATATACCTAACTACCCAGCCCACTGGATGTGTGGTAACGTATTGCCACCAACGGGCTCAGAAGATGCTCCTTGTACTTTTTATTCAACTCTGCCTTCCTGAAGCCCAATTTCTTCCACGAAGACCTTGAGTTGACTCAAGCATCTTGCTGATAGGGTTTAAAAGCTGTGGCTAGTTTTTCACGGTGTAAAAATGTCGCACAAATGCCGCCCCCGAGCGCCTCTGGACACTGACTCTTCCTGCATATTCTGTCCAGGAGACCTGACGCATCTGTTCCCAGGTCCCTGCCTCCAATCTCCAAGATTAGCAAATAAATTGGTTCAATAACCAGCATTTTGAGGATCCTCCTCTGGACCAAGCCGTGGCCCAGCTCCTAGAAAAGGTCCTTGACATTTTCATGGCTGCCCAGAAGGATTATAGATAAATGAGACCACAGAACTTGTCATCCAAACTGGAACACTCTTGAGAACGGACACCTGCTATTAGTAACTACGCTGGGAAAACCAGCGTAAACTGGGACTCTCTCGGGCAAATGGAGAGGTGTGGTTATGGATTTTCTAAATCTTGGGAGAGAGAGGAGAGGAGGCAGGAGCAGCTTCTCAAACAAAATTTGAAAAGCGGATGCCGAAGGGGCTAAACGAATGAATTCTTTGGTCACCGCGCTCTCTGGGAGAAATGGAAACTCTCATTCTCTAACTCGGTTCATTCGGGGCCCCACTGGGGAATGAGTGCCCCCTCCCCCATGCTCAGCGCAGTGCCTGGCACATTTACATGCAGTACGTGGTGGCCGGCCTGAGCTCCAAGGAAGAGACAGATCTCAGGGAAAGAGACACAAGCCTAGATTCCCCAAGAGGTCCCAGCCCGAGCATTTATGATTATGATTATAACTGGCATGTGTGCGGTAACCAGGCCTTCCGAGCACATTCTCATGCATTTTCTCTTTTGATCTGAAGCAGATAATGCAGACGGGAGCATGCGTCTGAAAGGCCACCCTGTGGAACAGCACACTGGCTGAACAAGAACAAAGGCCATAAATGAAGAAGGATGTTTGCACTATGCTTCCCGCTTGCCTGCAAACAGGAAGCCTCAGAGGCCTACTCTGGCGAGGTCTCCACCTTTTCCTTACCCCGAAGCTACATGGCCTCAGAAGCTTTCTTTTTATGACATTTTTTTTAACGCGGCAAATCTCTTCCAAGACGCTTTTTTTCCCCGTCTCGCTTTGTTGCAATGAGAAGCAGCCATGTCTGTTCTGAGGGGTCAGTGGGGGAATGAGCATGGCCAACAGCTGCCCTGTTTCCTCTTGTGTAACTTCACATACAGCCTCTGCAGGACTCACCTTCCACAAGCACCTTCGAGGAGAAGTTGTCACCCGTGGGGAATGCCGGCAGGTGACCCCATCGAAACAGCTGGGCAGACTTCCAGGACTAATGACTTGGAAGAAGTCAGAGATGGCAGACCGTTGAGGTATGTTTTCCTGCAGATGACAAGGACTGCAAAACAGTGAAACTGACTTGTCATGAGGATGGTATTCATTGACACCAGAAAGGAGTGGAGGAGAGCTCTTCTGCTGACAGAGGAGGACCAGGGACCAGCCAGCAAGCAGCCCTGAGGGCTGGATGTGGCGGAGCATTGGAATGAGAGTGGGTGATATCTCTGGAAGCAGCAGGCAGAACATGGTCCAGACTGGCTCCACGTGTTTCTACGCTGCAGCCTCAGCAGCCTCTGGGTCTTCCAGTCTCCTGTTCTTAACATTTAAACATGGGCAAGAGAAGAAATCTCTGAATCAGTCAGAGTCTCCAGAGAAACAGAAACAATAGGAGAGATATAAATAGATAGATAGATAGATAGATAGATAGATAGATAGATAGATAGATAGACGATAGACAATAGAGAGATACATAGATACATAGATGATAGATAGATAATAGATACATAGATAATAGATAATACATACATACATTCACACATACATAGATACATACATAGATATTAAGAGATTTTTCTTAAAGAACTGGCTCATGCAATTACGTTAAGGGCTGGCAAGTCTAAAAGCCATAGGGCAGACAAGCAGACCGGAAATCAGGTAGGAGGTGGTGCTACAGTCTTGAGACAGAATTTCTTCTCTGAGAAACCTCAGTCTTTGCTCTGAAGGTCTCCAACGGGTTGGATTAGGGCCCACCCACACTGTCAAGAATGATCTCCTTTCCTTAAGGTCAAATGGTAGCCAATGTTAACCACATCTATAAAATACATTCACAGCAACATCCAGGTTCGTGTTTGATTAAATACTAGGTACTAGAGCCTGGCCAAGGTGACCCAGAAAACTTGCCATCACAGTGTCACTCGTGAGAAGTTCTCAAGCCATTTTGCAGGCTCTGCCGTTCTCCTGAGCCAGAACACAAAGGTCTATCTTCAAGTGACAGCTTGTTAGTGGCAGGAGCGGTGGGAGGGTACCATATTCACCTCTAAGTCACCAGCCCACTTCGGAGGCTGCTAGAGTGAGTAGGTACCCAGTAAGGTCCCTTGAGTTGGACTGAATTAAATTGAAGATATTAATTCAGCCTCATGAAAAGTTCATGGACCTGAGAATCAGAAGACCTGGGTTCAAGTTCTAGTTTTACCATCAGTTGGCGGTGGTCTTGCAGGCAGGTCATTTTCACTCTCTGGGCCTCAGTAAGATGTATAGAAGTTGAACAGAGTGTTCTTCAACCCTCATCAATGATTATTCCCCATTAAGGACACATGCCTTCATGCCTTCAGAGGCAGTTGTGCTCCAAGAACATGGCGGTAACATCAGAGCAAACTCAAAGAGTAGACAGATGATACATAGACAGCTAGAGATAATCTGTAACTAAATATATCAAGTAGAATATAAAATTATATGAGTAGATATGAGGGGATCTGCAATCCACATGTTTTAAGATTTCGATCTTCCTCTTTCGTTTCTTAATCTTGGTTCTCTTTGGCCACTCACTGACAATCTCTGGCAAAATCACATGCTTTGAATTTAGAAATAACTGCAAAGAACAGCCCATGGACTATGGACTATGTTTACCTGTCTCCATAGCTGAAGATAATAGGGTCAACGACAGCCACCCTGGAGAAAGACCATAAGTGCAGAAAAGGGAACAGAAAATTTGCAGAAGAAACCCAAATGGAAAAAAGCAGTAAAAGATGTTCCACCTCATGGTAATCCCAGAAACCAACATTTTAAAAAGTATTTCTTTTATTTTCCATCTGATGGGCAACATTTAAGTGAGTTGATACTACACCGAGTTGGGGAGAGCGTGAGGAAAATGTACTCTCACACACTACTCAAGCAGCTTTCATCGAGGTCAGCTGGGCAGATCTACCAGATTTAAATTATATAACTTAACCAAATTCTATGTTTAGGTATCTATCCCAAGGAAATACCCCCTCTAGGGTGCATGTGTGTGAGTCAGTACGGGAAGGCTTATTGCAATTTTGTGTGTGTAACAGTGAAAACCTACAAAAAACCTACACATCCACAAAATGGTTAATTGGCTTGTTTATATCCAGGGCATGCAGCAGTTTAAAAAAGAACGAGGTATCCATAGATATTGCTAGGGGCAATGGCGGAACAGTGCATCTACCAGGGGCCAAATTTGTTTTAGAAGATCTATATTTGTGTGTATATATAGATACACGGATATATACAAAAATATCTAGAAAAAAAGACTAGAAAAAATGCACCAGGCAGCAGGAAGAAGAGTGAGTTTGGTCATGGCACGAGCAGAGATTGAATCATTCAACCTATACACGCTTGCAGTGCCTTATTTGTTTACAATAGCAATGTCACCTGTCAATGTCACCTGCCAATTGTCACCTGTATAATTATAATAACAATAGAAATAACAACAACAAGAATACTAAAAGGACAAACAAAAGAAAGTGGGTAGATCTTACTGGTGCCTGATATTATCTCAGTGTCGTCCATCCTCTCGCTACCCCGAATTCTCCAAAGCTTAGCTAACTCTTAAGGAATGTGAAAGCAGAGTTCGGTAAATACCACTGCAATATTCAAATGCTTCCCGTTAACCTTCAGTTATTGTGTCAGTCAGGGTCTTGGCAGGAAATGCACGACACGCTCAAATTAGTTAATTTGAGGCGAGTTAGTAAAGGGATCATTTTACAAGGTGTGGGCAGGTGCAGGAAGCGGTGAGGGGTGGTACCATCCATAGGGGCTCAGCTGCTGCCCTTGAAAGAGGAGACGCCCGTGAACACACAGGGGGTAGCGTGGGGAGGGGCCTGTGAATAGCCCAGCTCCACTCTCCCCCCTCTCTCCTGTCTTCCACCAGTACTCACCATTGTTCAGAACCACGTGGAAACCAGAGAGGCAGAAAGACTTTTGATGCAGTTTACACAGGTTAGTCTCCTGGAGCACAGGTGAGGCATGTGGGAGGGGGCAACCAGGAGAAATCCACACGCGTGGTTGTCTATTCTAACGAGGGAAGACATGCAAACTCACAATTAGATTTTTAGCTCAAGCACCACACATCCCTTTGGATGTACAGTTATCTATTAGTCTGCCCTTTACTTTCCTCTCTACTACTAAGTGTCTCTGTGCCTCTGGGCACCCTGCCACCCCAGTCCTGGTTCCCTAACTTCTTGATCTGTAAGACGAGGGTGTTGAGTGGACCTAATTACTGCCGAGGTGCCTGCCAGCTCTAACTTCCATGACTATGAGTCCAGACCTCTGCCTGAGCCTTGAGTCCTTCCCATGGTTGGTAACCGTTAGTGACAGCGATCAGCTCATTGGCAGTAAGAAAACAGCCAACGCTGAAGGACTGGGGCAGGCCGTGCATCTGCGGGGATTTTCAAGCAGTACCGCCTCTTACACGTGGCACAAAGAAGGTAAAACAGCTTTGCGAGAGTGGACCAATCCTTAACACTTCCTCTGCCTGTCCTCCCCAGTGGAGTGGTAATTGAAATCCACACGGTTGAACCCACAGGTGGTATTACTGATTCATCATTTCCAGACAAGAGGTAGGCATTGGGTAAAGGCAAAAATAGGTGACAGAGATTTTCACCTAGTCCAATGCCCCCTTTCCCTTCTATGCCCTGCTCAACCCCCAGCCCCCTGAGTCAGAATAAAGACAATTCAATTCCCAAGGAATGTTACCAAGAACCCTCAGTTCTCAGCCAAAGACTCACATCTGAGGAATGTAATATGCCATAGACATTTATATGGGCCCCCGGATACCATCGAAACAAGAGGATGGTCTCGTATACAAGTGACCCCATCGTGGTTTGGCCCTGCCCCTCCAAGGCCTTAGGTTCTGAGCTCTCCTCTCTCCCAAAGATAGCCATTCCTTTGAAATCCCAGCATCTCCTTTGTCTCCAGAACATAAGGGCTCTTGGCAGTGACCTTGAACCAAGAGTGCACAAAAGCTGAGACATCATCTAACTTCAGAAGGGTGCAGAACCCAGCTTTAAGCCCAGAAGAGGCTGTCGTCGCAATCACAGTGGCTTTAAAAAAAAATCATTCCCCACCATCTTTCCTGCAGACTTCTGGTTTCAGTATATGGTGAGTTCACTTAAAGGCAAGAATTTTGTCGTGCGTTTCCTGCTAAAGTGTCATAGTTGTACTTCTACTGGGTAGAGGCACCCGTAACAGTGAGACATGGAATGGAGCCAATCAGCTGAAGAAACTGATACTGAAAAAGGAAACACATCTTACCAGTGAGAGACTCTCAGGTATGAAATAAGTCCCCCAGTAACGCAGGGCATTGCTGGAGACTGAGTCACACCATGTTAAGATCTGTGCCAGGATGAGATACTCAGTTACCCATCTTCCCAGGTATCAGAGCTAAGAAAGAAACTCTGAGTACTTCTTCCTCTGAATTTACTTGATTTTTGTTTTCAGGAGTTGAGGGTCCTGAGTATTCTCAGCATTAGATACTCAGGCCCATAGAGATGAGAACTGCCCTCATCTATGGATTTCCTAGAGAAAAAAGAAGGGAACAAACAGTAATTGATCATGAATAGACAAGCCAAACGCTGTTCTCAGGGCTTTATAAACTTCACTGTATTTTAGCTTCACAGTGATGACACCCATTTAAAAATGTGGAAACAGGGAAAAAAGGGAAATGAAATACACTTCCCAGGATCACTGCCACCTTGCAGGGCTAATATTTAAACCTGGGTCGCTCTCACTTGGAGTCCTCGCTCTGTCCACATCAGTGCACTACCTAGACATGGGTTCAGGGAAACTGAGTCTGGATTTAATAGCTTCTGAGATTTCCAAAGGGCATCACTTGTATATTTCTGCTCTGTGGGCTGTGCCACTCTTCCCAGCTCTGGGTCTGTTTCCCCACCCTCCTGACTCAATGTAGGGGGGGTCTGGCCATTGCAAAGGAAGGGCTTGCTAATGAAAAGGAATGGAAGGGCTCACCGACCTCAGTCCCCCCATCAGTACCTGACTGCATTTGTGCCACCACTGAGGATGGAAGGTGACACCAGCCACCTTCAGATGAGGCAGAAGGGGAGCCAGGCTCGAAGCAGAACAAGCTCCCCAAAGCAAGTGTGCGGGGATAATGTTTCTGAAGTACTAACCAATGTTCACACTCCTGCCTGCACCTTACAATAGTCCCTTGCAGCCCTTGGCCTTTCCTCACATAGTTAGTCAGGCTCTGCTGAATCTACTGCATTAGAGAATGGGCAATACAGCAAAAAAAAAACTAGGAAATAATAAATTCTTGGTTTTGAGTTTCAGAGAAGGCTTTGAAAGTGTATAGCAAATACAACAAATATGTATGGGAGAACATATGATGAGGGAGGGCAAAGCAGCTCTCAGATTAAGACTAAGAGAGATTCCCTGCATCGGGGGAGCAAAGGAAGCCAAGCAGAGAGAGTCGATATTCTGGGAACCGGGTAAGGGGTGCTACCAGGAGCCTCGGAGCAGTAGCCGGAAGTGTGTGGCCCTGGAGGGTCTCTGGCTGGGAAAAAGAGACAACCTAGCAGTGACCAGTGTGAACGAATGGCCAGAGACCTCTTGATGTATAGCTGGAAGTCTCAGGGGAGTCCCGTGTGGCTACATGATGAGAAGGAGCACGCTTCCCAGCCCCCAGTGCCACTGCATTCAGTTAGCCTGCCTCACCCCCTGACACCTGATGCAACTCCAAAGACAAAGGTGAGGGCGGGGTGCGGGGGGGAGAACTTGAAATGCCCTGGTGGAATGGAGTTATAAGAAAATCAAGTTGGGGCTTCCCTGGTGGCGCAGTGGTTGAGAGTCCGCCTGCTGATGCAGGGGACCCAGGTTCGTGCCCCGGTCCGGGAAGATCCCACATGCCGCGGAGCAGCTGGGCCCGTGAGCCATGGCCGCTGAGCCTGCGCGTCCGGAGCCTGTGCTCCGCAATGGGAGAGGCCACAGCAGTGAGAGCCCCACGTACCGCAAAAAAAAAAAGAAAATCAAGTTGTAGTTCTTGCATTTCTGAGTTTGCAGACAGACGTTCGCACCTGCTCTCTGAGCCAGGCATCTCTCCAGGACAGACCCCCACCCCCCGTCCTCTCCCCACAGCACCCAGAGTGCACACCCTCCCCTCCTTACCCCAAAGCCCCTGGGCACCTGCCCCACGGGCGTCTCTGCCACCCAGGAAGATACCCCTGCCTCCCTGTGTGCTGCATACGTGGGGCTGGCTCCCTTGGAATCTCGGGCTTCAATACGCCCCATAAAAGACTGCAGCTCCGGTGACAAGCCCATCCCAGCCCGATTCATTGGCAGAGGAAAATGCTGGGGCAGGAGAAAGGCTAAGCAAGGAGAGGACACTCCCCGCCACCCACCCCGGTCTCTGGGAACACCATATCTGAAGTTTAGTTGGCCACCCAAGGTGCTCGGCTCTGCCAGACGGGATAACCATTCCGGTCTGACAGGCACCCACGGCCCCTGGAATGTGCCTTTGGCCCACCTGGTAGTTCTGTTTTCCTTTTCCTCTGAGATCCCCCTGGGCCGCTGCTTTCCCCTCATCACCCTCCCTCCCCCCTGACTCACACAGCAGGCTCAAGAGATGTCACCCAGCCCACCTATAAGAGGCAGGTGACAGGATACCCCACCATGGGGATTTTTTTTAACTTTGAAAACCTTGGAAGCACTGCCAGGTGAAAAATAGTTCAAGCGGTAATTCTCTGCCTCTCCTTCCCCAAAACACATGTTTGTCTTTCCATAATATTGTTTGAGCATCTGTGATGCTCTGTTCTAGGAAATGGGGACCAGCTGTGAGAAGGATCTGTGAGATCCCTGCTCCCAGAGAACATACATGGTAGCCCAGGAGGGCAGACCCAGAGACGAGCCGCCCAGATCCCCCTTCAAGGATGGACTTACTGCCTGACCAGAAGGACAGCCTCAGCCACCAGCGTCTCCAAGGTCCTCTTCAGCTTTCAAGCTGAGGTCACGCTCTTCTGGGGCAGCCCCTGGTCAATGGCTGTGCAAGGTGATGGGCAAGGACCAAGCCATGTCCACCCACAGGGCTTCCTCCAGTGGGTCATCTCTGCTCCAGTACCCCTCACGGGCCACAGAGACCTTTTAGGTCTTCACACACTGATGGCCCCTCCTGCCCAAGCCTGCTTCGTCCCCTTCCTTTTATAGGGGTTATTCCCATCGTAGCATCTGTTTCCTGGGGAGCCCATCCCGTACTTGGGGGGCATGCAAACCAGGGAGGTTGCAAGTAACGACCTGTGCTATGGGGAGAGAACGGGGCAACATGATAGTGGTTGACTTGGCGGGGAGGACAAGGTCAGCACGATGTCAAGGGCACCCACCTTCTCTGAGAAGGTGACACTGGAGCTGAGACATGACAGAGGAGGAGTGAGCCATGCTTGGGGCATCAGGGGAAGGAGGCCGGGCAGTGTGGGGAGGAAGGTATGTGGCAAGGGTGGAGAAAGGGGCGACTGTGGTTGGAGCACAGCCGTGAGAGGGGGGAGTTATGGGAGGTGAGCCAACGGGGCCGACAGCGCCTTGTGCATCACACCAGTGCGCCCAGCTTCTCTCGTAGGTGGAGCCAGAGGATGGCAGCCCTGTATGTGCCATGGTCCCCTGGGCAACCCCAGCTCGTGATGAAACAATAAAACGCGGCAATACCTTGTAATTGAAACACGACTCGGGGCATATTAGCAAGAGCTGCTTAGCCGATCTGGGCTGTGCTCAAAATGAGACAGGTGGGGATCGTTCCAGTTCTGGCCACTCGGAAAACCATACCGGAAGGCAAAAGAGTGAAAGCCGTGTTGCTATGTGAATACCCATTCGATTTTGTTTTAAAAGGTGAATCACTCTCAGACCCCAGGATGTTATTCATAGCAAGTCACTTGCTCCCCTCTTCAGAACTGACGGTGACACACTCGCCTGTCACTCCTCCCTGGATTACAGCGGCTTCCCTGGAGCCAAGCGGAGCTGGCGAGCAGGGTTTCCTGAAACGTAGAAGACCTCCCACCTCCCGCCTGGACACCTGGGACACAGCAGAAATTCCAGAGAGCCTTTCCCTGAATCAGTGGCTCTCAACTAGAGGCAATTCTGTCCCTGGCAATGTCTGGGGCCATTTTTGCTGTCTACAATTTGGGGGGAGCGCTACAAGCATCTAGTGGGTAGAAGCCGGGGATGCTGCCAACATCCTCCAGAGCACAGGACGGTGCCAACACGGAGTCTTCTGACCGCAGACGCACATACTGTGGAGGGTGAGGACGCCTGCCTCGGAGCAGGCTTCTCCAGGGTGGTTCCCAGACTAACAGCTTCAGCTTTTCCTGGGAACCTCAGGAATGCAAATCCCCACGCCCCACCCCAGATTTTCTGAATTTTCTGCCCCAGCTATTTCCTTCTTTCAAACATGGCAGAAGGAGCCTCAGACAAGACCCATTAAGGATTCTCAGTGTTGATCTGGAAGACGGCACCTCGCCCCTTTCCCCATCCGGGTCCCAAAATTAGAGCCGATCAAACCAGGAGCGATTCTGCCTTCCTCCCGGGGGACACTGGACAATGCCTGGACAACGTTTTTTGGTTGTCACGTGCCGGAGGGCGGGATGCTCCTGGCAGCTGGTGGGCAGAAGCCAGGGACGCTGCTAGACATCCTGCCATGGGAGGACAGCCCTCACCGCGCAGAATGATCCAGTCCCACATGTCAATGGTGCCAAATGGAGTCTGAGAAACCCTGCCCTAAACCTGCCAAATGATGCATCTCGGAACCAAGGGATGCTTTCCGGCAGGTGCCTTCAGGGCAGAGCTTACAGCGGTTTGATAAACATGACCCGTGGGGGCTTCCTCGCTGTCATCCTGACGTTTCAAGCACAACCTCTGAATGTCTGCACTGTCCTACTTACTGTAGTTCAAGTACCAAGAAAGAGTTGCACTGCAGACCCTCCCTCACTGGCAATCTCCTAAGGCGGGCTGGTAGGGCCAGCCTGGGTACCGACCCAGGCAGAGGCGTGGGGATGGGAAGATGACCCTCCCAAGGGAGGTCCTTTCCAGGCAAGCATTCCTATGATAAGCACATGAAATGTGGCAGAGTGCTGCGTTTTAATTAATTTTAGTCCCTTGCAAGACCACAGTTACTGTTATAAAAACACGGATAATACCAAACATATGTTGAATGTACACAGCCGGCTGCAGCCCTGGAGACCCGGGGACGTGCGAAGTCATATGTCATCTGGGCTGGTGAGAAATCAGCAGGCCCCTCCCCTGTGCCCTCGGAGACCCAACGCCCTCCTCGGTAGGCCAGCTCTCTCCCTGTCACCCGCCAAGCCCCTTCCCAGGCCGGCTTCTCCCCTCCCACCAAAGCTCAGAGCTCCCCTCCCCTTCCCCGCGGAATCTGCTAGCACGGTGAGGTGTCGGGCCCTCCAGAAATCCCAGTTTAATGATTCTATTGGAAAAAGCGTTGGGGGGAGGGGGAGAGTCAAGAAAAGGCGCATTCCCTCATTTTGGAAGAATGCTTCATGATCTACCTCTGCAGCGTGTGAAACACCTCTCGGGCTGTACGCAGCGCTAAATTATTACGTGAGACGCCCAGGCGCCTGCGCTTTCTTCCTCCTCGCACCCCCCCGCCCGCCCACCCTGCTGGTTGAGGGGTGCGAGCCGCACGGCCCCACTTTCAAGTGAAGCCTGGGAAAGGCCAAGAACTACAGGACAGCTCGGCGTTGTCGAAACAGGCTGTGACCTGGCCCCATGCCTGCAGCCCCTCCAAGAACTCGTGCCAAGAAAATACTCCCCAAGAAGAGCGCTCAGGCTGGCAAGGACCCCGGAGTACATCTGGGTCCATCTCCGCTCTTGCAAGAACAATTTCTCCTGCGTCCTTGGCCTCTTGTTCATCACTTCCGGTTCCCAGGGGCCCCTTGCCCCCTAAAACCGCTGAAGTCCAAGTTAAGAGGTTAGGAGTTTCCTTTGTAGCGAAAACGGAACTAGAGAGACCCGCCAGGCGGTAGCACTTTGCGACCGACAAGTGAGTTTGTCAAAGTCTTCCACAGCCACGATCTCACTTAGCATCCTCTCCTCTCGGAGATAACAGAGCAGGTATCGTGAGCCTCATTGACAGGATGAGAAAAGTGATACCTAAAGAAGGTAAGTGGCTTTTCCAAGGGCACACAGCACTTGCGAGGCAGGGTCCCTGGGGGGGACCTGAGGCCCTTGCCCTCAGCAATACATCATCACCTCGTATCTGCTCACTGAACTGCCCCAGGGGTGGATAATCCCACCCTCTTCTCAGATACTCTCTCCAACCCCGGGCTTCTGTGGCCCCTGGAACACAGGGAGGATCTGGTCCTCGTGTTCTAGGTGGTGGCCTCCATCATCGTAAGGCGTCCATTCTCAGGTTCATAACACTTAGGTTCAGGGTTACGAGCCAGATGCTGCTTCTCACGCTGGGTCCTCCCCATCACCCTTCCGCTCCTGCAGGATTCCCTCCAGGACTCCCCTCCCCCACCCAAGGCACTGAAGGGCAGGCCAGGCCTTGAGTCCATCATCTATGGAAAAACCAAAACCTCTTTCTCATTTGTGGAGAATCTGATGCACCCAACCTTCTAAAGACCTGCGTGGGCTACATTCAATATCCTGTGATAAACCATAATGGAAAAGAATATGAAAAAGAATATATGTATAACTGAGACAGTTTGTGGTACAGCAGAAATTAACACAACATTGTAAATCAACTATACTTCAATAAAATTTAAAAAAAAATAAAAATAAAGGACCAGAGCGGAGAGTTCTTTGGGAACAGCCCCTTAAAAAGAAAAAAAGAAAAAAAGAGAAAAGACACACAGATTGGCATTATTGTGTATTGTATGATTAATTCATTTAACTCACAAAAACTCCATAAGGTGAGTGCTACTTTTGTGCCCATTTTATGGATTAAGTAACAGAAACACAGAGTTGTCAAGTAACTTGCTGGAGGTCACATCACTAGCAAGTGGGGAAAGTATGATTAGACCATTAAAAAAACAAACAAACTATTACTAGAAAGGGAGAGATAATTGCTTATACAGGAGCCATTTCTCCAGGAATATTTCCAGGAGGATAAAAGTCACCTTCTCATTCTTTGAAGTGTCCTGTAGTTGTGAGAACAAGACAGAATTCCCATGGAAGATTCTGCCACACATATTCTTAGTACACGACCATCACTTTCTCCCTTGGATGCTCTCCCACAGCTGTCTTAGAATAATCGGCATAGTGAATGCTGGCTGCTGTAACAAAACACGCCCCAAATCTCAGTGACTTAACACAGAAAAAGTTTTCTTTTTCATTCTTGTCATAGTCCAAACGAACGTTGGATGGGAAACCTTCCGAGTGGGATTTCCGATGATTGCGGGTGCCCAGCTCCCTCGATCTTGTTCTGTCGTACTCTCGGGGACAGTGAAGGAGAAAAGCAAGCACATGATAACATCAGGAGGACATTTTACAGGGCACTGGAGATGGAGTACATCCACTCTACTCATATTCCGTCACCCAGAAGCTAGTCAGATGAAGGCCCAAACTAACCACAGGGGAGGCTGGTAAATGCTGATTTCCAATGTGCCTGGGAAGAGACTGTGAGATGGAGAGCATCTAGTGGGTCTCTACGATACCACTTCTTCCAGGTCAATGTCTTCAACTCTTACCTCCATTGCCTGCCCCCAGTGGTCACTCTGTTTCTCTTCAGATGCGATGCTTAGGATTAAACATACTCCTCTAGACGTGGCCTGCTCAGGCCAGGAGACCCTGTAGCGTCCCCTTTGGGGATCTGGACACCATATGTCCATTAAGGCAGCCTACCAGCATTTTTAACATTTTTAGCAACAGTCACACTGTTGGATCAAATTAGGCTTGTGGTCGACTAAAACCCCCAGATCTCTTTCATGGGAACTGCTGCCCGTGGAGGGCTCTCTAATCTAGTTCTTGTGCTTCTGAATTCTGAGACCACATGAAACTGAACAGCGATAGTTGAAAGTCTTCCATCTTGTTGGGTTTGGCCGAGCGTCTGGGTCCGTGGAGAGTATCAGGGATCCTGACGCTGGCATCCGTCGTATACGGCTTCACTCCTAGCGGCGTCGTAGGACTCTCTTGATCTTTTGTCAGGTCACTGATAAAAATTTAGACAAGCATGGAGACCAAGAGCAAGACGACGATTTGAAATGAGCCTCTGGTACTCTGGGTGTGGTTGTTTAAGCACCTGGGAGTCCGCCAAACAAGACTATTTTCCAGCTCAAGTTTACTCTTTTAACCAGCCAGTGAAGTCAAGTGAAACTTCATTTATTTAGAGCTTGCTCTGGGAAAGTATCTCATTTCCCCCAATGTATCATTCTTATCAAATTCAATATGCTGTAAACCCTAGGTAATCCACAGTCATGGCGACTTACTATTAACAGAATTCAAGCTGAAAGTTAGGTGTCCTGAACCCCAGGGCTTCCTACACCATCGTGAATATCGTGTGCACCCCATATACCAAGAGAAGACCGAGGCACGTGGCCTTGAAACAGAAAACAACCCTGCTAAAGTCGTGCCAAGCGGCTGTTAGTACATCCTCTGAAATGCCCACGTACTTCCCAGCTTGCAGTTTCCCATCCATCCACCTACCTCTTTGCCCTTCCAATGAGAAAGACAAGAACTATGACTGCCAAATATCATGTTGGGTAGACTACCTGGTGTCATTCGGGTGTGACTCATGTCCTGTGTGTGTTCATCACATGCTTGGAGGTGGCCTCCGGGGGTCTCCCATGACACTACCCATCAAGGTCAACCTCCACACAGCTCCCAAGGTCAAACTCAGGGAGGAAGACTGGTCTGAAGGAGAGAAAACCTTCAGTTACAGAAAGCCACCAAAAATAGGGATGCTGATACTATTTTCAGCTAGAGTACATGGTCTAGAAAGGCACAGGCAAGGAGAGGTTCTGCGGGATCTGATAAGAATCCTCCCTAATTAACACACAATTGTTTCCAAGCAGCTGTTTCTAAGGTCTTGGAAAGCTCCTTGCCTCGAGTAGACCAAAAACCTCCCCCTCTCCATCAACTACTGTCTCTATCGTTAATTCCCTGGACTCAACTTTTTATCATACAAAGTTTAAAGGTAAATCTAAAACATGGTGAAATTTTTCTGAATTCTTAATGAATGAAATCCCTGTTAATTACCTTTTTAAAAAAATTTCAGGGCTTCCCTGGTGGCGCAGTGGTTGAAAGTCCACCTGCCGATGCAGGGGACACAGGTTCGTGCCCCAGTCCGGGAAGATCCCACATACTGCGGAGCGGCTGGGCCCGTGAGCCATGGCCGCTGAGCCTGCGCATCCGGAGCCTGTGCTCTGCAACGGGAGAGGCCACAACAGTGAGAGGCCCACGTACCGCAAAAAAACAAACAAACAAAAAAAAAATTTCAGTTTTCAGGAACTTACTGGAGAATAGGAGAAAATCATGTGTCTTCTGTGGACTTGAGTTTTAATGCTAACATATAATATTTAACCAGACAACTTTCTATGGAAGAGTCAGGCACTGGGCTATGTGCTTTCATTTATTATCTTAGCTTATCTGTCAAAACAATCATATGAAACACTGAGAGCGAATTAGCCCCATTAACAGATGGAGCTAGTGAGGCCTGGACTGGTCACAGTGAGTGACACTTAGCCAGGAATCATACTTAAGCTCTGACTCCCATGAGACTTTCCTTTTTAAAGGCAATGTAGGCACAGTGATTAAAATCTACAGGCTTTTCATGGGCGCATGAAAACATTTGAAAGAAAAGAGAAAGAAAATAAAAAACAAAAAACACTGGCTTCAGAATGTAAAGAACTATGAAACCTATCTTTACCAAATGCTTAGTCAAGCATCTACAAAATAACATCGTTAACTGGCCAGTGGTAATTTAACTCAATTCTCAAATAGTTATTAATGAATATATAAAGCTTAAATCACAAGAACAGATCTTTCTTTCTGAAATCTCCAAGTTAGAAAAAAAATCATAAAAGTCTCCGCATTCTTTTTTTTTTTTTTTTTTTAAATTTATTTATTTATTTATTTTTGGCTGTGTTGGGTCTTTGTTTCTGTGTGAGGGCTTTCTCTAATTGCGGCAAGTGGGGGCCACTCTTCATCGCGGTGCGCGGGCCTCTCACTGTCGCGGCCTCTGTTGTTGCGGAGCACAGGCTCCAGACGCGCAGGCTCAGTAATTGTGGCTCACGGGCCCAGTTGCTCCGCGGCATGTGGGATCTTCCCAGACCAGGGCTCGAACCCGTGTCCCCTGCATTGGCAGGCAGATTCTCAACCACTGCGCCACCAGGGAAGCCCTCCGCATTCTTTTTTTTTCCTGTAAAATTATATGTAATGTGGGGTGTGGGTGCATTTTAACTCTTTTGATAAGATGGAGGGTGGAGCCTCCAAAAGTAAGAAAGCTCGGGAACTGTTAAGATCTGAAATTGTCCGTGGAGTTGAGAGGCTCACCTTATTATCCCTCTGCTGCCCTGCATTTCGCGTCCAAGTTCATACTTCTCGGTCCCTGAGATGAAACGTAAGCCAGTTGCTCTTGGCGATTTTTACATTCATTTACTCATTAACTTCTTCAATATCTTGGCTTTTAGGGTACCATCAAGTTGAATGTATAGGACTTCCCTGGTGGTGCAGTGGTTAAGAATCTGCCTGCTAACACGGGGGACACGGGTTCGAGTACCAGTGCAGGATGACCCCACACGCCGTGGAGCAACTAAGCCCGTGCGCCACAACTACTGAGGCTGCGCTCTACAGTCCATGAGCCACAACCACTGAGCCCACGTGCCACAACTGCTGAAGCCTGCACGCCTAGAGCCCGTGCTCCGCAACGAGAAGCCACCACAGTGAGAAGCCTGCGCACCGCAACGAAGAGTAGCCCCCGCTCGCCGCAACTAGAGACAGACGGCGCGTAGCAACAAAGACTCAACGCAGCCAAAATTAAAATAAATAATTTTTTTTTTTTGCAGTACGCGGGCCTCTCACTGTTGTGGCCTCTCCCGTTGCGGAGCACAGGCTCCGGATGCGCAGGCTCAGCGGCCACGGCTCACGGGCCCAGCCGCTCTGCGGCATGTGGGATCTTCCCGGACCGGGGCACGAACCCGCGTCCCCTGCATCGGCAGGTGGACTCTCAACCACTGCGCCACCAGGGAAGCCCTAAATAAATTTTTTTTTAAAGTCAAATGTATAAAATGATATTTCTTTATACATAGTCTAAATTAAGGATTTAAAATACTGTAAAATTAAGGATTTGGGCTAAGTCGGATGGCCTTGAGGACACACTGGTATTTCACGATGATCAGAGCAAGGGCGGAACTATCTAGCAAACCGGCTTTGTCACATGTTCAGCAGTAACCTGGCCCCGCTCAAAGGGACTATTTCGCGCCTAGGGACACGGACCAGGCTTTTTCCAGGAGGAGCTGGAAGGGCTGAAGGCACAGAAAGCTTGCCAAACTCCACGTCCACCCACTTTCTGCAGAGAAATCACACGCAGTGTCACCGGTCACAAGAGCCCCGACTTCCTGGAGGCAGTGTCCGGGCCAGGCATCCTGGGCATTGACCCCACTGCCAGGACACTCTCTGCAGCTCATGAGGCTTTGTCTGTGTCAGAAGCCAAGACAAACAGGCAAAACCAACTCCCTGATTTGGAGAAGGCTCCAGAGAACCCAGCTAGAGGTGATGGTTGGGGGCAGGGCAGGGTGGTGTCGGGGCTGAGGTCACATGAGCCCGGCTAACCACCGCTTCAAACGCATACCAATAGCACCTGATGCTTTTTAGAGTATTTGCTTTGGAAGATACTTTCGAACATCTATCCTCTGACCTAAGCGCCATGTCAACTCCGGGAGCTACAGGAGGCAGAATGCTTCCACTGCAATAAAGAGCTGAGGCCCAGGACAGTTAAGCCACTCCCCCAACGCCACCCAGCGATGCCAAAGCCTTCATCAACCCAGGGCCTCTGTCCCAAGGATAGTGTTTTTGGGGGCTGTTGCCAATGGCTATCACCCGTGGTCTGAGCCTCCTAAAAGAGATACCAGTGCACATCCTCCAGGTCCGGATACAGAAAAACAAAAGCAAAAACAAAAGCTGGAGACTTGGGCCTGCTGGAGGAGGGCCTCAAACTACCCACGCTCTTGATTCCAAAATAGTGTTTGGGCATCCAAGGCCCGGTAACTGAAACTAGACTTCTCATCTTTGTCCTCTGGAGGAGGCCAGCTGTCCTGGAAGGTGCAGCCTCACCACAGCCCACTGCCCCTCCCACCCACTATGCTCCTGCTTTCCTGAGCTTGTGGGTAGAGCCGCCTTCTGGCCAGACTAAGCCCCATTCTCTCTACGCTTTAGACACCGGGCATTCATCCTACCACACGGCTTCTACCGCTACGCCAGCCGCTCACGTCGGGGGGGCAGGAGCATCTCTCAGAGCAAGACTGCTGCGTGCTCTGCCACCTTATTCCCCCCATCACAGGTAAGTCTCCCAGACACCTAAGACCCAGGCAGCCCAACACAGGACTCTGCCCATTAGGGGGTGAGCTTCTTGAGGACATTCTGGGTACCGGTTCATCTCTAAAAGCCCCGTTGTGTCCACCATAGTGACCTCTCCCCTTGATCCCCCCCATATATCATTCCATAGGCATTTGTTGAAATTCCCTGGGGAGCCAAGGCTTGTGTCAGGCACCTGGGATACAGCTCGTACCTTTGCGGAGTTCATGGCCTAGGGGACCAAACAGATAAAGAAACAATTACTATTCAAACTGATTCATTTGATGTGAGGGAGCACAGGGAAAACTGTAAACCCAGGGAAAAAATTTGTTTAAATGTGTATAACTCAGGGAAGGCTCCCTGGAGGAGGTGATGCTGGAATAGAATCATAAAACGTGGATCAGATTCTGTCTCCAGTCAGGGCTCTGCTGGGTCCTTTGGGACCAGCCCAACCAGGCAAAAACTCTTATCCACATTCACACCAGTAGGTGCAATCTCCCGGGAATATTGCCAGGGTCTCCAGGGACCCCTGCCCCCAAGTCAGCAGCTGGTCTGTCCTATCTCCCAGGTTGGCGGCAAAGTTTCTCTAGTACCTGGAAGCTGCGGCAGCAGGGAATGTTCTGATGAGAATCTTCCTCATGAAGGCGGGGGGTGGCCGGAAGGATGAACCCCAGAAGTGGGCTACTCAGCACCAGTGGCCTTTGGGGGTGGTGGGGGAGATGAGGACCCACAGATAAGCCACCACACTTGGGCTCTCCAGGCCCCTGGAGAGTGAGATGCCGATTTGGCTGGGCAAGCTTCCCAGGTGACGAGACACGGCAGGAACCTCAGTGGCAGCTGTGCTCTTCCAGACGCCAGGCTTCTCTCCACAATCATGTTAAGCTCAGCTGTGTCTGTGCACGGGGACGAGGGCCACCTCCCAGCTGGCTGCCAGGAACGTGTGACCAGCGGCTCCAAGCTGAATTTCTACCCCATCCTGGGATGACCTGCAGGCCGGGAGTGTGTTGGCCCGACCTGGCTCCCTCCAGGGGAGGGGCAGACGCAGCCTGGTCTCTGGGCTCCAGCAGGGTCCCGTGGGATGAGGTCTGACAGCAGAGGGTCTGGGAGAACCACAGCGGGCAGGGGGTGAAAACCACAGAATTACTTGAGGGGAGGAGGAAGGACATTACAGAGCAATTTCCTCCTTGCTTGTTATATGTGCCAGGTGCTGTACTAGCGGAACGGAGGCTCAGAGAGGCTGAGTAACCTGCTTGCGGTCGAACAGCCCAAGTGACTGCACTGAGGTCGGAGCCTGGCTTCTCTGATTCCCCACCACCGTGCTCTCCTCCCCCATGATCTGGCCTGAACAAAAGCCCCTCTTCCACCCCACCCGACTGCTGTTGGATAGAAAAGCTTTTCAAGCTGTCCGGAGGTCAGGGGAGAGGGGCAGGACAGAAGCGGCGCCCGCTCAGTGGGCTCCCCTAGCACGTCCATCCTGTGTTCACCGGGCGCCCCTCCCCACTGTCAGCTCGGACCCCCCATCCCATGACCCAGAGGGGACCTCCCAGGGGACCTGTGTGCATCCACCTGGAGCCTCTAGCCCCCGGCTCCACCGCCCGCCTCCTGCCAGCTCCGTGGAGCCAGGCGACAACCTCTCCACCACCCTCGGAGGCTCGGGAGGCTGGTGCCTGGCTCGGAAGGCTCCTGGAAGCCCTGGTTACGGATCGCTGCACCCCGCCATCGGATTAGAGGGGCTCTGAGCGAGCGCCGCCTGCATGGCCGGGCCTGCTGGCCTGCTCTGGAGCCAGGCCAGCCGCCCTTCCCTGCTCGGCCCAACCGCTGGGGCGCCAGGCGGCCCCAAGGAGCTGTGGACGCAGAACAGGAGTTCAGCTGGCCTCAGCTTCTCCTTCCGGCTGCCACAAAGGGCAGGGCCCCTCGGGGACCGGAGGGGGGCCTTTCCTGAGGGGAGGAAGGCTCAGCGTGGCCAGAGTCCCTGGATGGGCACCCCGGCCTGCTCTGCGGACAGCGTCCCACCCGCGTCTTGTTTAGAGTGAATCACTTGGAAGAGACCTGAAACCGTATCCTGCAGGAAGTGAAAGAGCCAGGAAGAAACCAGGTCAAGCTTCATGGATTCAGGCCACCAGGAAGGAAGGCAACGAGCGCGAGGTTTATGGAGTATCTTCTCCACGCCGGGCACACTCAGCACATGTGAAACCTCGCCAAGGTCGGGCTTGACTCCTTTCACAGGTGGGCCAAGATGATACGTGAATGGCTGGTGGTTACCTAAGCGGCAGGTGGCACAGCTAGGATGCAAGTCCAGCTGTGCCCAGCTCTGAAGTCGAACTCTGTTCTTCATACCCAAGACCGTCAATAAACTGATCTGATGGTGGCCTCCAGACATTCTCGCCTAAGCCCCAACCCAGGAGCACGGAAGCACACGGCATGGAAATTCTCAGAGGCTCCCTCCCTCGAAGAGGCAGTACAGTGTAGGGTCAAGAGCATGTAGCCCGAGTTCAAAGCCCGGCTCTGCACGTACAAGCTGTGTGACTTCAGGCAAATGTCTTAACTTCTCTGTGGCTTAATTTCTTCATATGCAACATAGAACTGTGGATGGTCCACCTTCGGAGCTTCACAGCGAGGATGGAAGGAGGGATTCTGGGTAAAATGTTTAGGCCGGTGCTTGAATGTTGTAAGCGTTTGATAAACTGTAGCTAGTATTGTTATTACTGTTACTATCGATGTCAACTCAAATGTCAAAGACCCAGCTCCTGTCACCAGACCTTCCTTCACCAAATCCCCTTGTCTAAACCCCAACCGAGGAGCAGGCTTTTCGGCAGGTTGCTACTCAGGGCAGTCCCGCAGAGAGGGCTGCGTTGAGCAGGAGGCGAGGGCTGGGTGATTGAAAATAAACACTCATCAGCAGACCACACACTTCACCTCTTGCCCCTCCCACCGGGAACAGCAGGAGGAGAGCACGCAGATTCCTCATCCCAGTTGCGTCAAGGCAAACATGTTTTTCTTCTTCAAGGGAGACGAGGCCACATGAAACCGAAGGCAGGCATCCCCAGACTACCACCCTGGATGTCACCTGGTCCCTTAGGCAGCCCCACCTGATACAAACGTGGGGAGGAGCCGGGAGCTGGGAAATTTGCGGATCGTCAGCGTTTAGGAGGCCAGGGGTGGGCACAGGAGCCCACAGAGGGGTTCCGCGTGCAAAGATGCGCGAACGCTCCTCAACTCAAGGGCCCTGGCCTCTGTGGGAACCACAACCCTACTCAACCTTCCCCCCAGGACACAAGACACAGAGCCACAGGGCTTGGGGGACTCTAAAAGGAACACAGCGTCAGACACAGATGCTCACATAGGGTCCCTGGAGACCGGACGCTCCTTCACCCGCCACCAGGACCACGCCCAGACCCTCTCAGGACGGTGAAAGTCCATTTTCTTTTGAAAGACAAAAGCATCTCCCCCTTCCTCCTTCCTCATGGGCCTCTGCCATAATGTGTTTCTGCAGGTTACCCGTTCTAGTATTTAACCCACTGTCGCGCCAAGGAAGCCTCCGTCTGGGTACCCCAAGGGCCCCGGGTTGCAGCCACAGTAAAATAGGATCACACCTTTTAAAAGATATTTCCACCTCGCAGCCTGAAATCAGACTTCACCTTTCTCCCATCCTCCACAACCACCATGAGACACACACACACACACACACACACACACACACACACACACACACACACACACACGTTTCGCTACCAGACTTCCCTAAGCCAGTTTAATTGAAAAGGCATGATTTAGGCTAATAGACAGCAGATGGGTTCGGCTGCAAAACGCAGAGAAGCATTTGCTGAACACGATTTACAGCAACGAGGCAAAACTTTCTCCTTTTTATATCTTTCTTCGAGCTCCACAGCCAGAACAGCTCAGCAGAAATGAGAGGAGAAAAAAAAGTAATTAAGTGTTTAATTTTTTAACAATTTTTAACTCCCTTTTTAATTGCTTTACATAAACCTGTCCTAGAAGTTTACAGCCTTCAAATCTCTGTCTAAGTCTGGTCCTTGTTTCTGGTTTTAATTACAGGGAGGCTTGTCTGGCACATTAAATTAGAAGAAAAAAAAAAAAAGAAACACACACATGCACAATTGCAGAAATATTTTTCTGTTGGACTCCCAGCTGAACATCTAATATTTCAGCCTGCGGACGGGAAAGCTCGGCCCGGGAGGGCTTTGGTGGAAGGAAAGTAGACTAA
This sequence comes from Stenella coeruleoalba, assembly GCF_951394435.1. Taxonomy (NCBI): domain Eukaryota; kingdom Metazoa; phylum Chordata; class Mammalia; order Artiodactyla; family Delphinidae; genus Stenella; species Stenella coeruleoalba. The sequence continues at coordinate 56,367,683 of NC_137165.1, read as the reverse complement.
GGGCTTCTGCAGCATTATTGCATCACCTCCTGAACTGTCTCTTACTGTTACTAGGATTGAGAGACCAGTCATAGGACAGCGTCTGATAGCCCACAGTGACCCTGGACCCCTCAGTTTTGCTCGGAAGGCTTCCCAGAAAAGCTGGGCGTGTGCAGATGTCTTGGGCTTTGGGCAGACCTGAGGTTCTTACTTCCAAGCCAGGCCATCAGATCTTCTGCTCACTTCTCATCAGTCCATCTGAAGCAGGACAGGAACCAGTGAGGAACACAGCGTGCGCAAAACGAAGGAGATGGGCCCCCGCAGTGCAGGGTGGATGGGAGCAGATTCCGGCTGCGGGATGACCAGGAAGCTGCCCCTTTGCAGAGACAGCTGAAGCCGGGTCTGGACCTGCAATGACCAGCGGAACTTCCTGTGGTTTCCACTATGGCAGCCACTAGCCTCCATGTGGTGGTTTAAATGTAAAGGAAGGAACGTTTAATAAAATCTAAAATTCCATTCCTCAGTTGCACTAGCCGCGTTTCAACTGCTCTGTAGCCTCCTGTGGATAATGGCTCGTTAATATACAGTACAGCGTACGTATGGGGCGTTTCCATCCTCCAGAAGAAGGTTCTGTTGCACAGGGGTGCTCTGGACTCTTGCTATTGAAAGTGTCGGCGGTGTGGTCGTCCCCGGGGAGGTGGCTGGAAACGCAAGATCTTGGGCATCACCAAGGCTTGGAAACTGCCTCCTAACAAGGCCCCAGGTGATGTGAACACACATTCAGGGTCACATCCCTGACGCAGTGTGGCTGACTGGGCCTGGAACGGAGGAATGGTCCGTGGATTCCCTTCAAGGTGTGATCAGAGCGTGCAGATGCGGGGTAAGGGGAGGCGCGCCACAGAATGTCCTCAGGACACAACCCCGCAGGGCTGAGGCTCCCCGGCTTGTGTCTATTAGCTCCGAGGCCCCAGACCCCCGTGGCAGGCCCTGCCCAAGCCTGCCCTGGGTCCCTCCAGAGCTCACGCTGGGAGGGCAGCTCCGGGGATGGGGCCAGGCCAGCGCGGGCTCCCCACACATGGTCATTACCTCCCGAAAACCCGGGAGTTATTACAATTAAAACACGTTGCAGGGGGGAGAGGGGGCGGGGGGAGGTCCCGTTAGGAAGGAACGCTGGGATTAAAAGAAATTAGGGCAGTTGCCATGGCGACGCAGCCAGGCCGGGCCTACCCTGTGATTATTTCAGTGGGAACGAGATGCGGGCAGATGGGGCTGGGACGGGGGGTGCTGGGGAACCGTACCCAGCTGCACGGCTCAGATCTATGCTTTTCCCTTCAGACTGGGACATAGCAGCCCAGGAAATTCTCCAGAGGCTGATTCCTGATGGCGTTCCCGTTCTCTGGAATGACGGCTTATTCCGTGGACCACGGTGCCCCAGGAAGTCTACACCCCAGGCCTCAGTCTGGTTTCTTTTGAAACCAGGAAACTCCCAAGAGGTCCCCTGCTCTCATGACCTCGTGGGTGGAATGACCTGGCCTGGTTTCCTATCAGCTCAACTCCTGCGATTAGGAGACCTACGGAAACCCAGCCACCCATTTCTCTCACCTGAAACGGGAAGCACAGGTGTGTGTTGGGAGAGGTCGGAGAAACAAGGGGTGAGGATGTCTTGGAAGGGGGCCCATGCTAATGTGGGAGACGGAGATCCGTGCCGGGGCCACCTCCAGGTACCAGCAGAGGATTGGGGTCCTTGCAGAAGGGGAAGCCTAGTTTGGTACAGCTCCAGGGCCTGCAGAAGAGAAAACAGTAATTAGCTCTCCGTCTCGCTGCTGGTCTCCTGGGGAGGCCCAGCAGCCCTGAGCAGGATGGAGAAGCTGTTTGGACACCTCTGGGGGAGCAGAGAGGATGGGCTGGGATGTGGTGATGGGGTGGGAGGGAGGGGGACCCAGTCTGCTTCTACAGGCCGCGCAGCCAGCAAATCCTCATCTGCTCCGGTCTCATTTCCTCTGATGCCACCTTAGTGGACTCAAGCCACAGGGAAAGGGCTAAAAGCACTAGCCCAGGTGGAGGGGTTTCACGCGTAGGGAGGTTGGCTTCCATCCTGAAGGTTAACCTGACCCCAGGCAAGTCCTTGGTCCTCCTCAGGCACCCAGGCTGGAGACCTTTGAGCTGCCAAAGCCGCGGGCAGGAGACCCCGTCTCGGAACACTCTCCTCTCCCGGCCCCTCCCTCCCTTTTGAAGGCTGATTAGTTCCAACCCCAGAAAGCACTGTCCCTCATCCTGACCTTCCGCAGAGCTCTCCCTGTGTATTTGCACCGTCCAAGGTGCTCCTACATGAAATGCAGGGCGGCGATGGTAGACCCAGGTGCAAGACTTGCTTCAGTCCCAGACTCAGGGAGTGAACCTGGGCGGCTCCGTCAACATCTCCAGCTCACTTTCCTTCCCTGCAAAAACACCATCTCATTCACAGCATCGTCGTGAGGATTTGAGACGGTGGACTTCACAGGGCTCTGCTGCAACCAGCCTTCCCAATTTGCCCCAGTCCCGGGGGCTCTGGGGATGCGGAACTTCCGGTTTTAAAATCAGGACAGTCCCCGGCAAACTGAGACATGTTGGTCACCCTTCCAGGCACAGGGTGTACGTCTTGGAGGTCCAGCTACTATTGTACGTAGGGCCTTTGCTCCCTTGTAAAATTCTTTATACGTTGTATATATGTACACAAAAGTATGCATATATATATATATACACACATACACACATGTGTACATACATGCATGTGCATTTTCCAAAGAGATAAACTGGGAGGTAATTATTCACATGTCAAAAAGAATATTTACCTGGTAAAATGATAAAATGTAGCATTCTTCTCTCTGCAAGGTTGGGACCACGAATGGGACTCTGTAGATGGAAAATTCAGAGAAACTAAGCTGATGGATTAGAAAGCGACGAGCAGTCCATTTCCTTACTGAGATCCTTTCATTTCTGGGTCAACCCTGCAGCATTTCTAGAAGATTCTTTTGCACCCAGCATTGCTGTCCTCTTTCTGGGGAGGAAGTCGAGCACACAGCCGCCACTGCCAGCCATTTGTCTGGAGAACTGCTGTCAGGAGTGGCGGTTTTCAAAAGGCTCCCCGGGTGTGCTCAGCCCGGATGGGAGTTCTGAGCTGGCGTTAGCTTTTCATCACACGCGCACCCTGTTTATTTTTCTGCCCTCACCTCAGTTCAGAGAGTTCATAGACCGCCAGGTTTTAGCAACTCTGAAAGAAACTCCAGGTGGAGAGTTCACACACTAATCGAAAGCACCAATATCATGTCATCTTACCCAAGGCTTTTTTTTTTTTTTACCACTTAGCTCTCGGAACAATGCGTAAAAGGGGATAGGAGAGAAAGGGCGGGAATGACAAAGTGGTCCCCATCCCCTCCCGGCCCACGTCCCTCTTGAAAACCCAGAGGCACAGCTGACTGGTGCAGGCAGCTTGGCCCTGTAAGGGGTTTTAAGAAGGGATGGAGTGCCGTAGGGCAGGCCAAGTTGCAGTCGTATAGCTGCTGGGCCATCATCCCTGGCTCCACCACAACGAACCCTCAGCCTGGAGCTCCGACAGCAAAGGTCAGCTGGGCAGAGCGTGTGGCACCGAGGACCCCGTGTCTCTCCACCTCCCCTCCCCTCCCCCTGATGCTCTCAGGTGCAGCCGGAGCCCTGTGGCTACAATCTGTTTCCTGAGCTTCGCTCACTCCCAGTTCAAACCGGGAAGAGAAAGGGCCCAGCTGGAAACACATCCTTTCTCCTTCAAGGTGAGGTGACAGCGGGGCCAGCACAGCCAGCGGGGAGGATATTAGAAGGTGCTGAAAAGGGAGAGCTCTCTTTTCTGCTCGTTGGAGGGATCAAAGTCCTTATGTAATGAAAAGAAGGCAGATCACCTCTGTGCTCCCGGGAGCCTCAGCCTCCCCGAGGCCAAAGCAGCCCCAGGATTCCAGCCCCAGAGCTCCCGGCCTAAGGCTTGTATCCAAGGGAGCAGCAAACGGTCCACCTGCCCGGTAACACCAGGCAGTTGTGCCGGGGACTTCGCAGTGATGTCTGGTCTTATTAGCTCTGACTGTCATTTGGTGAGAGGTGCCCCTCGCATCTCCGAGACTAAGGCTCAGTCTTGTTTGGAAGAGAAAACTGAGCTAAAGGATTCCTGAGCCCCTCCCCATACACCCATCTCCATCCTACCTACTTCTTCCATTGAGTTTATCAAGCTGCTTTGAACTCTCTCTCTCTCATCTTTGACCTCTTACAGCAGACGACGGGCCTTTTTTGTGTGCCTTTGTATCCCATGCACGCAGTAAGCACTGCAGAATGTTTGTCTACCTAAACAGATTCTTTACAGCTCTCCTACTACGTCTGTCCAGGGGGGACAAAATTTCTATGGTACCCAGGCCAATGCCCCAGGAATCCAGGCAGGGTATCCTGGCCTCTCCTTGCCCCTCACCTCTCCTTTTCCACCAATTTTCCTGAAGGAGGCCCTCCTCACACCAATTAACAACAAAAAAATGCAAACAAACCTCAGAGGAAGAAAAGTAGTAAAGAGAAAAAACAAAGAAACAACAACCGGTAGAAAAGAAAGAACGCAATGTGCAAGAGTCCACATAGACTAGGAGCTAGCATAGCCCAACTCCCCCCCACCCCACCCCAGGAACCAAACAGGAAATCTAGAATCATTACCAAATGCACTTCCCCTCCATGCGCCTGCCCCCCCCCGCCCCAAGGATGCTCAGGCCCGGCTAACCGGCTGGAAGCGCAGGAGGGTGGGGCTTTGATGGATTGATTGGCATTTCCTCCCTCTCTCTTCCCTCCTGAGCTCTTGACAGGGTTTCTTGGTGGATGGCTGGTGGGAAGGGACGGAAGCCTCTTGCTGCCTCCAAGGAGCCACAGGGCTCCAGGCTTTTCCACGCAAGCCTCCCACCGTGCTGCTGCAGAAGGTGGCAGGCAGCTGGTCTCCCTTGCCCCACTCTGCAGGGAGCCCTGTGACAGCCCTGGCTTCGGGAGCAAGACCTTTTGCTCTTAAAACAGATCAAAACTTTTGGCGTGAAAATAAAATCTGTTCCAAGGAAGCAAGTTGTAACCCTTTTGGAGTAGAACGCAGGCCACGAGATCGAAGTAAAACGTCAGCAGAAACCAGAGCTACAGGGACCGTGAGTTCAAGTTCATTCTCCATGGGTTACTCCTTCTGCTCGGAGCACAGCCGAGGATTGCTCCCCGGCTCTGTGCTAGCTGTCTCACCAATCCATCGAGGGTCACCCAACTCTTTTCTGTCAGGGGCCAGAGATAAATATTTTCGGCTTTGCAGGCCCCAGGGTCTCTGCTGCAAATGCTCAACTCTGCCATTATAGCACGAAAGCAGATGCAGACAAGACATAGAGGAAGAGGCGGGGCTGTGTTCCAATAAAACTTTATTTATAAAAACAGGCAGCTGGCCAGCCTTGACCTGCCCATGGGCTATAGTTTTCTAATTTCTTGGCAAAGATCGTGCGGACAACAGAGTAATATGATAGTTAAAAAGCATGGCCTTTGAAGTCAGGCGGACCTAGTTCATACCTCCGCCCAAGTCTTATTTATTAGCTGTGTTACCTTGGGCCAGTCACTGAACTCAACCAAGCTCAATTTCCCCATCTCTAAGATAGGATAGTAACGCCTGCCTCATGGGGTACTGTGATGATGAAACGGACTAACGAAAATCGCCTGACACTCAATCAATGCTGGCTGTCAGTCATTCTCATCATGAGGGAAAGGAGGTGAGTGGCTTTGAGTCTTTCGTGGCTCGAAAAGCCTCTGCACACGTGGGTGACGAGGGTCCGCAGCGTCTTTCTGTGCAAAAGTTCATTTCCTGAAATTTAATATTCCATCAATTCCCTTCCTGACATGAAATCAGCGCTTGCACATTAGAATCATCTGAGGGGTCTTCAATCTCATTGCCCATGCTGCAGCCCGGGCCAATTAACCAGAATCTCTGGGGGTGAGACCCCCGCACTCCCAGCCATCCAGTTTATTCTAAAGCTACCCAGATGATTCCAATGTGAAACCCAAGCTGAGACCCACTGGACTTCTCAGATGCAGAGAACACGGAAGAGTTCTCTCTTCCGTCTTGCCCAGGGTATGGTCCAGGCACGGGCAGCCTCAGCATCACCTGGGAGCTTGTGAGAAATGTAGACTCAGGCCCCACTCCAGACCTGCTGGATCAGACCCTGCATTTGACAGAATCTCCAGGGGTTTCCTGTGCGTATCCAAGTTTGAGGAAAACCAACCTATTCCACATGGGCCCCAACAGACTTGACTCATTATCAGAATCCCTTGCAAAGCTCAGAACATTCCTAGACCTCATCACCAACTCACTGAATCTGAATTACCATGGGTGGCCCAGGGCTTGGTACTTTCCTCCAGTATTTTATTTGAAAACGTCCAAACACATAGAAATGTTATACCTGCATACCCACCTAGACTCTGTGACGTCAAGATGCCACTATGTTTCATCACACATCTATGCATTTATCCATCCATCGACCCATCTTACTTTTTAAACATATGTCAAGGTAAAATGCAGACAGCAGGCCCCTTCAGCCCTAAATATTTCAGCATGTACGTGACATCGCTAACTTTTAACAAGGTTTCCTTGATGAAGCTATTCATCTAGGGACAGTCTTTTTCTCTGTCCAGAAAGAACAGTACTTAAGACTTGGTAAAAAGCATTCCTCTCCCTCCTAATTTTAAAAAAGGGATACTTCAGCCCCTCTCGGCGCTATCACTTTCAGTATTATGAGATGATTTCTGATGTTTGACCTACTTCCACATTGCTCCATGAATCCCATCTCCTTCTCCCCTTGGTAGGACGTTAGAAGACAGTCACTCACTATTATCTCTACCGGATCTCTTGTATTTAACTCTGTTAGTCACTGCATGCTCCAGAACCTCCCCTGGTGCTTTCCCTCCAAAAAGCATCTCCTGGCAAAACACTGGATCTTTTCAGCAGTGCATCTGTGGAAACTAATAGCCTTCCTCTGCACTTTCCAATTCTGTAGCTGAGAAGCTGTGGAAGAGGCTTAAGGACAACACGCTATATTGCTGCTACTTCCAGGTTTTGGAAAACCATGGACCAGAGAGCAGTGATCTCAACTATACCTCTGGTTTCCCCTCCATCTTGGGTTTACTTGGACCGTTACCTGCCGAATACAAAACTCCAAACTCTGTCATTCAGGGCTGATGTGAACCCCAAAACTTATCAGAGACGTTTCTGCTAGTTTAACCCGGAAAGGAGGCTGGCCCCAGGACACAAGGCAGGACCATTCATTCTAGTCAACAACTCAAGCGGTTTTAGGAAAGAGGCTCTGCTATTCCAATAGTGCACTAGCCCTTAAGAATCTTTCAGAATCTTAGAGGTGGGGCTGCAGTTAGAACCAGCCTGCACCCTTCCGATCCTCCCCAGGCACTCAGTCCTCAAAGCCCTCAGGATAAATTAATCAGAGTGATTGCCCAGTCATTGCCCAGTGATTTCCAAATACTCTTTTCAACAATCTACCAAAAGGCTGTCCCAGAGTCTGAACACCACCCAACCACACCAAGTCACTCTGTCTTACATAACATGATAAAAGGGCCAAGAATGAGGCAATAGTCACTCAGCATTTTCACCTACAAACCTAAAAAGGCCTGGGTTCTCTGACCCCCACCCCGGCCTGCTTCATGTCCAGACCACCCACTCTCTGTTTGCAACTGTTCCTCCACCCTTGAAACCTGACACCCTCCTCTGTAGGAACCACCCATGTTTAAACAAATAAATATTCCACAGTAACCAGTTCCCCGGTGGGATTCAAATAAATGTCCCAGGAAGGAGTAAAGGGGGGAGGGGGAGGGTACCTGGGCCTTCTGTGCAGATTGCCGGCCTCAGAGCAGCCTTGGGCGGGGGTTTCGCTGCAACCATTGGGTGCGTGGGTGCTTATGTCCAAGACTAGCAATGAGACCCACCCCCCAAATTGGGGAGGGACTTCATGGGCTGAGGGGCTCTGTACGTGCCTCCTGGGGAGGTGGTGGCTGCTGGAACTGCGGGAGGAGCGGCAGGGATGGTGGGCAGCGGGTGATCAAAGAGGAAGACGCCCCCCAAAGCTGTGCAGAGATCCCCTCTGAGCTCCGGGGTAACTCAGCCGTAAACCCTGAATTCCCACTGCCATTTGGGAGGGTGGAGGGTGGGTGGCCGAGAGGAGAAGGACTTGGCTCTCGATGACTCAGAAACGCTTAAATATAACCCAGAGACTCGCCTGCAGTGAGGAGGGGATGGGTGGAGAGAAGCGGGAGAGACCCACAAGTCCAAAATCTCCTTGCCTCTGACTCAATGGAGAAAACCACCGGGCGTCCTCGGTTTCACGGAACGCGGACGGCTGGGAGGAAAGGCTCAGCTCTGTCACGGGTCGGTTGGTCCACAGAGTCACTAATGAAAAGGATTTTCAAGCGTATCTGAGAAATCAGAGGGAAGACGACAATTGCCCCATTGCCACTTTAAGAGAAATTCCAGGAGTGGCAGCCTTCCCCCAACCCCCAGTGGAGGGAGGAGAGGTTGGCCCTCCCTCCTCAGAAGCTGGCCCAGTGGGTTTATGGATGGAGGAAAATGTGGACCAGACCGTGCTAGAAAGCTGGCCGCACACCACTAGTGCGTAAGGAAGAGAGGGGGGACGAGGGTGACCACGTTTCAAAAATAAACACAAACCCCAAAATAAACACTGTTAATGGAAGTGACTAATCAAGGGTGTGCTGAACTTGGTGGTTCTTGATAAGATACAGGGGGAAATGCACTTGGAAAAAATAACAGATTTTTTTTCTCCCTTTGATAAATAAAGCAATGGGGAGAGGGCAGGGGGGTGATGAGGGTTCATGCTTGTTTCAACCTGGCAGCAGAAGTTGAAAAAAAGCACAGTTTCTCAATCCTGACGCTGCAGACATTTGGGGCTAGATAATCCTTTGCAGTGGGGGCCTGTCCTGTGCATTGTAGGACGTTTAGCAGCATCCCGGCTCTCTACCACTAGATGCTTATAGTACCCTCCCCTCAACCGAAAATATCTCCAGACTCTGCAAATGGCCCCTGGGGTGCTGGGTAGGGGGACAAAACCACCCTTGGTTGAGAACCAGTGGTTTCAAATCAGGAGCACAGCTGAGTTTGAAAGTCACCTACGGGCTCCTGGAAGCCCTCAGAAGGACCAGGCAGCTGGCCAGCAGGAAAGGGATGTAGCGTGTCATGCATTTGAACATTCGCTGGTCATTAATGCTGTGCGCCAGCAGGAAGCCACCCCCTGGCCTCCAGATCCACACATCCAGAATCCTGTGGGTTAGGGAGACCCTAAGATTTAGCCTGTTAGCAAGTGGGTACACAACCCTACTGCTTCCAAAGTTCTCGAAAAACTGTTGCCATTGGTCTCAAAGTTGCCTTGGCCGGGAAGGTGAGTGACTCTGGCCCATTTCACAGAAGAATTCTGCAGAGAAAGGACATCAGGGATGCCAACTGGAGTCCAATGGGCAGAGCCAGCTGTTTCACTCAGGTCCAAAGGGAGCTGCAGGGGGGCCCGTGGGAGTCACTTCTCAGACACCAAGTTTCTCCTGCAAGACAAAGACTGATGCGAGGGCCAGGGATGGGAGAGGGTTTTTAAAGACACAGAAATCCTTTGGCCACCCACAACTTTCTCTCTGCCCACCAAGTCTCCTGTATTTAGCACAGCTGTCCCTTTGCTAGGGGAGGGGGAGGGTTATCCAAGTCCTGTAAGCAAAGCGTCAAACACCTCCTGTGCCATCTTTGCTGGCGAGCGCCTCCACAGGAACCACCTTTGGTCCAGGCTGCCCCTGTTTCCAGAAGAGAATCGCATCCGAGGTCATTCTGCACCCACGCAGCCTGGCCTGCTGTGTCACGAGTCCACGGGCGGCACACATCACCAAAGCGGGTATTTGCTGCAAGAGGGCTCTCTGTTGGACTCGCGAATTTTTAAATGTCGGTTGCCTGTGTCACTTTGCAAGACGGAAGACAGTTCCAGGTGCTGCTACCTTGCCTCCGTAAGCTCTGCCCAGAGATGGGCTGCTGGGCTGGAGGGGAAAAGTGATGGACGGGGACGAGATGAAGAGAGGTGAGAAGGTTACTGGCGGGTACATCCTGCTGCGAGTCTTCGCCTCTGCCTCTCCCTCCCTCCAGCCCCAATTCTGGAAGCTACCTCCCCGCCTGGCTGGGCGCTCTCCTCCTCAGCAATCTGCTTTCCACCAAAAAAAAAGTGTTCTAAATAGAGCGGAACCGAGAATGGGATGCAGCCCGGATGAAGTCTTCCCCACCCTGGAGAGCCCAGCGTCCCCGGTGGAGGGCTGGTCCACCCCCAGTGCCTCTTATTCAAAGCATTCTTGACCCTGGAGCGCCCAACCCTGACGGCAGGCGTGAAGCTACCATGAATGGATTTTGCGTCTACGGCACTTTGCCTGGACTGGATCCTTCCTCCCTCCTAGGCTTTCCGGATACCTCCTCTGGCCTCCGCTCCCTGCAGGTACCACCCTCTAGGCATCCAGGGAGCTCTATTCCAGGTGGGGACCAGAGGCCCGACGCATCAATGCTCACCATCAACTTGCCGAGGGAGGTTGGGTGGCTTAATTGATCCACCTGAACCTCAGCATTCCCCAAACCGAGGTCCACGCACAGGGACCGCAGTCTCTCGTCGCATCGGATTGTTGAATACTGATTTTTATTAAGTTAGAAACTCCCATTGCTCTCAAAGGGGCCTGGGCGCCAGGCTGGGGGTGGACCTTCAGACATAGCTCCTCCTGTGCTCTGGAGAAGTTCCACCCAAGGCCCATCCCCACCAGGCACAGAGCCAGCAGCACGTTTTGGGATCGAGGCTCGGCACGTGGTTCTGTGCACGTCACTCATTAACACGCACGAACAGGATTATTCCCACGCCAACCAGGTTTTATTAATGAGGGTCTCACACCCCCTGGAATAAGAACCCTTCAGCCCTCAGAAGGCAGGGCCGTGAGAAAGCCCACGTCCTCCAAGGAGGAAAGTGTCTCCAACATCCTCCAAGGGGCGAAGGGTCTCGCTTCGCCCTTCACCACGTCACCAACTCGTGACCCAGGTAAAGCCCAGGACAAGTGACCCTGTGACAGCTCTGGGATGTCTCTGGGAGAAGGTTTGGGAGTGGCAGTTGGGAAGGCCATTTGCAGGCTGGGGCTCACGGGGAAGCTGTGGGGGGTGGCAGAGCGCACCCTCCCCCCCCCCCGCCCCTTCCTGGTGCCGCCCTGAGTCCAGCCTTAAGGACTCCAAAGCCAGAGCCAGCCCGTGTCTTGTCCGTGAGTCAGCGCCGCTCCGCTTCTCAGGGCCTCTCCGAATTCAGCACCGTCAAGAACACCAATTCATCCAACCGGGCAAAGGCAAGGAATTTAGAAAGTGAAGTGAACTTACGCAGAATGTGTTACCCACACTGACCACTGTCCGCTTAGCGTGTGCCTTCCTTTCCTCTGTCCCAGCACAGAAGGAAAACAGGGCAGGGGGGAATGAGGAGGTGGGGGGGATTAAAATATGCAAATAGGGGCCCTTCATAACAATGCATTTCTAAACAAGTAAACAAGAATCATCATTGTTCCAAGTTGCTTGGTTCTTTTTTTTTCCGCCAGTTACATCTATTTCAGAGCTAGGAAAGAATAAGTTAATCCTCTCTATCTCCTTTCTTACAAGTCTGGTTCAGAGCCCTGGAAAAAAAATTAAAATGCTGAAACAAGGTATTTTTTCCCCTCTGGATGAACTGCTTTACAATAAGCTACCTGCTGGGGTCAGGAAACCTGAGATCAATGGCTTTCTGCTCCCATGAAAACCCACAAGGGGGATTCATGCTGAAGAGCTTTCTCAGAGAGACGGTCACCCACACATAAACCTTTGTATCTGTTCCAGCTTTTCTTTGAAACCATTTCTCTCCTCTGCTTCACCTCCTTCCCTCCTTCCTTCTCCCCGGAGAACAGCTGCCATCCAGGGCAAGATGCCCACCATGTCCTTGCCTTGTCTGGAAGTGAAGGGGTGATGGAAGGAAGAGACGAGAGAAGGCAGGCTTGGGGGGTTGCTCCCAGTGCCCCGAGAGGGAGCAGAGTTTCTTTACTATTAGGTGTGTGGTGCTCAGAAGGGGGAGAAACGGTCAAAGTCAAAATAAATAGCCAACGGAAATAGGCAGCCCCTCCTGGGGATGGTAATTGCCCAGAATGAGCGTTTATCCAAACACATGAGGAAAATGGTTCCTGTTGAAGGACCGGGCTAGGAACACTCCTTACTGGAAAGGAAATTTGTTTACCACATCTTATTTGTTCCTTAGTTTTTAATGCTGTTCTGGCCCTATGTCCTGTAAACAGACCAGCTTTTCCATTCTCCGGCGGTGCCAGGAGAGCTGAAGACAGAACAGACGAGCGGCTGCCAGAGTCCTGAGCGACTGAGGTCTCACAGCTTCAAGAACCCACACCCGGCCGGGGGGCTGAGAGAGGAGCTTGTTGGCCTGCAGTGGAGCAGAAGGGTGTGATTTGAAATCTAGGTGTGGAAATGGGGAGAAGGCTGCCTGGCTTGTGAGATCAGCTCCCTTCTCTGCCCGGGTAGAGGAGGCAACAGGAAGGGCTTCAAGAACCCAATGTGTACGTCTGATTGAGCATTCTGTAGGGCTTTCTCAGTCAGTCGAGGCAACTGAAAAGTTCCGGAGAGAACCTGGACTTGGGGAGAAAAAACCTGACTGGTATTAGAGTCAGATGCAGCTGATGAGGTGCCGAGGGTCCCCAAGAAGGAGAATCACTGTTCCGAGGGCTAGTATCCAGGCACCATCATATACACTCTGGGCTGGCAACCCAGCTCTAGCCCCAAAACCAAACCAAACAACCAAAAGGGCTCCCCACAGCTGGGGAGATTCAGCGATGCCTTGTTCACACTGGGGAAACGTAGGTGTAGTGGCGGAGTTCACATGTGAAGTCTCCTACTACCCAGGCGCAGAAATCACGTGAGCCCAGAGTCACGGCAGATGAGTCCATACCGTTCCACGTTCAGAGCGTAGAGCTAAGAGCCCACATTTATCAAGTGCCGCGTCCCTGGCACCGTTCTAAGTGCCACACCTGCAGTAACTCATCTAAAACTTGCAACCACCTTACGAAGCAGTTTAAACATGAGGTTAAGTTACTCCCTGGAGGTGTCACTGCTAGAGGTCTGGTGATGTCCTAAGACAGGAACCTGAGTCTCTGAATATCTGCATGAAAAAGAGCAGCTTGTTTCCACCACAGCCAACTCATATCCCCCTGGAAAATGAATGAGAAAGAGGCATTAGGTAAAACAACAGAGATTTGGGGCTATTTTGTTACACAGCAGCCTACAGTGACTAATACAGCTTGCACAGAGAAACTGTAACACTGCCCTTAGGGCAGGGGCCTTACGGGGTGTGCTCTAGGGCAAGTCACTGAACCTCCCTCACCTTACTTTCCTCACCTATAACAAAGAGGTCTTAATACCATCTCACAAAGTTGCTGTGATTCCAATCAGAAGCTTTGGCAGGAGCTTTTAAACCGTAAAGCGCTGTAAGACATTGGGCTGTAGTCTTTCCTGAACTGCCTGATTTTTCTTGGCCAAGTGTCTTGGCCAAGACATCTGTTGAATGTCTGAAATTGGTCTTGGCGACCAGAGGCCCACAGATGACACCCACTTTGTCCAAATTCTAATTTTACTCATTTGGACAAAGAAGACGGGGTGGTCTTTGAGTTCTTCTCTTCCCCCAAAAGGTGAAACTTCTGCCTACCTTTCTGCTCTCCCCCCCACAGAAGGGTTGGTTAATCAGATTGCAAATGGGAACAGACTCTTCTCTCCCTGGGTCCGCTTGCTCTCAAATGGTGCCTCTTCCACCTTGGCTTCTGTCCCCCGGAGGTAAGCCCTGGAACCCAGGAGGTCCCTCCCCATTAGCAGGGGACCTGCTCATCATATCCAACTTCTCTGTTTGCAACTTGCTGGAAACGTTCATGACAGGGTGAAGAGCAGGCAGCATTATCCATCCAGGTTCCCCAGTAATACTCACCGTGAGTTTATCTGGCAAAGCGATTGATGATTTTATGTGTGCCATTCTTGTCTGACCAGACTAAGATCCCGAAGGCAAAAGCCCTCTCACATGTGTTGTGTTTTTCTTCTGTATTTCTCCCTATTAGACAGTGTGACATTCCTTAGAAATTCTGACCTAAACTTTTGATTTTAAATTTCTCTTTCCTACCTTAAAAATCACCCTAACTCTCAGAGAACTGGCAAAAACCAGTCATATTCTATTTCAAGAAGAGATTCTGCAGGGAAAGCAACCAGTCAAGGAACAAACACATTTTCTCTGCTGTTCAGAAAACACTTTATTAATAGGCAGACAAAAAACAGGCAACCTTAGTGGTATACACAGTAACAGCTCACTAATAGAGAAAGTCAACTCAACGTCTTCCTTGTATATCTACCAGGTAAAAGCCACTATGATACAACTTAAGAGCTCTGAACTTCAGGCGTCCAATGACCTTGGCATGAATCCCAGCTCTCATATATAAGACTTGAGCAAAGCCATGGATTCTGTACATCTCTAATTTCTGAGGATGAAATGTCAATCACAGTGCCTGCCGTGTGATGCTGAACATTATTGGGCATTTTAGGGATAAATTTCAAAGTGTACGGAGTGACCCTGTTCCTGCTTTTATGACAGAGAGACAGACAGACAGAGGAATGTTGGGAGAAACAGTTTAAAACAAGTTCGGTATAAGCACAGTAAATGACATACAGAAGGTGTTCTGGTGAGGAAGGAGGGAACAGCGTTTTGGGGTACCTAGCCAGTGCCAGATGCCTTAAGAGAATATGTGACAGAGGGAGAGGTCACAACTGGTTGAGAGGGAAGAAGAAACCCAAGAAGGCGTCCTGGAGCAGGGAGCGTTTGAAATGAGCCTTGAAGGATTAACAGCACTTCAGTAGCCTGGTGGCCCGACACAGATCTTTTAAAGCATAGACTCCCCAGGAAGGATTGCCAGAGGATTAACACTCATGCTCAGTTCAATCAAAAATCACCACTGGAGTGTGAAAGGGACTTTCTCAATTAAGCAATTCCAGAACATTCCCATCTCTTGACTGCATGAGCAGTGGTGGGGAACTGCCCGTCATATCCGGGTGGGCTGGTAAGACGCCTTCTCCACGGACGGTGACCAGGGTGGCCTGGAAAAGGGCATCGGGGTCTGACGTGGAGCAACGTACCTCGGTGTGCTGTACCCCACAGTGGGTGGGTATTAGCGAACACCGCCCAGGAGACCCGAGTACCCTGGAACTGCAGCGCTTTAGAACAGACTGAAGACGTTTACGGCAAAGGGTAAAGAACGCGCCATCTAGTTCAGTTTCACTGCAGCTCATACGTGGAAACTGGACAGACTGGGTGGCTGTCTAGCCCCTGGAGGTCTGGCTATCTCACTCCACGTGGTCCCGACCAGGGTTCTTGGCCTTCCCCAATCGACAGAAATTGATCAGAGGCCAGACAAGAAATTCAGGCAAGGCTTTATTGGGGCCCCTGCTGCAGCAGTGGGGAGCAAAAACAAGTAGCAGGTCCCCTTGATTGTTCCCTGAGGGGGAGAGTGAACTTGGTCCCTTTATGGGGTGAGGGTAGGGGCGTGTCCAGGGGTGGGGCCGGAGTGGTGGCTTAGGTGGTCTGCCCACCCCTTTGGAGGTGCTGTGTGCAGGGGGCAAGCGTAGTGTCCTGCTTTTGCTCCTGACACCCTGTTTTTCGCTCTTCAGAAACAGGCAGTTGGGTTTTTGGTCTCTTTGTGTCTTGTTGTCCAGAACTTGCCCCGACTGCGCAGGCACGCAGTTATTTTTAGTCCCTTATAGTTTCTTTGTACCTTGTTGCTCAGGAGTCGTCTGTCCAGGTGCCAGCCCTGCAGCAGAGGGTCCCAGGTCCCAGGTCCCAGCCTGTCTCACATGGGGAGCGACAAGCCTGATCAGTTCATCTTTCAGCACATCAGGCTGAGACCATCTGTCACCGCGAAACCACTTAGAAACGGGAGATCTGTACCTTTTTTCCAACGGCTGTGATGATGCTCATTTTAAGTTTAATGAGGGGCAAGACCTAACTTTTTGAAGAGCTCACGGCTAACTTTTTTTTTTTTTGCGGTACGCGGGCCTCTCACTGCTGCGGCCTCTCCCGTTGCGGAGCACAGGTTCCGGATGCGCAGGCTCAGCGGCCATGGCTCACGGGCCCAGCCGCTCCGCGGCATGTGGGATCTTCCCGGACCGGGGCACGAGCCTGCGTCCCCTGCATCGGCAGGCGGACTCTCAACCACTGCGCCACCAGGGAAGCCCACGGCTAACTTCTGAAGAGCTGAAGGATGGAGAAGACGCCCAAGGACCACCTGGTGGGCTTGCAGCCCTGAGCCACCGCACCGTGGTCATGGGTAACCCCCAGGGCAACCGGAGTCCTGAACACAGGCAGCTTCACATCCAGGACAACAAGCCTTCCACATCGTGCTCTCCCCGCCTCTCCAAAACCCAGGCCTGAGCTACCCTTACCTAGAAGGTGGGAGTGGGGGGCAGGCAAAGGAGGAAGGAAAGGAGAAAGAGACGGAAAACAATTAAAAAAAAAAAACCCTTCGACAGAACCTGGTAACCTGGAGTACACGGTGATCAGCGCTGGACAGCATACAAAAGCCAAAAGGGAGGTCCCAGGACAGGTCAGCTTAAGACTTAATATTTGCCTTTCACTAAGCAAACTAATAAATCCCCTACAGTTTTAGCCACGCAGAGCTCCCAGTTTTTATTTATTGGTCAAAACGGCAGGTGGGTTTTTTTCCCCCTCCCAGTCACCCCCAGGTAAACAGCAGCCCCCCTTCCCCTCCCCTGTCATCAGTCTGTGTGTCTGTTTGCCTTCTCCCTCGACGAACTCTTGTTCCGTAGAGCTGACAACAAGGGCAAGCAGCCAGGAAGTAGTCTTTGGTCATGGACTTCCCAGGACAGCCCCGTTTTGGGCCTGTGCAGCCAAAGGCAAAGGCTCAGAGAGCTACTTGTCAGACGTCAGCTGCGTCAGGCGAGGCTTAGAACTTGACACATGGGAGGGACCTTGGAGGATCGTCAAGGCCACCCACTCCACCCTCCCCTCTCCCATTTTATTGATGAGAAAACTGAGAGCCGGAGAAAAGGCTTGAGTGATTTATACATGATCTTGGAGCAAGCTGAAGTTAAGGCAGGACTAGAGCCAGAGAGGAAAAAAAAAAAAAGCAAATCTTACCTACTGTATAGCACAGGGAACTCTGCCCAATATTCTGTAATAACCTAAATGGGAAAAGAATTTGAAAAAGAACAGATACATGTATATGTATAAGTGAATCACGTTGAAGAATAGATACATGTATATGTACAACCGAATTAACCAAGACAACATCGTTAATCAACTATGCTCCAATATAAAATAAAATTTTTAAAAAAAATAGCAAATCTCTTAAGTCATGAATTCTATCCAATATGGCGGCATTGTGGACGGCAGAGTGTAGAAGAGGCTTTGGGGAATGTGTGGCCTGACTTCCTCATTGTACAGGGAAGGACTTAAGAAGGGGGACTTTCTGAGACAAAAACTTAGGTCTCCTTGTCTTCTGACTCTGTGCTTTTTATCAGCATAAGACACCTGGACCCAGAAATAAGATGCACCGTGCATGGCTCAACATCCGATGAAGAAACTGGCATTCATGGACACTTGGAAACCCATGAACTGCTCTTTAAAATTCTGCTTCGCCACCAGGTTGAGTATCATCCAACCTTCTCTCCCAGTTCTCTCCCAGTCTGCCAAAAAGGGTGACCTCCCCCAGGCCTGGACCATCCCTCATCTGATGTGGGAAACAGGATTCCTGCATTAGTCAGAGGTAGATCTAGATAAGAGTGATGCTTTAGACCACTTCCAGCTCTGGGAATCTGGGATTTGACGTGGATGAGAAGATAAGAAGAGAGAGAAAAAGAGGAAATTGTTGCTTTTGGCACAGCAGTGGGACTTCTTCTGGAACCAATGACCGTGTGTGGGAGATAAATGAAGGAAACATCTGAAATGAGTCCATCTTTTAAAAAAGAAAAATGACACCCCAGGAGCTGGCTAGCATTCCTTCAATGGCAGTGAAGGCAAGGAGAGTCAGAACAGGGGCAAAACCCAGGTGCACAAGGTCGGGTCTTAACCTCTCCACGTGTGTAACGAGAGAGTCCCTTCTAGGTGTTTGTGTGCCCATCTCCACCCCGACTGGTGATGACCTTCTGGGGTCACACCACGCAAGATGAGCGTGATTAGCTGAAGGCCCGTGTTCCAGGGCTCCAGCAGAAGAGGTGGAGACTTGATGCCCTCGGCAAGAAGCAACAACTTCAGGATGGCATATGCCAGCTGAGAGCCTGGCTTTAGCGAACCTGAAAAGAACCTGGGATTTGCCTTCAGATGGTTCTCATGTGTCACGAACACCCCACGCTGGGCAGGCACAACCTTCTCCTCCTTCCCTGCTACCAGCACTACGTTCTGCTGCCTTATCCCAGATAGAGCCAGTGTCTGGAAAGGTAAGGGTGAGCTGGGGGGGTCCCATTCAACACTATCTGAGTTGAACTCAAAGGTTATCTAGGAGACTTCCGACAGAAAGTACACACTTAGGCCCAATTTACATGCCCCTGATATTTTAAGGGACCCTAGAGTTCAAAGGGATTGCAGGAAGTCCTGTAGCCAACTCCTTCCCTCTCCAGACAACACCATCCCAAAGGTACTTAGCTCTCTTAGTCTCTGTCTAGCTAAGATGCAGAATTTTCTTATTGGCTTAGTATTCTACACAGTGTGTGCTTGTATGACACGCGTGCACACACACACACACGCACGCACACACCATAGTCTTGTTTCCATCGTTTCCAGTGGCTGTATTAGTTGTTGTTTCACCATGACCTGTTTTGTTCTCAATGGAAAAGATTCACTTCACCTTTATAAGTAGGATTGTACGGGAAAGGAATCCCTGGCACCTTGAATGCCTGCCATGCCCACCTGTCCACAGCACGCTTCTGAAGGATGTGGTCTCAGCTGGTTCTTTACAGCCAGGGTTTGATTCAGTATCGTCCAGTCCTGCCACCTTGGAAACAGCTGATGTGGTCACGATCGGTTGGTGTGCCTGGTCCATGTAGAGGCTGCCCAGTGGCCAGTGAAGTGGCCAGACGCAAGGGCTCTGCATGGCATCCGGCCAAACCAGTCAAGAGCATCAGCCAGTTACAGCAGATGAAGGAGAAGCAGAGGCAAAGGTCATCGAGTCTCCAGTAGGGTGACTAGTTGTTCCAGTTTGCTTAGGCCTGCCCCAGGTTTAGCACCAAAAGACCTGCATCCCAGGAAATCCCTCCGTCCCGGGCAAACTGGGACAGATAGTCACCGTCAGCTCATCACCATGGAGTCTCCTAGAATCAGGACAGACAGTCACCGTCAGCTCATCACCATGGAGTCTCCTAGAATCAGGAGCAGAGGTGCGGATGCTAACAGAAGATCAAGGTGAGCATGGTGGTTCAGTTTTGCTATCCCTGGAAACCATCTACTGAGACTGGGTATCTTGAATGACGTGGGCTTCTTGGGAAGGCCTGGGTGGGCCGCTGCCGAGCAGACTGTTTCCTTTCTATCAATACGTTGTTTCCATGGCAACCTGAAACAAGCCAGCATTTACAGAGGTGATATAAATGGGTCTCTTTTCCTTAAAACCCGAAGGAAGCTAACGTGACGGGCGTGTATGCAGGTCAAGGAAGGAAGGTGAAAGCCCACAGACAAGCTTCCCATTTCAATAGCACGAAACATCCCTCAGAGGTTCCTCTCATTTGTCTGGTGGTGAATCTGAGACGCCAAGATGGACCCCACTGCTTCCCTGACAAGACACTGACATCACTAAATGGTCATACATGCACAGCATCTACAACCCAGGGAGCACGTATACGTCTGGCTTGAATTCTTGTCACAAAGGCAAGTCATCCATTTGCTTCGGAAAGAGAAAGGACACACACCTTTGGCTCTGCATTTTGGACAAGGTTGAACCACGATCCATCTCCAGGAAAAGTTTTCAGCCACGTATATGGTGGCTACAGAGTGAAAGGAACAAACAGGACTTGTGTGTCGTGGGGCCCCATCTCCGGTCGGGTGTAGGTGTCACCAGCACACACGGCAGGGAGACGGTCCTCAAGAAACACCATCAACTCTGGTCGCTGGATACTCTGTAATGAAGCATCATGCTCTGACACGGACCCCAACTGCCCAGCGGGAAGGAAGAGAGTCTTCACAGTGGACCGTGCATCTATGTAAACAGAAGGTGTATTCGTTTTCTGCTCCTCCAGACGCACACCTGCACGTGATCCAAACCAAGAAAGGTGCACGTGGGGGACGCTGGCCTCCGGGATCCAGCTCCCTGCCGAAGCCCCCTCCCACATCGTAGCGTGTTAGAGTCTGAAGGATTTCTGCACAGACGCGCAACACTCTGGAGCCTGTGGGGGCCAGATCCCACGTGGATGAGAAGGGATACTATTCCAAGGCTGCTTGTACGGCAACGTGCAAACACCGGCCTCTTTAGAAGAAGCAGGAATGAAAAGTAAGATCCCACTGACCTACGCGTAGGTAACTATTCACTCTGTATCTGGGCGGGAGATGACGGAGCGAACGAGAAGAACTGCTGAGTCCAAAGGCACAGCAGATGTGGTGGGTGCAGGGGCAAGAAAGGGTGAGGCAGAAAGCCCTCTGCTTCCCGAGGACTGGTACAGGGGAGTCTTAGGACCAGGCACCAGCAGAAGAAACGTTTCCCACCAGAAGGAAGAAGAAGGCCCAGGATCTCGGCATCTTCTTTTTTTTTACATTTTTTTTATTTTCTGCGGTACGCGGGCCTCTCACCGTTGCAGCCTCTCCTGCCGCGGAGCACAGGCCCCGGACGCACAGGCTCAGCGGCCACGGCTCACAGGCCCAGCCGCTCCGTGGCACGCGGGATCCTCCCGGACCAGGGCACGAACCCGCGTCCCCTGCATCGGCAGGCGGACTCTCAACCACTGCGCCACCAGGGAAGCCCCTTGGCATCTTCTTTAATTGTAGGTGGCCTCCAGGTCACGCAGGTCAACACAGACACTCTCTTTAATTTTAGGTGGCCTCCAGTTCATGCAGGTCAACACAGACACTATTCCTTAGGGCAAGGGTCTTTGCTTTCTCCTCAAATGTCTTCTCCAATCCACAAGTTTCTTTATTCTCCAAAATAAGAATTCTCAATCAAATCCAGAGCTCTTGCCTCTTAGGAGATGGTCCTACCTTAGCCAGGTCCTGCGGTGGTCCTAGCGGCAAACTTTGGCTCCACTAAGGTTCCTGGTGGGAAGTGTGGGTGAAGAGGAACAGCTCTTTACCTGTCCTGCCTTCCAGGCCTGTGGACCAAGAAACAGCATAACAGTGAGGTTCCGGCTTCTGTCCTTTCAACAGATGTCTTTCAACAATGAGCATCACCTTACTGCCTTTAGTCCAGAATGTTCTAGCTACTGAACAGAACATACACTGCTTCTAAAAGCATTATTTTCATTAAGGAAGAAGAAAGGCCAATTTATACCATTCAAGGAACTCCCTGTATGCTGAATCATGGCTGGGAACCCTCTACACAAATCTCACCACTACACGCATAAATGATTTAAAAACAACAACAACAACAACAAAACCCCACTGAATACAGCCTGCTCAGAGGAAGCGGAAAATTCTATTTTTCAGCATATCCCTGTTATGTCCATGAGATATGGGGCCGGGGTCATGGAGGTGTCAGACTACCCAGTTTACACATGGGGAAACTGAGGCACAGAGGGTGCCAATGTTCTCAACATAGGATGACAAGCATCCGGTCCCTCATCCTAATGTGTGCTTCAGCTGGAACGTCTCTCTGCTTTCACAAGACCCTTAACAACTAATTAGGAGATTATCCAGAGTGGATGGGGCCCCTCCAAGGAAATGGGAAGATACGACTTGACACAGTTCTCTTTCTGTAATGCTGATTGCAACCAAATGAAGATGCACTAGGACTCGCCATGCTTTCCTGGCTTCCTACCACGCCCTCTAACCTGTTTCTGAGTGACAAATGTGTTTATTAGCATTAAATGCCCTCAGGGGACTTCCCCATTTGAAAACTGCTGAGACCTGTTCACGAACCCAGATAATCCGGGCTCCACGTCTCCGGTTCCAACAATCACCATCAACCTACGAGGAATAACTTGCAAATCCATGCGTTCACAAGCACCACATGGGATGAGATGCTCTGAACGCAGACATAAACCAGACGGGCAAACCCCACCCCTGTAGGTCATAGTAGGGAGGCAACACTGTGAAGCACGAGGCTAGAGGACAGCAATATCTGAGGGGGATGCACTAAGGTTTCTGGGGACAGTCGGGCCAACTCTGCGTCCCTAGAGACTGGCGAGGGTCAGGGCTCAGCCTGGCTCAAGGCAGCTCTCCTTCCTGTGGGCTCTGGCTGAATCCCCGGCGGGGATGTGGGCGGCTACCGTGACACCAGAGAGAAGGGTGCCGATTGTTAGAGATGGGAGGACATCACGTAAGGGCCTGGAGGAGGTCGAGCAGGAGGAGGACGGTCGAGGACGCTCGTCTGCAGGAGGACTGTGAAGGGAGAGAGCGCCTGCATGTGCGGGAGTCAGCACCCGGAAAAGCCAGCCAACGAGCCTAAGCAGAGGCACCCTGGTGCTCCAGGCGGCCCTCCGATCGGTGGCCAAGAGGGAAACCAGACACCTCGCCCAGGTGCTGTCCAGGCCCTCCGGACACTCTCTTTCCTTCGGACCCCCAAACGCCCCCAATAACCTCCAAGTTCTGCTAAACGTTCTAGTTTTCTCTCCCCTCCTGGCCAGCAGCCCTCTGAGCTACCCCAGAGGGAGCCAGGGAGAAGCCCTTTCCCCAGGGAGGCTCACGCAGCTGGCAAGTTAACTGGAGCCCCGTGAAGCACACAGGGACTTCCTTCTGGTCGCCCGGCAACCGCATGCACTTGGCAGTGGGACATTAAACACAGAGGGGAATGTCGGGAGGCATGGGCAAAATAAAATAAAAAGTAAAACACACGACCCCGCCCCAAACCCCTCCCGGACTCATCCCGGCCCGGCAGACCCAGCCAGGGGGCTGGGGGAGGGGTGGAAACGAGGGCATCAACCCAGGGGAGGAAAATGAGGTTAGGACCAGCCTAAGCAGAGCCTGACACTCCCCCCTCCTCTCATCAAACTCTTCTAGGTGTAGCGTTTGTATTTGGCCAAAGACACGCCTCTGTTAGCTTAGAGAAAGGCAGTGGGGACCTTGGATTAGCAGGCACCTAGAGATCTGAAAGATTACTTAGAAACCCAGCCCGGAGGGGTTAGGACCTGGGACCGCCAGGGCGGCTGTTCTTGCCTCTCCCTCCAGCATCATTCCCCAGGTTAAGTCACTCTGCCACCTCTAGGGCCGGATCCCTTTCCCCCAGACTTCTCCCACTCGAATGTTTTCATGCCCGTTGCTATGGCCACTAGGAGCTGGTTAGACAAGCCTCCAGAGCACCACCTGGCCCTTCAGACCCCGCCTCTGGCCTCTCTGAAAACTCTCGGGCCGGAAGTAAAAATGGACATATATACAGTACCAAACGTAAGGTACATAGCTAGTGGGAAGCAGCCGCGTAGCACAGGGAGATCGGCTCGGTGCTTTGTGACCGCCTGGAGGGGTGGGATAGGGAGGGTGGGAGGGAGGCAGATGCAGGAGGGAAGAGATATGGGAACATTGTGTATATGTATAACTGATTCACTGTGTTATAAAGCAGAAACTTTATACACACCACTGTAAAGCAATTATACTCCAATAAAGATGTTAAAAAAAAATGCATGTAGAGTTGACACGTGGAACAACCCATGGGAGAAAAACTGGGGACCAGGAAGGGGAGAACAGCAGCAAGACGGCCCCTGTGATGGGCTGAATATTAGCCCCAAAGATACTCAATCCTAATGAATCCAGCACCCTGTGAATGCTAACCTTCTACAGCAAAAGTTAAGGACCTTGAGACGCAGGGATTATCCTGGATTATCGGGGGAGCTGGGGCAAATGTAATCACAGGTCTCCTTATAACAGGGAGGCGGAGGGAGATGTGACACAGGAGAAGGTGCAGGAGATGTGCTCACAAAAGCAAGAGGCTGGAGCGAGCGATTCAAGGAAGCAAGCATGAGGCAAGGGAAGCAGGTGGCCCCCCTCAGAAGCTAGAAGGAAACAAACTCTTCCCTAGAGCTTCCAGAAGGGAACAGCCCTGCAGACACCTTGGCTTCAGCCCTGGGAAACTGACTAACGTAAGAGACTGTAAGAGAATAAATGAGTCTCGTTTACAGCCGCTAAGTCTGTGATAATTTTGCGGTGGCACAGAGGAAACTAATCTTGTCAATCGGGGCACATCTTGTCTGTTTCCCCACAGACCTAGAGAAGAGGGTATCACAGTGTAAATACCGATGACACTGGGGAATTTGGCTTGGAGAGGTCGAACAGCCACTCTACAGGCTGAGAAGGAAAAAGTCAGGTCTCTGAAAGTAACTGAGGCAAGAAGCAGCCCAAGCTTTGACGTGGGCTCTCAGATGAGACCACTGGTGACCGTCACTGGGGCCAATAGCTTCATCTCTGAAAGCCTCAGTTTTGTCATCTGCAAAAACAGAGATGATATTATCATCCGCCCTGCAGAGCTTTGAGGAGTAAATGAGATACTGCATGAAAAGCACATGGCACGTGGCAGATGCCAAATAAATGATACCTGTAAGGATCAGACGTGCAGAAGGATTAGACGTGCCGATATGGGCAGACGCTGTTAAGCGCCCATCCCAGTACCTATTCTCCCTTTGCTACTAAGCAACGTAACTCTGAATTTTGGCTGGCACGTTGTGGCCCAGAGTAAAGAGACTACGTTCCTCAGCCTCCCTTGGCCGCTAGCTAGGGCCATGGGACTAAGATCTGGTCAAAGAAATGGAAGTGGAAAGTGTTGTGGAACTTCTGGGGAGGCTGTTCAAAAGGTGCTTGAAGGAGCCCCATTTTTCCCTATCTGCCTTTACTCCCTTCTGCTTCCAATGAGGACATAATGGCTGGTACCCCAGCAACCATCTTGGACTTTGAGGGGCTCCAATGAAAATGGGAGTCATGCACTAAGATAAGCTAACCAGAAGGTGGAAGCCTAGATCCCTGATAACTCCAGAACTGCCATGCTAGCTGTGGATGGCCTTTCTTTGGGTTTCTGTTACGTGAGAGAGAACGCTCTTCTGCCTCAGTTATTGAGTCACTGTTATTTTAGAGTTGTCTACTAACCATAATGGATCCAATATACCACAGATCTAGGGAAACAGGATTCAGAGTCATTCTGGAGTAGTGGTCCTCAACGTGCAGCCCTTGACAACAGCTTCAGAAGCACCTGGGAACTTAGAAATGCAAATTCCCAGGACCCACCCTAGACTTACTGACTCAAAACCTCTGGGGGTGGAACCCAGCATTCTGTGTCTTCACAAGCCCGCTGGGTCATTCTGGTGCACACCCAAGTGTGAAACCACCATTCTAGAGCAAGGTTTCTCAAATTCTGGCACTAGTGACTTTTGGGCAGGATCATTCTTGGTCAGGGGCGGGGGCGGGGATGCTGCCCTATGCATTGTAAGCTGCTCGGCAGCACCCCTGACCTCTACCCACTAGAAGCCGGGAGAAGCCCCTCTCAGGGTTCAAAATGTCTCAGACACCGGCCTACATCTGGGGTCGGGGGCAGAGCGGGCAACAACATCGCCCCCCGTCACCGCCTCTGAGTAGCGGTTCATTCTGGACTTTGGCTGCACATGAGAATCACCTGGGAAGTTCTTCAAAATTCCCTGGCCAAAATTCTCACCCCAGCCTGGTGAGGTCGGAACCCACTAGGACAGGACGAGGCAGCTGAAGCTGTCTGGGTGATGCCGACATGAGGCCAGTGCTGAGAACTGTTGCACATGGCAAAGGGCCAGTGGGCCCAGAGGAGAGCCTGCTCCAAGCTGGAGAAGGTGGCCACACGCCTGAACCCTGATGATGGCCAGGACACAAGATACTCCTAGGCAGGAACTGTAATGAGGGCGACCCGGGTAGACTTGGGAACGAACATCCCAGCTGCCAGACGGGGCGACTGGATGGCGTGGAAGTCCCGGGGGCTGTCACCTCGTTTCCCATCAGAACAGGGTGGACACCTTTCAGTGTCTCCCAGGAGTAACAACACAAAGCCTCAGTTTCCTCCCTCAATGAACCCAGCACACAGTGAGCCAGCTCCCACCAGGCACTATAAACATGAGCTCACGCAACAAGAACAACTGTCTCAATAAAGACGGCGATACAGCCATGGGGCCTGCATAGCAACGAAGAGCCCGCGTTCTCCATCCGACTGGTAAGCTCCCCAGGCACTGAAACCAGAATCCTCCCACAGGGATACGCTCTGAGCGAGGAGAAGCTCCACATGTATTGAATGTAGCCCTGAAGATAAGCTTGGCTGGGGGTCGCTAAGTAGGTCGGAGTGGAAAGGGAGGAGAGAATTAAATGAGAAACCAGCCACCGAGCAAGAGGGAGAGCTGAACAGGTTGACAGGTTGACGCGCTGACTCCGTGAAGAGAAGGAGGCAGTCATGTGTGAATTCCCTCTCCTGCCGGGACTTTTTCCTTCGTTATTTCAGCCCCAGCCTGCCCGGTGGAAATGCTCAGTCAAGCGTTTCCTTGTTTCCTTTGGCCCAAACCGTGAAGTCCAGGATGTCACTGGGGGAGGCATGGGGAGGGGGTGGAGGAAAGGAGAAAGAGGAAGAGAAAAAAGAGGAGGGGCTTCCCTGGTGGCGCAGTGGTTGGGAGTCCGCCTGCCGATGGAGGGAACGCGGGTTCGTGCCCCGGTCCGGGAGGATCCCACATGCCGTGGAGCGGCTGGGCCCGTGAGCCATGGCCGCTGAGCCTGCGCGTCCGGAGCCTGTGCTCCGCAACGGGAGAGGCCACGGCAGTGAGAGGCCCGCGTACTGCAAAAAAAAAAAAAAAAAAGAGGAGGATGGGAAGGAGGTGATGAGGAAAGAGAGAGAGGAGGGGCAAGAGGATGCTCACAGCACCAGGATGAACTAGCCTCTCTGGTCCCTGCCTACGTCAGCCCCAGTGGGCCGCCTGGATGGAAAGATGAGCAACAGGTGTGAGTCTGGAACTCCTACAGGAGGCGCTAACTCCCCGTGGGTCTCTAAGAGGAGAAGGCTCAGTGGGATGGAGCCACCCAGTGTGTGCCCTTCCGTTCCTGGGGCTTCTGCCAGTCCACTGAATGCACCTGATTGGAATAAGGTAGAAGAAGTCCGGCTGCCCTGTACCAGTGCTATCACACAGGCAAGGAGCCCAGGTGCCTCTTCGGCTCCCAGAGACTTTTAACAGGTTCCTGTGCAAAGAATACATAGGACTTTACGGCTCCCACTGACCATTTCCAAGTCTCCCATCTTCCCTTCCTACATACCGCCCTTCCTCACAGAGTCAGAATGCATCTCACTCTTGGGCTTCCCTGGTGGCGCAGTGGTTGAGAATCCGCCTGCCAATGCAGGGGACACGGGTTCAAGCCCTGGTCTGGGAAGATCCCACATGCCGCGGAGCAACTAAGCACGTGCTACGCCACAACTACCAAGCCTGCGCTCTAGAGCCCGCGAGCCACAACTACTGAGCCCACGTGTCACAATTACTGAAGCCCGTGCTCCACAGCCAGAGAAGCCACCACAACAAGAAGCCCGCGCACCGCAACGAAGAGTAGCCCCCCGCTCGCCGCAACTAGAGAAAGCCCGTGCGCAGCAACGAAGACCCAATGCAGCCAAATATAAATTTATTAAAAAAACCCAAAACAGAATGCATCTCACTCTTTTTTTGGAGGGGGGCGGGGGTATGCGGGCCTCTCGTTGTTGTGGCCTCTCCCGTTACGGAGCACAGGCTCCGGACGCGCAGGTTCAGCGGCCATGGCTCACGGGCCCAGCCGCTCCGCGGCATGTGGGATCCTCCTGGACCGGGGCACGAACCCGCGTCCCCTGCATTGGCAGGCAGACTCTCAACCACTGCGCCACCAGGGAAGCCCGCATCTCACTCTTAACTACAACCCCTGGGCTCCCTCCAGCCTGTAAACCTTGTGTGCAAATGTCCTGACTCTTGCAAATGCATTGAAAAATAAACTTTAAAAAGCTTCCAGATGTTCTGTTGTAGCGGTGGTGTTTCTCTGCTCCTGTCTCCAGGGGCCCATGCGCGATGCCCAGCAGCCTGACTGCCCAGATGAAATCTGAGGCGGCCAAGAGGCACCGCCTGGGGGCAGGTGGAGAGGATGCCCCTCCCCCCCGCCCCGGACCGCACTCAACCACTGTCTCCATCACTCTATCCCCGCAAACACGGGACCTTACACACCCCATTTATTCCTCCACCATCCCCCATGCCCGCCCTGTTTCTTTCACTCTTATAGGTGAGATCTACAACACTGAGGTTTGACCCACATAGTGCAAAACCCTTCAAGATCAACAAAGGAGCAAGTCTGCGATTCCCAAGAGATAAGCTTCGTTCTTTCTGAGCATCTACCTCATTTCTCCCTTAAAATTCTTTTTTTTTTTTTTTTTTGGCTACACCATGCAGCATGTGGAATCTTAGTTCCCTGACCAGGGATCGAACCTGCGCCCCCTGCACTGGAAGGGTGGAGTCTTAACCGCTGGACCTCCAGGGAAGTCCCCTCCCTTAAAATCCTTATACCAACTGCCTTTGTAGCATACAGTCAAGGACAAAACAACACGGAGCAGCTCTTCCACGTAAGATGTTAACCCCTCACCTGCAGGTACATCTTAGGAGCTGGACCAGCCAGAACAAGGGAGTGGAGTTTGTGACTTGTCAAGGCCCCTGTGGGGCTGGTGGCCTCTGATCTCTAGAAAAGGAAATTGCCAACGGGCACCCTTGTGCACACACAGCCACGCACACACCCTTCCCAACACGCACACACCTGAGGGCCCGGGATTCTTTGCACAAGGTGACGCGGGCTCCCTTTGATGCTCGCCGGATATGTTCCCATTGGGCGAAAACCAGACCTCAATAAAACCCGGCATTATCAAGAGGCCGGTGGTGGGTGATTGCACCGGCCTGTTATCTCTATGGCCCTGGGTGGGGCTGCTCTGTGGTTCTCCACTGAAAAGCATTAACTTCTAGGTGGATCAAAGACGCTTCCGAACCAGCCGGCCCAGACCCCTTGTTTATCCGCAGGGGACTGTTCCCGAAGATGGACTTTAAGATAATAGGGACCCCAGTCCCAGCCTCCCTCTGTCCTCTCCTTATCATGCAATATGTCCCTCTGGGGCCGCCCAACGGCCAATCACAAGGCCCTTCTCCTCTCTCTCTTCCGATGGCCCATTTAACAACAGCAAATGAGGGACCGGGCCCGGGAGTGTCCCAGCCCTGCTGCAACCATGGGTATCTGGGGACGGGGAGACACCTACCTGGGGACCATGCAGGAGCTCCTCTCCCCTCTGTGAGTCACGCCAGGGAGGGGGTCCCAGAGAGCAGGGCGTTTACTACACTCTTCCCTCAAGAGGGAGAAACTGACAGCCCTCACACCTGGTCCTTGACGTCCCTTGTTGGACTCCACTGCCTACCCTAATGTTCAAGGCCTGCAACCCACCCGCAGTGAGGACACAGAAGGACCTCTGAGCTGCCTGGATCTGGACGCCAAGACGGACTGCGCATCGGCCTGGAGGGAAAGAGCGCGTGCACTGAAGGCAGGCAGGTGCTGGCAGGTGCTTGAATGCCTCCTGAACGTTCCGGAGGCCCACACAGGTGGTCTGGCAGCTGGAGGGGTGAGGCCAGGTTTTTCTCCTTTGCATTCAGAGTACCTGGCTTACTGTGTGGACCTGAAGAGGCACATGAACGAACGAATGAATGAATGAACGAACGAACAAACAAGTGAATCGCTAGCAACTCAGTGGCATGGACACTCAATTCTACCAATGGGAGAAGCTTCAGGGAGCACATCTCACTGCAGACACCTTAGCTCAATGACACAGAGTCAGATCAAGGCTCAAATCCTGGGTCCCGGGCAAGGGACTTCCATTCACTTTAATCCATCTGTAAGCAGGAATAATGGTCATACCTCCTCCATCGCAGGGTTGTTAGGAGGACAGAGGCTCAGTGAGTAGTGTTTGTCACTATTACCGTATTTCCCTGTAGCACTGTCTCTATTAAAGAATCCAGGTAGTACGTTTCCAAGGAAGGAGGAAGTAAGTGCCTTGGTTATATTCCCGGTGTAGCCCAGACCTAAGGGGCGTACAAAACTCCAGCTCCATCTTCCATCACTCCTTTTTTTCCTCCTTATTTGACCCATAATGTTGTTTCTAGCATTGAGATTAACCCTTACCTCTTTCCATGCTCCCTCGACGTCCCCTAAAAAGTCTGGGAACTCCAGGTGCAGGGAGCTGGGGAGGCAGCCACGAGTCATGAGCAGGTGACAAAGGCCGTGCACAAGGCCACTGACGGAACAGGATCGCGCCCTTGTCTCCAGCCTAGCTGAGGCCACTGGGAACTCCACCTCTGCCATCATGTAATGGCGAGATACACAGACCCCCTCTGCCTTCAACTCGTACGTCTTTCCCTGGCTTCTCTCCTGCTTTTAACGTGTGTCCTGTCGTCCTTAAACCCCTGGTTTGTCTGTCTCTGTCTCACTCTCATTAGAGACGCCACAGCCTGAAAAGCCAACCCAACAGGGAAGGATGCCTACGGGGCTCTGTCTTGTCTGCCCCGGCCCCGGCCCCGGCCCGGACAGCGTGTGGTGCACGTGTCAAGGTGACAGGGAAGCTGGGTCTCAGCGCCCTGCAGTCACGGCGGGGCCAGGCTGTTCCCCAACGCTGCAGCTGGGCTCTCAGAGGCGCTGGGAGGTCAGGCAGCAAGTTCACAGGACAGGCCACCCACACGGCACATCAGGGCCGCGGGGCTGTCCCCGGGGCCAGCGCGGCTCTGGCCCTCGGCCCTGACTCAGAACACTCCACCATATGGCCTCCCTTGGGGAGGATGAGAGGAAGAAAAGACTGAAACCAGGGGCAAGAAAGAGCCCCACCTCCCTTGACGTGCCAGGGACCCTTCCTGGACCCGGGGGCGTGGGGTGTGGCTAGCATTGTCCCCACCAGGTCCAGTGAAGGACAGAGGCAAGTCTGATGGCAACATGCCCGCAATGAGACTGGGTGTCCCTCTCTGCAACCCCCAGATGTGTTTCCAGGGTTTGATGTGAACTCGAAAAACCCTGAACCTTAGGCTACTACTTCACACTTTTCTAATGAAAGACCCAAACTGGATTTTCATGTTTGCAGAGAGAGCTTTGACCCAAAGTGTAGGCAGCTGAGCAAAACAGGAAGAGAATCTTTCTCTTGTTCTCTCCCTCCCTTCTTTTCTCTCTCTCTCTCTCTCTCCCCTCTGAAAGTACAGAGGGATGGGGGGGGGGGGCGGGCAAACGAGATCTTGGCAGCCTAGCCTCTAAGGTCCCCTGGAGCCTGCCTGTGTTCTGTTGAAAGCTTTTCTCTTTTCTTTGGTCCCACAGACACCAGCCCCCATCCCGGTTGGTTGGGCAGGGGCGGAGGTGGAGGGGAGCTGGGCGAGGCTCTGGGAAAAGAGAAAGAGGCAAAGAACAGATCCCCCGGCACAGCTGCCAGGAAAAGAGCCCGAATGCCGCGTCTGGGCAGAAGGCAACCTTCCCAGGTTTCTCGGCGTGCTGGGACTTGCTGGAAACCAGAGCCCTGGCTGGCAGGACGAGGGTGGACAGTGGAACCAGCCGAAGGAGGGGGGCCCCTGGGGGGAAGAGGGGGAGGTCTCAGTGAATCATATAAATTAGAGACAGAAGGGATGTCAAGCCACCTTCACTTCCTTCCTCTCCTAATGGGAATTATCTCATTAGCCCTGAGCTTCCTAGAGGCTAACTTTAAATGATTCCTCTAACGGGAATTTCAATCTACAGCCCGCCCCCCTGCCCCCGCTTCCCCATCAGATCTGACTCTAAGGAGAGCTAAGAAGGGCTCTTAAAGGGACCGTAGCAAAAAGACACCAGATAGGGAGGGTGGGAGGGAGACGCAAGACGGAGGAGATAGGAGGATATATGTATATGTATAGTTGAATCACTTTGTTATAAAGCAGAAACTAACACACCATTGTAAAGCAATTATACTCCAATAAAGATGTTAAAAAAAAAAAAAAGACACCGGTTCAATCTATTTAACTCTGCAGACTTTCTCCAAACATTTCACGCAAGGTTAGTTTTGCCCTTTCACCCTTTATTTCCACTTACAGGAATTTATTGTAAGAAAATAGTCATGGACATGGTAACAGGCTCAATAATGACACGCCTTAACACACCCCTCCCCCAAGAGAGACATATTCTAATCTCTGGAACCTATAAATGTTACCTCATGTGGCAAAAGGGACCTGGCAAATGAGATTAAGGATCTTAAACGGGGGAGATGATTCTGGATTATCCAGATGAGCCCTAAATGCAATCACAGGTGTCCTTGTAAGAGGGAAGCAGAGGAGGATTTGACTCCAGAGAGGAGGACACGATAGGACCACAAAGGTAAAGATGGGAGTGATGCGGCTACAAGTCAAGGTATGCCGACAGCCTCCAGAACCTGGGAGAGGCCCCCGGGACAGTTCTCCCCCCGGAAGGAAGCAGCCCTGCCAACAACTTGATTTTAGCCCCAGAAGACTCATTTTAGACTTCTGGCCTCCAGAACTGTAAGACAATAAATGTGTGTGTTTTTTTGAATTTTATTTATTTTTTTTATACAGCAGGTTCTTATTAGTCATCAATTTTATACACATCAGTCAGTGTATACATGTCAAACCCAATCGCCCAATTGATCATAAATGTGTGTTTTTTTCAAACCACCAAGTTGGTGGTAATTTGTTACAGCAGCTACAGGAAACTAGTACAGATATGCATACAGTCCTTGCCACCAGCATTGTCATCAGGGCCTTATTTCACAGCAAAGGAAAAAAACAAGAAGAGCATTGAAAGTGTTCAAAAATTACCATGTCATGATGCTATGATGAAAATAATACCCATAAAAATACAGAAGTACTATTTCATAATAACGGAGTAACAGATAACTGAATATGGATCCTAAATATTTTCCTTGACTTTTGTAAATGTTTCTAATGGTAAGCATCTTATGATTACTTCTGTCATTGTAAAAGTCACATATTTATTTGCAGGGTGGTATAAGGGTTAAGTTTGGCTTGATCCCTTTCCATGAATAAAGAGGGAGGAACTGGGGACAGTTTAGCAGAGAGAGGTCAGAGTCAGAGAATCCAGGGTGGGTACCTTTCTGGGCCCTGAAGACCGTCAAGTTTCCTGGCAAACGGGTTCTCCTCTATATACACCACAGCCTGGAGTCAAGGTCATCCACCCAGGGGCCCCTCTGGCCTGCACACCCTCCTCCCTAACAGATGAGCCACCCTGACGTGTAGTCCATTCCCCTCGGCCCCTCACCTCGAGTCTGCTTCCTCCAGGCCCCCAAGAAGCATGTTTATCTCTGCTTCCGTACTCTGACGCTGCTCTTCGCAGTTGGACGACGTATTAGTTTCCCAAGGCTGCTGTAACGGATCACCACAAACAGGTGGCTTAAAACAACAGACACCTATCTTCGCCCAGTTCTGGAGGTCAGAAGTCCAAAGTCAAGGTGTCGGCATGGTTGGTGCCTTTCTGGAGGCCTTGAGGGAGAGCCCTCTCTCCCAGCTTCTGGGGGCTCCCAGCAAGCCTTGGCTTGTGGACGCATCGCTCCACTCTGCCTCCGAGTTCATGTTGCCTTCTTCTCTGTGTCTGTCTCCCCTTCTCTTCTCTCCTAAGGACTTGCCATTGGATCCTTAACTAACTACATCTGTAAAGACCCTATTTACAAATAAAGCCCCACTGTGAGGTTCTAGGTGGACATGAATTCTGGGGGATACTATTTAACCCCCTACAGGTGGTCTGCGGCTCCTTTCTCTCTCCACTTCTTCAACTCTCAGTAACCTCAGTCTCCTTTGATTCTTCCAGGTCCCAGAATTCAATCCCTCTTGGAAGTATGCAGAAGCAGAGGGGGCCTCCCTCAATGAATGAACTTCCCAACAACTGGAGTTGCCAATGTTGAGAGTGGGTGGCCTTAGGAGAGATGGAATTCTCTGTTGTTGAAGCATCCACGCAGGAAACACCTCTCTGGAAAGACGTACAGGAGGTCCTGGGTGTGAATGGGGGATGGGATTAGGTAGTCAAAAGAGTTGGGTTTTATGAGAACAAGGATTGTACCCAATCCATTCAGCACAGTGCTGGGCATAGAAAAGGCACTAAATAGATGGTTATTGCCCCATCAGGAAAGACCCCTTCAATCTCAACAGTCCTCTTCTCAGTGAATGCGTGGAACACTACGAAGCAACGTAAACTAATAATTAGATGATCTGTGTATTCAACAACTATTGGTCAACACCTCCTTGGTACACAGCATACGATCGGACACTCCTATGCGCCTCTCTCGTCTTTGATGGCTAGAAGGTGACAAATCAGGACAGATCATACGGCAGGAGACACCAAAATCACCACCCCAGTGATTACGTGGACTCGGCGCCACCAGAGTTTCTACACAGGCAGTCGGAAGGTCTCTCGGGAAAACCTAAGAGGCAAGACCCTAGGATCTCTTTTTGCTCCTGCCCCGTCCACTGAGAAAGGGAGAGAAGGTAGAATGGCGTGCGCCCTGCAGTGGCCAAGGGCAGGCTGTCTGTTCAGGCTGGAGCCCAGACAAAGCACACGCACCAGGCGGTGACTTACCAGCTGTGTGAGGCCCAAGCAGCTCTTAAGCCACAGGTGGGCGAAGCCACCTTCCCAGGAGAGCACAAGCCTCGGGCCCTGCTTTACTGCTAATCACCATAAGCACCCGGCGTCTCAACCCCAACCTGGGTGGCCTTTGCCACTCCCAGAGCCCTGGTCACGTGCTCAGTGATCTCAGCTGGCCTCACACAGACCCTGTCAAGCAAGCAGGACAGGCGTTGTTATGATTCCCACTTCACAGATGGGGAAGCTCTGCTGCAGTAAGTCGATGACTTCCTCAGGGTCACCCAGGGAGCACGTGCCCCAGTGGCTAGCCCAGGGCTCCTTCCATAGCCCAGGGGGCAAATGGTGACCCCACCCTCTCTGTACTGCCCCCCAGGACTTTAGGGCTTTACATGTGGCAACAAATATTGGGGACGGCCCTTCCCTCTGGGCAATGGGCTTCCTGTTTGGACCCTGGGAGCCTGACTCACCAAAATTCCTGCCTCTTCCCATTCAATCTGTCCTCCTGTTTGACGCCTGGAAGTGGAAGGGCATGGACTTGGGGGAGGGAGGGAGGAGGGCACGGCTTGCGCCCAGGCTGGGCCACCCCAAGAGCAGTGAAGGATGCTCTGGGGGATCTGGGAGGAGAAACTGCCCCCTGTGTATGTTTTTTATTTTTAAAGATTTTTTCGATGTGGACCATTTTTAAAGTCGTTATTGAGTCTGTTACAATATTACTTCTGTTTTACGCTTTGGCTATTTTTTTTTTTTTTTGACTGTGAGGCACATGGGATCTTAGTTCCCCGACCAGGGATCGAACCTGCACCCCTTGCATTGGAAGGTGAAGTCTTAACCACTGGACTGCCAGGGAAGTCCCCCCACTGTGTCCTTTTCCAGGCAGGGAAAAGAAAGAGGAGAGGGCAGAGCTGCTATGAATGCCGTCCGTGCTCAACCCACAAGCTACGGCTTTCCCAACCTGCCCTGTAGCTGTGCTCAGAGCCGGGCCCTCTGTTTCCCTGAGCTGTCCCAAGCAGCCGCAGGACGCGGTGGGCTGCCCGCAGGGCAGAAGGGAGCAAGGACGCTACCGTCTTCTGGGGTCACAGGTCAGCAGGGCCTGAGCTGATGATCCCGGGTCCGGGGCCTCCACGGGAGGCGGCAGAGTTCCTCTTCGGCGGGGCCCCTGGACAATGTCGCCCACACCACCCGAAGCCATGCACTGCAGGTCTGACGGAGCCCCAGAGAGCAGAACTCTGGGGGCAGCACCCGCAGGGCAGGGAGTGCATCCGCAGTCCACCCCTGGAACGCCCGTGTTCGGGCTGATCTGCCGGCCGTGTTTTCCCCTCACCAAACCTCGTCCTTTGTGGAATTTGCACCCCGAGGGGCACCTTGAGAGATGCTCTACAACTAAGAGGTCCACGGCCTCTTCTGCACTCGGGGTCAGGCTGGAAGGAGCCCTAAGAAGGTGAGTGGACAGTGTGGGAGCTGGGAGCAGTCAGGCCGCCTCCAGCAAATCCAGGCCAGCGTCTGGTTCCCACGACACTCTTACCGGCAGCGTTAATAACTAACCGTGTTCCAGACAGGTGCTGGCGGCCTGGCCTTAGGAGTTCTCGTTCAGGGTTGAAAGTGAGTCACTTCTCGTTTATCGTTTGCTAAGCAGAGTGAGTCACCGGAGCCTCACACAAGCTCTCACACCTTGGCCGAGGGACGTTCATGCCCGTACCTTCGACCACCTGTTTTCCAGGTCAGCTGAGTCCCGTGGAGCTGACCCTCATTGGTTTAGGCCAAACGGCATTCCTGGGACCCAGCCTCCACCCTTCCTGCTCTTCAGCCCACTCCCTCAACTGGGACGGTGAGTCCTGACCCACCAGGAGTCTGGAGAGAGAGCCTGACAGGTGTCCACCCAGGCCTGAGGCTGGGTGAGGCCTGTGTCACCTTTGACCTTTAATGGCGCTCTCCTACCTTCCCAACCCTCTGTTTGGGAACGGACTAGAAGTGGAAAATTCCAGAACTGATGAACCAAAGGACACAACTGTGAGGCAATAAGTCAGCTTCCATCTTGGGAATAACAGGGGTTGAAGGTAGGTAAACTGAGTCCCATTGCTATTAACATGCTTCCCTCCTTCTTGCGTCAGGTGAGAGGCAGGACTGGCCACCAAGGCCAAGATGCTGGCATCAGGCTCCTATGGTGGGTCTGGAGGAAATCTCTCAGGAGGAAATCACCCAGATAGACATCTGATAAATCTCATCTGGGAAAACAAACTCATACACCTCTTTGGGTAATCCTTCCTTCCCCACTCATGTATGGTCTTTCCTACAGAATAATAGTTGTTTGTAATTAAAAAGACAAAGTTAGAGAGAGAAAAGGAAAATATGAAAATAAAGCACAAGAGATAAAAAAAACAAAAACAAAAAACCCTCACTGAGATAGTTTGGGGATTTACTTTTTTTTCATCCTCAAAAAGTCCCTCTCGCTACCTGGTTTCTAAAACAGACAGTAAACAGAGATGACATCAAATTGGATAGCAACTGGGCATCTCCCGGCCAGGAGCTGCCGGCAGGTGTGAGACTGACAGACTGAGAAAAGATGACACTATTTCTATCCTTAGAAGATGAAAACCAAGGAGGAGAAATGACAGCAGAGGCTGAGCCCTGGGTGTGGCGAGAAACCTGACACCCTGCCAGCCGCTGGCCTTTTGGGTGAACTCGCTTGTCTAGATGGGGCGCCAACGTGGAGCTCCTCGTTGGTGAGCTTTGGTTATCCCCCCACCTCTCAGGTATCACGGCGTGACTCATCCCCGGGGGCTCGGAGAGGTCAGGCTGTGGCTGTCTTCGCTCCACGGAGCACCCCGTACTTTCCAAACTGCATTTTGAAATCCACTGGCTGTGGCAGTGGCTTTGGCCTGACCCCTGCAGGGTGTGAGGTGCTTTCCCTGCTACACACGTCCCGCACATAGCATCTGCGTTGATAGCACTGAGGGGACAGATGCCAGGAGAGAGACTCCACCCCCGGCTGCTGGCTTGAGGGACTGAGTGAATCATGAGGCCGGACCAGTGACCACGATGTCCCAGGGTGAAGTGGGAGGCCTGGGGACGGAGCCCGCTGCAGGGACCAGAGCCACGGTGACTCACATTTGGACCCCGAGGGAAAGTTCCGTCGGCGCGTCCTCTGGATGGCTCTCGTCCCCTGGGTGAGGTCATCCCCACGGCCGCTCAGAACTGCGACGTGCTTCGTCTTCCCAGAGCCCCAGCTTTTCCCTCTCAATTATGGTTACGGCAGGAATCACCATTTTAGCTGCCACACCTCTCCCCTACACACACACACACACACACACACACACACACACACACACACACAAAATGGATGGATGGAGGAAAGCGCCCGTCCTCCCGCCCGGGGCGTCAGATTTTTCATCTCTAAAAATAGTTCCTCTCCCTGATGATCTCACACAGGAGCCTCTGGGGCTCAAGGGCAGTGAACATGATGGTTGATTGAAAGGAAGTCTGCTAAATCAATGCAAGTCGGTCATATTTTAATATTGCTGTTTACGACTACTGCTCCATGGGCCCAGCCATGGGGCCACCATCTCGTTCCATCTCCCTGGGCCATTTGGTTGGGAAGTAAAAGAGTGCGAGGCGATGGGTAGGAAAGTGTCCCCAGGAGAGCCGGTACCAGGAGCTTGGTGCAGCCATTTGGAAGCACACTCAGGCGTGGGGGAAATGTGCAGCAAAGAGTCCACTCTGCCCTCCGTCTCTTCCTTTCTCCAAGCGTTTCCAACAGAGCACGGACACGTTTCTAAGGCGTCACCAGGTACACGGGGGTCCGGGTCACAGTCCTTAGCTACCTCCTCCGCCATATGTGAGTCACAGAGAAGTCCCCCAAAGATGGGCGCTAGGCATTCCATTATGGGCTGAGTTTCCTTTATTTTTTCTTTTTTTGTTGTTGTTTTCTTTAAAAAAATTTTATTTTATATTGGAGTATAGTTGATTCACAATGTTGTGTTAGTTTCAGGTGTGTTACGGGCCGAGTTTTCAGTGCACCTGCCATCATAGGGCATTTGCTGACAAGACCAAGACCAGGTCTTCCTGGCAGCATTTTAAGAAAGACCCTGTTTCCGAGGTGAGCTCTGGACCACCCCTAGCGTGCCCACCTTGGTGGTCCCCGTGACCACAGCACAGGAAAGATGAAGGAAGAGCCATGCCATTCCTACCATTATGCCATGCATCCCTGCACTTGTCGAGGCCCACGTTCTTGGGGGGAGGGGGAAAGGGGATGACCTTGAGCAGTACTGGTCACTCTGAG
Organism: Stenella coeruleoalba; assembly: GCF_951394435.1. NCBI lineage: Eukaryota > Metazoa > Chordata > Mammalia > Artiodactyla > Delphinidae > Stenella > Stenella coeruleoalba. The sequence continues at coordinate 56,328,584 of NC_137165.1, read as the reverse complement.
GGGTGAGAACCCCACCGCCAGGGGTCCTCTGAGAGCAGCCTGCACCCCTCACCGCCCCGACACAACAAGCATGGGGAAACAGGGGTAGCTGGTCTCTCTCCTCCTGTAATTTTTTCCCTATTTCCTTTATTTTTTCATCTGTCACTACTATTCTTTGCTGCCGAGTCTGCAGCCTGCCCGTGTGGCCCCGGGTGGCTCCACTGGCAGGGATGAGGGGAGATGGGATCCTTGCGCTAAGCCCCAACCCCAGTGCAAGAGCCTCTGCTGAGTAAGGCAGGCGCAGCTGTTGAGACTCAGCCCCTGGGAAGCGGCAGTGGGAGTTTCAGCTCATCCCCACCTTAAACATCATTCTATTGTCACCTGTATGTGAGCGAAGAGGAGAGAAAAGGCACCTTCAATGTCCCTTTTGTTTGCACCCTCATCCCTCAGCTGCCCCGGCCTCTCGGCTTCCATACAAGCCCCTAGGAAGTGGGCTGCTGGCACAGCTTCGCTCCAAATCCTGCCATGGCTCCCAGGGCCCTCGGAGGGAAAGCCTGACGGCCCCAAGGCTCTCCCTGGCCTCTGCCTCATCCCCAGGCACTGAGCTCCCCGACTTAGTTCCAACCCCACCTGCGCTTCTGTCCTCAAAGACACCAGGTACGCTCCTGCCTCGGCCTTGATGGAGCTGTTGCTGGCGGAGACCTCACCTCCTTGAAGGCCGTGCTCAGATGTCACCTTCTCGTCCGACCTATTCAAGGCTGCAACCTGCCCTCTACTCCCCACCCAGCGCATCTGAACAGCTCCTGCTTCTATTTTCTTTTCCACAAGCCTATTATGCACTAGACAAGTTAATTATTTACTATTCTGCTATCATATACTAGATAAGTTAATTATTTACCATTCTGTGTATTATCTACCTGCCCCCAACCCCCCCAGTCCCCCCACCCCGCACTGGAAAGCAAGCTCCATGAGAACAGGATCATGTTCTCTGCCTAGAACAGTCCTGCCCCAGAGCAGGCACCCAGCACGACCTGTTAGATGAATGAATGAAAGAACGAATGAATGAACGAATGAGGGCATCACTGCCATCCCGATGGGAATAGGGACTGTGCCTCTTATGAGGATCATGTTCTCTGCCTAGAACAGTCCTGCCCCAGAGCAGGCGCCCAGCGCGACCTGTTAGATGAACGAATGAAAGAACGAATGAATGAACGAATGAGGGCATCACTGCCATCCCGATGGGAATAGGGACTGTGCCTCTTATGGAATGAACTGGCATTCAGGTGGGGGGGGGGGTCGTCCAGGGAGGGAGGGGAGAGGGCGGGCTAAGGCAGAGAGGCTGTTCTCAGAAAGGCAGTGCCCACAATTTGCCTGGAAATCCCCCTGGAGTCACTCATTAACCCCCTGCTCCCGCCCCATGGCTCACACACAGCCTGCCAAAGCCACACAGCGGCTAAAGCCTCATTAAAGCCTCCAGGCCCATCCTCCCAGCAGGTAACCCACACCATCATCGTCCGAGCACCCAGTCTGTGCAGGTCCTAGAATGAGCAGCGAAAAAGGGGTGGGATAAACAAAACACCCCAGTGACAGAAAACAAGCCCCACCCCGCCTCCACCCACTCTCAAGGCACCAGCTGGGGAGGCACACAAGACGGCAGGTGAAGTCCTGAAAGTAAGGTGATGTGCCGGGTGTAGGGGCCGACGGTGCGGCAGGGCCCTGCGGGTGTGGGGTTTGGAGGAGGTGAAGCACACAGTTGGGGACACAGGGAGAGGGTGTGGGGAGAGCACAGAGGCGGGGTGCAGGAATAATCCAGTCTTGGGGGGTAGGATCCAAAGCAGGTGGGCTCAGCTGAAAGGCTTCAGATTCGAGTGGTGGGCGATAAGGTGGGTGCCCAATGAGATCTGTTTGCTGAGATGATCAATAGAAATCCATGGAAGGTTTTTCGTTTGTTTGTTTGTTTTCAGTCAGAAAGTGACATGATGAATCCTGGGTTTAAGAAAGAGGCTTAGGGAAAACAAATAGAATTACTTTGGAAAAGAAAGACTGGAGCCCCTAGGGTGCATCCCAGCTTGTGCTACCAAAGTCAAGAGCAGCAGCGGGCGGCTGGGAAGAGAGAAGGTTCAGACTGGAAAATCGGGGTTGCAGCCACATGGATGGACCTAGAGATTGTCATCCTGAGTGAAGTGAGGCACACACAGAAAGACAAATATCGTACGATATCGTTTATATGCGGAATCTAAAAAAAGGGTACAAATGAACTGATGTACGAAACAGAAGGAGAGTCACAGATGTAGAAAACAAACCTACGGTTACCAAGGGAGGGATAAATTGGGAGATTGGGATTGACGTATACACACTACTATATCTAAAATAGATAACTAATAATGGCCTACTGATTATAGCGCGGGGAACGCTACTCAGTACTCCGTAATGGCCTGTATGGGAAAAGAATCTAAAAAAAGAGTGGATATATGCGCATGTATCACTCATTCACTTTACTGTACACCTGAAACTAACACAACATTGCAAAGCAACTATACTGTAATAAAATTTTTTTTAAAAAATTGAAAAATCGCTGCAGAGCAATTGTTGGGACCTGGTAGTCTAGCGGAGGAAGGGATTCGTATCACTCAGTGGCTGCCTTCCTTCTGACTGATCCAGGTAGATAATGATAAATGAGCAGGAGAACTAATAGACAGGGCACCTATCGTGATCTACGCTCTTCTGTGTTATCTCATTTAACTCACGGCCTCCCCTGAGGATAGGGCATTAGCATCACCAGCTTACAGACGAGGAAACCGAGGCTTCGTGATTTACCCAAGATCATGTCCAGAGCTAGTAAGAAAAACAACAACACTGACGTTGATTGTATGCGTCACATGTCCCAGGCACGGTGCCAGGCACCTAACTCGGTGTATTCTCTCATTTCACATCACACCGTGGCGGGGATAATCCTTATTATCCCCATTTTACAGATGTGGAAACTGAGGTTTGGAGAAGTGAAGGTCACCAGCCTGTGGTCACAAAGTGAGAAAGCAGCGGAAGTAAGATTTGAACCCAGGACTTCTGGGTCCATGCTGTTTACCTTGATGCTAGACCAACAGTGGCGAATTTGCACCATAATCTCCCAGTTCCAAAGCCCTGCTTTGCATAGCACAGCACGCCCTCTATTAGACCATCTGCTGCCTCCAGTCAAACATGCCCACGTTCCGAGCTTCCAGCTACCTTGGCAGGACTGACGTGTACGTGTGCCTGGGACTTACAGCCAGAACTGCGACTTCTGTGGATGATGGGGTCTAGAGAGCTATAGGTAACCCAGCCCTCGCACCCAGGGAGTGGCCCCTTGCCCCACGTCCTGCTTTATTAGGGCCAGACTGCAGTCAGCAGCATTCCAGAAGCCCTGCGATCCCCTTGAATCCTGCAGCCAGTCTCCGCTCCTGAAGGGCAGCAGGAGAAATCATACGCCCCCTTGTCTCCTAGACCTGCAGCCTTGGAGTCACCTACCTGATGGTTCTCCCTGCAAAATGCAAGACATCTGTGTCCCGCCTCGGACCCACGCGTCTAAAGAGCAGGTGGCAGGAACACTGATGCGTGGTGCGCCGGCGACTGGGACGATTCACTGTCACTCGGAACGGAAAGAGATCACAGTACCGGTGCCAGCTCTGGCTCCCTGGCTAATTAACTGTGCAGTCCCGGGTGAATGACTGGACCTCGGTATCCTCCTCTGTAGGTTGGGTATAACATGACTGACTGGCTTGGGCTGTGAGAGGTAAGAATGAGTTCATCTAAGTAAAAGCCTGGCCTGAATTTATCATGATGACTGTTAGAATTTACCAGCCTGTGTCTCTGGACCCTCTCTGATGGCCAGTGCAAGGCTCCGGCCTGCCAGTTGCACTCCAGGCTGGCACGCAGGTGCGTAGGGATATCGGGGCAGCCAGGTATGACGTGGAAGGAGCAGAACCCCCAAAGCAAGAAGAGCAGCAGGGCTGTGCCCTGATTACTATGTGCAGCTCACCTTTTATCTTGTCCTTCTTTCTCGGTTCAAAGCACCTACTCAGGTCAGTCACGAACCTCTGATTTCACCTGGAAAAAGAAAGGGAGATTTAAAACAGGAAACCAGATAACGAAACTCATCTTCAAGCTTAAAACGAATGCCAGACAGCCTCCCAGGGACACAGGAGTTTATACCTGTTTATTCTTCAATATAGAATAAAACTACCATTAATTCAGAATAAATGGAGAAATCCATTTCCTATCCATCGTGTACATGGCAAACTGAAGAATACTTTCAAAGAAATATAGGTTATCACCATAATAAACCAGATCTAGAATAAACTAAGACATGAATGGGTAGGACACTGGATAGTCATTGTTTTAAAGTTTTAACAAAATTTAAATTCACAATGGACCTTTACTACAAAATTAATCTATTGCCACAGTCCTGAGTTGGGGAGACTTTTGCTCAAAGATTTCTGTGACAGCATTTCTGAATTTTTATATACTCTGACCTTATGATATGCTTGAATTCACTGAATGAGATAACACATGAGGAACACCTAGCTCTGGGCACTCAATAAATATTAGCTATGTTTTTATTCATTTTGCTCCTTTGCGCGTTTCTAGAGAACAAGGCTATCCCACACCACCCGCAGAATTCCTGAGCAAACACGCACAGCTATCAGCATAGTCACTGTCGCTGCCAAAGAATAGATATTTAATCTTTAAATCCGACCTCTGTCCAACCTAATTCAGACACCAGGAAGAGCAGTATTTCAAAAGGTGTTCAAAGATAATAGCCTCATTCTAAGCCTCGCCATCATAAGGCTCAAAGAAATCACTCTAGACCCTTAGGTTGGCAAGTGAAAACAGAGAGAAGAAAGCAAAAGGAGGAAAACAACACCATCAGGTTTGAAACAGAAAACCCGTAACCTTCACTCACAAGAGAAAGGATTGTTTGGGTGGCGTTCTGTCCCTTCGCTGGATGCACACACATCATCGCGGGGCTTGGATCACTCCCTAGGTTTCTAGAGTTTCCGAGGATGGGGCTGGGCTGCAGCCGCTGGATCAGGATCCCGGTGCGCTCCAGGACCCCCTCCCCCAATCCTGGGGGCATGTTCGCTGGGCTGGCTTCCTCAACCACAGCCAACCTCAAATGCAGTATAGGCCTCTTGACCATGGAGCAAAGAACTTGACAGTTTTAGCTCCGATGAAGCGTGCAACTCTTGGGACCTAACCAGACAACTCGCAAATGCTAGAAAACTCATTGAAAAGGAGCGAGCGATACAGCAGTGTGCTCTCCAACTCCAACCCCAGCACCCAGGATGGATTCCCATTCCTGTTACTATTTTATGCAAAGCCACCCACCTGCCCAACCCATGTTCAGCTTATTAGGTGGAAAGCATCCGATAAACTCATTCGAGCTCAAGCCTAGGTGACTGGAAATGATGCCAGTCAGCCTTCCAGGGGAGACGAGAAATTTGACGCAAGTGAATCTAAACTCACCCTGCCCCCATGACGTCTCAATCCAGCCAATTTAGCAGCAGACATTGGAGGGGACATAGTGGGACACTCGAGGGGGTCTTCTTTAAATCTTATGGTGGGGGAATGAGATGGGGAGGGGAGGGAGGGTCCCCAGACTTGGCTACTCACTGAAATCGCCATTCCCGCTGCCCAAGGGGAAGCCTGGGTCCCGCCCTCCGTGGTTCTGATTGGTCTTGATTAAGGTCCGGGCACTGGGGTTTTTTTTAAAAAAGTTTTTTTTAAGTTCCCAGGGAAAGTCTAATATGCAGCAAAGTTTGAGGAACATCTGACCACCTGGAGATTCAGTAGGTCTGACATGGCGGGCGGAGATTCTGCATTTCTGACAAGCTCCTGGGTGAACCCAACGCTGGTGGTCCACAGAAGCGAGAGCTTAGAAGGGATCCCCTCAAACACCTCCTTATCCGCCTCCCCAGAAACCTCATGCAAGCTGACCCCTCCCCGCTCTTCCGCTAGGGCTTTCCCCTCTTCGCCAGCTGGTTTCTGGACCTGCCCAGCTGACTCCTGCAGTGTAGGAGGGTGAGAGAGACATTACTTGTGTCCCAAGAGAGAGCGGCCCCTCCCCCTCTCCTATAATCCTGTTCTAGGCGATCCAACCTCTAGCCTGAAATACATTCCTAAGAACCACCGCTTTGAACAGAGTGGTTTGTGTTTGCTCTGGTCTTTAAAACAAGCAGGGGTCTCTTTTCCCTTTGCTTTTCTCCTCGGCATGGCCATCCAGGGCAGACAAGATGCAGGGCCTCTCGGGAGGCTGGATAGAGCAGCACGGATGCGTCCTCCCTCTGCCCACAGCACACTGGCTTCCACAACTGCCGAGGCTGCACACATACCTCCCCGCTGCCTTTGCATCTTCAGGGCAACAGCAGGACGGGGAGCAGACGGGCCTCCCTTGGAAACAGGCCAACAGCAGCGTGCCACGCCCGACACCAAACCTCCAAGGAAGGCCAGAGACTGCCACAGGCTACCCACAGCCTGCCCCCCCATGGTCCCTGCCTTCCCCCTGCACCCCCCGACCCTGACAGGTTCCTTCCTGACATCTCGCGGATGCTGCGAGCCAAACATCACCTAGTGGTTCTCGGTCCAACCACCTCCAACCAAGATAGAAGGGGCAGGTCCTCCTGGGTAACTTGGACTGAGGAACAAAAGGCCCGGCTGGTGAGGCCCCAAGGAAACATGAGCCTGAAACATGTCGCGTCCCACAGCAGACTGCTGCCGGAGAAGACCAGGGTGGGGAAAGAAGAATAAATGGGCTGGAACACAGGATTTCAACACGTCGTAAGCGAGAGCCCCGCCTCTGGCCAAAAAGGGATGCAGTTTGGGGGAACTCTGAACCTTCTGAGTGGGTCCAAAATCACAGGCGAGGGACTTCTACAAAACAGGCCAAGTAGCTGTCAGGACACCAAGCTGCCAGGTCCCCTTTCTAGGAACCTACCTAAGGCCGACACACCCACTGGGCACACCTGCCCAGGACTCAACGATAATTTAGGGGCCCGCGAAAATGTTCCAATTTCTTTTAAAATTAAAAGGAATAATTTGACAATAAGGTTGATGCCTATGTAACGATGAATCCAGCCTGGATTATATTCAGCCTTTTATGGAGGTGTAAAATACCATTATTGATCGATTGATTGATTTTTACCAGGAAAGGGGCTCCCGAAGATAAAAATGCCTAAGGTCACAAAATTCTTAATTCAGCCCTGAGTCTGCCTACTTCCTTCCCATCTCCCGACCTCGACCTCGCAGTCTTTGCTGAGACCCTTTGTTGAGTGCTCCCACTGACCACGCCCCCCTGCAGCGTGAACACTGAGCATCGTCCCACCCAGGCCTATAAAAGATAATTATACCGGGCTTCCCTGGTGGCGCAGTGGTTTGGAGTCCGCCTGCCGATGCAGGGGACGCGGGTTCGTGCCCCGGTCCAGGAGGATCCCACATGCCGCGGAGCGGCTGGGCCCGTGAGCCATGGCCGCTGAGCCTGCGCGTCCAGAGCCTGTGCTCCGCAACGGGAGAGGCCACGGCAGTGAGAGGCCCGCGTACCGCAAAAAAAAAAAAAAAAAAAAAAAGATAATTATACCATCTAATCCGGCAAATTCACACAATGAATTCGAGGGTGCGATCAATAAGAAAAATGAACCTGGATCTTTACCGGGATTTGTCTCCAGGTCAGGATTAAGTTTTATTTATTTATTTTAATTACCAGCTCCTGATCTCTTCTAAATAAAAATTCTTTGACTCGTGTTAACCATTAAAAAATACGTAATACTTAGTTTTTCTTGGTTTATGAAATATCTATGTTAATATGAAAATAAGTAATTTAGAATTGTGATTAAAGTGAGCACTTGCCTACTGCTATTGTATATATTTTTTCTTATCTAGTACATACTTTATACTGTTGTATACCCCCTCTTGGAAACATATTTTCCAGGGACACAGTATTGAAGTGCTCTGTATGCTGCAGTTTAACAATAAACATTTATTAAGAGCCAAAAAAATGTTTTTTTCTTGCAGTAGAAGGGCACAAAGGCCTTTCTCTGCCTACCGCCCCTAGTAAGCCTCTTAGCCACCACCATTATGTTATTTCTCTTTGAGGATATAAAATAGAACTACACTGGTCTCCATTTCACAGGCTGCTTATTGGTGCTAAATTAAACCATGTGTTCAACTGCATAGCACATTTCTTGGCCCGTAGTAAGTAATAAATGCTAGCTATTATTATTATTGTAAAAACATTACAGAATTGCATAGGTTATCAAAACAAACCGGGAAGAAAAAGCAAAGGTTAACAGCTGTCATCTAGGGGTAAGTAAGTTGATGGGTGATCTGTGTTCTCATTTTTGCACGTCTAAAATGAACAGGCGTTGTTTGGTCAAGAAAAACAAAATGCCGGGCTTCCCTGGTGGCGCAGTGGTTGAGAGTCCGCCTGCCGATGCAGGGGACGCGGGTTCGTGCCCCCGTCCGGGAAGATCCCACATGCCGCGGAGCGGCTGGGCCCGTGAGCCATGGCCGCTGAGCCTGCGCGTCCGGAGCCTGCGCTCCGCAACGGGAGAGGCCACAACAGTGAGAGTCCTGCGTACCGCAAAAAAAAAAAAAAAAAAAAAAAAAAAAGCCATGGTATTCAATAGATAATAAAAATGCAAGGGATATTCATCGTCTTGAACTAGAAATAAAACTATAGATGCAATTTTTAAAAACAGTCAAAATAGAAGTTGCAGGATGGCCTGTGAAATCAGAAACAGCTTGGAAATCGGGGATCAGTGGCTGCCAGCTTGACTCAAAGTTGGGGTTTGAGGTGCAGCCTGGCAAGGGCTCCCTTGGGACCTCCTGCACGATCAGGGTAAGACCAGAAGTTGGACACACCCAGACGGCAAGGGCCGCCGCGGGGTAATCTCAGGGGCAGCCTGAGATCTCACTGATAGGAGAGCAGCGCTTTCCACTGAAGGATATGGTCAGTACTGGCTTGAACTGTGTACTTGACCAAGAATCCTCGCCCTGCTGACAGGCTGCAGCCGCAGGGCTGAGCAGACCTGCTTTGTGGCATTTTCCAAATACCTGCGTTGTTACGGACAGAGGGCTCTCTGATGGCATTCACGTTTTAGTTCAGGACCTACCACTTCTCGGAGCCTGTTACCCAACTCCAGGCTGTAAACAGAGGCCAGGCTCCATGACACAGCTTGCAGGGGCCGTGGGGGAGATAAGGGGCCTGCTGCCCCCCCCCCCCAGGAGCGTGGACAAGAGAGAGGGGATGTGAGCCTGGGGACTGGGATCCTCGTGGACCCCGTTCGGGCGCCCAAGTCTCACAAGATCGCCTTCCCCGTCTCTTCCCTGGATCCTCTTCTGCCTCCTGGTGCAGCACAGAGGGGAGCCCTGAGGCTCAGTCCTCAGCCGGCTGAATTTCCACCCTTTCCCCTCATCCTTGATGAAAGACTTCCCAAAACCCTGGCCCTAACCTTTATCCTAAGCCCCGGTGTGCCAGCTGCCTGCAGGGCAGGGTGATCACCGATTGCCAAATCATCTCAAATTCGCCACATCCAAGTGGTACCTATTCTACTGCCTCAACCAGGCTCCCCTTGGAAGCTCCCCACTTCGGTGAATTGAGCTTCACTCTCTCCATCACGCAGATGGGCAGCCCTCCCCCTAACACCGAGCATCACTCTACCTCCAGTTGGTTCTTCCGCTAATGTTGGTCATGGTCTGTCTTCTGTTATATCCCCACGGCCATGATAACGGCTTGGGCCCTCGATAACCTCAGGTCCGTAATGTTCCCCTAATAAGAATGTCCTTTTTTGTTTACTGTGTCCCAGTAAACATTTTACTTAATTCCTCGTCTGGTATCACCGCTCACCTTGTCTACTATCCTTCCACACACTGGCTCTATTTCTGGGCTGGGAAGCTCCAAGCTCTTCTGTGCCTCGGGACCTTTGCCCTTGCTGTTTCCTTAGCGGGACCACTTCCCTTAACTTCCAAAGTCTCTGCTGCTCCGACGGCACATTCTCCGAGAGGCCCCCCGTGACGGCTCTATTACTTGGGCCACCCAAGCAGTGCAACTCGGCTGTGTCCTTCACAGCACTTAACCTCATCTGAAATGACCGTATTTGTTTATTTCATTTTAGCTTGTGTCTCTGCCTACTAGATCCCCGAGGGCAGAGAGCGTGTCTGTTTTGTTCTCCATTGTATGATCAGCACACACTGTATGGTGCAGCCCGCTTTTGGGTGAAGGAATGAATGAATATTAGTGTCCCTACGTAAAAGATAAGGTAATTGACGTACAGGAAGATTTAACACTTGCCCAAGGTCAGGTGGCTATGAGTAGCTGGGTCAATATTTGCACCAAGCTCCTCTGGCTCCAGGGGTGAGGCTGAGTGCAACCTTGTTACTCTGCCTTCCACTGTTGCAATAACCCCCAACACAGGCTCCTCAGCTTCAGACTTGCCTGTTCCAGTCCACTCTACAAAGCTCTCCAGCTTATCATCCTAAAGGATCAGTTAACTCAGCCAGACTCTGCCCAGCCGTTGTCGTGGCTGCCACCGGCCTGAAACCAGAGGCCGTGCGCACGCAGACCCATCCTCTTCTCTCTCCAGCCTGGCCGTAGGACTGCTTTGCAGGCTCTCAGCCAATATCTGCCCCCCACAATCTGCAACACCTCCCTTGCCCTGCCTCTCCCCAACACCTTCCCTTAAGCCCCGCCCAAACCCCACCTGACTTGCCAGTTGTCAGTGACGGCTCACACTTGAGCCACAGGACTACTGCCAGTACCCCTACGTTCGTGCTAAACACAAGATCCTGGAGGGGAGAGGTTATCTATCTTCTCTCCCCAGGGAGACCTTAAATTCCTTGGGGTGGGCAATATGCCTCACCTGTTTGGATTCCTAAGCGCCTAGAACAGCGTACAAATCATTCATCGTAGCAGCCACGTGCTCTGGCCCATGGTACTCCATAAATGTAGGCGGCTGATCTCAGCAACAGCAAAGCTCTCCCAGGATTGCTAAGCCGGACGAGCTTTGGGTAGCTCTCCGAGCTCCCGTCTTTCCCAATCCACCTCATTCTGGAGCTGCTAACATTGGTCCTACTTTGAGCTCTCTCCTGGGTCTTCCCTGAGCAGAGTTTTTGACAGGAGCCTAAAACAGAGCCCAATCTACCATGCTTTAAAAGAAAAAAAAGTGTTACAAGCGTTCTCTTTTAAAATCTCATCTTTGCCTCGACGGACACCCTCTGAATACGGCGTGTACCCACCAGCGACACGGAGGTGCGGTATCACTGGACAGGGATTAAGATGCTGCTGTGGTCCAGTGCCACCCCCAGCCTGCCGAGGGCTGACCCGCGAAGGTGCGCGAGGCCCGGGTCACCCACCCTCCAGCCCAGCCTGGGCCCCCGTGTGTCAGTTTCACCATGTTAGAACGGAAAGTAAAATGTTCAACTCAAAAACACTTTTCCAATGATATTTGAAGGAAAAATGAGGTCACAGAAAGTCAGGGAAGTAAATTTAAACGGTGTGACCCCAAGCAACATTTTTTTCAAAGAATTCCCTTGAGACGACCGCTCACCAGATTGGGGCGGAACACATCTGGGGAGACCTCAGCCCCAGAGACCACCTGGGCGGCAGCAGTAACACTTATGCTAACAGGAAAAGCCCCGATGATGCTCCGTAAGGCCACACTCTGACTACAAACTGGCCTAAATGGGCCCCGAGGTCCCTTAGGTTTGCAAAAGCGGCCGACAGCCCCCTGGCCAGCCAGGTCAACATTCCGCCTCTGCCGGAGACATCAAATGTTCCCTCAACCCACCCCAAGTCCAGCTCACTGAGCTATGAATAGTTATTAACATTAACTCAGGGTGTTAATTAAAAAATGTTCAGCCAGGCAAATTCTCGTACTTTTAAAAAGCCATCTGGGCAATCGTCTTTCCATGCCGCAAACTTTCCAAACAGGTTGACATTTCACGATGTTGTTTGTTTTAACCAAAACACGGGGAAAGAGCCGGTTCCCGGTTTCACTTTTCAGGTGCCTTGATTTATGGATGGGCAAATCCCCACTTAATAGCTGTACCTCGAGGCCGGGGGACAGAGAAGCTCCCACCTGCCAGGGTTGGTGTCCGGGCTGGCCAGGAGGGAAGTGGTCACAGGACCTGACACGGCCCTTCTTCCGTCTTACCCCCTCTCCCAATGCCCAGCCATCAGCTTCCTCTGTTGCTATTCCAGCGAACTTAGGAGTTAGAGGGAAACGGGGACTAAACCCTTAATGGTTCTCCAAGTTCTTTCTTAAAGCGGCAGCACTCAGAATCAGGCGGGATCATATGAGTGTGAATCCCACCTCTGCCACGTAGTACAAGCCTTGGGCTTTTCTGTGCCTCGGTTTCCTCATCTGTCAACAACTGGTATAAAAATAGCACCTCCCAGGGCTTCCCTGGTGGTGCAGTGGTTGGGAGTCCACCTGCCGATGCGGGGGACACGGGTTCGTGCCCCGGTCCAGGAAGATCCCACATGCCGCAGAGCGGCTGGGCCCGTGGGCCATGGCCGCTGAGGCTGCGTGTCCGGAGCCTGTGCTCTGCAACGGGAGAGGCCACAACGGTGAGAGGCCCGCGTACCGCAAAAAAAAAAAATAGCACCTCCCTATAAAGCTGTTTGGCGGGTTAAATAAATTAGCATTTTCGTAAAGCACTTATGACAGTGTCCGGAGCGTAATGAATGTTATATATGATAGTTTAAATGCCTCCCCTCCTCCCTAACGAACTCAGATGCAGGACCCCGGTAGTTAAGTACAAACTTGGACCTGCCCTGGCTGGTGGGAGCATGGATGCCGGGGCCACCCAGTGCCCTGCTTCTCGGGGAGCCACTTAAGTCCCTCCAAGGCCCAGGTGGGCCCCGGGGACACAGTGTGACAGCTCATTCTGGGTACTGAAGGCTCTCGCCCCTCTGTTTGATGCACAGAAGCCTGTCCCCATCAGGGAATGAGCTCTCCCGGGAAGCCTGGGCCGAGCACTGCAGTGCGCCTCCCACCAGGTCCCTGCCGTGTCCAGGGCAGGCAGATGACAGATGGGCAGCCAGCGTGAGGTGTGAGGTTTGGGAGGGATGCACACTCCCACGCCCCCGCTCCAGCCCTTCCTCAGGACCACACGTGACCAGCCGGCCTGATGGATGCTGGACGCCGATAGCAGGCGCCACACACGCCTGCAAGGAAGGAGGGGTTTTTTCTTAAGGAAAAACCACCACGAAGCCTCCCAGCAGTCCTATAACAGCAAAACACAAAACACAGGCGGGCACAGACCTTGTCTAAAATCACTGCACACCACAAGGGAATTCCGATGTTGACAAAGCACCTACTATGTGCTCGTGCTTTTAGAGCAGGTGCCAGAAATGCCAAGCAGGAAGGGCAGGTCCCAGACTCCCCAGAGTAGAAAACCTAGTGGGAAAAGATGACACTGAAAGGAACTGATGCTTGTATTTTGTGATACGTATTATAACATATTACATGGGGGTATATTACATATTCTATGTGTACCTTATAGATTACATGATATGCCCAGTATGTGCAGTGAGTAACTGGGGGAGAACACGGCTCCCACCGCCCTGGGGGCGGGTGGGAGCATATGGGCAGGTGGGGAGGGAATGGCGGCAGGGTCATTTGCCAGACGGTTCACCTGGCTTAGTGGAAAGGAAGACGCTGGGCCTCTCCAGGTGTGAATTACCACCACTCTGACAATTTTTAGCTGTACCATCTTGGGCACCGGCATTTTTACCACTTTTTTGACCATCAGTAAAAAGTGCATAGTCCACAGTCACCTGCAGGCAGGCAGACAGAAAGCGATCAATAAATTGTCAAGGAGAGAAAGTGAGAACGCTTGGCAAAGGCAGTGTCCGAATGAGGCCGTCGGGAGGTACGTGGCTCAGCTCAAAGCCAGGAAAGCAAGCGAGAGGCCCTCGTGGGAGTCCCGGGGCAGCCCAGCCCCAACCCTGCATTTATGCTGCTTTATCATCTCCACTGGCAAAATCGGGACCCTCGTTCCTCCTCTTCCTGTCTCCCTGGGATGTCTGGGGACACAGGAGAACCAGGCTGGGGGCTGCGGGGAGACAGGGTGGAGAGGTGCCATTTCAGAGGAAAGGCAAGCCGTGAGCAGGAGGGATGATTATTTTACTTGTGGAAGGCATGTGTGGGCAACGGCTGCAGGTTTCTTTGGGTTTATCAGAAAATCCTAACAGAAGAGAGGTTATTTAACCGAGACCGGGAAAGGAATGTGCAGATATTTTAAAATATTAAATGGAATTCCTACAGCCTCATAACATGACGCCTCCTTTTCCAGGCTCGGCTGATTTTAAAGCCTCGAGCTGTGACTCGGGGCCGGACAGATCAGAGGGTTGATTAACTTGGCTTTCCTGATCCCACGGCGACAGGCCCCTCTCGGGACCGGGCAGCGCAGGGACCCAGCCTGGCTCCACGTGTGGTCTGACACCACCAGCTCCTGGGCTGTGTGTGGAGTGTGATTTTAGACAGTTACTTAAACGAGGGTCAGAGGTAAGACGATGGTGAGTCTCAGTCATCACATTCCAGGCTTCCAAGGAGACCAGGGACCTGCTGGGACTCTCGGGCCGCACACCCACTAGCCTATGGACAGACGTGATGGACCCAGGAGGAAAGCTGGAGGAGACGGTGGGGAAAATGGAAGAAGTCCAGCCCCTCTGCCAAAAGACTCAGACACCCCCAAGCACGGGGCTACACAGCCCTTTAAGAGGGCAGCAATTCGCACACGAGGGCGTATGGGTAAAGGAGCACAGAATAAACACACGCCTGGCCACCCCGGGGCTTGGAGTCTGATGCAGAAACTGGACGCAGCCCAACTGCACAGTGCACGCAACGCACACACACATACAGGTTGTCAAGCCATGCCTTACGCCAGGACACGAGCAGGCGAAGTTTTATCAACTCACGGAGCTGGAGGGTCAAGTCCAGAATCACGGAAGAGATCGTGTGGGCCTATCGCCTACGACATTTCGTTAAGAAGCGGGTGGCATTTCTATTCACGTAGGCATAGGCGTCAATACAAACTTCAGCACCACTGGTTTCTCGGAACACTTGGTATACATTCAGCTGTTCGGAGACCACACAGTTCTCTCATGCTCTTGTAAATTTCCAGCTTGTCTGTATTCTAAGAGCCTGTGGCCCTGTATTAACTGTCCCTGCTAGGGTGGCTGCCCCTTGAAGGCATGGTCCACACTGACTCATCTTTTCACGCTGTCGGATTCATGTAAAAACCCCTTCAGGGTTTCTCCTTAACACATCCCACTTCCCCAGACCTCCTCCATTCAGGATGGGGATGAAGATTATTCTACTGCCTTATATGTAGGAAGATCTGGGAGTGAACAATTCTGCCACCATCAGATTGCAGGCCATTTCCAACAAGTAATGGGCAAAACTTCCCACGACAAGGTCAAGGGATTGTCGAGAAAACCAGAGGCTGTAATGTCTGCCACTAAGAGGCTTAGGACCTCATAAGTTAGAGAAGATAACGTCTTCCAATGTTTCGCTGGTGTGAATGATAGCTATTGAGTAGTTCTGAAAACAGACAGCATTCGCAATCCCGTAGACAAAGCAGCAGAGAACAAGGGGATCCACGGGAGACCAGGAGACAAGAAACCTTTATCGAGAGCAGGGTTCTCAGCAACAGCCCTAGAGACATTTGGAGCTGGACCGTTCTTTGCAGTGGAGGCGGTCCCGGGCATCGCAGAATACGGGATGTCTGGCAGCATCCCTGATCTCGACCCACTAGATGCCAGTAGCATCCCCCAGTTTTGATAGTCAGAAATGTCTCCAGACCACTGTCAAAGAGTGGGTGCAAAATTGTCCCTGGTTGAGAATCACCGGCCTACAGTCAGCTCAGCCACTAATCAGCAATGGAATCTGAAGACTGTCAGGGGCCTTCATTTCTCAGAGGCCTTAAGTTTCTCACCTAAGAGATGGGGCAATTGGACTAGATCAGTGTCTCCCAAAATAGGGGCGATATATAACCTAGTGGCACCTGGGATAAATTGGCCACACTCCAACACGACATGAAATGACACTGAGTCACACAGAAATGCTTTTCCTTTTTCTAGTCTCTTTTCATCCTTATTTTTCCTTTTTTAAAAAAATTTATTTATTTTTGGCTGCGTTGGCTCTTTGTTGCTGCACATGAGCTTTCTCTAGTTGCAGCGAGCGGGGGCTACTCTTCGTTGTGATGCGCAGGCTTCTCGCTGCGGTGGCTTCTCTCGTTGCAGAGCACGGGCCCTAGGCGCACGGGCTTCAGTAGTTGTGGCATGTGGGCTCAGTAGTTGTGGTGCACGGGCTTAGTTGCTCCGCAGCATGTGGGATCTTCCTGGACCAGGGATCAAACCCGTGTCCCCTGCATTGGCAGGCGGATTCTTAACCACTGCGCCACCAGGAAAGTCCCGTCTCTTTCCATCCTGATGAAAGCGGGAAGAACACCTCCACTTGATGCTTTCAGTCTTGAACACCTCTACAATTCTAGCTACACAAAAAGAGAAAGAATACTTCTCGGGCTCAGAGCCTTGGGAAAGCCACAAAATCGAAATCTTTCACGATTTCATCGTATCTTCTATTTACACCCAGTGACCCTGGACTCCATTTGCGATAGTGATACAGGGTTTCCTTTTAAAGTGTGTTTAAGTAAATTATGAAACTGGGTATAAAAATATTAAGAAAATAATAGTACGTATACCAGTGTACACGTACCAGTGTGGCAAAAATCATAAGTCTTAGGAAGCGCAGGAAGGGTTAACTCTGCCCTTCCCCCACGAAGTTCTAACTACCCATTGGACATTTTCTTGGATGCCTCAGATTAATCTCAAGACTTGAGGTGACACTAATAATTTGGAAGTTTTTGAATCCAAGTTCCCTCTATAGTTCTGTTGTAAGGCTTGGTCATTTGTTATCTGTTATGGGTTAAACTGTATTCCCCTACCAACCCCCCCAATTCATATGTTGAAGTCCTAACCTTCAATCCTGCAGAATATGATCTTATTTGGAAATAAGGTTGTTGCAGATGTAATTAGTTCAGACGAGGTCATACTGAAATAAGGTTGGGCCCCTAATCCAATAGTATTGGTGTCATTATAAAAAGGGGAGATTTTTGCTGTACACCTGAAATTAACACAACATGGTAAATCAACTATACTCCAATATAAAATAAAAATTAATTTAAAATAAATAAACAGGGGAAGTTTGAACACAGACACACACACCGGGAGACTGTCCCATGAAAGTGAAGGCAGAGAGGAGGCTGGTGCTCCTACCCACTAATGAATGCCAAATATTGCCAGCAAACCATCAGAAGCTAAGAGAAAGGTCTGGAACAAACTCCTTCTCACAGGCCTCAGAGGGAACCAACCCTGCCAACACCTTAATCTTGGACTTCTAGCCTCCAGAGCTAGGAGCCAATACGTTTCTGTTGTGTAAGCCACTCAGTCTGTGGTACGTTTTGTTATATCAGCTCTAGCAAACTCATACATCATCTTAAATTAGTTTGCTAGTTTGGCAACTGTATTTTGAATTCCTGGATCTCCTTACAGGGCAGGAAATGCAGACATACTTGCAGAAGAGTTTGTGTTCGTTTAGAGATGGGCCCAGATGACAAAGAAATACCAAAAAAACAAAAACAAAAACAAAAAACCAAACAAAACCCTCTACCCCATCTGTGTTTATATACATTTTTCTATGTTTGCCATAATTACATCTTTGCAAATTGCATAAATCAGATATTTGCTCATCGCTTTCTCCTCTCTGGTTATCTACCCTCAGCCAGTCTCCAACTATGAAATATGGCTGCCCGGCTTTGTAGTAAAAGGAGGCCCAGGGTGGAGGCAAAGCCAGACCTAGAACTCAGGCCTCCTAGCACAGGCGTTATCAACTAGACCCCAGAGCCTGTAGGATTCACACTCTCCTCCACGGAGAAAATGTCTTGGGCCTCTTGTGCAGACATTCACACCAACTGGGCCTTTCAACCAGAAGGTTCTGGCTATCCAAAGATGCTTGGAGAAAACGCCAAAGTTCCCAACATGTGGGCATCTGAGAATTCATGACCAAACGCAAACTCTCAGTTTAAGGGGATGCTGCGGTGAGTGAAAAAACCCATCAGCCCTTTAAGCCCTCCTGCAGAAAGTGCCAACCTGACATGGTCACAAGATAAGCAGCTTTGCAGGTGACCAGGGCCACCTTCCACATAGCCAAGAGCAGAAGGAACTAGAGATTTACCTTATACGAATGCCACATCAGAACCCAGGACTTTTAGAAACCTGCCCCTGCAATGATGCATCTCTGCAGTAACGGCAAAGAAACTCATGATCCTGCTGGCACTGTTTTCCCATCTAAAATAAATATACCACAATTCTGCACCTCTGATCGCAACTGCAAGGTTGAGAGATCAATAATCAGGCTTGAATGTTAAAAGGAATTCCTTTTTTTCCCCTTCTCTAGAGGCAGCCGAGTATAAACCAGAGCCAGGAGAAATGCAGGACGCCAGAAAGGACAAGTGCCCAACTGCGGCCATGTCTGACCCGCCATATGCGCCATTCCCCAGCTCCCATCCTGGAGGTGTTCATTCAAACACTGCTTGGGCACCTATGGGGTGTCAGATGCCATGGTGGCAGCTGGGGCTTCGTCAGTAATAAGCTGACAGCCTCTGCCTGTCCTGCTGGCTGGTATTCCAGGCAGGTTCACAGATCATGAACACGGATAAAGACAAACATTGGATTATCAATGATAAAGCTTCTGTGAAGAGAAAGAGAAGAATGCTATGGGGGTGGGAAGCGAGTTACAGTGACAGCAGAGGCCCCTTGAAGGAAATGACATTAAGCTGGTACCTGAAGGGTAAGACTTAAGTTAGCCCCGTGAGTTACTGCAGGGAGCTGTCACCTGCTGCCTCTACCCCAGGCATAACTGGGGTGGACCCCAGCTCCAAGGCCACACTGCAGAGAGTGGCAATTCTGAAATGGTGAAAACGAAAAACAACTAGACTTGAGAGAACACAACACCCATGAGTATAACCAGCCAGGGAAACACTCGCTTTCACAGAACTGCAGACGTGACCTCGAGGTGAGGGGAGAAACTCAGGGAGCCCTTGAGAGCCGTGTTTCCTTGCAGCACCTGCCACTGGGCTGAGAAGTTCGGAAGGACGCGAGCAGAACCGTGAGATTGTACTTTTCTGGCCCTCTGGGTTCTGGGAAGGCATTGATGAGGGCCTCAAGCATGACCACTCAACTTATCACCATGAGTGAAACTTGATTAAAATAAAAATAAAACAGAATAAAGGCTTCCTGATTCCCAGCCTCTGGCTGATATAAGCTTCCCGAGGCAGGTCTGGAAAGCCCCTAGGCTGCAAGGTCACTGGGGCTCAAAGTTCTCCTCTTCTCGGCACCACCCATCAATGGAAAAGTACTGGCATCTCCATGGCTGGGTTTCTCCCAGGGGTCCCTGCTGGGGACATGTCTGTGACCCCTATCCACCCCACCATGGGGAAATCCCAGCCCACTGGATCGAGCCCTAACCTCCCTCTCCGGCCCAATTGGTTTCACGCCCTCGAACAGCCCTGCCCGAATGACCAAGCAGTCACGCGGGGCCAGGAGCCAGGAAATATGCCTTGAAAAGCAGTAAGCGCTTCAGCTCTGACAGCTGGCAGCTTGGCTGGGACGCTGCCCGGAGAGGACAAGGAACATGGTGACCTGGGGGAGTGAGACGGGGAGGAAGCCCCGTTACCCTGTATAATAACAACAGAAGGTCAAGTCTCCCGGGACACGCAGTGATCCTGAAGGGGGCGCTTCCCAAAGGACAGGGGAAGCTCTGGCACGGGAAGGCAGCGGTGGACACTAGGACCCTCGGGCTTCTCTTCGTAAGATGACACACCTGGCTGGCTAGGGCACACCTGGACTCAGGGGCAGGCCAAGCTCTCCAACAGTTGCTCAGTGTTCCCTGACCTGGCAGCCAAGCCCCTCGCAGACAGGGGGCGGTTTCTGCTCCTTGGTGGGCCACGCCCTCCCCGGGCACATATTCTCTCCGGCCAAGTGTTTCGTCCAAGCCCCGGGCCCTGACCACAAAAAGTGCCCTTTTCTTCGGCGGGCTCACCTCAGACGTGAGGTACCACAGAGCCAAACCGCCTGCTAAAAGGACATCCCCAGCACATTTTTTTCTCGTCAGAGGGGCCGTGGCTGGCGGCCACAAACAGCACACCCTTCCCCCCATCCTGGGGCCCTCCGAAACTGCTCCCTTGGTCCCTGCTTTATTTATGGCAGAAGGGCAGCTACCTAAAGGAGCTGCTGGCTTAGGTAGGGTGCTCCCGGTTGACCCAAAGCAAGTGGGGCAAATCTCTGGTGAGAGCCAAGCTGTCGAACAGGGTTGCACGTCACTGCTGCTGTACCCGCTCCAACATTTCAGTAAAAATGCAAAATATAATGGCAACGCCCTTCCCCAGGAGTGTGGGGTGGCGGGGGACCGGGGAGGGGTGGGGCGAGGGTGGACGACAGCCTGCGTGGAAATACTCCAGTGTGCCCTGGGAAACGTTCCACCAGAGCGGTGGGAGAGGAGGACACTCTTCACAAGCGCTTAGACGATTTCTTGTTTTAAAAAAAAAAAAAAAAAAAATTTTTTTTTTTTTTTGGGTGGTACAAAACCTGGTTGTGAAAGGAAAAGAAAATGCCAGCCCTGTTTGACAGACATCAGATTTATGACCGTTTTTTAAAGCCTCAAGTACGTCACAAGAACTGGCCCACCCACTGTCCTGCCCCAATTGTAAACACGGCCGGGGCCCCAGTCCCGCTCTCCCCCTATCGGACCTGTGGTCCTCCACCTCTGAACAGCCCTTGTTCCCGTCCACTGGTCTCTGCTGGGTTAAAAAGATGCCTGGCTGTGTATATACGGAGAGTACACCATGGAGCTAAACCTCCAAGACAAACAGGGTCGGCTCACGCCTCCACCGTCTGCAGGCAGGCCGCAGATGTTAATAAACAAGGTTGGGGTTTATGGTCTGCCCATTGATTTCTCCATCCATTTGACACCCGACAAGTCAGGAGACCGTTTTGTTTTTTTTTGTTTGTTTTCTTTTCCCCCCCTTGCCTTAACGTACAAACTCAGTAAACTGTTGTCAGGCTTGGCGATAAATTTATGAATTTTGGCCTCCAGATGTGGCTGGAAATAAAAGTAAACACGGGGAATGAGCAACTGCCTTTCAGGTTTACGCCCGGTGAGGCTGAGTCTGCAAAAATCAGGGCCGAGAGAGACGTTCGTCTGCCCTTTTCAATGAGACACCAGGAGATAGTTTTCTTAAAGGTAGGGATGCTATTCAGAGCAGAAAAGAGATGCCAAGGTCCTCTGGAAAATTTTAGGGTGAGGATTAGAAGGTAGAGATTTGGACCCCTGTCCAGAATCATTCATAATCGAATCCCTCACTGGCCTGGTGGGTCACAGCCGTGGCCGCCAACAACTTGGGCCAGGACACGAGGCTGCTGGAAGAAAGTCTTCAGATGAGAAAGAACCGAAAACATGCCTTTCATGAGATCTTCTTTTCTGGTATCATTTATCCAGAAAGAAGAGACACGGAGGCATTCAGAAAAAACCCAAAGGGTCAAGTGTAAACTGACAGGTGTGTCTATTCCAATCACAAACCAATAGGTTCTACTTGACTTTGTAGGTCAAAGGCTTGAAGGCGTTTCAAATCAGAAATCCAGCTAACTAGCCACCGTGAGACACAGGACAGAAAACACCATATGCATCTGAAAAAGGCCATGTGTTATAACTTGGCATTTCTTATGCTTCTTCTTTAGAAGAAAAAGAGAGAGAGAGAGAGAGACAGAGAGAGACAGAGAGAGAGAGAGAGACAGAGAGAGAGAGAGACAGGGCCCAAGGCATAGCATTTGAGTGAAGTGGAAGACTGTGTGTCTTTTCAGAGTGCGTTTGCTTCAGCAAAGTCATAAAACAAAAAAATTCATAAGGCAAAGGTTTCCTTGGTAACAATTCCGTGGAAATATCTGTGAAGTTGTGACCAACTGCACATACTGAAGATGCTCCCCCGTGGAAATGGCTTGGCAAGGGGGGAAATGACAGGCTAGAGTGTGTATTAACAGGGAGGGAGCGGTCGTTACAACCCCTCTTTGTTCCAGAGAAGAGGCTAGTCACTCATCTCCAAAAATCGAGTAACAGAACTACGTTTGCATTAAGACTGGAGCCAGGAAGCCCCTGGGAATTGAAGCTTTGGGGAGAGGTCATTAGCAATACACTTGGGACTTACATTAGAAGAAAATCATTTGGGTTTTACAGCAAGGGATTTTATACCTTGTTTTGTTTTTTAAATGGAACTCTAAGATGAACCTTAAAGAATTCTTTCTCTGGATAAGAAATCACAGGATCATCAAATTATATATCCTCAGGAAGATTCATGAAAGGTCCACTATCAATTCTCCGCCTCTGTACTTTGATGAAATCACGGGCCACAGCCATGGAGCTGGTTGGCTCAGCTTATAGACCTGAAGTGTCTTTTATTTAGCCTGATGCATGCTTTAACCTTTCTAAAAAATTAGGTGATAGGATGTAACAATGGGAGATTTTTAGGTTTTGCATAAAAATCTGGATTTCTGGATGGTCTTGAAAAATGAGAAGATCTGGCAACCTCACACCTATGTTCCTACAAAGGAACAAGTAGTCAGAGCTGAGAAGCAGCTGCCTCTTTAAGGCAGGGCGTGTGCTCTCCAGTGTACTGCAATCCACACCCTGCCAAAGCACGTGCCTTATTCATTTGAGTTACCTTCCTGGACCCTGTAGGCATTTGAGTTTATAATTCCTGGTAAGAAAAAGAATCATCTCCACTCTGAGGTTTCTATTTGATCTTTCCCATGTGAATGTCAACAATGGACGTTGATCTACTACGCCCTTCTACGTACATATAAGTAACACGGCTTGGTGAAAAGACACTCAAAAATAAGAGACAACTTAACACCAGTAACTGTCACTCTTAGGTTTTCCAGTGCAAGCCAGTAGCACTTTCAGTGCTGTGACGCTCCACAGTTCCTAACCATGAAACGACTTGAGCAGATGTATTAGATCTTTATAGATGTTACTTAACAGCAGCATGAGAGGAGGACCCAAGAAAGCAACCAACAGACACGAGTCATCTCTCTCTCCTAACACATTTTAGTAACTATCACAGATGGATCACAATAGTCATATATTCTTAAGGGACTTACAATGCAGTAAGCGTGCATTTGTGTAAGGACACGGGAGCCAGTTTGAAGGAGCTCCCACTGGCAAATCTGGAACATTCTGAGCACCAAAATAATTAACAAAAGTAGTGAACTATAAACCACTGAATAATTCAGGAATTCAGGAATTCATGAGTCCAGTGAATGGACAGGTATATAAATAAATAGGGGGGAGGGGGTCTCTTGCTAACAGTAGAATGCCAAGAACCAAACGATAAATTTTGAGTGAGCACTGGGGTTGGAAACTCATTTGCAACCATCATGGTACAGACTGGATCAGGCAAGAATCATCCCTGGATGCTAATTCTAGGAGGAACTTTCGATGAGTATCTTTGCATGACTTTAAAGGTTCTCCCCAGCAGACTGTTCATTCGTTGCAAGGGAGAAAGAACACAGTAATTATACATTGGAGAAGTCAGACAACACTTTACGTGGGCCACCAAAATTAGCAACACCAGTCGCGAACAGATGGACATTGGGTACCGCCAGATGTGACACGATACCCCCGGCCAAGAATACATAACCTCAATCTAACCACGAGGAAACTTCAAACACAAAATGAGGACTTTTCCATTAAAAAATGGAGGAGGAGGGAACTGTATCCTTTAAAGATGTCCATGTCATAAAAAACAAAGAAAAGCTGTGGAGACGTGCCAGCTTAAAGGAGGCTAAGAAACACGACAACTCAATGCAATAGCTAACTCGAGACTAGCTTCTGTACTGGAGGGAAACAGTGTCACAAAGGTCATTATCTGAACAACAGACAAACCTGGAACATGGATGGAGGTTAGACAAAAGTATCAATGGGGATTTATGACAGTGATCATTGAACTGCTGTTACGTAAGAGCACGTCCCTTTTCTTAGGAAATACAACTGATGAATTTAGAGGTAAAGGCCCATGATGTACATAACTTACCTTCGAGTGGTTTAGAAAAAAAAACTACACCTATACATATATATACATACACACACACACACAGAGAGCACACATCAAGCAAATGGGGTAAAATGTTAAAAACACATGAATCTGAGTCAAGGATGTATGAGTGTTTCTTGTGCCATTTTTAGAATGTTTGAATTATTTCCCAATTGAAAGTTTAAAAAGTGTGAGCACGTGCACGTGTGTATAAAAGCAAGACACAGCACACAAGCGGATTTTTAGCACAAATGTGTGGGACAAGCCCCTTGGAGTGGCAGGAGTGAGCACCAGGCATGGTTTAACGTAGCTCTCGCACACAGGTAGCTCTTAGAGTTAAAAAGGTGGGATTTTCCAGACAAAGGGAGTAAGAACCAAGCTTAAGCAACTGGAACCTAAATGCCTGCTGGGGGGAAAGCTGCCCAGAACACACTGCGTACGCCAAAGGGGAATGGATGCTACCGCTGGAGAGACTGGGAGCCTGGGGTGGACCTGGATGGCAGGTTAAGGAGCTTATTTTCAGGATAAAATCCAGGGTAAGAGCGAGAAGGCTTTCAGCAGGAGGTGGCATACGCAGAAAGGTGCATAACCTACTAGTGTGTAGGACAGGCTGGAGGGATGGAAACTCGAGTCAGGAAAA
Source organism: Stenella coeruleoalba (assembly GCF_951394435.1). Lineage (NCBI taxonomy): Eukaryota > Metazoa > Chordata > Mammalia > Artiodactyla > Delphinidae > Stenella > Stenella coeruleoalba. Next base: position 56,303,785 of record NC_137165.1, on the reverse strand, counting down.
CCAGTTAGGAACCACTGCCAGAGTCTAGGTTGGTGGTCACCAAATGGCCACAAAATTAAGGTCAGCGTCTCACAAGACACAGGCACACTGAGCATCGTTAGAGGACTGAATACATAATGTCTTACGTAAACATTGTAATTTTCAAATATTTGGTAGACAAATTACTAAATTATTACCCAGACAGTAGGAACCTGTGATAAAACGTAACATTAAAACGTGTCTTCACATTCAAAAGGGTGGGAAGCTTGGAGGGTGAGGTGTCAACCTCCCGTCCAGGGGATGCCCTGGAGAACGGGGGAAAAAAGAGGGCGGGTAGACCCTAAGTGCTGCACAAGATGGCGGGAACGATAGTTTTAGTTCAATTATAACACATCCTGTTAAAGACCGCAGAGTATAACGCACACCCAGGAAGTACCAAAGAATAAGACATAACCCCTGGTTTTGAAAAGCCAGCATTCCAGGTGAATATTAAATCATAGAGACCAGCTGAATCACTGCCAAAAGGTAAAGAGATAATGAAACTTAGCGTTGATGTGCAGACAAGTGATTTTATCCTAATGAGAATGAGGACACCCAGAGCAGAGCACATCCCGGACCAAGAGTCCACTGGACTTCAAAGGTAATGAACTTGAGGAGGTGGACCTAAGAAAAGGACACACAGAGCTGACATGTGAAGAAAGATCAAGGCTATGGATGCAAGTTTGGGAGTCGTTTTTCCCGAGGGGTGTGGCCAAAACCATGGCAGTGGGTTGGAATTTAGAGAGACCGAGGGCTGAAGCTCACCCATGAACAGAAGGTGGGGTGAGAGGGAGTCTGTGGGTGGTCAGTGTGGAGTGGTCAGGAGTGCACGCAGGGAGGAAAAACCAAGAGAAGGCAACCAGAACTGAGGTGGTTTGGAGGGACCCACACAGAAGAGGTCTAAAAGCTGGAGTTGTATTTCCAAGAGGAAAGGTTGGATGAGCTGTTAAAATAAAATACAGGATTCATGGCAATCTCCCCCTGTCTGTGCAAGGAAAGAAACAATGAAGTAGCCATGTCTTGAGAAAACTGCCAGGCTAAGAAAGGGCCTTATCTGTGGTCACAGAGAGGGTAAGAGAGAGAATTAGAGAAAAGAGAGGGAGTGATCATTCATGTCCATTTTCTCAATTGCAGGAAGGATTGTTTGGGCTCTCAGCTCCGGAGAGAATCGCAATCCAGGGTGAGAACAAAGCAGCCACGACTTGAGAGGAGCGGGTGGGGCTGGAGGGGCAGCCTCGATGTCAAGAATGAACCGAATGGATCAAGGTGAGGATGACACATGAACAAACCTGAGGGGTTGGGCTTCTGAGCTCTCTCACCTATACGGTAAGTCCCCTACATACGAACCTTCAAGTTGCGAACGTGCATCTGGTTCCAGCAAGGAATCGGAACCTGTGCCGTCCACGTCAGGCGTGGGTGAAATTGCACTTGCCCTCCGTCTTCTGTTGCTGGCGATCCTTCAGATCTACCATCTCCCACCTCCTCTCCCTCCTCCAGTCAGTAACTCTTCCTGCCTGTTCACTCGATGCCAGCCCCTGGATGCCAGCTGTTGTACTGGACTACTGTACATTTCAAGGTTCTGTACTGTAAGATTAAACATATTTTCTTTATTTTTTTTTCTTTTAAATTTATTTATTTATTTCTGGCTGTGTTCTTGCTGCGCACGGGCTTTCTCTAGTTGCGGTGAGTGGGGGCCACTCTTCATTGCAGTGCGCCGGCTTCTCACTGCAGCTGCCTCTCTTGTTGCGGAGCACAGGCTCAAGACGTGTGGGCTTCAGTAGTTGCGGCACGCAGGCTCAGTAGTTGTGGCTCACGGGCTCTAGAGCGCAGGCTCAGTAGTTGTGGCGCACGGGCCCAGCTGCTCCGCAGCATGTGGGATCCTCCCGGACCGGGGCTCGAACCCATGTCCCCGGCATTGGCAGGCGGACTCTCAACCACTACGCCACCAGGGAAGCCCTGTTTTCTTTATTTTTCGTGTTTGTTTTATGTATTATTTGTGTGAAAAGTATTATAAACCTACTACAGTACAGCACTATTTAGCCGATTATGTTAGTTGGGTACCTAGGCTAACTTTGTTGGACTTATGAATAAATTGGACTTACGAACGCACTCTCAGAACAGAACTCATTTGTATGTAGGGAACTTACTGTATTTGTGATTTGGGGAAGGAAGGGGTTAAGTGGGATAAGGGAAAATGAGCACAGATGTGTCCAGCAGGGAGAGGCAGGAAGAGCCTGCAGACAATGGAGAAAGACAAGGGAGAGACCAGGTAATGTGCCTTGAGAGGGTATTTTTAATCCCAGTGGGAGCTCCCTCCCTTGTCTCCATCCCATTCTATCCGAGTATCATTTACCTGGTTTGGTTAGAAACCATGGTAACAGGAAGCCCGAAGAAATGATTGAAACGAGAGGAGGACGCAGTGCCACATGGGGCCACACTTCTGTTTTCTGGAGAACCGGATCCTTTAGCAACAAAGGGCGAGGTGACAAGCGGGCCTCTGCAGACGGTTCCAACAACCGGATCTGACCTTTAAGGGACGAGCAAGATGGCTGCGGCAGTGGATGGGGATCAACAGAGCCTGGGTTTCCAATGTCGCAGGAGCTCCGCGGCCTCTGAGCTAGGAGCATCGTCTCTCTCCTGCCAGCTCACTGCCACCCCAGCCCTGCTCTCGTGGACCTTCTTCACATCCTACAAGTGGCAAAAGTGATCAGGTTCATCAACGGATGCAGGAGGACCTGGTCTAGACTCTGCTTCTGCTCTCAGGTCTCAGTGAGTGGCTCTTTGCCCTGCATCCTTTTCCCCATCCGTACCGGGTGCTTCATAACCCCAAGATCAAAAAGAAAGGCGCTATGGACTGAATACTATATCCCGCCATATGCTGAAACTCTAATCCCCAATATGATGGTATTTGGAGATGGGGGCCTTCGGGGGGTAGTTAGTTCACGAGGGTACAGCCCTCATGATGGGATTAGGGCCTTTATAAGAAGAGACAAGAATTAGTCATCAAAAATTAGTTCATAGATTCAGGGTAAAACACAGTCCTTCCTACCTTCCAGAAAGGAATTTACTTTCTCTTTCTCTCTCTCCTCTCTCCCTCTCTGACCCCCCACCTCCCTGCGGCTGCTTCCTCCCTCCCTCTCTCCTTCTCTCCCTCTCTCCTCATAAGACTACAACACAAAGACATCTGGCAGTAAACCAAGACCCTGACCACGCTGGCACTCTGATCTTGGATATCCCAGCCTCCAGAACCCTGAGAAATAAAGGTTTGTAACTTAAGCCCCCCAGTCTGTGATATTTTTGTTACAGCAGCCAGAGTTGACCAAGACAAAAGCAAAGGCTTTAGATGAACGCAGCGCTGAGCTGGGGCTGTCCACGCCTTCCCAGACAAGATTTAAAGCAACCCGGAATGTCCCCTGCCCTATGTCAGGCACACGTGAGGATCTCCGTGCCACGAGAAGTTTGTCCACTCCATACCCGGTGGCACTACCACCATAAACAAGAGCGTGCTCTCACTCCACCCCTCCAGCTCCGACTTGAAGTACATTTTCTGCCTTATTTACTCGAGTCTGTGGTGGAGCGTACTTAAGGGCCAGCATCATAGGATCCCCACGTGGCCCCCATGGACCATCTCCCCTGAAGGTAGGAGGCTCAGAGACCCATGGCGATCCGTTGGCAGGTTTCAATGTCTCTTGAATCCTGAAGATTCTACTCTTTTATTTTCTGAACCCTTGGGAACTAGTATGAGGTGGCTGCTGTCACCCTGTAGCTTCTGTCCCCTAAGCCCGCCCTACTGGTTCTTTTCCCTGACGCCTCCCGTTGGCTCCCCTCCCGGCCAGGTCCAGAAGAGGCTGGGATAAGCGCAAAGGAAATGCCGCCGTGTCCACAGGCACCCAGAGGCTGCTCGCGCCATGGTGGTCCTTGTCGATGCGGTCACGGCTCGTAGCCAGACACCCTTGGTCCTTATGCTCGGGCCCTGCCAACCACAGACGTCTTCAAACAGAGCCTGTGAAAAGGAGCATTGCTCCAGCTCCACTCCTACCAACATCCTGGGAAACAGGGTCCACAAGGAAAATATTTTCTTAAGGTAACTCCCTGGTTTTGGGGGGTTTACCTGCCATAGGGGAATTATTTATTTATTTATTTATTTATTTTTAAAGAAAAGCATTGAGCTGCCCCTGTGAGAGCTGCCCTCGGAGAGAAGGGAAAAGAAATGTCACCCTCTCTCTCTCTCCAGACCCGCCTGAATTTGAGGTTTGGCTCAAATACCAAGGCAGCGCCGGCCAAGAGAAAGGTGTGGTGCAGAGAGGGCCATGTCCAGGAGTCCGGCAGCTGTAAACTTGGATCCCAAGCCTAACCTCACCTCACTCCCGGCCTGGAATGCTATGACCCACTTCAGCTCTCTGGCCTCGGTGGTACCATCCAGTAAAACATGGGACTCCTGACCTCACTGGGGAACAGGGAGATTAACTCACGTTTATCAAGCTCTCTGAAGATGAAAAAAGCCTGTGCCTAAAGGGGGCTGTTATTATTATAACTACCTGTGAAAAAAGAGAAAGAAGATTCCCGTCTAGGCCTGCTGATCAGCTCCAGCAGCCAGGGAGCCAGAAGTACTGGGAGTCCATCCTTGCAGGCGACAGCTCTCAGCGGCTTCTATCAATACGTACACCCACGGCACTGAGACCGTGTTTCCCAAAGCTTGGCATGGGGCACGTCAAGGGGGTAACCCAGTTTTATTTTAGGTGGTGGGCAGACAGCACAAAAGAGCACCAAATCCCAGCAGGAGGAGGCAACTCCCTTTACCTTCTTCTCTTTTAATCCTACGGATTACCTGCAAGGAGAAAAGCTCGGTTCGTGCTGCCTGGGATGTCTGTGACATCTCCCCACGTGCTAATTTCCCTTTATTATAAAGAGAAAGATAGCCTCAAGCCCAGAGGCTTGGCGGACAATAGTATCTACCTAGAATTTATAAACATGGCTTTGATTTCAATGTGCTCATTATTTGTATATTTACTTTGGATGTATGGGAAGTGATACCGGTTCACTAAATTTCATTTAAAACTAACGTTTCTTTACAACAGCATTTCTCAACCTCAGCCTTATTGGCATTTCGGGCTGGATAATTCCTTGTGCTGGGGGCTGTCCTGTGCACTGTAGGACGTTTAGCAGAGCCCCTGGCCTCATCTGCCCACTAGATGCCAGTGGCACACACACCCGTCCCTCCGCCCGCAAGTAGTGACAGCCAAGAATGTCCGCAGACATTGCTCCATGTCCCCAGGGGGACAACACCCCTCCTCTGTTGAGAGCCACTGCTTTTATTTTTTTAAGTTATAAGTGATTTTATAAGCGATTACCAAAGGGGAAAGGCAGTGGGGGGAGGGATAAATTAGGAGTTTGGGATTAACAGATACACACTACTATACATAAAATAGGTAACTAACAAGGACCTACTGTAGAGCACAGGGAACTATACTCAATATTATATTATGTAATTACCTATAAGGGAAAAGAACCTGAAAACGTGTGTGTGTGTGTGTGTGTGTGTGTGTGTGTGTGTGTGTGTGTGTGTAACTGAATTGCTGTGCTGTATACCCGAAACTTACATGATATTGTAAATCAACTATACTTCAATAAAAAGTCTTTAAAAAAAGAGAACCAGTGCTTTTAAATCAAGTCACTTAAAAAAATAATAATAGAATTAAATAGTAAAGGTTGGACTAAAATGACTCCAGTTTTGGAAAACCTGTAACAGAGAGGCAGGCCTTCTTGGGCATGTCTGCTTCAGCTCCAGAAACACAATTTAAGGCCCCAAGGGCAGGCACTGCTTCTGGATCCAAATACCATCTTTCCCAAAGGCTCCATTATGGCAGGGGCCTCGTTTGTGCTGATGGATGGACAAAAGTTCCAACCATTTCTGGAAGTCACAAACAAGAATGCTTAGAAACCATTTTCATTCCAGGCTCCTCCCAGGGGCCATGCTCCGCTTATCAGATCTCCAGAACTCAGCAGACACCTGCTTGCCATGGCTGGAATAACTGCCTAGAAGCCAGAAAGAGGATGAGATTGGGGCAGTCACTGGGAACCGTGGGCGGAGCCCATTCAGAAATGCTTTGAGGCCTCAGAAGGGCCTTACGACATCTCCCGGTTCTTTCTTCCGGTGGAGCAACTGAGGCTCAGAAGGGACGGCTCCCCGTGATGTGTCCAGGGCAGAGTCCGTCTGTAACAGAACAGGGCCTCTTCCAGCAGTAAGTTTCTCCAGCACCGCACTGTGCATGGCAACACGCAGGGTAGAGAAAATGTCACCACCCTCACACCAAAAACATGAGGCAAAGGCTTATGAGTGGGCTTCTTTCAATGTTCAAAAATCAACAGCAGCAACGCTATATAAATGAAATAATTAAAACTTGCATTGGCAACCACTCAACAGCAAGAAGAAGGCTTATTCCCTCACCGCCTCCAGCCCAGCACCCACCAAGCACAGGCTGTGACAGCCACTGTCAAGGCCCCGCAGCACCGCCATGGCTGGCTTTCCATGAGATGTTTTCCTTCCACCTCTCTCTCTCTCCCTACCCACCCCCATCCAGCATATTCATTCCTCACCTCCTTCTCCAGAGATCACAAGGAAGTTAAATGGACAAACTTCCTGGTTCATGCAAAGTTGAGACTGTCAATTAAATAGACGCTGGAAAAAACAGTCTAATTTCCAAGACCTGGTGTCAGCTCTGCCCGAAATACTTCTCTATCTCAGGGACCAGCACCAGGCATCGAAAACAAAGTCCGACTCACAAAAGGAACTACTCTGGACCATCCGCAGAAAGGATCGAAGAGAAACATGGACGGTACTTTCTCAAAGCACTGGAGCCCTGTCTCCTGGGAGAATCAAACCAAAGTAAGATCGTGGCAGATATGAACATGGCAACTTACAATGGCTGTGCTATCAGTGGGCCATCCTATCGATCAATAAGGCAATATGCACTGAGCCTGCCACGTGAACGCCCAGAGCCAGCCCTCCAAGGACCATCCAGACCCATAAGCCACGGTCTGAGCCCTCAGAACCCTGCATCCCAGAGTCCACTTAGACAGATGCCACAGGGCGGCATGTGTCCCACTGCCAAATGCATGGCACGGTTACTAACGCTGTGAAGTCAAGGGGAGAATCTCTGAGGGCCAAGGTTCTGGAAGAGCTGGGTCTGGAGTGCTGAGAAGGACACAGGCCTGCAGAAGGACCCCAGGCTGGGTATTCCTGGCAGGAGGACAGGCATGGGCAAGGGCCATGTGGTGAGAACACATAATTCTGCGCGCTTGTGCAATTCCTCTGCAGCCCAGACAGTGATGCCACTCAGCTCTGCGCCATCCACTGGGTCAGGATGCACCCGACCGTCTATTAAGCATGACATGTACCCTCCAAAAACAAACAAACAAAATCAGTGCCTGAACTCGGTTCTGTTCAGCTTTAGAATGTAAACGATTTTTTAAAATAACAAATTTCTACTCTGCTCAGAAGCACTTAACAGGAGATGGCGTGTCTTTATTCAAAGAGCATCTGCTCTGTTCCCGTTAACTGCCACCACTCTGCCAGGCTCTGGGAATAGAAGGAATGGACCCCACTCTCAGGAAACGTTCAGTCTAGCTTGGGATGCCGAAGGAAGGTGAAAACTAAATAAAATTTTAAAAATTAAAAAAAAAATTTAAATCTGTACTATGGATAACTTAAACAATGCTGATTTTAAGAACATCATCTTTTCCCACCTCCAACATTTATTCAGCCTTTAGGGTCTTCCAAGTGCTTGCACGGACATGGTCCCTTTTGAAGATGTACACAAACCCCTAAGAATGAACCAGGGGTATTACAGGCTCTGAACAAAGCGCGAATAAGCCACTTCTGTCCCTGAGAGAATCAACAGCCCTGGTGGCAGGATGTACGGCAGGTTCTGTAATCTGATTAAAATCTCCTGTCGGCAGTTTTACGCTCCCTTGCTCATCTTAATATGAAAAATAACTTCTTTCCTGGAGTCTCACACAGGTAAACCCAGTGACATGGGAGGGATGGATGACTGAAGAGTTGTCTTTTGTGCTCAAGAGTTAGGGACAACTTAGGTGTCCATCACCAGGAGAATGGACCCATAAAGAGTAGCGCGTGCACTTTGCTCCTGCCTAGATCAGGAGCTCCCAAACCTTCTCTGTCGAGGACCAGACAGTATGTAGTCTCTGTGGGCCAGGAGATCTCGGTCACAGGTACTTAACGCAGCTTCAACGGTGAGGAAGCGGCCACAGACGACACATAAATGACTCGGCGGAGCCGAGTTCCAATCAAATTCTATTTACAAAAACAGGTGGCAGCCAGTTTGGGCCCAAGAGCCATTGTCTGCTGACCACTGGCCTAGAACATTCTTCCCCCAGACACCTGCCTGGTCTCTGTTCAGATGTTACCTCCTGAGAAAACCTCTCCTGGCCATCCATCGTCACTCTATCCCTTGACCTCCCTCTTTTTCTCTGAGCATTGATCATTTCTGGATCTATCAGTGGATCTGTTTATAGCCTGCTATCTCTCCAGTGATGGAGAATGAAGACTTTTCCCTGTTGTGTTCACGACTAGCCCGTGGCACTTAGTAGGCGCCCAGTGGATACCTGTGGGGTGAATGACTGGCCGCTGGCTCATCCATCTGTGCATGTCACCCAGCAATGCATGTGGCTCATACTTCAGGGCAGGAGGAGACAGAGAGGTCAGCCAGGTTATCAGACCACCGCCCCGCCCCAGGGAGGCTGCGTGCAAAACCGCCCTACTCAGATCTCTCTGTCTTTTTTTCTCCCCCCTTTCTTTCTAGAATCTCCAGAGAAACCCGACAGTGAAATGCTTCTTGGTACCAATCCCAGGTCATTGTTTTGAGTTGCTACTGAGAAGATCCCATGAGCCAACGACATTCTCTCTTAGAATCTGTTAACCCTGCAGAATATTCCGCAGAAGATGTTAAGAGAGAGAAGAGGGGAAAAGCGACTCCCAAGAGCCCACCCTACGTTCCCCCCCACCACCAAACCTAACCCTAACCCTAACCTCAACCGTAAACCTAACCCTAACTCTAAGTCCTACTCAGGAGGCTGAGCAAATACCTCTCCTTGTCTAGTTATTGTGGGTCCTTGAACTCCAAACCGGTTTCTCAGTGCTGACATAGTGAAACCTGCCTTCCTATACCCCGGGGCTTCTCAGGAAGCCAAAACCTCCACCACTGCACAGCCCACAAGACTCTGCAGAGTGGATTATAATCCCCAGCCCCCATCCTCCCTCGTGATTCAAAACTCAGCTAATCTCTACTGACAGACTGGGGCTCGACGGTTCTGTTTCTCCCCAGGGCCGGGGGAGACCAGACAGGACTGTCGGCTGCAGAAATAACATAATCCCACCAAACCCACGAAGGAACCAAGCTGAAGCTTTCCCCTCCAGTGCAATCTGATGGATCGCCAGTCCGGGGCTGTTCCCCTACGCCGGCCACGCCACTCATTTTTCTACTTCCAGCTCCTCGGGACATGGAAGGAGCTCCAGATAGCCTCCCGGTTCCTTATGGCTCAGTCTCAGTGGAAGTTTGTGGCCACACTTTCTGTCCAACCGGTTCTGCCTTTTATTTTTGTTTCAGGGAGGATTATCGCCATGGTAATATCCAGGTGACAGGGACAGGAGGGGGAAGAAACCCACCTGTGTTCAACCTTTAATCCCTGAGAGCATGTCAGAAAGCAGCAGCCTTGGAAAATGAGAAATCTGGCCGCTGTTTGGTACCCATCCCAAGACAGAATAAACTAGAAAACAGCTGAGCTGCGGCCGACAGGCGGCTCTCCTGGAAGGAAACTTGGTCCCTCTGGCCTCCTCAGACACTCTGCAAATCACCCTCCATGAGGAGGCTGGCCTGCCAATGTCTTCATTTCACAAGGAGCGTGGCAGAGCAAAGTCCATGATGAGGCAAAAAGGAAAATGGTTCTCGAATGCGTTCCAGAGAACTCTCCACGATCCAAGGGTAACCACAGCACGTGTGTCTCCTGCCCCGGCAGTGCTGGTCATTTCTATGATCGCTGTGCCAACTGCGTGGCCACCTTCTCTGCCCCTCTACCCTCCAGTGGGTGGGACAAACAACACAGAACCCAGTTCCTGGGTATTAGCTCAGCATCCCGTCCACAAACATCCTCTCTCTGCTTCTGAGGAACTGCCAGGCCCCCAAAGCTACACCTGCTCACAAAGAGCAAGAGGAAATGAGGAATTCACTGGAAACCCACCAACTAGGTTGGGATGAACCACCATAGGTACCCCTGGGGGCTACCAGCGCATACACAGGAGACAGATGGACCCAGTGGAATACAAGTTTATAAATATGAACGTCTAAGTGTAGTTACTGTTTTTAGGAAGCATTGCTTGGTTTAAATAAGCACGTGTACTCGTGAGCGTGACGAACCAGCCATCCAGCGAACATCACAGAGCAGTGGGCTTCCACAGCCAAGTCACGTCCCCAGTTCATACGCCATGCCACTGACCCTCATGTGAACCCCATCGCAGCGTCCTGTTTTTTCATTTAGTTGGTAAGGAGGCATCCACTAGATTCCTCCTCTTCTCGGTTCCACTGTGCGTAAGAGATACTCGATTTTAAAGGTTTTCAGGTTCTTGCTACCCAGGAAGGTTGGGACAAGCTAAGGGCTTTTCAACAGGAGGGCATCACAGGTGAGCAAAAATAAAGATTTTATAAAAATATAAAACAAAGATTTAATTCAGCAATGACTGGTAACACTGCAAAGAGAAAGGCTACCTGGTATCTGGTCATTTGCTAGTCAGGTTTGTAAAAGAAAAGGCAGTGGTAAGAGAGCCTGCTGTGAGGTCTGTTCTTTCCCTTATGAACCACCCGTGCAGAGGAAGCCCTGATGGGCTGAAGTTTGTCTAGAAGTTGCCAGAGCTGTACGGCTGAGGCTGGGAGAAATAAGCATCTGTCGAGGGCTCGCCTGGCCTTTCTGAAATCGATTAGAGGTGGCCAGCCCCCGCTAACCACACGATACAAGTGTGCGGGCAAACGAGGAGACCCCGTGGTTGAATCGGTAATGATTCTTGCAAATCATGGGTTTGGAGAAGGATTTTGTGGAGGGAGAGTCTCTGGGAAAAACGGTGGGATGGCTACAGACAGGCAGGCTTTCCATCAAAGCCACGTCTTCCCTGTGATGGTGGAGATGAGGGTCCTCACCTGCCTCCACGGACACAGAGTCAGTAGCTAACAGTGAGGTCCCAGAATGGACCAGACACGTCCCTTACAACGCGAGCGCACGCGCACACACAAACACACACACACACACACACACACGAAGGTTCAGAGCCTCATCTCCTTTGCCTGGGATTTTTCACGCTGGGGAGCTGGGTGTTACCCATGGGAACAAGTTCCTCCGAGGCCACATGTTGTTGAAACTCCTCTCCCAGGGCCGACGTCACGTCTCCCAGACACTGGCTCCCTTGGGAATGTGTGAACCGCTCCTCCAGAGCCAGGAGTGGAGGCTGGGGTGATTCATAACCTGTGCTCTCAGCCGGGTCACCTGTGGATTCGCGGTTGCCATCCATTACTCAGTCTCATCCCTGAGCCCAGGCCTGAGGCTGCTGCTTCCAGCCTGCCCTTCACTCCGAGCCGGCCCTCTCTCCTGCATCGGTCCCCAGCACACTCAGTGGGTCCCGTGAGCAGCAGGGAGTGGGGTGGGGATGGGGGTCCCAGCGGGCAGAGAGAAAAAGGCAAGAAAAAAATGCTCCCTTGGTTGCAAAATTCAAGGCTCAGCTCCACTGTCACCTCTTCTATTTTTTTGCGAATTCCTTCCATGTTTTTTCCTGATACACGTTCTAATAGTTATTATCATTATCGATGCTATCATACTGTTTTGTATCTTGTCACTTAACAGAACATCTTGAAGAACCTTCCATGTCAGCACACACTAATTTACCTCACTGTGCTTTTGTTTTACTAAAGTAGAATTGATCCACAGTATTGTTAGTTTCAGATGTACAGCAAAATGATTCACTCATATATTTTTTCCCGATTCTCTTCCGTTATAGGTTCTTACAAGATACTGCATATAGTTCCCTGTGCTCTACAGTAAATCCTTGTCGTTCACCTGTTTCATATATAGTGGTGTGCATCTGTTAATCCCATTCTTCTAAGTTAGCCCTCCCCCCTCCCATTTCCCCTCTGGTATCCCTAAGTTTGTTTTCTATGTCTGCACTGTCATCTTTTTTAAATCACCAACAACACTTCACTCAGGTTACTCTTCTCACCATAGCCCCTAAGTTTTGTTTCTTCTGGGGTTTGTGATTCACACATTCGAGGGTCCTGGCTGCCGTAAATCCTTTCTATAACAAGGTGGAATGAGGCATAATATAAACAGACAAATACACACGACAGGTGAAATAAAACGAGCTCCCCAAGCAAGGCTCTGTTTTCACAAGTGGGGTCCACTTGGAAAAAGGAGGAGGGACGGGGGCATGGAGAGGTGCTGGGCCTGCCCCCTGCTCTCCTGGCCCTCCCACCCCTGTTGGTACTGACCCATTCAACAACCTGGCGGGTTCTCTCCTTAAGGGACTTAAGAACACACGGCCTCTGCAAACACTTGGGGCCTGGGGGCCTGAAACTCAGCGTCTGTTTCTGAAAAAATAGCATGAACATCACCTGCAGGATTTCCAAACCTCAGACCCCATTTCCTGTTCTCTCATTTTAAAATAGCAAAGCTTTATCTTCTTTTCTGACTCTGAGTGGACTTTATTCCAATCAGCATGAAGCCTATAACTTTTGTTCTGGGTGCCCACACTAACCCTCCTTGTTTAATAATTAGTCATCTAGAACAGGGATTGGCAAACTCGCTGTAAAGGGCCAGATAGTAAATATTTTCAGCTTCGTGGGCCGTATGGTTTTTATCACAACTACTCAACTCTGCCTTGGCAGGGTGAGAGGAGCCATAGGCAATGTGCAAACAAACGGGCATGGCTAAGTTCCAATAGAGCTTTATGTAAGAACACTGAAATGTAAATCTCATCTCATTTTCACGGGGCAGAAAATGTTACTTTTTAAAAGAAAACCTTTAGTGTGAAAATGATTCTTAGCTCATGACCTATACAAAAACAGGTGGCAGGTTGGTTTTGGCCAGAGGGCTATGGTTTGCCAACCACTGTCTGGTCTAAAATCAAATATTTAAAGGGAAACCCTCTGTGAGTTCTTTCTTTTGAAAAGAAATGGAAGGATAATCAGAGCTAACGTTTATTGAGCACTTACTACATGGAAGAACTCAACGTGGAAATCTTTTTATTCTCATCATAATACTCATCGTAACACTCAAGGTAGGTAAATATTATCTGTTTTGTAGATGGGGAAATCGATGGGGTTATGAGAAAACAGTGGACACGTCAAGTTCACACAGCAAGGATTTGAACCCAAGCACTGGGACTGCAGACAGAGACACAAGGACACACGTGTTCAGCATCCTTGGACAACATCGTGAGAAGGAGACGATGAGAAGCAGCCACCTGTCTCACTCGGGCGTCACGTGACTAGTTCAGGAAAACCTTGCATCCCAGGCCCCACTGAGGAGGGACACCCATCTCCTTCCTGCACCAATTCCTTCTCAAACATTCTCCCAAGTGAAACAGAGCTCCGAGAGACTCCAAGAATAGCTAGCTTTGGGGTGAGGGAAGAGGGTGGTACATTTTACAAACTGTGAAGTGCTGTCTTGCAGGGTGGCTCACAGAAAGTAGAGCAGTGACGGGGCAAGTTCACTCGGGGCAGAGACGTGAACCTCAGGTCATTAGTGTCAGCTCTGGTGGGTGAACTGGCTCATTGGCTCCCGAGGTTCCACCCCCCCCGGCTCCCCAGAAGTAGGGTTCTGCCCACTCACAGCCCCCCACGAGAGGCCTCTGCCTTTCAGCCACTTGCGTTTCCCGAATCTTCCGTTTCTGCCTCTCTTCCCACGGCTGGCCTCCTCCTTCTAGGCTGGATGCAAAAACGCTCTGGTGTTTCTGCCGCCACCCAGACAGAAGGGGGGCAGGGAAGAGGGCTGGGTGGCTGCTTTCCATTCCTTTTAGGCTCGCTGCCCAATTTCTCTTCCATCCCGGGCACCACGGCACATCTGGGTAGAAGATCCTCCCTTGGCGGCTCTGGTCTCACCACACCCGGTGGAAAGCCATGGATCCTGGCTATAAACCCACCAGAGCGAGGGAAAGCTTCTGCTGGAGCACCGCTCTGCCCAACGGACACACACGCGGCGTTCCTGATCCTCAGGGCTTCTGGAAAAGGAGGCCCGACCCGCCGGCCTCGGCACTCTGAGGGGCCGAGCAGGCAGGAGGCAAAGCTTCTCATTATGTAAAACGCTAGGCTTTTTCCTCTTTCTCTGCATCCTGCTAGCAATTTTGTATCCGGTTTGGGAATTCCAGGAACATCTGCCATTGTCTTCTGCCCACAACCACACTGGTGCGAGCGGAGCCCCAGGGCGTGATCGTGTTCCTACCTGCCAGTTGCCCTGTCATTAGCCGTGAACTGTGCAGGGGAACATACAGAACCGCGGCCAGCAACCACACCTGCAGAATTCCACCTCGCTGCCTCATCCCGCTCAGACCCAAGGCACAAAGACCAAGTCCCTTTCCTGCAGGGGGAATCGCAGGGCGCAGAGGGCCTGTTTGAACAGCCGACATCCTCTAACCAAACAGACGGCACCTTGTCAACGCTGCACTCGCCCGGCATCTCCTTTCGTGTTAGCTTTTGAGTGGCAAGGGCAGGGGAGGCCGGGAGGAAACAGGCAAGGTGCAGCTGAGTTCAAGAAGAAGCACCAAATGAACCTCATCTACGAAACAGAAACAGACTCACAGACATAGAGAACAGACTTGTGGTGGCCAAGCGGGAGCGGGGGAGGGAGAGGGAAGGATTGGGAGTTTGGGGTTAGTAGATGCAAACTAGTACATATAGGATGGATAAACAACAAGGTCCTACTGTAGAGCACAGGGAACTATACTCAATATCCTGGGATAAACCAGAATGGAGAATGATATTAAAAAGAATGTATATATGTGCAAAAAAAAAAAGACCAGCTTGGGTTAGTTCTATTTCAAGCAATGCAGATGGCCTCTGTTCAGATCAGACAGTGACTCTTGGGATGGAAGCACCCAAAATGCAAGGAACAGTCATCTCTGGAGCCAGCGGCTTCTTCCTGCCTCTCTGGACTTCAATCTGTAAAACGGGGTGAAACCAGAGCCTACCATTGCTTAACGAACTAGATTTTGGTGCATTTGATGTGTTTACAAGGCTGCACAGGCCACAGCCCACACTGAACCGACGGTTATGATCAGTTATTATGATAGGTCTGCATCCCCATTGCAAACCCTGTCTTTCCTCCCCCACCTGCACGCTCCTGGCTCCCTTCTGTGTCCCCTGTGTCTCATCTGCCTCTACCTAGCTTATCACTGCCATGTTCTCCAGGGTCCCATCCTCACCCTCCCCTCCCCCTCATCTCCCAGACTCCCCGCTATGGGTCCACCCCAGGGCTACATCTTTCCTGGGTGTGGGTGCACATCCCCCGTCTCCCCAGCGTCCCGTGGCACAGGGAGGTTGACCATCCCTGGGCCCCGCTCCACCTTCCCCTCCATCCCATGTGCTTTCTTTGTTCATGTGTTTATTTCCCACCATCAGGCATTCGCTCAGCTCTAAAGGGAACTAGACGCCACGCATACATTTATCCCTAGGATCTGGTATTATCTGATGCAGAGAAGGAAGCCAATAAATGTTTAAATAAATAAAGCACTACCTCTGGCCTCTCTTCCTAATTTCAGATTCCCATCTCCAGCAGCCAAGAAGACATCTTCCCATGAACAACACCCAAGCAATTCCAGAAACTCATCGTAACCCCTCCTGCGTTATCCATCTCGGCTTACGCGTGACACCCAGTTAGGACAAGAGAGACACCCAACAGGCTCAAATTAAATAATTAGGGAAATAGGATCCGCCTATTAGGTTAGACTTGGGCTTATACTTGTGACATCACCTTGGACGCATCCCGCTCTTAACCCCACAAGCATTCAGTCCCCACGCGGTCAATTTCGGCCCCCAACGTCGCCTGCTTCATCACCGCCTTCCCTCCACCACTGCTGAGGTCCCGTGCAGACCCTTGTTGCTGGGCCTCCCATCTACCTTCTACCCCTTGCCCACCTGCCTTCTCTCCCTCCCTAGCCTGCTGCCAGGTTGAGCCAAGCCCTAGCTCAGAAGCCTTCCAAGTTCTGCAAACTCCCAGGCCTGCCCTTTAAGATCCTCCCTCTTTCTGACCCCTCCCACTATCTTCTCCCCTCTACCTCTCCAGCCCTACCGGGTCCTAGGAAGCCCTGCCCAGATCCGCTTCTGGCCCCAGGGCTCAAAGCATGCTTCCACCTGAAATGGCCATCTTTCCGCCCCCACTCCAGCTCCGCCATGAAAGCCGGAGACCCTTCGAGGCCTCCTGAAGGCTTTTACTCCTCTCTGACAACTCTCTGCATCTCCCCTAGACACTCCTGCCTGGCACGTTCTCCCACTGAGGTTGCCCAGATGCTAAGCCTGCACTCACACACTCTACCTGTGTTATGCTGTCTGCCACCCCCTTGAAGATAGGAACCAGATCGTACCCTTCTAGAAGGGCCTAGAAGAAACGCTTTGCACACGGCAGCCACTCATACATTAGGAGTGTATATGTAGTAAGAGGACACATAAAGGTACTCTTCCTTCTTTCAGGTAATGACCACTGGGATAAGCTCTGTACAGTGGGCATCAGGGTTCACATTTGCTCCCACCAGGTAGGACTCACACTTCCAGAGGCTTCTCCGTGGAGGCCTTGGGGAACAGTGGGAAACCCCGACATGCCCTTCCAGGCTCTCCAACTCCCTTCAGCTGCTGCATTCAACCATTCAGGATATTTGACCCTCATGTAAGATTTCTGTTTACACCAAGGGATAAGCGGCTACAACTTTTTAAACTATTCATGTACTTCTTAAACAAGAGAAGAGTGAGGCCCAGAGAGGGGAGGTGACTTGCCCAAAGTCACACAGCTACCGGGAGGCAGATCTACCTCCAAATCGGCCAATGGACCCGCACTTGCCAATAAGTCTACTTTCCAGAGAGCGGTCCTGCAGCTCATTGCAGGGAAGCACATGCACACACCCCAAGGGCATCACCGGGTGGGTAACTCAAGGCTTCCGCTAAGGCAGAGAGGTCTCAAACGCAGTCGTCTTCAGGGACCAGGTGGAAACCAGAAGTGAGTGAAGCTGGCTGAGCGTAAAAATGAACGAAGAGGTGACGGGAACTGTGACAAACCCGAGGACGTGGCACTTTGCGGCTCCCGGAGTCTGTAGCCAAAGAAGAAGATTGGCTCTGTCCTCAGTGACCTTTACTTTCTCAAGGAGAGCCAGAGATCCAGAACTACATGAAAGACCCACAACTGAAGTACCGGCAACTAACGCAAACCATTTTAGCACAAGGTCTACGCACAAAATGAACACACCCATACCCAGATCTCTGGGGCCCTTTGTTGGTGAATCCCACCCCTGAGAAATGCCTTTCTGGTTGAAAGATCAGTTAACAAGACAAAGAGAAGCAAGGTCAGGGATCCAGAGGTTATAATGAACGTTGGGTCTGAAAGACGCCTTCTGGTACAAAATATAACTTCTAAAAGTGAGTCAATTTCAAACAGCCTACAGAAATCCCATCCTCGTATCCGCCGTGCCCATGCAGCCATTCGGGATACAGGGTGTTCCAGGGAGAACAGACAGTAGAGACAAACCAGCCATGTTTTTCTAATAAACCTCTTAAAATGTTCTACTTAAGTAACCGCGGCTCTGATTCTAGAGTAAGAATGACAACAATAAATTAAAGCAAAAGGAGCCCCAGCGGCTTCCAGCTGGAGGCTGCTCTCTGATGCAGCATCTGAAAATTCAGACGGACGTAAGTAGGAGAAATGACCCTAGTTATCAGGGCCAGCCCATCTCCCACTTCCCTCCGCATCCCGCCCCTAAAACACAATGATTTACAGAGACTTGGGGAGGGACCTCTCGCTTCCCCTCTGCAGAATTTATTTCTCTTTAATGGGCTGCCATGCCTCCCCTTCTTTCTAATCTCTTCCTCTCCCTGCCGGCTTGCCCTCTCCTGCCTCCGCTCTCTCTGCTCTTCCAAGGGACAGTCAGTGGGGCAAGGTGGCAGCATGCTACTGGCTGAACAAAATGGTTAAAGGGACAAGCTACAGGAGAGGAAGTGGCCTCCGGCTGCAGGGGCTGGCCTGGCAGATGTGGGTTTCCCTAGGCCCCCACCTGGCTTTTACTGGGGAAAGAAACTTATTAAAGTGAGCAATCCAGCCTATGGCAAAAAATCGGAATGTAGCAGACAGTGTTGGCCACAGTGTGGGGGATGGGAGATTCAATCCCTTTAAGGGGGACACAAATGATTTATGCTCCTTGCACACGGCTCCAGGACTAATGGAGACCAGGATCTGTAATTATACAACCACTGCAATTACTCCAAATCCCTACCCTTTCTTGCTCTCACCCAGTTCTTGTCTTTTCCAATAAGCGACTGCTCTGAACCCTGGCAGCCAGAGGTTAGAAAGTGATGGAAGGTCTTAGAAGTTACATACCTGCTGGTGAAGGTTCCTACCTTGGACCGTAAGAAGGTCTCCTCTGGGGGAGAGCTGAAAAAAATCCCCAGTCCAAGTAATAAGCCACCTGTTTGTCATACGTTACAAAGCTCCTTCTTTAATATTAGTTCCTTAGATCTTTGCAGCTCTGCGAGGTCAGTGCAACTCTACTTTGTGAATGAGGAACTGAGGCTCAGAGAGCTTAGATGACTTGCCCCAGGTCACAGAGCCAGCGAGTGACAGATCTTCTTAGCCCAAGTCTAGAATGACTCCTACTTAAGTACTCCTACCAAAGGTGTTTGGGAGCAGGCGAAAAAAAAAGAAAAAGAAAAAGAAAAATATATATGTATGTATAACAGCGAAAAATGCAAAGATTAAAAGTTAAAAGAAAAGATCTAAAGGCCCATCTCAGGTGACACTAGGACAGAAACAGTCAAGCAGGCATCCTGCTAATTCACATTTTTCTTTTCAACAACAGGAGAGGATTTTCCTCCCCTCAGCATCCCAGAATTATGTGCTCTCTCTTCCCTTCAGGCCCCAAATGCCTTTTAATCTTTGCAATAGCTCTACAAGGAAGGCCGTGGGGCAGGAGATTGTCAGGGATGATGGACTCCAGATCACCTATAACTTCCTCGGAAACCTGCACGAGCTCCCTAGAGGCCAGGTAACCCAGACGGCTCCTCTGAGAGGAGTTTTCTCTGGGTGGAGCTAAAGCAAAGTCAAGGTTAGGCTGTGGTCTTCAGGCCCCAGACCCCCCGTATTCTGGGGACAGAGTCCTGGTGTTTCCACACCTGGACGTAGGCTATCTCCACCCTGGTAGACAGAAGGACACCTGGGGCTACCTGACGGAGTCGGCTGGAAGTGAAACGCGTATTTATGAAGGGTGTAGGTCCACATGAGCTGTGAGAATCTCCCAGTTCCACTGATGGTCTATATGAGGATAGACTCGAGATCAGGCGGCCAGGCCAGACTCCGTCCAATGTGAGGAAACTTCAAGGCCAATCCACACCACAGGCTTGGTAGACCAGTAGATCTTCTTGCTTTTCTTTCTTTTTTGCTTTGTTCTCTTTCCCTACAGGGACTTCCATGCCAAAGTTTCTGGCTGGCTCTGACCCTCCTAAGAGCAATGGGGAAGGCTGAGTGTTCACTTTTGCCTAATCTATGCAAAGCAACCTCCTTAGGACATCAGGAAAGGCTGGTCCATTATTCTAGCTTCCGAGATGCAAGGAATGGGTCCGCAGCTGGACTTGACTGGGGTTTTGCTCATAGAGGGGAAGGCTTTGGAGAGAAAGAAAGGGGACCCTTACCAGGGAAGCACACCCTCTCTTAGAAAATTAGGAAGTTGTGACCTTTAGTCTGGGGGTCACTCAGCTCTCATTACCTCCTGGCTACCCTCCTCCCTCAGACACCACCTGGATCCAGGTCTTATTCTCAGCTGGCTGCCCACGAAGCCCCAGCAGTGTTAACTGATCAACAAGGTAGTAATTTAGTCATATATATGCCTAAGTGTAGCCAACCCCTCTCAGGGCCTTCTGCAGGTCAAAAGAAGATTCTTTTTAGGCGAAAAGTCTCTAAAATTCAAAGGAAAGGGTTTCTCACCCTTTGCACTCTTCATCTTTTTGGTTGGATAATTCTTCATTGAGGGGGGCTACCTTGTGCGCTGTAGGATGTTTAATTAGCAGCATCTAAACTGGCCTCGCCCCACTAGATGCCAGTAGCACCCCCTCTCCCCACTAAGTCGTGGCATCAAAAATGTCTCCAAACATTGCCACTCATCCCCTGGGGAGGCCAGATCGCCCCTGATTGAGAACCACTGATCTGATGGTAGAGGAGGGGGTAGAGGGGAGAATGAGAGGACCCATTTCTGAGGCCCCACCCAACTGCATCACCTGGGCAGCTGCTAACCAGGCCTGCCCATAAAACTCTGACCATAGGGCACTTTGGAAACCTCAAGGTGATACCAGCAGAGGGAATGACACGGCCTTCTACTTCAGAAGCAAAAGCCCAAGCAAAGTCCTATTTCCAGAGTCCTCAATCCTTGGCAGTGGTAAGAGAAAGAGAGACTGTGGACGTGACAGCTAGACGCGAACGTTTTTGAGAAACCAGGGGCCGCTTCTCAACTCCTTGTCTTTTCAAGGACATGACTCGTCTCTTAATTGTTTTCCTTTCGGCGCCCTCCTTGTCCACCATCATCATTGCTCTTCTCTCCCTTCATCTCTTCTAAGGAAAAGTCTTGTGATGTTTCTTATTGGTAGAGGAGGAAAGAGGGACCAACCAAAAAGTTGGTTTTTATTGACCTGGGCAGGTGTCTGTCGGGCCCCTGAAATTCCCCTGGAAGCTGGAGTCAAGCTAGGACCCTGATGAAGACGCCGAGAAAACAGCAGAGGAGAAGGGCGGGAGGCAGGCCCCTGATTAATTGAGAAAACGCGCAACCGTGCCACGTTTGAATAAGATTTGCCCAGTGGAATGCAGGGCCCTTTTTTGTGTGCTCATTCGTTTGAAACAAAAGCGAATAGAGTGGACGACAAAGGGGTCAGGGGGAGGAGACACCGGTAGCCAATGGATTCCTGCGAATAGACACTGTTGAGGAAATGGAAGTGCTACGGTGACAGGCAGTCAAGAGCATCTGCGGACGAAAACTGTCCACATAAGTCCTTAAGCTCATGTTTTATTCCTGTCTCTGATGAAGAGTTTTTCCCCAAAATTTAATCACTTAAACTTCCTCTCTAGGCCAACACTGTCCAGAACTAGCCAATAATCACTGGAAATGTGACAAGTCCGAATTGAAATGTGCTGCTAAGTGTAAAATACACACTGGATTTCCCAGACTTTTTGTATGGAAAAAAGTAGACTATCTCACTAATAGATTTTTTTTTTTTTTTTTTTTTTGCGGTACACGGGCCACTCACTGTTTTGGCCTCTCCCATTGCGGAGTACAGGCTCCGGACGCGCAGGCTCAGTGGCCATGGCTCACGGGCCCAGCCGCTCCGCGGCACGTGGGATCTTCCCAGACCGGGTCACGAACCCGTGTCCCCTGCATCGGCAGGCGGACTCTCAACCACTGCGCCACCAGGGAAGCCCCTGATAGATTTTTTTATATTGACTTCATGTTGAAATAAGGATTATATAAAATATATTATTAAAATTGATTTTGTCTGCTTCCTTTGTCTTTTTTTAAATGTGATTACTAGAAAATTTAAGATTTCATACGTGGCTTGAGTTTTATTTCTGTGGGACAGCGCTGCTCTAGGTTAATAGTTCTCAGCTGATGCTTTCTCCCTCCTCTTCTCCCTCTTCCCCTTCCTTGCAGACCTACCGCAGATTATCTGGATCCTTTTAAAGAGTGTATCAATCTTCACTCGTTGGCCAAAAACAAATGTCTCCTGCACATAAAGCACTAAGGTGGCATCTGTGTGGGATACCAAAAGGAATCCGAGTCTTGGATAGAGGACCACGGCTCTGAAGGACCTGATGCAGCCCACAGCCCTCATTTCAGAAGTGAGATGGAGACAGCTGGCCCCAGGGGGTCCACCAACACAGAGACTACAAATGGTCTCCCCTCCCAGGCCCGGCCGCCATGTTGGACTGATTCCATCTAAGCAGCTGGCGAAGCTTAGCTTCCCCTTCAACACACAAGTGACTTTTCTGGTTCTGTTTATCTTCCTGGTGACACTAACCCTGCCACCTGCTGTCCCTCGATATATCACAGCTTTCTTTTTCCCTTCCCTGGTTAACACAAGGACTGTACATTTTCCACAGAAGAACCTGTTTTGGGTTCATCCAAGCCAGCTCCTTCCCTGGTCGAGGGCTTTGGTTGGTCAAGTCGGGGCAAGTCCAAAAAGAGAGCAATGGGAGATGGTTAAGAAAGGACATTCATCATCCCAACCTACAGCATGGCCTTGGAAGAATAATTTTCATCTAAAAAGTCCAAGTTAAGAACGTCAGTGACCAGTACCGTAACTGTAACAGGGGTTCTCAGTTGGGAGCAATTCTGACCCTACCAGGTGGCAATTGGTAACATTTGAAGACATTTTTGGTTTTCAGAACTGGGGTTGGGAAACATTACTGGGTATAGGTCAAGGGATGCCACTAAACATCCTACAATGCACAGGTTGGTGCCCCACAAAAACAGCCCCAAAAGTCAACAGTGCTGAGGTTGAGAAACTCTGACCTGGAATCCGGAGGCGACCAGCATCCTGCAACAACCACCACCACGCAGGAGCTTACTCTAATCTCTGGCATCAACAAACATCCATCCTCCCCCAACACCACCTTTCAACAAACACTCCTGGGCATGGATCCAGGAAAACCTGAAGGATCAGGGCAAGAAGAACAACTGCGAGAAGGAAAACAGTACGAACATGATTAAATAAATTAGGCCGGCTAATTACCAAGTGTCTAACTTTGCACCTGGAGCAACAGCTGGTGTTACACCGAGTTGAGCAAACATCATCCCCAATCCGGGCAGGCTCTGGGCACACTGACTTGCTTCTCCCTGCCTTCTTCTGGCAAAAGACTTGGCTGAGAAAAGACTAGGCAATAAAGTCTTAGAGCAGAGGGCCCGCCCTCTGGAGGTGGGCTCCACGCCACAGCTGCCCCAGATGCACCTGCACACCCCACCGAGGACATGCCCAGAAGGGACGATTGCTCAATGCAGTCAAAGCTCCTCTTGGGCTGAGATCCCAGCTTCCCAAGCTGCTGACTTTTGCAACTTAGCCAGTCTCCTGCCACCATGAGTATTGTTTGACTTTTGCTTGGGAAATATCCAAACAGAATGTGACTGCCCCTCTCTCAGCCTGTTTGAACCGCTTCTCTATTCTGTCCCTCTGGGCCGAATTGTATTTCCTTGATTTCTCAATTCTGGAAGACCTGCTATTTATTCTATGAGGCATCCCCGTGAAGACCCACAGCCCTGTGATGGTCCTCCTGGGCAGCGTGGTCTAACTGGGAGCTGCTGAGCTGGGTAGACTCTCTGGGCTACCCAGTGGCTCCGCGTGACAGCCATGCGGCAACCGCACGCTGCCGCATCATACGTCTCCCCGGTGCCCGCGCTGCTTCCTCCCCGTCACCACTGAAGTGAATCACGACCATGGGGACGCAGGTAAAGAGCGGCAGAACTCCGCTCAGGGGCCACATTTCATTGTGATTTAAAACCTGCTGTCGAAGTGATTTTCCCAGATTGCACACTTTACAGGGTTGAATAGCGGCCCCCAACAGATACGTCCACATCCTAACCCTCAGAATCTGAGACTATGTCCTTATTTGGGAAAAGGGTCTTTGCAGGTGAAATTAAGGATCTCAAGATGAGGTCCTCCTGATTACCCAGCTAGGGACTAAATCCAATGACAGGTGTCCTCACGAGAGACAGAAGAGAAGACAGACACACACACATGTGAAGATGGAGACAGAGGTTGAGGCGTGCTGCCACGAGCCAAGGAAAGCTTACAACCACCAGAGGCTGGAAGAGCCAAAGAAGGATGCTTCCCTAGAGCCTTCAGAAGGAGCCCAGCCCTGGTGACACCTTGATTTTGGACTTCTGGTCTCCAGGACTACGGTAGCAATTTCTTCCGACAGCCCTAGGAAACTAAACTAAGACACACGTTCAACCCCACTCCTACCTAATCAACAATGTTGCCCGTGTATATGGCTTGCTTAGCATAAACTATGGAACTCTGGGCTTGGGTCGTGTGTTCATTAATTCACTTGTATTAGACATCTATCCTAATCTCACCTCCTGGAGAGTTTCCATAATAACTCCATCAAAAATGGTCTTTACTCAGCCCTCACATACCCCTCTGCAGCCTCTGGTCCTGCTTCCAGTTTTTTCAGATCCCTTATTGCTCCCCAGCATTACGTATTTATTTGTATACTTGAAAATCACCTGTCTCCACCATTTGAATATATGCTCCTTAAGGGCAGGGGCTAGTTCTGCTTACTTACTGCTAAAAGTCCAGTAAGGAGAATGCCTAGCACATAGTAGGTTCTTAAAAATATTTGGTTGGATGAATAGAGTCATAATCCTTATCTTCAAAAGCAGAGAATCTAGAACATTCTACCGTCTTCTAATTCTAGAGCATTTTTACAAATAAAAAAGTCTTCCTACACCCTCCCTTCGGGTTACCGAGGTCTTTTATACATATCACAGTAGCTCCATGGGTTAGAAGTACATCAAGATTTGTCTTTGGAAAAAATGGGAATTTTCTCTGAAGGGAAATTCCTGTGCTCCTGGTGGCTAAAGTACATTGCCTAAAATGCCCCTAAATTTTTAGCAAATGACCAGTTTTTTTGCATCTCCCATTTCTAGCACTTTCTTTAAGAAATACAAGTTCAGATGCACGGTGAGTGATGATTTAGGGAAGAGACGGGGACTCAACACACAGAGGCCACTCTGATCAAGACTGACGCTCCCCTGAGCAGCCAGGGGCTCATAGTGGATGGTTGCCTGTAACGTTCCTGCACACCTGAGGACGTTCCTGACACTGAAGTTACAAAGAGAAGATCCAGCTGAACCTCTTCTTTAGGAATTCTAGACCCAAGAGCTCTCCATGTAAAGGAATTATACCTTTGGTCAAAAGGTGGTTGCATTTCTAGCTCAGCCCATATGACAGCAACAGGACCCAGATAACTGGCCGTAGAGAAAGCTCCGGTCTTTCTGGAAGGCATAAATTCACTCTTTCTAGCCTTTAGGTCTGCTAGTAACACCACAGAGCTTTTTTTAAGGCAGGATAATAAGTAAACAGAAGTCTTTAGGGGTTTGATGCAGAGGGGCATTAATAGGAGGAAAAGCTTGGAGAAAAGGAGAATTTGAAAGCTTTAAAGAACCTTTGACCTTCCAGAGAAAAGCCAAAAATATTATTTGCACTTCGTATGCATTCAGCTGGAATGCTTACAAAAACTGGGCAGGATAGTGACACCTTTTCCTAAGCTTTCCATCAAAAGTGGTCTTTCCACCATATTGTTTCCCCGGCCCAAGGACCATGCTGGGAAAGGAAGTCCACCCTTAAGAGACAGAGAAAAAGAACAAAGTGATCTTCATGTAACAGAATTTAAAAGTTCATTAAAATGGTTTCAAATTTATATTGCAATCAACTTTTTTTTTCAGTTTCTTTTTTAAAAATTTTATATCAGAGTATAGCTGATTTAAAATGTTGTGTTAGTTTTGGACGTCCCTGGTGGCTCAGTGGTTAAGAATCCGCCTGCCAGTGCAGGGCACATGGGTTCCATCCCTGGTCCAGGAAGATCCCACACGCCACGGAGCAACTAAGCCCGTGCACCACAACTACTGAGCCTGCGCTCTAGAGCCCACGAGCCACAACTACTGAGCCCGCATGCCACAACTACTGAAGCCTGTGCGCCTAGAGCCCATCCTCCGCAACAAGAGAAGCCACTGCAATGAGGAGCCCATGCACGGCAACAAAGAGTAGCCCCCGTTCGTCACAGCTAGAGAAAGCACGCGCACAGCAATGAAGACTCAACACAGCCAAAAATTAAATTAATTAATTTTAAAAAAAGAAATCAAAAAGGGGAATAGAGAAAAATTTTTTAAATGTTGTGTTAGTTTCAGGTGTACAGCAAAGTGATTTAGTTACACATATACATATATCTATTCTTTTTCAGATTCTTTTCCCATATAGGTTATTGCAAAGTACTGAGTTCCCTGTGCTGTACAGTAGGTCCTTGTTGGTTATCTATTTTATATATAGTAGTGTGTATATGTTAATACCAGCCTCCTAATTTATGCCCCACCCCACCTTTCCCCTTTGGTAACTGTAAATTTGTTTTCTAAGTCTGTGAGTCCGTTTCTGTTTTGTAAATAAGTTCACTTGTGTCATTTCTTTAGATTCCACATATAAGTCATCTCATATGACATTTGTCTTTCCCTGTCTGACTTACTTCACTTAGTATGATCATCTCTAGATCCATCCATGTTGCTGCAAATGGCATTATTTCATTCTTTTTTATGGCTGAGTAATATTCCATTGTATTATACATACCACATCTTCTTTATCCATTCATCTGTTGATGGACACACAGCCACCAACTTTTTAAAAACTACCACTCGTCGAGTTTTGGGGAAATATGAGAGAAGAATATTCACAATTATCTAAAAAGGCTATGAATACAGTTCTCCTTTTATGTAGTATATATAAAGATGAAGCTGGATCTTCAGACACTTCACAGCAACATACATCTCTACAGACTGAATGCAGAAGCAGATATGAGAATCCAGCCACATGCTATGAAGGCAGACAACATAGAGCTTAGCAAATATAGAAAAAAAAAAAATGGGGTTTCCCTGGTGGCGCAATGGTTGAGAGTCCGCCTGCCGATGCAGGGGACACGGGTTCGTGTCCCGGTCCGGGAAGATCCCACACGCCGCGGAGCGGCTGGGCCCGTGAGCCATGGCCGCTGAGCCTGCGCGTCCGGAGCCTGTGCTCCGCAACGGGAGAGGCCACAACAGTGAGAGGTCCGCATACCGCAAAAAAAAAAAAAAAAAAAAAAATGCCACTCTTCTCAATTTTTTTTTGTTTTGGAAAATACAACTATCTTTCATAAAACAATATTATAAGGTTAAAATGCAGTGGGTTTATTATTATATCTAAATAAATAATTTCTAAGAATTTCTCGGTTTTCATTTCTGACGTAGTCAATACCATAATTGTGACCAACATAAAAAAGCTCTTTGGGGCTCTCAGTAATTTAAGACTATAAAAGAGTCCTGAGACTAAGAACCACCACTATAGAAGAATACTTGACAATTTTGCTCAATAGGGAAAAAAACAGATTGTAATAGATTATGGTAAATGTCCGTGATCTTATTTTCTTCTCTGGGTTTTTTCCCTAGTTCCAATTTTCTATGAATACACAGTGCATATTGTATTTAATGTTCTACAGATACAGCAATAGGTGAATCAGTAGATAAATGCTTTAAAAATTATTTCAGGCCTTCTCCCCTCTGGGCCTCTCTAGTGAAGTCCTAGATGGTGTCTGGTACATAATAGTAGGCTGTCAGCAGTTCTTCCAAATGGCCTGGAAGAGTTTTTCACACAAGGCCAATGACTAGTTGGCCTAGTATTATCATGTTTTAGGGAGGTCTGTCTACTTTAAAACAAAAACCAAAACAAATAAATAAAAAAATACAGGTGTATCTCATAAACCAAAGCAGCATTTAACCAACTCCTGTATTTAATACTGTTTTCTACAATGCAAAGAACAATATTTAGAATGTATCTTCGACTTAGGCCCAGAATTAACAATTCCGAAAACAAAATCTATTTTCTTCTGGGAAGTGGGAGAGTTATCAAATACTCAAAACAACAACAACGACAATATATGATACTTGTGATTCAAACTTTTTTTAAAAAAAACTATGGGAGACAGCGGGAAAGTCATAAAACTAAACCCAGGCCGGCTGGGGCTGGGCGAGGGCTCAACTTTGAAAGAAGGTTGAGGATGAAGCTTGGATTTGTTGGCTCCCTGTGAACAGGGGAAATAAGCCTAAACAGCAATGTTCACATATCACTCGAAGATGCTGAGGAAAGAATAACTGAAAACAAAAACCAAACCTGCCTGGTCTTTGGTCACCTGGCTCTTCCTGGGTGGCCCTGAGCAACCAACTCTGAGATTTCTGATTCTGCAGTCACAAAAAGAAGGTCATGGGCGTTCCCAGAGGAGCAGGGAGAACCCGAGAGCTGAAGACCAAGGTGGCTGGTTCTACAAATTTCTGGAATGGGCGCCTTGGATTTCGGAAGCTCCAGAGACTCGGGCTGGTCCAGAGAAGGAGGTGCCCCAAACTCCGTTCTCTCCTGCACGGAGAGCCACCAGGAGACTAGGTTTGAAAACCATTCCTGTTGACATGCAAGCAGGCTGGGCATCCAGTGTTGTTTCCCCGAAGGCCCAGCGTCGCAGCCCCTGAGGCTATTTCCTGATCAGCCCCAGGGCACACAGACCCCTTCTGAGGTTTTCCACGCCACTCTCCAGGTGGCTCTGGCAGGTCCACAGGGCTCCCTGGGGCTGCATAATTAGTGGGCTCCAGACCGCCAAGCCTAGTATGCTGTGGTTCCCACCCCGAACACAGCCTCCAGCCCCCTCCCTGCCCCTCCTCGCCCTCGGTGGGTCCCCACAAGGCAGCTCTGGGGCTGCCACCACCCGCCACCCTCAAGGACGCTCTCTAATCCGCTGGCACATGCAGAGCCAGTGGACATAACGCTGCCGTCACCACCTCGGAGCCAAACTCAGTCTCACCCCATTTGGAGGCTAAGCTCTGGTGGGAGTAAGGAAGATGCAGAGCGCTAAAACGGATACTGCTCTCTCCCCGAGATCCAGTCCTGCCATCTCACTCCATCCTTCCCCCCCCAACCACCCCCCGCCCCGCAAAATCACAAATTCCACTATCGGAAGGCAAGGTCTTAAGAGGTCATTGAGTCCATCCTCAAAATAAATGTGAAATGTCTCTCTCTAAAGGGCTGGTTCCACGGCCACCCCCCTTCTAGATGTACATGGGCTGTGAATGCATGGTCACGGTCATGCATTTGACCGGCAACATTAAACGCACAACAAAACACGATCTGTAACTGTCTCCAGGCCAACCGGGTCCCTCCCCTGGGCCACATGGACACCCTACTCCCCACCCAAGCATTCGTGATGCTCTCTTCAAATCAGCCTGGAAAAGGCAAAAGAGAACACACCACTTGATGAGTTTTCCGTTTGCAAGAGTAGGGACCTGAGAAGCATACCCTCTCCTTGTGCTCTACGGTTTACTTTCAGCTTCAGCAAGCGAAAGGAGTTTTTTAAATATAATAAAAAAACAAGTTATATGAGTTTAATTAAATGCACTTATTAAAAGGGTGAAATACTTGGAGAGGCTGTTTTTGCGCTAGAGGCACGTTTTCCGCGTGCTGTAGAGCGTCTGCATCCGTCCGCTCTAGGCAATCTTTAATACACAAATAAATCCGCACCTGACGTGCTGACAGATTATTATGCAGCGTGGCAGCCAACAAAAGTAAACACAGGGGCGCGTTTTAACCTCTTGCAGTCCCAGAGCTTTCCCTGCTGGGCCCAGCTCAGGTGGATTGGGCTGCTGGCAGAGCCTTTTCGTCCAGTGAGCATCTTCCTGTCCTGGGGCCTGTCCTGTCCCTACAAACAGGGGGCTCCTCTCCCATCAGGCTGCCCGGAGTGTGGCATGAGCCAGGGGACAGGAGGTGACCAAGAGAGGGGACAGAGAGGAAGACGGGCAACACGTGGTGCACCCTGTCTTCCTTCCATCCTGTTTATACTACGGCCATGAGCTCCACGGGCTCCTGCACAGCGGGCCGGTCAGCAAGCTGCCAGGACGATCCTTCCAGCCGGCAGAGCTGGCTCTGCAGATGGCGAGCCCGGCCAGGTGTTTCTCCCAGCTTTGCCCAAAATGCAAGTGTCGGGACAGTTACTAGAGAGCTAAAGGGGCATCAGGCTGTAGTATATTATCTCCAAGTACATTTTACCTGCAAACCCTCCAGGGTACGGCTCACTAACCCACGTATTGTTACCACAGCCACTGATGCCTCACCACTGTTATTTCCCTCGACAACCTTATTATCCTCCATGTACAGCAGCGGAAACTGATGCTTAGAAAGAGTAGGTGACTTTGCCCGAGAAATCCATAACGTGAGCCCAAAAAGCACAAATACAGAGACACGATCACGTCAAGCTTTAACAACGCCCTGCAGACGTATTTCAGATTATGACTGCTGGAGAAATAGTCTTATTTTTTCTCTGTGGATAATATCGAGAATACATTAATTTATTTTTAAAACAACAAGAAACTTTGGGCACCATGAAATGTCATCCGATAAACAAAAAACAACTCCTGCAGTGGGTGGAAGGCTGGACCAGGTGCCCTTCAAGTACCCTGCCAACACATCTCTTTGCAGAGCTGACTGCCCTGACTCTGGGACCCACCCCCGGCCCTAGGATTTCGGGGAGAAGCTTCAGTACAAGCTTCCCATTTAGCAAGTATCTTCATTTCCATCCTGCCCCTTCAAGGCACTTGGATTGAATGCCCCCTTCCACGCTGCTTTGAGAACTCTGGGATTGTGGTAAGGGAGAAAAGACTTCTCTTTGTGGTCACGCTTTCCCTCTGGTCTGGGAAGGACCAGCAAGATGTGGATCGTCACACTGAAAGCTTCTGCCGCCGGAAGCTGAGAGATCCAGTTGGCTGTTACCAGGCAGATCATCTCGCTTGTGGACATCTGTCAATCTCCTGAGTTTGGGGAATGCCCCCGCGGGCCTGCCACCTGCTACTGAAGCTGAAAATGTCTAGTCCTTCTTTCTGCAGTTTCCCTTGCATGTCGGGAGAGACCAGTGGGCTGGGGTCCCCCAGTCAGTCCCACCCATGCCTGACTTTGAGCCTGGAGCAGTAATACAAAGCAACGTTAAGTCCTGAGAAATCCTCTCTGGAGAGGATGCGGTAACAGCAGCGGCAGAAAGCATGGACTGCTTGGAAAGGCAGCGGCTCTAGTTCAGCCTCCTGCACGCAGCATCAGTGGTGTAGGCTGTGATGGAAGTGCCCAGTGATTAGAAGCGATGTCGTCATCAGACCAACTTGACAGCATTTGAGACATGTTCCTGGCTGCAGAGCCTCCAAACCTGGTTCCCCCACGCTCATGCAGATGCTGAGCTAATGCAATCTGCTTTTAATAAATCTTTTTCCAGCTTAAATTAGCCAGGGGTGATTTCTGTTGCTTGCAAACAAGAACTCTGATGGATATAGGATTCTGTACAAAAATCCTGGCATGGGTACTTGGAAATTATAACGCTGAACCTCTTAGGTTGGGTTTTTGTGTTTTTTGCCTTTATGAATTTTAACTTTGTATTGCAATAAAATATACAACAGAAAAATGCACATTTCATGAGAGTATAGCTCACTGAATTTCGCAAAGTAAACATATCCGTGTAGCTAGTACTTCAGATCAAGACACAAGATCATTACCATTACTCCTGGAAGCCCTTCTTGTCAGTCAGCACCATCAACCAAGGGCAGCCACTATCCTGACTTCTAACACCTTAGATTAGCTTTGCCTGTTTTTGAACTTTATGTCTTCCTCTGGTCTGTGCATCACCTCTGTATATCTTTCACGCAACATTATGCCCAGGAGATGCATCCACGCTGTAGCTGTAGCTCACTCAGTTTTGACTGCTGTATAGTATTCCAGCGAATGAATCGACCACAGTCTTATTTATTCGTTCTACTGTGGACAGGCATTTGGGTGCTTTCTAATTTGGGGGCTATTTCAAAAAGGGCTGCTATGCACTACTTACAATAGCCAAGACATGGAAACAACATAAATGTCCATCGACAGATGAATGGATAAAGAAGATGTGGTACATATATACAATGGAATATTACTCAGCCATAAAAAAGAATGAAATAATGCCATTTGAAGCAACATGGATGGACCTAGAGATGATCATACTAAGTGAAGTAAGTCAGACAGGGAAAGACAAATATCTGATATCACTTATATGTGGAACCTAAATATGATACAACCATAATGGAAAGGAAGAGATTTTAAAAAGAATGTATATATATGTATAACCGAATCACTTTGCTGTACAGCAGAAATTAACACAACATCGTAAATCAACTGAACTTCAATTAAAAAAATAAATAAAATATGATACAATGAACTTGTTTACAGAACAGAAATAGACTCACAGACATAGAAAACAAACTTATTGTTACCAAAGGGCAAAGACAGGGGGAGGGATAAATTAGGAATTTGGGATTAACAGGTACACACTACTTCACACAGAACAGATAAACAACAAGGACCTATGTATAGCACAAGAAACTACATTCGATATCTTGTAATAACCTATAATGGAAAAGAATCTGAAAAAGAATATAGATATATGTATATGTATAACTGAATCACTTTGCTGTACACTTGAAGCTAACAAGTTATAAATTACTCCAATAAAAAATTAGTTTTTTAAAAAGAAAAACACCGAACACGGTCAGCCACACCTATGGACCAGATCTGGCCCAAGACCCACGGGTTGCCTGTCTTCGACTCAGATGGACTCAGCGCTGTACACTCACCAGAAGAGGCCTTCTATGACCTGAATGAAAAGAACTGACTGTGAGGTCCGGGGAGCAGACAAGAACCAAGTTCCTTCTCTCTTACGTGGATGGACTCCCTCCTTACCGAGGACCCTTTCTGTCACCCTGATTAAGTCACCATTAAACTTAAAGCCCTAAACATCGTGAACGCCTTGGACAAGGTGCCTCACACCTGAAGGAGAACGGCTCTTCCTGCCCTTTGCTCTCCGTCTGGCAAGGCTGTGTCATGTAATTATTGGGGTCGCTGCCTCCGCCCCCAGCCCTCGTTTCACTTGGCAGGACCCAGAGGAATCGACCACACCCGGCGAGGTGGAGCACCGCCTGAAAAACAAGGTATCCACGGAAGAAGTCATCAGTGAGAAGGCAGTCCCACTTCAGCAAGTCAGACCTACCTGCCCATCAGCCCCATTTCCAGAGGTGAGGTTTCAACACTTTACTGAACCGAGCCAGCTACTATCGCATGTAGGAAAACAGGCCAGTTGACAATTGTTTCTACTTCTCCTCCAACTATTAAGCACAGCCACCATCTCCCTGCTTCTGCCCTCACTTCCTCTATCCAACTGCCGTCAGAAAACGCAACTTGCACACGTGCAAACAGACGCACACACCCACACACTCAGCAGTTCCAAGAGTGAACAGGTGGGAACAATCTAGCAACAAACAAGGATAGAAATAAACCTGCACTTATTTTTTCCTGGCCTGGTGTCCCACTCTAGTTCCTAGTTAGGCCAGGCTCATAGTAGGCACTTAATAAACATCTGTCAAATGCCTTTTAGTTCCCAAGACAAATTTGCAAAGTCTCATATGTGCAGTTAGCAAAGAAGCCGACGGCCGCTTCGGGATGACACGAGTGCTTCACCAAGGATGTGTAATCTTCGCCACACCCCGCAGGCAGGTTAGGACAGGTGTGTCCCCCCCAGACAAGAACAGAGAAGCACAGAGGGCTGCCGAAGCCACCTGGGCAAAGGGCAGTCAGAGAGGAGAAAGGAAAAGCCTGTCCCAGACCGCCGGCCTACTTCCAGAGTGGTCACGTGTCATCTGGTGACCACGATGACGATTCAATACATTAATAACCTAAGTGCTCCAGAAACATTAGCGACGTACCAGACACTTCACGTCATGCCCTAATGTAATTCTCACAACAACCCTCTAAGGTTTGATTGCAGAGTCGTAGGAGGATACATCGCCTGCCCAGAGACAACCTCAAGATAGTCTCACAGGCTCTCAAGTGGGGGATTTGGGGAACCATGATGCGGGGACACCTTGGCTTTGTCACGACGCGTGGGTAGGCAGGTGTCCTCCCTGCTGAATACCTGCATCACGCGAGACTTTCCCTGCTTCAACACCAGCAACACCCCGGTTGAGAAACACCGGCTTGTTTGTTTTTAGCAAAGGCAGAGCCAGGAGCTGAACTGGGACAAGGCAGCCTCCAGAGCCCCTGAAATACCTACTTCTCCATCCTGCGATTTCAAAGATGGTATTCACGCCACGTGGACTGCTTCCTGGTAGGATGACTGATTGCCCTTTGGGCAGGCAACGTCTTAGAACAACTTCAGCATGGAGAGAACAGATCTTGATCGAGAACAAAAAGGGCATCTCTCCAACAACAAAAAAAGATATTTAAGAACTATCCCCTACAGGGGATACAGCTCTGAATTTAGTGCCATGAGGATGTGTTTTATTTTATTTTTTGAAAGACAGAGGCATTGCTTCAAAGGCTGCAATGTCACAGAAGAGAGAGAATGAACAGCCTAAAGGAGGCCATGAGCGGCTCCCACATGACCAGTAAAGATGACACCTGCTCAAGGATTTGAGGGCTACGGGAGACTCTTTGTGACTCGGGTGTTCAGAGAAGGTGTCACGAAGAAAGTAGGACTTCAAAGGGGGCTTCAAAAGACAGGACTGATTCCAATCAGCGGGAGAGAAGGACAGGAGGAAAGCCGGCGTGCAGAAGTGAGAACCAGCCTCGGAGTTGAGGGGCGCTGAGAAGACCACCCTAGATGAATCACAGATTCTGTTTCAGAGCAGAAAGGGGTCAGCCTAAAAAGGGTTGGGGAAGGATTCCATCGATACCCAAGGAATTCCAATCTATCTCGTAGGATCTAGAAATCCATCACAGGTTGTGCGTAGGGGCAATGAAATTGATCGTTTCAGAAGTAAACAGACTGGACAGGGATGGGTGTGGGTGAGGGGCCAGTGAGGGGTTCTCTCAATAAATCAGGAAGAACCTCCATGAGGTAGTAGCAACTGAAACAGCCACCAAGTCCTGCCAATCCCTGCTCAATACCCCTTTCTGTGTTCAATCCCTTTCTGTGTTCAACTCATAGGAAACCTCATCGGAGACCTGACAGAAGGGGAAGGGCTGAACCTCACTTCATTGTTTAGAGTCTGGTAACCAGAAAAATGATGGCACTACTGCTTTTAAAAAATACCGAGGGGGGCTTCCCTGCTGGCGCAGTGGTTGAGAGTCCACCTGCCGATGCAGGGGACGCCGGTTCGTGCCCCAGTCCGGGAAGATCCCACGTGCCGCGGAGCAACTAAGCCCGTGTGCCTGAGCCTGCGCTCTAGAGCCCGCAAGGCACAACTACTGAAGCCCGCGCACCTACAGCCCGTGCGCTGCAACAAGAGAAGCCTCTGCAATGAGAAGCCCGTGCACTGCAACGAAGAGTAGCCCCCGCTCCCCGCCACTAGAGAAAGCCCATGCACAGCAACAAAGACCCAATGCAGCCAAAAATAAATAAATTTATTAAAAAAAAAAAGACTAAACTTTAAAAAAAAAATACTGAGGAAGGGGAGTTTAGCCACAAAGCATTCAGCTAGAAGTATGGAGGGAATGGGAAACGGTAATGGAGGGGTCAGAGCTGTGATTCAGTCAGTCTTGTCTTTCTCAGATACAAGATGAGACCTCTCCGATGAGACCTCTCCCATCAGCCAGCGTTAGGGATCGGCAGCCTCAACTTCTTGTGCTAACATCAGGTCGGCGACTCTCACTGAAACTCGTCTCCTGATACCACAGCCTCACGCAGTCCAGCTTTGAATGCAGGCTGGCCCTGTGACTTGCTTTAACCCATAGAATGTAGCAGAAGCAATGCTGTGCTAGTTCCAGGCCTAAGTCTTAAGGAGATCTGGCAGCCGTGTAAGCAGTCATGCTGCCCTATAGGAGGGATCACGTAGAGAGACCATGTCAAGAAAGAGAAGCCCTGAAATGATCAGGATAATACAGAGAAAGGGCCGGTGTCCCAGTGACCCAGCTGAGCCCAGCCCGCAGCTGAATGAAACTTCCCAAGCAACTACCACCCAGACCAACAGAAGAATCACCCAGCCAAGCCCAGCCCAGATTCCAGAATCACGAACAATAAAAGAGTGGCTGTTTTAAGCCCCTAAGTTTTGAGGCGGTTTGTTACACAGCAGTAGATAAGTGATACACCGCCGCGAGGCCATCAGCCGTGCCAGAGTGCCCTGCTGGTCCGTGCAAAGCTCTGCGCACAAGCACGTATGAGCCTCTCCTTCGCGATGAGAAGCGTGAATATAAACGCAGCGATGCAGAATCACTGCCTCCTACAGGTGATTCTCAACTTACTGGTACCCAAGCTCAGCACAGAGCTGGCCCGAACCCTAACCCCTAGCTAGATAAACTGCAAAATGGACGCAGAGCAACCAATCTCGTTTTAATAAACTCTGGAGACGCCTGTCCAAAGCTTACTTATTCCTGCAAACCTTCCCAGGAACTCACAACCTTCAACATCAGGAAACGATCTCATCAATCTGACCCTAATCCCCGAGGCTCCTGAAGCCCATTTCCTCTGCTCCAGAATGAATGGATACCAGAGGGTCACCAAGTCAACGTTCGCCAGTTCGGCACCATCCTCAGCTTCACCCAGCTCTCCTTTCATCAAGAAGGAAAGCATCTGACTCCCGCAGATGGAGAGGCGCTGTTTCTGTTTAACAAGGACCTCCCAGGGATTTTGTTAAAATGCGGATTCTGATTCAGTAGGTCTGGGGTAGGGCCTGAGAGTTTGCATTTCCAGCAAGAAGTCCCAAATGATGCTGACGTGGTGGACCCAAGGACCACACTGCATGGCTCTCTCACGTTATAGATGTGGAGACTGAAGAGCAGAGAGAAGGTTCTGCCACTAATTTCAGGTCCCAGACCAGACTGCACACTCCCCACGGAAGGGCTGGGCTTAAACCAGGCCGGGACGTCAGGGCTGCCCTTACTCAGCTACAGAAAACCAGTTCTACTGCTGTAGCTCCCCAGCCACCTGAGAAAAGGCTTGCTGTGTTGGAATCACCCACGGAACTTACAAAAGGCAAGTTCCCAGGCTCTCCTGCTGGAGACCGACTCAGTGGACCTGGTGTGAGGCTCTGGAAGCTGCCTTTTAAAGAGCTTCCTGTGTGATTCTGATGCACAGCTGGGTTTGGGATTATTCATCTAGACTCCCTGGGAGACACTGACCCCACGAAAGTGAGACTCAAAATTATTAACTAGCCGATATTTAGGGAGGGGTTCCTACGTTCCAGGCACTCTTCTGATTTAAGTCTGTATTAAATGACTTAAACTTCACCACAATTCTATCTGGCAAGGACTATCGCTCTTCCCATTTTACAGAGGGCAAAACCAAGGGCACAGAGCAGCTCTATAACAGCAAAAAGTCACACCCCTAGTAAGTGGCTGAGCCACGATCAGAACCCAGGCGTTTAGCTTGAGCCCACATCGTAACCACTGTGTTCTAGTTCTCTTGTCTACAGTAGAAGTAAGCCCCTTGGAAGGTCCCAAGGGTAAGCTCTGACCCACCAGAGTAGTATTTTTCCAGGGGGAGAAATGGCAGATCTGAGTCAAACTGGGGAGACACTGGGTTAAAGCACACTGAACAGATTTCTTCCTGCAGAACTTCTGAGACTTCCCCCAGCAGATACAAGCATATTAATTTCCAAGGCGGGGGTGAGGGTGGGATGTGCATTTTGCAACATTCTCCAAGAATCCTTTTGTGCAAGAGTGGAAAGACAGAGAAAAGGGCATCTCGAGGTACGAGAAGGATGTCGGGAAACTCCCCTTGGGAACCACGGGCCCAGAGCTGTGCTTCTCAACCTTTTAGGCACCCACGAACCACCTGGGGACCCTGTGAAAATGCAGCTTCCCATTCAGTAGGCCTGGGTGGGGCCCGAGTCTGCATTTCCAGCTGCCGACGGATGCTGAGGCTGCAACCCGCTTGGCGTGGCCAAGGCCTGGAACGCAGCGCTGGCCGGCTCTGCCCTCTTCTACCTCCCCAGACAAGCCTTATTCCAGCTCACCATCCCCAAGAGAACATCCCTTACACACGCTTCCAGGGGCTCTGGCCACCGCTTACCCCCCCAAGCCTGGAACTAGTCCACACATTGCAAGTTTCATCACAGACCCTCGGGGAATCCAGACGCTTCTAGAAAAGCATCGATCCCAAGGTCTGCACCCCAGCCCTTCTCTCTGTCTTTTCCACCCTTCGCACCCCTGCCCTGGCCTCCGAAAGCTCTCGTTCTGAAGGCGAAGTCCACTCAGCGGGCAGCCTCGCTCGCAGCAAGGGAAGCAGAGGAGGGGAAAGGAGGATAAGCAGAGAGCAAAAGGAGGCCCCGTGAGGTCTTGTGACCGGCTGGGCCTCCTGGTGCCGCCGAGATGGCAGTGCCAACGCGCAGAGCTGAAATCCTTGGCCGGTCTCCGAAGCAAACACCCAGTCCAAACAGGCCCTGGTGTGTCTCTGAACAGACTGTGTAAATAAGTGGGGGGAGGGAAAAAAAAAAAAAACCCAACTGGCCACAGATCCCGCTTTCAAACACGTTGAAACAAAATAATCCCTCTCTCTCTTTGCTCGCTCCCTCCCGCTCGCTCTTTTTTTAAAATTTCCACTGGTGCCGAGGCCTCAGTGGAGCCTGGCTGGCGGCTTGTTAGAGCCTGCAGCCTACCTGTCCTGCATAGGAATGAAGCCTGGATGAGTTACATGATCTGCCCGCGCTGCAGGCCCGGGAACCCCAGCTCCTGCCTTCAGAGTCCAGGAAACAGAGAAAAAGCTGTTCTCAGAGCTCCGCGGAGAGGGGACCCCCCCACCCCGCGCAACACCACGGGGTGGGGGGGACGGAGGGGAGCAGGGCAGGCAGGGGGGAAGCGTGCTGTATGGGGCACGGTCCAATCACCCTGCCTTTTAAGCAGGGTGGCCCGGTCCCCTAACCCTCAGAATCATACCCTGCATCCACACAGCAAGCCCCTAAACAGGACGCTGATGCCCCGGAACAGAGCCGGAAATACAGAGCAGGTCAGAGGAACTCATCCCGGGGGACCCTCTCCGGGGTGTCTGAGCTCTGAGTGTGTGTACAGACAAGGGGGCAACTTGCTTGCGGTTTGCT
Source organism: Stenella coeruleoalba (assembly GCF_951394435.1). Lineage (NCBI taxonomy): Eukaryota > Metazoa > Chordata > Mammalia > Artiodactyla > Delphinidae > Stenella > Stenella coeruleoalba. Next base: position 56,264,661 of record NC_137165.1, on the reverse strand, counting down.
CCTGGGTTTGTATCGGGTTTTGACCTTTCCAAGGGCAGGGGGGCGGGGGGAGGGGACCGGGTCCATGAGTCACTGGCAGAAGAGAACCCACCTCCCCCTCTCTCTGCAAGTTCAAACAATTGAGCTGTCTTGCCCAGTTTCTTGCCAATGTCTCTTACTCAATCTTGGATCAAAAGGGCGGTGGAGAGGGAGGCCGGGAGGGGAATCCAGACGGTTCTCTGCCTCTCACATCAGGCCCAGATGTTAGAAGGGTGCTGTGGAGACAGGACCCAGAGGGGAAGGCAGGTGAAGAAACGGTGGAGGGTGATTTGAAGTGCGGAGCCCTGGGAAGCGACGCCAAAGTGAACTGGACGCGAAGGACCAACTGCAGGGAGACTTCCGACTCCTGTCGGCTCACCAGCTCTCTCCACGCTCATGCTTTAGAAATAGGGCCGTGACTCCATCCTTCACAAAGGCTCATCCCTGTAGGCGTCTCACGTTGATTATTTACAATCGTTGTTACTAAGAAGAGGCCAAACTCAGCCGGGTGAGCCCCCATCGCCCGCGGCTGGGCAGGAAGAGAAGTCTGCGTCCCGAGTCCAAGAATATCATCAAATCCTTATGAAGCATCCATTGTTGTAATTTTAAAACACTGGTTTGAAGAGCCTGTCTGAGATTATCCAGGTCTGTGGGCAGAGCTAGGGCCACACCCATTGTGGGCTTTATGCTTCCTTTTCAAAATGTAAAAAAAAAAAAAAAAAAAAAAGCCCTTACACATGGATCTCCATTGAACATGGAGCATACACTCGGTCTGCAGTCCTAGACTCGGGACAATATACTCGAGGGAGAGCCCAGAAAACTCGGACGAGATGATCCCTTTGCTGGGAGAGATCCACCTTACCCGCTGGAGTTGAATGGCTTTTGAGTCCCAGATCGAACACACCTGTAAACGCAATGATTCTGCGAGCTCTCTCTCTCTTCCAGTGAGCTTTCGGTACCAGGCATCACGCTCGGGACTTTCTCGGCTGGGATTCTGATCCCCACAACCACCTTGTGAGGTGGACACCATGATGATCCCGTGGCACGTGGAGGCTTCGGAGATAAGCCACAGCTGGGTCACTCATGCAGGTGACAAGTGACAGTGTGCACTTCCTTCCCTCAAATCTCTCCCAGCATCGACCACCTTCTGCCTGGAAGTCCAGCTGCTTTCATTCACCTTCTATCCCGAACAGACAGAGCACCCCAAGGCAGGCACCATGGCTTATTTATTTCCAAACGGCCCTCAGCCCCCAGCTTAGCAACCGTGGAAACAGCAGACCCCTAGACAACGCTGACTGAATCAATGGATAAAAAAACTTGCAAGAGGGAAAAGGCAACTCTATCCCCTTATTCAGATATTGATTCTCTATTATGTGTCTCTCATTCTGCTGGACATGGGGACCCAGCTGACCTGAAGAGCCCTCCCTGGTCTCAGGGGCTAGGTCTGGTGATGTAGAAGGTCCTAGAGTCACAGGAATGAGCTGTGCTTGCCCAAATCCCCGAGGAGCCCTGCTGTGCTCCCTGCACTGGGAATCTGATGGAGACACAGAGCCTGCCACGGAGACGTTTATCATCTAAGGAGGGAAAACAGATCCGCAAGAGCGAGACTGGAAAATGGAATCAGAAAGTTCTGGTTTCCTAAGAGAAAGGAAGGTTCCTGAGGTCCTCAGAGGTCAAACCAGAGGGAAGCTGGCCCAGGAAGTCATCCTTACATCAGCATCCCTCCTCCTGCCCTCTCAACCTACAGTGTGTCTAAGCAGAGGCAACACGCATACCAAAAAGTGAGGACACGTGATACCACCACACACGCACCAGAATGGCTGAACCAGTCAAAGGGGACAGTGCCGAGTGTTAGAGGAACAGCCACTCACGCATTGTTGGTCAGAGCGTGAAAGGCTGCAGGCACTTTGGGGAAAGGTCTGGTGGCTTCTTATAAAACTAAACAGATACCTACTCTGTGACCCAGCGAGTCCACTCCTAGTCATTTACCCAAGAGAAATGAAAACATGTGTCCACAAGAAGTTCTGTTCAAGAACGTTCAAGGTACCTTTATTCAAAAAAGCCCCAAACAGGGGCTTGCCTGGTGGCGCAGTGGTTGAGAGTCCGCCTGCCGATGCAGGGGACGCGGGTTCGTGCCCCGGTCCGGGAAGATCCCACATGCCGCGGAGCGGCCGGGCCCGTGAGCCATGGCCGCTGAGCCTGCGCGTCCGGAGCCTGTGCTCCGCAACGATGGGAGAGGCCACAACACTGAGAGGCCCGCGTACCGCAAAAAAATAAATAAATAAATAAAATAAAGCCCCAAACTGGAAAGAGGGCAGGAACCCATCAATAGGGGGGTGGACAAACTGCGGGGCAGTCATGTGATAGAGCAGCACCCAGCAGTGAAGAGGCACAAAGCTCTGCTACATGCGATGACGCGGATGGATCTCAAGAACACTGTGCTGAGTAAAGGAGGAAGAGCTACAGCATGGAATACACACTGCATGACTCTGTTTATATGAGGTTCCCCTCAGAACCGGCAGAACTAATCTGGGGAGAAAAAGAATCAGCAGAGCCATTGCCACTGGGAGCGTGAGGGTGGGGACACACTGGCAGAGGCCACGCGGGACCTTGCTGGGGTGCTGGTAGCGTCTGTCTCTATGGGACACTTCTGATTTGTGCAGAACAGTGCATGTAAATTTCACCTTAAAACGAAACCCAAAACGCCGTGCGACCAAATATCGAATTCCAGCTAATGATATGCACGCTGTAGTATCTGGAGGGAAGCGTATGCATGCGTGTCACTTACTTTGAATGGATCAAAGAACATGGGACAGTAAGACACCTGGAAATTAGGCTGGACATGTGATAAAGCAGGCCTAGCCAAAGTCAATTATAGAATCGATGCGGTGGGTATATGGGTGCTCGACGTATGATTCTTTCAATTCGTACACATATTTGTAATTTTCCATGACAATGCAGGGCATCTCAAACAGCTTCATGTGAAAAGAACACTGATGCGGTGAGTTTTCAGAGCTGTTCACACAAACCCACGGAGTATAGATTTAGGAGGCTGGGGAGAGCCGAGAGGCAGGCCAGACCTGGGAGGCACCCAGGGCTGGGTTTAAAGCCACTTGACGTAGAGATTCACTTCGGGGTGTGGGTCAAGAGCAAAGTCAGTGCAGCCTGGGTCTGCAGTCAGTTACTCTGCACCAGATACAATTTCCTGTTCCTCGGATGAAGCACCTCTTGGACTTGAAATACCTCTCACTAAATAGCATTTCGCTGAGTTAAGTGGAAATGATTCAGAAACAAATGGGTTAAGTTTCTCGGCACACATACAGGATTGAAGCAGGAAGTAAAAAAGGGAAAAAGGAAGAAGGGACATCACGGGGCAGGGGAAGGGTCCCTGTTTCAAACTGTGCACAAAACCACCTTCTGAAAAATACTTGACTGACTCACTGATCTCCATCTCAGATACCAAGGGCTTTGGGGGCCCTCCTCTTTAATATTCAAACGACTTTGAAAAATATTTCTCCTCCTGGAAAGCAGAAGGGAGAGGAAATGCTTTGAAGCCCTCCTAGTTATTTAATTTTTTTTCCAAAGGTAAAGTGGTCTATTTTGAGCCAATATTAAATAAACATCTTCCTAAATGGTGTGTTCAAAGCCTTGGGGCCTCTGATGTCGGCTGGAGATGCTTTTTGTCTTGTGCTCTGGAGGGTGAGTGAGGATGGTGGCGCTCCTTTTGCCAAATGTTCCAGAATCACAGAACATTAGACCCAGGAAAACTAAGCAGCCCACATGCTATTACGGAGGAGAGGGAGGCTCGGACAGGCTCTAGTGACCTTTCTAGAGAGGTCAGCAGTGGCCCGGCTGCTTTCAGAATGCAGGTGGCATGGTTTCCAGGGCAGAACATTCCATTCTCCGCAGGAAAGCGCCAGGCTCCGGCTCTGAGTTGACCATCCTGGGGTCAACCTTCCTGCACACGCGAGTTTATGGAAACATCTTTTATCGGTCACCACAAGGGATGAGGACCACAGCCACGCCCCCAGGGACACACGGAGACTTCTTAAGTACTTAGAGGTAAGGTAGGGAAAGGACATTTGAAGTCAATGCACCTTTATGAGAGAATATGGGCTGAGAGGGAGAAAGAGAAAAAAAAAAATCACACCTACGAAGGATTTTTTTCCAATTGGCCCCATTTAGACACAACACATACAAATGCAACCCGCAAAGGTTATTTGGACACAGGGCACAGGACGGTGGGAATGAACTGGGAACAGCAAAATCATGATTCTCCAATACTCAACGTTTTAGGAACGGCCCATAAATTCTTATTAAGTCAATTAACACATAAGTATAATTCACGCTCTCTTCTATCATCTAAGTGGTAATGCTTTAGTGTAGAAGTTTTCAGAAAAGATGTATTCAGGGTAAGACACAACAAACATCAGATTCTCTTAGGGACAGAGACCACCTAGGCATCCACTGTTAGTAACACAGTATTACTTCAATTAGCTCTTAAAAATGGCCTTATGAGATCAGGGTCATAAAACCCATTTTACAGATTCTGAAAAAATGATCCACAGACAAAGTAAGTAACTGGCCAAGACCACACAGCTGTATTCAAACACGGGACTCCCTGATTCCAGAGAGGCTTCATCATATGCCCTTCATCATAGACCATCTTGCCCACCTGGCTGTACCCAGAAGGAAGAACTAAAAATTCTGCAGGACTCTATGAAATCTAACGGAGCGAGAGACAGGCTATCGGATCAGAACAATGATAACAACAAAATTACATTCGTAGGCTACTTTCCTTTGCCAGACAGAATGAGCTTTATTGATTTTTTTTAACCTAAAATAACTCTCATTGGAAACTAGAAAATTAAGATCACCTATAATCACAGCACTCAGAGGTAATCTGTTAATCTTTTTTTTTTTTTTTTTTTTTTGCAGTATGCGGGCCTCAAACTGTTGTGGCCTCTCCCGTTGTGGGGCACAGGCTCCAGACGCGCAGGCTCATCGGCCATGGCTCACGGGCCTAGCCGCTCCACGGCATTTTCTACCCATGTCTTTTTTCTGTTCCGGGATCCAGTCTGGGGTACCACATTGCAGTGCACGCGTATAGTTTTTAAACAGATTGCTTCTTCTCAACCGTGCGTCAGGAACATATTTCTGTATCAACATAGAGAGATGTCCAACAGCATTTTCAACAGCTCCCTAGCTTCCCATTCTATCAGTGGGTGATACCCTCCTTTCAAAGGGCGTTTCCGTCAGTGTAGGGTAGGCAAACACCCATGCTGTGCACACCTGTCTGAGACAGCATCAGGATGAATTTCTAGAAGTACGCTGAGAGCAGGTCAAGAGTATGTCCTTCAAGACTTTTCATTCACTGGGTCACACTCTCCTCCTGAAAGCCTGAACCCACCTGCCTCCCCACCAATAGATTAGTAACTTTAACTTAGATTCATTTGGGACCATAAAAGACTGTCTTGGTAAACCAACTCTTCCACACTCTAGAGAGACAACCATGGGATGGGAAAGAGTTAATGGACTTCTAAGACAGTCATTCCCCCCCCCAAAACCAGACTGATCATTTTCAAGAGGCACCCCGAAATTACACCTTCATTCTCTCCCATTCCAACCAGCCCCACTCTTTGGGCCTGACGGACGGCGAGATTTTCAGGCCTTTGGCATTTCAGTTGTGGAGTTACTTTCGGGGTACAGGGCAACCCCTCTCTGAGTTTAATTTCCTTCTCATCGCTCTGTACTGTCTCTTGAAACTCCCCAGAAGGGAAAGCTCTGAGCAGGCTTCTGCAGTAATGCATGTAGCAGGAAGGACAAAAGGATCTGATAGTCAGCAAAGTTATATGCCTTTTTTTTTTTCCTTCTGGTGGTGAAAGGAACAGGGGGAAGGGTAGTGATTACAAAACTGCTTGCCTATCTAGAGACAGCTCAAAGAGAGCTTGAACCAGGGACCTGCCCAGCATGCTAACCGTGGCCATGGTCTCTCTTCCAAAAGAAGCCCATATTTTATCTGGAGACTCCATTCTTCAACGCAAAACACTTTGTCCCCATGCACAGCAAAATGTTATATATTTGAGATGACTGGAGGAAAAAAAAGAAAAAAAAAAAAGGTCGCAGGGTAAGTTCAGAGAAATGGAGACCTAGCCCATGCTGGGGAATTCTTAAGTGCCACCCTGGCTTGCAAAACGAAAAGAAAAGAAAAGCAAAAGAAAAAACAAGCTACTGGTCAGAGGGAACGCACTTCCATGCCAAACTCAGCTTGAATTAATACACAACACAACCTCTTAGAGGGGGAAACACTGCTTTAAACTAAGAGTCTCTTCTCTAAAGGCAACTGATTAAAAACAACAGGAAGTTAAGAATATTCTGGGAGGAGAAAGGGCTGCCCCGTGAGCCATTTCCTTCACCCCAATGTTTGCAATCTTGTCGCTCTGGTCAAGGCCACACCTTCAGGTCAGGAGGCATCAACTCTCTGAGGCTAAGGATGCCAGGTCCGTTTCCCCCAGAAGAACAATGCCCATACTCTTGGACTTATTATCTCCCTGGGGCCTCTGTGGGTCTGCTTGAGTGGCTGGGAGAACCCATTTCACTTTTGAATTCCACCCAGAAACCACAGGAGGTTCTGCCCAGGGAAGAGAAAAATCTAACTGGTTACAGGGATGTAAGGTCTGCAAAGGGGACATTCCTGTCCCTCTCTCCCAAATGGGACCCTGGCCGTTATGCAGAAGAAGCCTTCAGCTGAGGAACAGCATATAGGATCTGAGTATGAGGAAGAAATAAAATAGGCTTTCAAATAGAGGAGACGTTTTCTCCTGTTCGCTGATGAAGTACTGTCGTCATTCAAGAAGAAGGAGTTACTGCACAGAGAAACAAGCCTCAGAAAGCAAAACACCGTTGTTCGCGTCTTCCAGGGTGAGGCAGCCCATTTCTGCTAGTGGGGTCCTTTCAGGCCAAACTGGAGATCTCTGACATTTAGGTGATTCAACCTATCAACCTTAAATTAAAACTCAGGCCATTACAAGATCAGACCTTAGGATTCGAATCACGTGAGGGTATCAGCGTGTGTTGGATCGTGAAGCGGAATTTGCAAAAAGTGACCGCGCTTCCGTGAAGCTTGACCAAAGCCCCGAGCTATAAGCAACGCTCCCTCTGTGTTGTGTTTGTTTTCTTTTAATTGTGAACACTTACGTGTGCTCAGGAGGCACAGGCTGCAACAGAAAGAGCAACTACGGACGGACCTTCGTACTGTAAATCAAACGGGCTGCTGGGATCAAATACAACCTGCCTCAAATTAAGCCCGACGTTTAGGAATAACCAGGGTGTTACGGCACTACGCAGGCTCCAGCATAAAAGACAAACCTCTTACAGGGGTGACAGAAGTGATACCTCTGAGGGCAGAGGGAGGAGGGAACCAGGGAAACAGAGAACTTCCTGTAAGTCCCTCTACTGGCTGGGTCACCGACGCCTTAGCCAGGACGCAGACGTGGGCAGCCTGGATCCAGAACGCCACCCTGGGCCGTGCCACAGCATAGACCAAACAACATACTCCTTTGCTCAGGGGTTTTATTCCAGTCGAGGCAGGGTGGATGTTGCAGACCTCAGAGTGGGCTTGGAAGCATCTGCTGGAAAGAAGGGGGCTGAGGACCCCAGACATCCCCTTCCTCCCAGTGTCTCCAGGTCAGAGAACCCAGACGGCGTACTTCAAGGACAGCCGTGCCCCTCCTTTAAAGACCGTCAGTTCCTTGTTCCTTCATATCATCTGTAATCACTCCAAGTACGTATTTACTTGCGTTGTAAGCAAATGTCTGTAAGAACTCCAGAGCGTTTTCAGTCCCTTTGAACTTGGTCTGGCAGGTTCCTCCAGTGTCCTTTCCTGGTTTGTCCCTATCCCCTCCAGCCTCCCAGAAGAGGGCTGGTTTAACCCCTGGGTCCCTCTTGCCGGTCCTCCTTACTGTGCCTACCAAGAGGTGAACAGCGAGAGGAGGGGAAGGGGAACCAGGGCATCCCTGGACCGGCCACCCAAGCCTTCAGGCTGTAGCAAACAGATGGCGTGGGCTGTTTGGGAGCTGGGCAGGACGTGGCTGAGCTCTCTGCCAATCTCCCGGGAGGGAGCTGAACTTGGCCACCCATGTGCAGAGGGCCTCATTTTGCATGCACACAACCAAGGCAGGAGGCTGGGGTCTACCAGATGGCGGAAAGGTGGACTGCAGGAGCTCTGGGATCCTCCGTCCATTCGCACATTTAACAATTAAGGAACCTGCTCTGTGCCAGGTTCTGGAGACACGGGGTGGAAGAAAACCAGCCACCCCCCCGCCCCCAGTCCAGTGGACGAGAGACCAGCATTAATCTAACAGATGCGGTAACGCATCTACGGCTACAAATTGAAAAGAGCCCTTGGAGGGCTGGGAACCCAGGTGGACCAGCCTCACTGACAAATGAACTTGGCCTGCAAGGGTAGAGATGAAACCCAAAGAAGCAACTTGTTGATCTGCTCTTGACTTTGGGTGAGTTCATCCTTGGAAGCCTCGACTTCCTTATCTGTAAAATGGGCCCATCTCCATGTGGCTACTGGGAGGCTTAAATGTGAAACTGAGTTTTTAAGGACTTCGCTGAAAGACAGCTCTCAATGAATGTTAACCTGCTTTATGAGGAGGACCGCTTAAAATAAAGGGATCAGGCCAAAGCCCACAGGGCCTGCCCTGAAGACTTCCTCCCTCAGCAAAGCCAAAGAGACCCACCCTCATCTCTTCCCCGGCAGACAGGCCTGGGCTTTCCCCGAATCTCGGAAGATTCTGATAGATTCTGACCCTTTGCATTCCCTGATCTAGCCCGATTCCAGGGAAAACCTCTAACCAGTCCCTTTATTTCAGTCCCAGGTCTCTTTAAGCAGCCGCTGCCAGCGCTGTGGGAGATTCGTGGTGACTCAGCCCTGGCCCCAGAGAAGCTGGAGGCTCTCTCTATCGCTCAGCCAGGATGTGGCTCTGAGCCCGCGAGCTGCTGGGAGGAGAGAAAGCTGTTCTCTCGGGCCTCCTAAAGCTCCCTCCCTTCTGTTTATCAGGCTCGCTGCATCCCCACCACCATCCCCGAGGTGCACACCGGGAGGCTGGCTGCAGCCTCCCAAGGGCTTGAAAGGCAAGACAATCGCCTGCCTGGACCCCAGGAGGGAGCTCAGCAACTGGCGGAGAAAGCAAAGACTGTTGCTGACTCCTCTTCCCTCTCCGGTTTGAAGCAGCTCATCTGAGTGTAGAGAGCTCTGCTCCGTCCCCTCCTCGCCCAGGACACAGGAGCAATGAGGGAACCTGCAAAGTGAGGGCAGGAAGCCTCGTTCCAAGCTGGTGGGCGCACAAAGTCCAGCTGCCCCACTTAGATGGTAACTGGCCTATTTCCACCCGTTTCCAAGCAACGGGACACAAAATCCATAGGAGCCTGAGCACTGAGCCAGCAAACTGGAAGAGGCACCGGGACCACTGTCGATCACACTCCCCGCATCCCAGCGAGTGGGGGGCTCAGGCTTAAGGGGGAAGAAGACGCAGTCTCTGCCCAGAGCTCAGGACCCCAAGAAACTCCTTTCAGGGCTGAAGAAGAAAAGGAAAGACTCGGCCTCCTGCAGACAAACGACAAGGTCACCCAGCGAGGGGGCAGCTCGCTCAAGGGTATTCTGCACATCCACCCTCCCCGTCCGTGGATCCCTGCTTGTCCGTGGTTTAGGGGTCTTCCAGGTGCCCACGCACAGCCGGGCCAGCCTCGGGGAGTTAGGACAAGGCTGCCCGAACCCTTCCTGCTGACATACAACTACCTCCTCTAGTTCAGACCTCCTCTGCTTAGCAATTCCTTAAGACATTTGGGCAAAGACCTAGCAACTGTTACTCAATTCCCCTAAAAGAAAAGAAAAATCCCTTCACCTGTTTTTATCTGTCTCCCTAGGACCGCTTTCTAATTACATTATCTGAAACAATGTCACCTCAAGGGTTAAGTTCTTGGAGAGACGCCTTCCCAGGTACTCAAATCTGTAGGTAGATAGAGTTGCTAGGCTCCAAACTGAAACCTTGGGGATATTTTAGGAAGGGAGCCTGACATGAAAGATGAAAATCCACTCAACACAAAAAAAGGTGGGTTTTTCTGCATGTCAATTAGAACTTAATAAACCTGACTTTAGGAAAGTATCTACAGGTTCATCCTTCCTAAAGAAAAAATACACATATATATACACACACGTTATTAGAGAGAAAAAAGAAGGATATTGGCATGTTTTTGCTTGACTGAAGTGAGGTCTTAAACTAAAAACCTCCATCGTTCAGGAAACAAAAGCGGGCTGAGTCCCAAAGGCCAAGCAAAGCAATGGACACATCCTTCTGAGGAGCCTGTAGCTGAAAGGCCAGACCTGTGTCTGCCCAGCTCCCCTGAAAGGCCCACAGACCACCAGTCAAGACTGAGAACCAGGTTCTGTGCAGGGAGAGGCCCACCCCCTCCCCTTTTTCAAAAATTCATTTTATTGAAGTACAGTTCATTTACAGTGTTGTGCCCATCTCTGCTGTACAGCCAAATGACTCAGTTACACACATACATTCTTGTTTTTATATTCTTTTCCATCATGGTCTATCACGGGATACTGAATATAGCTCCCCGCGCTCTACAGCAGGACCTTGTTTCCCTTTGCACTGCAAGACACACACGGGCTGAGGGGAAATGAGTCACAGACGTGGAACCCAGCAAGGAACTTTCACACCTCGTTCTCTACCCACAACAGCCCTCAATGCAACCCTGTGTCACGTGCCCACCAGCATCTCACAGACCGCTTCACATGCCCACGTAGTAGGTGCTCAAGAAACTTCGAAGAATTACACTAAACCTGCTGCAAAGGAAATGAAGCCACTGCCCCCCTAACACGTGAGGCCTGGGCCCTCGGGATGCATACTAACTCTCTCATACTTTCCAGACCCCACCTGTGTCACACGAGATTAATGAGTGCCGTGTCACCAACATCCCTGGGGTCGGCCTACTGGAATGGAAACAGGAATGAGGAACAGCCTTAGAACGGCAGAAATTCCCAAAAAGGTGGCAAAAGAAAAAAAAAAAAAAGAGCAGAAATGGGGACATTTTGTTTTGTGGCTGACTTCTATAGAAGCAAGGTTTTCTCCCTGTCACAGACCAAACCATGATCTGAGTTTGGAGCTTTTCAGAATCCTGAAAAACAGCCAGTGCACCTAATTAAACAATACACTAAAACCCTGTGCACTTTCCAGAAGTTGCCCGAAGTCTAGAATGGTGAAAGCTGACAGGGAGCTGAGGGAGGGAATAATGCACGGATTTTTTTATCCTAGATTTTATTAACAATAACCAATGACTGTCCGCATCCTAAACGTCAGACCCGACACAGGGACTTATGGTTATTAGCGCATCTAATCCTCATACAGTCCTCACAGCCCTAAAGGATGGGCACTGTCATCCCTATTTTACAGGTGGAAAAACCGAGGGCTCGCAGCTAGGTGAGGGCAGAGGGAAGACTCAAAGGCCCAGCTGACTCGAAGCCCACACGCCTAATGCTGTTACACGGACTCTCTGATCACAGGTGAGGGCTCTTCTACACGATGTGCGGAGCCCCGGTGTCTGGTGAGGAACTGGTCCTAGGATCCGTCAGATTTCCAATCCAGAGGATGGAAGGATAGTAGCACTTGGCCGGATCACGGGGGTGGAAAGATGCCCAGGAGGGCCCCACCCCCACGCAGCCTTCCCCAAGCCCCACAGCTCCAGACTCTGAAGCCCACGTGCCTCTGCCCAGCCTGGCAGACAGGGAGGGCCTGGAGGGTTCCATGAAAATCAAAACGACCTCCCCCAGGAGGCAGTGGAAAGTTTCAGGTAGTAGCAGACCGCTGATGGAGCAGTCAGAGGCTCGAGCCTACCAGGACCAAGCTAAGACGACCCCAGACATCCCCAGCAACTGCCCCACTGTCCTCTGGAGGGGTCCCCCCACCCCCCGAGCAGAAGCCAAAAGTGAATCTCCGGAACCTCGAAGACATCACGCCAAGTGCAAGAAGGCAGACGCAGAAGGCCACGTAGCGTGTGACTCTGTTCACATGCAATACCCAGAACCGGCAGATCCACAGAGACAGAAAGGAGATTCGTGGTTGCCAGGGCCTACGAGGAGGGAGGGAGGCGGGGGACTGACTGCTCGTGGGTATGAGGCTTCCTTCTGGGGCGACTTTTTTAAAGTTCTGGAACGAGACAGTGGGGGAGGTTGCACAACATCGTGAATATACTTCGTGCCACCGATCGCAAGTGTCAGTTTGATGTTACAAGTATTCTACCATGATTTGGAGGCGAAAAAGTGAGACGCTAAAGAATGCTTGAACTTATTCAATCAAGCGTGAGACCCAACCATGGAGCCAGGTCTTAGCCTCTCTGAGGCTTAGAACTGGACGTTCCCCTAAGACCCTCCAATTTATAAAGTCAGTGTTTAAAGAGAGGGTGGAGTGAGCAGAGAGGACAGGAAGAGGCGTGCGAGGCAGCCAGGCTTCAGAGCCACAGGCTGCGGCAGCTCCAGACCCCGAGCCCCCCCACCCCCGCCTCCGCCCACCTGGCGGGCATCGGGGTGACTTTCTTGGGGCTGGGAGCCCAGTGCTCTCCGTCTGCACCACAGACTCAACAACGGTTTATCTGCGCTGGGCAAACAAGGCAGCAGTAAGTGGCGGAACTCTGACAATATTTAATGACGCAGGGGTGGAGGCAGCTTTGCAGGAGGCAGGAGGGCAGGCAGAAAACTCCAGGGGAAATTCCGTGGGGGGAGAGATAAAAGGGGCCCGTAAAGCAATTTTGACAGGTTAACAGACAGGTAATATTCCAACACTGTTTACTTAACCAGGCTAGCGCCGCATGCGGCCCCGATAGCCTCCGCAGCTGATGGTTTCACGGAAACAAAGATCTAGTCAGAGAAAACCAAATAACAACCAGTCAGATGCTGGCAGCCGGGCCTGCCTCTCCCCCAGCTCGGAAGCCACCCGGAGATGCTTCCTGGAGACCGATCTGGAGAGATAACTTCCAGCGAGACGGATGTGGTACAGGAGCTGCCACCTGGGAACAGCCCCTTGGAAAGGCCGGGGCACACACGACAGGGCAAGATGCCCCCATGCCCCACCTCCCACATCAAGGCAAGCCAGTTCTGAGATTCCCAGTCCTAGAAAGACAGACTTGCTGGTCCCACCCTCTGTCCCAGGGCTGCCGGATCAGGCTATTTAGACGGCAATGAAATTCATGCCGGCTCCAAAATCCCGACTTATCCATCTAGATTCAAACGCCTGTTCTGCCAGCTCCCACCTATAATACTCAGGATAAGTTCCGGAACCTGCCTCTACTTCCTCATCTATGGAATGGGACCACAGTTCTCCCAAGGCTGTTCTAGGATTAATTATGTGTTCATGTAGTTGGTATAAATAGCAAGGCTACTGAGTACATACTTAAACAACTAATAGGAATAAATAAATAACGTGAGGGTTGAATGGACCACACTGCCTAGTGATAGTAGGTCCCCAACACATTTTAGTTTCCTTTGACAACTGCCTCTACCACCCACCTGCCCAGACTGAGAATGTGATCTGCTGAATATAGCAGAACAACTTACAGACTGGAAGGTGCTTGATTTTTTTAAAAGGGACGAAGGTTGTTCTACCTCCATCCAAGCTCTCAAAGAATGGGGGGAAAGCTCCTTATGGGGAATAAAAGAGGTGTCACCCTGGCTTAGGTACCAGAGTAAGTCACCAAAACCACCCCCCACCCTCTGACACCTTGGCAGACACACTCAGCTACTTGATACAGTTCCATGTGCCTGTATTTCTCGGAGAACGTCAAAGTTCTCAAAGCCACTGAACCAGCACGTAAGGGGTGCCAAGATTCTGACTTCATTTCCTACAGGGTTCCCTGGCCTCTGTTACAGGACACTATTCTGAGGTTGGATTATATATTTTTAGGTTATTTGGAAAATCACTGTGGCTTTAAATAAGAAAATTTTGAGTGACATCTGTCAGCCCTGATTACCATGAGTCTGCTAAGCAGCGTTTTCTTTCTTTTTCATTTTTTAAAAGTGCAATGAAGTAGGTGTTACCCAGAAAGGCTTGTAAGAGTCTAGAGGGTTGTGTATTAAACACTCTCTTGCAATGGGTCCCAAGGTGTGTACCAGAGACCTAGCTGCAGGCCTGAGGTGGTGTGCCCACGAGCTGAATAGGCAAACACTGCCAGAAACATGGGGTTGGAATCAGAAGCTCCCGCAAAGAACCACAGGGGCATCTGGTCAACCTCCTTCGTTTCACCAGTGGGGAAGGAGAGGCTGAAGCGGGTAGAGGCAGGTCTCCTAAGGCTCCACCCAGCGCTCTCCAGCTTATCTGTGAGGGCCCTGCACTTCCTCTTGTCCCATAACTTGGACCAGCACGCCAGTGGGAGTTGCCTCCGGCTGTACCAGCTGAGGAATGATCTCACAAAAGGAGCCCCTCCCATGAATCTCTGTCCCACCTCTTTATCTTTAGGATGCAACCATCACCCCTACTCAAAAAGGCGCATCTTTTGTTTTTTGGTTTTGTTTTTTGGTGGTTTTTTTGGCTGCATCACCCACAGCATGTGAGAGCTCAGTTCCCCAAACAGGGATCGAACCCACACCTAAAGCGCATCTTTTATAACTGCCTCTTGGTTATTCATCATCTGAGTCTTACCTAGTACAGGACTGGTAGTTTAAGAAATACCTGGGCTCAGACAGTCTCTTCCTCAGAGAGCAGGGACCCCCTGGACCAAATATTTGCCAAAAGTCATCTCCACAGCCCACCACCCCCTGCAGTCACCACCAAGCTCTGTATCAGTAATTCGTAGATACTTCCCCTTGGTAGAGAAAACCATGGGGACATAGGTCGTTTGCCTCTAAGCCCTCAAGGTAGTATCTGTGCGTGCCAGGAACATGCTGGACACTCATCCTAAAGGGACAAAAAAACTGTTAAAAGAGTCAAACTTAACTTTTTTGGGCAGGGAGAGGGAGATAAGGATTGGAAACAAAGTCCGAGCTAAACTCTGGGCATTATAACCATCTGCCGATATGATTTCACAGAATCCTCCCTCTTCTCCCCACCCCGAAAAAGTTTGATCAGCATACGTTTAACGTCTGAAATTTTGTTCACCCCTCTCTTGTTAGGATGTTAATTTAGCACCTAACGCAGGAAACAGTCAATGAATATTTGATGAGTAGATGAACACCTTTGGAAGGTAAGCGTTTTAGAGGAAACAGTGAGATGGATAAATGCATGAACGGGAGCACACACTCTGTCACAAAGATCCTGGGACTGGGGAGGGGCTGGGAGTTCCATTCAAACTGACGGGAACACCAAGGGGGGAAAGGGGGGACTGGGATGAACTGGGCGATTGGGACTAACATATATACACTAATATATATATAAAATAGATAACGAAGGAGAACCTGCTGTATGGCACAGGGAGATCTACTTCACTTCGTTGTACAGTAGGAACTAACGCAACATTGTAAAACAATTGTACCCCAATAAAAAAAGTCTCTGGGCTTTGAAGCATCTTTCCCCATAGTGACCTCTGTGACATAGAGCAGGGCTGTTCTCCACGTGTCACCAAGGAGAACACTGAGCACCAGGCAGATGACAAACCTCCCCAGCGTCTCAACACGAATTCACAGGAAAGCTGGGATCAGCAGTCGCCTCACTCATCTTGCTGGGTGTTTTCGATTTCTTGAAACGTTGTTTTAGAGACTTAAACCTGTCAAAAAATATATCTTCCATGGCCCAGCCAAAGCCTTCCAACAACACTAACTGAAGGGACAAGGAAATGATCCCACATCCCACCAGCCTCGCCAGCAGCTGATGCCTAAACAATGTCCCCGCGTGTGGCCTTTACACCCAGGAAAACAATCCTCATCACATTTCTGGAAATCGACAAGAGGCGGCTGGCCAAAAGAGGGAAGGATCAGACCACACCTCAAAGCTCTCTGCGCAAGGCACACCGGAAGTCAGAAACGCTTAACCCACACCTGGAAGTCCCCCAACAAGACTCCGGCTGCCTGGTCAGGAACATGGTAGGTTTTTCATACACGCGAAATTAGGAAGACTCTGGGTCCGTGGTGCACCTGCGTCAGAAGCTCTACGCTCAGGGGCCAGGTGGGGTGCAGGCGGGGTGGGGGGAGTGATGAATTGGGAGTATGGGATGAACAGATGCACACTACCATACATAAAGCAGGTAAACGGCAAGGATTTACTGTAGAGCACAGGGGACTCTAGGCAGTGTCTCGTAATAAACTATAATGGAAAAGCATCGGAAGAAAGAATATAGATATACGCGTATATATGTGTATAACTGAATCACTTTGCTGTACACCTGAAACTAACACAGTGTTGTAAATCAACTATACTTCATTAAAAAAAAAAAAAAAAAAGCCCTATGCTCCAAATGAGATCTATTATTCAGCCTTAAAAAGGAAGGAAATTCTTTTTTTTGCAGTACGTGGGCCTCTCACTGCCGTGGCCTCTCCCATTGCGGAGCACAGGCTCCGGACGCGCAGGCTCAGCGGCCATGGCTCACGGGCCCAGCCACCCGCTCCGCGGCACGTGGGATCCTCCCGGACCGGGGCACGAACCCGCGTCCCCTGCATCGGCAGGCGGACTCTCAACCACTGCGCCACCAGGGAAGCCCGAAAGGAAGGAACTTCTGACACAGGCTACGGTGTCAATGAATCTTGAGGACATTATGCTCGGTGAAATAAGCCAGTCCCAAAAGGACAAATACTGTCTGATTCCACTTATATGAGGCACCTAGAGTAGCTGAATTCCTAGAGACAGAAAGCAGAATGGGGCTTGCATGGGGTTGAGGGGGCGGGAGGAATGGAGAGCTGTTGTTTAATGGGGACAGAGTTTCCCTTTTGCCAGATGAGGAAGTTTCGTGGATGGACAGAGAGCAGTGATAGTCACACAACAATGTGAATGTACTAACACACCTGAAGTATACACCGGAAAACGTTTAGAACGGTCGATTTTGTGTTATGCACGTTTTACCACAACTATATAAATACATAATGGGAAAAATAATTCTATGCTCAAAGGGTAATCCGAGTTTCACCCACCTTCTCCCCAATCGGGCAGGAAGCAGGAAGGAAACTTCCTCAGCAGACACGGTTTCAAAGTCACGGTGCCAACTACTCTTTCACCCCAACACAAGACAGGAGCCAAGGTGAAGGGCACAAGGCCTCCCCCGACGTTCTGAGACTGTGTCCTCAAGGGGAAGCGAAAACCAACTAATCAACCCATCACCAGGCAGCTCACTGGAAAGCAGCCTTCAGTTCTGGAAACAAATGGACTCAGGAAAATCAACATGGATCGCTACCCATGAACTGTGCAAAGCCCAGAAAACTGCCACTCTTTAAAGGAGGCAGAAGAGAATGAATTAAAAACCAAGAAGGAAGAAGCAACTGAGGATAGATAAAGAAGGACCCCCTCCCCCACCACAAGAACAAGAAGGACCCCCGTGCAACCAGGAGGAAGACTTCTAGAACGTGGCTAGCCAGGCAGAGCTGACAAAGGTTTTTCAAGCATCCTCTCTCCCGCTGGGCAGGCAGGAGCTCTCTCTAGAGGAATACATTATCTTCAGCCCCTTTCTAAGAAGTCCGCTCCAAGAAAAAGAAGACATGCTTAACCAGAGATACACGCTAGAAAGGGCAGCCGGCTCTTAAAACGTGGGCTGTAAATGTGCTCGAAGGCTGATTTTGCCCTGAAAGGAAAGAAAATTTATGGTTTGTCAGATAAGTAGAAAGGAAAACCCTCAGGATGGAAACCTGGCCAGATAAAAGTCTACAAATGAGTAAAAAGTTTTCTTAAAATACAGTGTCTAAATATTTCAGCCACAAAATCGTCCTAGGATCCACCAAGCTTCATTTGTAACTCCAACCAAACGTAGCCACATCTCCACAAGAAAATATTCCTTTCTTTCTTTGTTGGACGGGTTTGTCTGTGGACCATTTAGCTGGGAGAGTGTAACCCTTCCCTTCTGCCACATTAACGGTAAGATTAACCATACAGTGGTTAAGGGAGAGAGCGGTTATTGACTAGAAGGGACAAGGTGGTACCTCCCAGATGGCTGGAAATATTCTATTTCTTGATTTGAATGGTGGTTACATGGAGGTACCCATATGGAAAAATCCACTGAGCTGTAGATTTAAGAGTTATTTTTTTGTTTGTTTTTAATTCATCTTTTATTGGAGTATAGTTGATTTACAATGTTGTGTTAGTTTCTGCTGTACAGCAAAGGGAATCAGTTATACATACACGTATATCCACTCTCTTTTAGATTCTATTCCCATATAGGTCATCACAGAGTACTGAAGAGAGTTCCCTGTACTATACAGGAGGTTCCCTTTTTTTTTTTTTAAACATCTTTGTTGGAGTATAATTGCTTTACAATGATGTGTTAGTTTCTGCTTTATAACAAAGTGAATCAGCTATACATATACACATATCCCCATATCCCCTTCCTCTTGCATCTCCCTCCCACCTTCCCTATCCCACCCCTCTAGGTGGTCACAAAGCACACGGAGCTGATCTCCCTGTGCTATGCGGCTGCTTCCCACTAGCTATCTACTTTACATTGGGTAGTGTATATAAGTCCATGCCACTCTCTCACTTCGTCCCAGCTTACCGTTCCCCCTCCCCGTGTCAAGTCCATTCTCTACGTCTGCGTCTTTATTCCTGTCCTGCCCCTGAGTTATTCAGAAACTTTTTTTTTTAGATTCCATATATATGTGTTAGCATACGGTATTTGTTTTTCTCTTTCTGACTTACTTCACTCTGTATGACAGACTCTAGGTCCATCCACCAGGAGGTTCTTATGTTATCTCTTTTATATTGGGTTGGCCAAAAAGTTCGTTCGGGTTTTACATAGCGCCTGACAGACAAGAACGAACTTTTTGGCCAACCCGGTATATAGTAGTGTGTATATGTCCATCCCAATCTCCCTATTTATTTTATATATATTACTCCTTAGTAAAAAAAAAATAGACACACATGTATACATATAGATTTTCTAAAAAAAATCACCGCAGGTTTATTTTATGCCCAACCAGAGCCAAGCTGTTTGTTTAAAAGGGTCCAAATCAACAGTTACTTCATTCCCCAAGCTCCCATCTCTCCTCCCGTGAACCCCACATTCCTGTTGTCCAAGCTGGTTCTACCAACAAGCCATCTGGAGGAAAAAGAGTAACTGAAACTCAGTTCAAGTAGCTTATGTCTTGTTTGGATGGTTTTTTGCAAGATGGTACATTGAAAGTGAGAAAAGCAACTAGAGAGCCTCACCAGTCAAGCTCTCCCCGACGTGTGCTGACATCTGTCACTCGAGAACTCTAACACAAGTGTCCTCTTCCTGCACGAGAGGAAAACGTGGACGGAATATGCTGTCCTCAACACGGCAGGCTCTCAAACACCAGAATCCGTGGCTATTCGCACCTTGATTCCCTTTCCTCCAGGTGAGTCCCTCATTCGACATCCCATATTGATCAGATGCCCCCACAAGAGGACAACCATTTCTTACACAGCCTGATTTTTCAGCACCTGTCCCAGGCTTTCCCGGCTCCGCTCCCCCAAATACGCTCCTATGTATAGGACCCCAAAATAGCCAAGTACTCTTAGTACTCTGTGTGGCCCAGAATAGATTATTACTTTTCATTATCTGAACACTGTGATCCTATTAACGCAGCCTAGTGTTGCAACCCTATGACTGACTTCCGGAGAATCAGCGCTCTCCCTCCCTTGCACACTTATGATTTTGCAGCAAATGTCGGACTCAACATTGCTGAGTTCTGTCTCGCTACTTTCAGCCCATCCTTCCTACCCTTTGTGGTCGTTTGGAACGCGATCCTCTCTGGTGTGCCAAGTGTCCTCCTGGCTTGGGGCCATCTTTGTATAAGTCCACCACTCTCCACCCAAGCAAGATGCCAGTAGCCACCGCAGACTCCAACACGGTTCAAAACCAGCCCACCCAAACTGGGGGATGCAAACTGGGGGATGCAGACACACTTACATTTTCTAGCATCTACTCTACAGTTTCAATCTCGTCCAGAAGCAGATCACAAAGGAATGTCATATTTCTTGAAATCAGGGAGCTCTGGCCTGCAGCATTTCTCTGATTGAGCAGCCCCAGAAAACTGTGGGAAGTGTGGCCAGGTAACCGCTTCCTCTCCTCCACATCCATCAATGTTACCACCAACCTCCTGCTACACAGGAGACTGTTTGCTTGTCCTTGTCTACTTCCCTCCTCCTGTCATCGCTCAGTCCCCACTGGTCTTGCTAATTTATCCTCTGGGAAATGTCACGCTTTCCCCATGGTGTATGCAGTCACCATCCCCGTGGCGGGGGGGGGGTCACACTGGCCCCTTGGGTCATTACAAGCACGTGTTTGTGTTCGATACAGATTCCCAGGCCTGGTCCCGGACCCACTGAGTCAGGCTCTGAGGGTGAGGCTCAGAGTTGGTGCAGCGAATCAGCCCCCGCGCAGAGAGCAACACGGCCTGGGAGACATGGGCTGAGGCTGACTCGGGTGCCCAGGCTCAGCAGAAAGAACGCCAGGTCTAACTGGTCTCCCTGGGACCGTCCATCCCATGCCCAGCTCCCCAGGGTCTCCCCTCTTCCCTTTGTGATCACGTCATTTCCCTGCTTAGTCACCCACAGCCTCCACCTTACCTGAGCACACAAATCCTCATTCTTCTGTCTGGTGCTCCATCAACCAGCTTCTCCCCCCACCTTCCTGACCTCACCTCATTCTCAACAGTCCCCCGAACCTGCAAGGCACCCCACCTCCCCACGTCCCTCCACCCGTACCACACCTCGCAGTTAAGGACCGTGAGGCTGCGTGCACAGGGCTGCTGGGCTTGGGTTCCCACGAAGTCCTCTTCACCCTCTCTGCCATTCTCTCAATGCCCGGGATGCCCCTCGCCGCCCCAATTCCGCTCATTCATTCGATGCTTTTTCAGCTCAGATACGTCGATCTGGCCTCCTCCTTTGCCCCCTCCTTGCTGCCTCCTGCCCCCAGCAGAGGTTTCACACGCTCTCCTTGGCTGGCATTCTCCTAGACAACTAGGGGGGTAGCAGCCCTCTTGGGTCCACCCAACCTCTGGCATGATAACTCTTAGAGGCCTGGACCTTTCCATTCCTTACTATGCCTGCTCACAAGGGTCCCTCCCAGCCCACCCTCCCCAAAGGTCTTCAGGTGGCCTTAGAAACCTACAGGTGCCGTCCGCAGGGAGACCTGAGGGAGGATTAACAGTCTGTCTTTGAGGACCATGCTGCATTGCACGGCTTTGGAGCATCAAAATCAGTGTGTATCCTTCAAGTCAGCTCAAGGAAAATACACCCACTGGGAAAACAGAAGCCCCCAGAGCCCCAGCACCCGCTACCAGCCCCTTTCCAGAGCTGCTCCTCCCCTGGACTTGGTCGCCTAAGGAGATCTGCATGCCTCATTGACTGCACCAGACAGAAAGGGTGGCCCTCATGGCTCCCCCTAAGGCATTCATTTGTGGTTTTTATTTATAGTCCTGCATATATCTGTGCACAAATAGATACGCCAGCCGGGAAGCATGGGCCCAGGTACACGTGCAAGTGCACACACACACACACCAGAAAAAGCAACATTTATTTCTAAGTACGCACATCCCAGTTAAAGATAAGTCCATTCACTGCTTCTAGAAGCCAAGAACCTATTAAGCTTCACATTTTCAATGCCAGAAACAACCCTACAAATAAACATCTAGTCATCAGCTTTCAAAATCATACAAATGAGTGCAGATAGTAGGAATTCTAGCGAGTGTTCTTCCTTTGCTCTGAATTAATCTAAGAATTTGGAAAATGGATGGGGAACATCTGGCCTCCAGAACGGATCTGCAAAGCAGCCTGCCTCTGACAGCATGAGACCGTCTGTTCCCTCTGCGAACGAGGAACTGGCTGCCTGTACACAATACACTCAGAGACCCTTGAGCCACTTAGTAGGTCCTGAGACGTGTTCAGATAGTCTCACGGGGGTGGGGATGGAGGCCAGAGAAGATATTCCTAACGATGCGACACCCATTGGTCGCTGCGAACCACAAGGCGGCAGAATGGACAGGCAAGAGAGAACCCAGGCTAGACTATTCCTTGTACTTTAAAATAGAACCACCTCACTCGCTGAAATTCCGCAGAAAAATACCCAGTAGTTGACGTGAGGTTTCCAGTCACTCTCTCTCCGTGCATTTGTTTCTTTTTTTCTTTTTGATTATCATGCAGGACATCAGCTCCCTGGCTGTCCCTTCTCACTCGCTCCCATGCCTATCTGGACAAAAGAATCAGAAGTCCTCTCCTATCCACCCACAAAGGCACTGGATGAAAAAAAGAAAAGTCCCCGCTGGAGCTATCTGGAGCCTGTGATACAAGAACAGAGGCTGCAATAATGTTGCAGGTTGCAGCCCATGAGTTACCCAAATGGTGGGAAAATTTTTGTTGAGCACACACAAGCCAACTGGAAGAAACGGAAAAAGTTCTCTGGCTAGAAGAGCTTGTGCCTGGACCCACGACTTAATAGAGAGGAGAGGCCAGGATATAGCATCCTCAGTAACTTGTGCCTGGGTTTAGGATGAGAGGGGGTTGGAAACCCATATTACGTATGGTCTACAATATGTCATTTCATGGTGGCATGGGTTCAATAAAGGTGACTTCCAAGAAATTTCCAGGCTGCAAAGAAATGTCCAGACCAAACCCCTAGACCTCCCAGAAGTATCGGTTCGTTTCTGTGTCTATAATCTCCCAGGAGGGTTTCGACGTTAAAACCGGAAAAGCACTTCACGGAAGAGAATGTCTTCTGCATCTTGGTTGTATCTCCTATCCTCAGCCTCTTCCCTGTATCCACCCACTCTGGCCTTTCTCCCATCCTCAGCACCCTCCCAATAAAGCCCCCCTACTACTCCAAGATATGCAGCCTAACGCCTTCCGAGGGGGGGTGTTAGCCTAAACGCAGAGTCGTAAGAACACAGAAGGCGTGAAAAAGCAATTTAAATTAAAAAACACACTCGCTTTGACATTCACAACACATTAGTTATCCATCATAATTACACGTCTCCGAAACTCAAATTCCAGCCATCAATTCAACCCACACTAAATTCCAATCACTCTTGAAAGGAAACATATCACCCCAGTTCAAAGCAACACAGTATATGAATATGTCAAAAATAATAGCCACGGTTTCACAAGGATAATATTAATAGTTATGTCAAGTTTTCCTTTGACAACTGTCATCCATCATAAAGTTTCTCATTCTTTAATGAAGAAATACACTAAGGATACAAGAGGAAGGAGGGAAAACTGACAAGGAGGGGGAGAGAAGTGACGTTAGTTATCTTATTATCAGTCAGATAATAAGAGCTAATGTTTTTTTGAGCATTACTTCCCGGATCGAGCTATGTGTTTTTACACGCACTGTCTCATGTTCTCTTCCTCAAAGCCCTTGCCCCCCAGTGTGCACCCAACTTGCTGTATTACCATTCCTTAAAGACACCCCATCAAGCCTCTGTGCTTCCGTACACGATGTTCCCTCTGCCTAAGATGCCCTTCCTGTCTCACCACCTCCCTGAAACATTCTTTGAACACCTCCTCTTATTCTTCAAGGGACACTGTCCCTAGGGAAGTCTTCCCTCTGGCCCCAGAGTCACCCATCACTCACTGTTCCCCTGGAAGCCCAGACTTCTCCCCAGCCGCTCATCACAGGTCACTGTCATCACTCATTCACCAGCCTGTCTACCCATCATCTGAGAACTGTCCTCAAGGTCACTGGTCTAAATGAACCTTTGTCTCCCCAGCATGTCACGCACAGAGCCAGGCCAACAGGACAAGCTTAACAAATATTTGCTGAATAAAAGCAACAAATGAATACATTTCTCCCATGAAGATCTACAGAGAAGAGGCTTTAGTTTTTAAAAGCAAAGCACATATCAAGACTTGTTCCAGGTACAGGTGTTTACCAGTGGAAGACACACACCTCCACCCCAGGACAGTCCGCGGGGATGGTGTCCAGCCTGCAATTTACTTAAGCAAACTTCTCCCCTGTCCATTTGTCCCAAGCAAACAACTGCTTTGCTTTTGGCTCTCTCTTGCTAAGAATTTTCAGAAAGTGAGTCTTAAAGGATTTCAGGGAAGGATGAGAGGGTCAGGCCTCACCATATTCATCTAATAAGGCTTTAGGTCCTAAGGCCAAGCAGGGTCAGCTTGATTCTCCCCCCATCAATCCAAGGATAACAGCTTCTTCACCTGCATCTCACTGCCTGCAGGAAGCCACCCCCGGACCCAAGTCACTGGGCTGCGAGGACATTCAAACCCAGGACAGAGAGTTCTCCCTGCTTGCTGTGTGCAGAGGTGAAGGCCCTCGGGTGTGTGCACACGGCTGTCACCGTGCAGTCGGCGGGTTGTGTCTTAGGTACCTTTTCTGGAGACATTTCTTAGAGATTCTACTGGTAAGGCAGAAACCCCAGAGGGGTCGGACCGCAGCACGTAGCTGTCCAGCTGGTTCTTGGATAACTGTCAGACAGAAGATCAAATCTCAGGAGCCAAGGGCACGTTCCTCTCTCCTCTTGGCCCAGAGGGCTATCCCCCCCGCCCCCGCCGCCAGCCCATCACCCCAGGCAGCCTCAGGGAGCAGGGCAGCGGGCTGGTGGGTCAGCCGCTGGGGAAGCTTACCTGGAGCAGGCCCTCGGGAGGGTAGAGAGAAAGTCAGTCATTTGGTTCCTCTGAGGCCTGTGTGTGTGTGTGTGTGTGTGTGTGTGTGTGTGTCATCCAGACCCCAGCCCAACCTCATTCAGGTGGGTGCTTCGGCAGACAGATGAGGGTCAGGTTCCCAGCTCTGCCCCCAGAGAGCTGTGTGCCCTAAGGCAAGTTGCGTAACTTCTCTGAATATGTTTCTTCATTCATAAAACGTAAATAACACCTACCTCCCAGAACTGTGGAAGGTATGGGGATAACCGACGCAGAACACCACCATCTGGGCATAGAATGTGGTCGATAAACACAAGCTTTATGGTATTTACATTACATCTGTAGCACTTACATTGAGTGTTTGACTCTAAGCTCCCAGAGGGCAGACTTCCTTCATTTCCTACGAAGGGTGTTCTTAGGACAGGCCTGACGCAACACAGCACTGTTGGGAATACCATGACACACACCCAGTAATGCACAAAGGTCTCTGGGACAGGCAGACCAGAGGCTCACACAGCAGCAGCCTTGGCCTCCCCGCCTGGGACAGACAGGAAACGCCAACATCCACCCAGGACCTTTTTCATCATGCTTCCCAAACTCCATCACCACGGGGCTATCTCTAGGGCCAGCATCTCCGTCCTAGCAGTAAATCCACAGGCCGGCCACCAGCATCATAAAACGGAAGCAGCAGTAACACTCGCTGAGTGCAGAGTCACCTGTGGGAGCCTCAGGGCAATGTGGGACCGCACAGTGTGTTCTCAGGATAACCGCACCTTGGCTGGGACCCTGGGTGGGGACTGCTTTCATCCTGTCACCCTGATCTGCCAGGGACCACTTCTGGCTTTCACAGGCGGTGACTGACACCCATCTCAACTGGACATCTACTCCAGTAACAATGTGTGTGTGTGTGTGTGCGTGCGCGTGCGTGTGTGTGTGTGCGCACACGCGCGCGTGAATATTCCAAAACTGTACTGTGCTCTCCCAGACTTTGTCACTCAGGATGGAAAGAAACGTCAGCAAATCCTAGGGAGAAAACTGATGGAGTCGGTGGACCTAAAAAGGAGACAGCTCTGGCCCACACCCATCCATCCAAAACAAAAGCCCTTCCCTACAGATCCCAGCCCGGCAGAAAGCAAAGGCCATCACCCTGGCAACGCCGGGTCCCCTGGTTCGCCCCGAGTCCGGCCTCCTCTCGCCGGCCGTTGGCACCATCCTCACCCTCTCCAGTGGGGACAGGGTCTGAAGGGCCCGCAGGCCCCCTCGCTGATGGACTCTGCTTCCATTGAAGCTCATTCACACCCAAGTGTCACCCCGGGCACTGCCCTGTTAAGCCTCGCCCCTCGAGTGTCCAGTGAAAGGACTTTCTCTTCCTGAAGGAATCCGCAGAGGTGCAGCAACAAGGAGACGGGGGCCCTTAGGCGTGGGAGCCCCAGAAGTCGCCCCGACCTTTCACCCTGCCTGGGGGCCTTTCTCTGCCTCTCCTCCCAGCTCCCCTTGCAGGGGAGATGCTCTGTCTCGAGGCATCGCCCAGTCTCATGCCCTGCGTCACGTCTTCTAGCGTCCGTGTTCTTTTCACCTCCAGGGGTGAGATTCTCCACACACATGCAAGTGCACGCACGTGACACACACACACACACACACACACACGCCTGGAGGCGTGTTCTCCATTCGTGGGAACAAGACATGATGATACCTTTATTTTTCATGTCTTATGACCACAGTGGAGCATGACCATTGCGGAACGCTCTGCTCCTTTGTTCAGACCTCCAGGGTTGTTTACGGTACGGCTTCTAACGCGGGGAACGGGTCCCCTGACTTTCGGAGGAAGACACCCGCAAAGCTCTTGCAAGGCCGGGATGAGCTGCCTCGGGCCCGATGCCTCCGCGTCCAAACCCACGGGGATGGCGGTGTAATGGGAAAGGGTGAGGGCGGAGTGGAGAGCACCAACCACTCAGCAAGATGGTTCCGAGGCCGCAGCTCCGGGTCCCGGGGGCTGCGCCAGTGCCTGACATCCGGGCGACTTCGGGCACGGGACCATGACCTCTCCGGGTCTCACCTCCCACCACGGGGATCACGACAGTGCCAGCGCTGGGCCCTTGTGAGGGTTAACTGGAGTCATCTCCACGAAGCCCTCAGCACCGCGGCTGGCTCATGGGAAGCGTTCAATAACCACCGGCTCTGAAGAAGTTACCATCCGTTATCTAAACTTCCCTCTCAGCCACCCGAGGGACGGACCGCGGGGCGTCTGCTCCATCCGTGGCCCATCGAACTGAAGTCGAGCGCGGGCGTGATCCGCCCGAGAGCACGGAGCACGAGGCCGGCGGGGCCGGGCTGTGGGCACTGCTGCGCGTGGCTGCGGAGGGCTGTCCCCGCCATCCGGCCCCAGGGCCACCGCCAGCCAGGGGACCTGACTGCCACCTTCCCTGGGCCTTCAGGGCTCTGGTTCCTCTGTCCCTGTCCCCTGAGTCCTGAGAAACCACCTACCCCCAGAAGGCAGCCAGGCAGCAGGAACTTTTTGAAAAAGAAGGAAAAAAGAGATGCACGCTTTCCTCCTCCGGAGTAGCTACCCCGCTGCCCGCAGAGGAGACGAGCTCTCCAGGCCTGCCCTCTGCCGCTCTGGGTGGGCACACGGCTTGCTGAGTCCCGCACGGCGGCCTCCCTCGGAGCTGCCGAAAGACATCAGCTTGGGCCACCCCGTAGCGCCCGCCCTGGGAGGGGAGCAGCCCTGGGGGAAGCAGCCTGGAGCCCCTACACAGGCCTGCTGCATTTGTCCCGCGGCCCTCCAGAGGGGCAGGGGCCTGATTCTGTGACCCCTGAGCCCTGCCTCTCTGGCCCCAGACCCCAGGCAGCTGGGGAAAGCTCCCACCGACGTGCAGAGAGATGCCAGGAGACACGAGGCAGGAGGCAGCTCGGAGCTCGGAGGCCTGGACGCTGCCCTGGGGGCTCCCCAGAGCTGCAGATCCGAGAGGGGGCTGCTCCCTTTGCGACCCGAAACCAACCGGGCCAAAGAACCCCATCTGCACGATCCTGCCCTCCCTGGAAGCTACAGTTGCAGCATCCTTTTCCAAATGCCTGAATCATGGCTTCCATGAGAACTTTTCAGGCAGAAACCTAGCTGACAGCCGCCTGCATGTAAAACTTCAAAAGTGGACCCACTTCTGTGTGACTTTCAGAAGCCGGCTTGCCAAGGGAACACGGACACCGCATATTAAATTGAAAAGCCCAGCCATTCACTCCAGTGAATAAACTGATCCCGTGAGGGGCATGACGGGCGACAGGGCTGTGCAGCGAATGACAGTAAATCCTGGAACCAAATATTAAAACATACAAGAGTCCTTTTCTAGGTGAAAAATCGTGGCTGCTTTTTATCTCCTTCTTTGTGTTTTTCAGCATTTTATCAAAGCCCACTGCAGAACGTTTGGAGTCGGATAAAAAGCTCCCTTTGAAATGCCTCCTTTTTTCTTCTTAATTTTCTTCTCTTACATTCCACTCCGGCCAGCTCGCTTGAACTGGGTGTTCAAACACCTTTCTCTCCCAAGCACAAGCCCTAAGAGGCATTTTCCTGGAGCAACGTTAGGGCCACGGGGAAGCTTAAACAGAAGAAACAGACCAGACCAGCCATTTCTCCCTTCAATTCCTCCCCCAAATCAGAGTAGAGATTAAATTCAACTGCATGGCTTCAGGGCTCGGGGTAACTGACCTGGTAAATAGCTATTGGTGAGACCGCAGAAACGTGGTACAAGCACATAAACAAATGAAAACAAGAAAGAGAGATGGTTTAAGAAGAATAAAACCAGTGGCAAGGGTCCTCTGCATGGCCAGGCCAAGGAGGGAAAAACTGTGCCAAAGACCCGAGCTTCTTCCCTCGGGGGTAGTCAGTGGGGAGGCCCTGGGCGCTGAGCAGCGCCTTTGTGCTCCCGGGAAAACTGGCCGGAGGGGAGGGCGGGGGTGCTGCGCCCCACAAGCCGGACAGAGCCAGGCGCCTGGGGTTACCGGGCAGTCTGGCCCCCGAGGCGGCGGCAAACGCACCGCCCGCGCCTGGTGGAGCCACAGCGCCATCATGCGGCCGCTTGGAGAACAGCCGCGCAGGACTCAGGGAAGAGGACCATGACTCCCAGCCTCAACGGGCCCTGGGTAGGGTCTGGAGCCAGGCCTGGGCCCACCAAGCTGTCACTCCCGGCCCCGAGGCAGAAGCCTGAAGACGGACACCAGCTGTCCAGGCACGCTACACAACCCAGGTCCGGCCTGGAACCGGCGGCCCCAGAGGATGCTCTGGGGCTGCTTCTGCAATCCCAGACCCGACCCACCCCTCTCCTCCAGCAGCTTACTCCAAGTGAAAAAGGTTTTGCTTCCCCAAAAGAGTGGAGTCAGAGGAAAGGGGAGGTCTGATGGGCAGCAGGACTGCCGGTCACACCACCCAGGGTGGCACGGAGGCACACACAGCAGTGCATCGGGAATTCAGCCTCAGGCCTGTGAGACGGGCCACTGGTACACGTGACCCCAGAGAGTCTGGGCTACAACCTAGAACACGTCTCTCCCGGAACACAGCCCGCGATCCCGTGTGCCTCCCAGGATAGAATCTGGTCCTCAGAAACAAACGCTGGGATTATGGGGGAACTAACTCAAGGACATGGGATCTCCATCTTAGTCCACTGGAGGAACCTGACACAGGAAAAAAAAGAAAATCCTTAGAACGCCAGCCGGGAATATACATATTACTAAGAATATTACATAACAGGAAACCATAGCAAAGGCATTGAGCAAATCACTTTATACACATCATCTTATTTAATCTTTGCAACCACCTTGGAAGACGGGCACTTTTATGATTTCTGTTTTACAGAAAAGGAAAGGGAAGTACCCAGAGGTTAACTAACTTGCCCAGGTCTGCAGCTGGCAAGCGGCAAAGCCAGGCCTGGATCTCGGAGCCTGGAGCCCGCTCCTTTGCTTACTGCCTCCTCAGTTCCGTCTTTCCACCCAGCTCCCCGTCCCAAGAACGAATCCAGGTTTTGTGGGACCTGAAGCTCTTACATTTTTCTGGAGGGAGGGGCAGTTTCTTTAAGAAAAATAATGAGGTTATAAATACACATGAGCGTTTAAATCCACACCCCGGTGCAGGGCTCGGAGGGCCCCTGTAGGTGAGGGGCTGTCGCTTCATTATCTCCAGGGCAGTTCCACCTCTGCTCTCCTCCACCGTCCCCTGCAGCTGGCTTTCCTGAATCAATGCATTCACCCCTCCCGGCCTCTGCTCAGGGGCCCTGCAGCTGACATCCACGCCCAGCTCATACCTGAAACTGCTTTCACTCAAGGTCACCCAATGACACCCCAACTGCCAAGTACGATGAGTACTCTGCAGCCCTTCCCTCCTGGAGGAATTTGCAGCCCCGAGGACATTTCCCCTTCTGGAGACTCTTCTAGCATGTTGGACGCTACCCTCTCCCGGCTCTCCTCTTGCCATCTGGCCACTCTTTCTCTGTGTTCCTCATTGGTGGAATTTCTGTCGCCTGTTCCCAAAATGTCCTGGTGAGCATGGGCAGAGGAATGAGGGTGACCTCAGAGACAAGCCAAACCCAAGGCTGCACCCCCGACCCCTGGCTAAGAGCTGTGTGACCGTCAGCAAACTAGTCACCCTCTCTGAGCTCACTGTCTCTTCTGCATAATTAGGATTATACACCATAAATTATTTAGAAGGTTAAATGAGATAATATATGTAATATGCTTAGTAGGATGCCAGACACACAGTAGGGCTCCATGATCACTGAAAGCCATGGTCAGCCCTGAGCACTAGATTACTATTTCCAGCACCTACAGGATTATCTCACCCATGGGGCCCTCCCAGGAACTCAGCTTGTCTAAAGGAGTTCTTCTCACCGCCCACAGGCCCCCCCCTCCCATTTTTCTGCTGATTTCTGAATGGCATCACTGACTATTTGGCAGGGAGACAAGACAGCCAGGACCCATCCTGAATCCACCCTCCACACACCCAACATCTCCCTGGATCCACACCGAGGGTCCCCCTCAAGCCACACCATCCTATCCCACTTGTGCCCACGTTCTCCTGATCTCGCCCTTGGACCTCTGACCCGCCTCCTAGATGAGGGGCTTCTCTGCTGCCCCGACCCATCCTCCTTGCCAGAAGGCTGAGCACCCTCAAACCATCACCGATCACGCTATCTCTCTACTTAAAACCCTGCAATGTCTTTCCTTTTCCATCAGTATGAAGTTCAACCCGACCACAAAGCCCAGGATTCTCAGGCTCCTGTCGCCCACGTGTTTGCATCATCTCCCCCTAAACCCGTGAAGGATTCTCCTAAAGGATTCTCCCCTAAAGGATCCGCTCGGACATCCCAAACTGTCCACACTTCCTCGCCCCTCTGTGCCTGTGCCCGCACGAGTCCACCACCTGGAATGTCCACCCCTTTCTCTACCCACCACCTTCAGAGCCCAGTTCAAATGTCACCTCCTCTTGGAAGCCTGCCAGGATGCCCCCTCAAAGTTCAGGACCAATTCTCTGTGCATCCTGTGTATACCCAGATCACAATGCTATTCGAACCCTACAAAAGGAGTATTTACTTCTTGTTTCAGAGGCTATGTGGTAAGTTCTCTGAGAGAACCAACATCTTAAAAGAAAAGAGAGTGCAGTGGTCAAGAGGGTGGCTTCTGGAATCAGACACCCTGGGGACAAATCTAGCTCTATTTATCCTGTTGCCACAGCTGGGTGAAGTTACATCACTTCTCCGGCTTCCGTTTTCTCATCTATCTCATGGGATGAGGATGGGATGTCCCTTAGAGGGGGTCGGAGGGATGAAGTGGCTTAGGACAGTGCCTGACACAAGCCAACGCGGACCGAGAGAAGTAAAACGCCAGCCCCCTACAATCTTAAATCCTCTAGTAGCCACACTGAAGAGGTTGAAAAAGAGCCAGCTGAAATTAATTTTAATCATGTTTATTTAATCCAATAAATCTCAAATCTTATCGTTTCAACATAAAATCAATATTTTTAAAAACTATACATGAGCTCTTTTACGTTGCTTTTATGTTGCTTTCTCCCCACTAAGCCTCTGAACTCCAGTGTGCATTTTCCACTTAGAGCACATCTCAGTTCACACGAGCCACACCTGACCTGCTCCCAGGCCACGGGCGGCTCCTGGCTGCTGTCGTGGGCAGCGTGTTCTGGGTGACAACCCCGCCCGCCCACGGAGAGGCCTCCTGGAAGCTTGTGCCTGGTTTCCTCCAGACTCCACCCCACACGCCTTTTCCCTTTGCTGATTCTGCTCTTATCACCCACTGGAAGAGCCATGAGCACAACTCCGTCGAACCCAGAGAGCTCCTTGGACGCAGGTTTTTCAGCACAGCACGTTCACTCTGGTCTGCAAAGCTGGATGGTTCCTCCTGCCTCTGTGCCCTCCCCATTCCTAATGCACAGCCCAAGCTTAACCCACAACCATCAGAGGCAACCATGCATTTACATTTCTGAGCCAGCGTCAGACAGGGGCGTCCACTTTTATTCAGCTCTGCCTCCCAAGGCCCAGCACATCACTCCGGAGGGGAATTAACTATTTCCTGAATGTTAATCACATGTACTCTCTATTCCAGTTGCCTTTATAGCTGAGGGTACGATAAGCTAACATAAAGAGTTTTAAGCCTACAGCGTCATAAGCGAGAGTTTTTATTCATTCCTTCCCAAGACACAGGTGCTATTCTTTCCATTTCACTGATGACTCAGAGAATTTGCCCAAGGTCACTCAGTGAGTACATCCTGCCCAAAACACATTTATGATGTGGCAAACACTAATTACTCTTATTTTCAAACCAATAAAAGGTGAGCATTCAACGTCCAGGCTGGCTGTGCAGTGCCGTCTGCTTGGTCAAGGCTGGCTTGTGAACAGCCATGACTCCCGCCTTGCTGCGCACCTCTCTCACTCTCCCTCTTTCTCTCTCTTCTCCGGCTGCTGCAGTGTGACCTGCCCCATCGAAGGGCCCTCAGTCCAACAGCCTGCAAGGAACCCAATCTGGCCAACCACCGCTGAGTGAGCCTGGGGATGGACCCTGCCCCACTCGAACCATCAGATGAGTGCAGCCGAGTCATCACCTTGACCGCAGCCTCCTGAGAAACCCTGAGGCCCAGGACACAGCTAAGCTGCGCCCACATTCCTGCTCCACAGAAACATGAGGTGATAATTGTTCTGAACTGCTGAGCTTAGGGAGATCCTCATGTAGCATTTCCTTCTCTCTGGAGAATTGCTGGTGTGGAGCCAACAAGCCTTTATGTCATTCACCTAAGTGCCTGGAGGGTCAGGAGCTCTGCCATCCCAGAAACCTTTGAGCCAGTTGGGGTGGAAACCCCTGGGAAAAGAGCATCTCCTTCAGACCCTGAAGCCCCCACTTTACCCAGCTCTCCTCACACCTCCTCAGATCCATCCCTTATCAGCACCTTCCCCTTTTATACACACACGCACACACACACACACACACTGGCCCCAAGGGTGCATCTGCCTCACAATTTATGATCCAATTACAAAAGCCATCAGCACCACGCATGTGTGTATTAAATACAAGCCAGTGAAATCTCAGCGGCAGAAAAACACAGAAGGGGAGGCGGGGAGGGGTACGCCTCTGTGCAGGTGGTCCATGAGGGGTCACAGGAGACACCTCCCCGAAACTTTAAAAAATAAGAAAAAGCGCTTCCTGCGAAGCATCAAACTAATTAAGTCAGGGGATAAAGAGAGAAGACAGTCCCCCAGACGGGTGGCATTGGGGTGCTTAGCGGGTCACACTGATGCGGCGAAAGCCGGCGACCCGGAGGCAGTGGCCTCTGTGCACACAACTCACACAGGCGTGCACACCTTCCAATACGTGTGCACGCCCACCCCTCACGCGTGCACTCACCCGCCATGCACGCACTCACGCACCTGCGCACACGTGGACTCACGCGTGTGCACTCCCAGGTATGCGTGTGCACATCCCGTCTACACACACAATCGCACGGATACACACCTGCACTGAGACTCAGTGCACACACACACACACGTGCACACACTCACCCCAGGTTCAAAGAGCCGACCCAGGCAGTGCTTGCTCAGCTCCAGCTGGGGAAGAAGAGGCTGTTTCTTAGACACCTGAGGGCACGTCTCTCTAATCACTAACCCCACGTTCACCCGGCAATGGCCTGGATGCTACAGTGTGGCCTCTTAGATGCCTTGAAACCAAAGACGCTGCTGCAGCAGAAACCCCAAGAATTCCAACACGGGAGAAGGAAGGTTCCTGCTGTCGGAAGAGCTATCCACAGCCCTCCTGCCCCCCCCCAGGGCCATTCTGTCCCCAGACACCCGGTCATCTCCAATCCTGATGGAGTCAGGGCCCATGACACCAATTCCCAGACCCTGGAGAACGGCAGGCCCACTGCAGTGAGGCCTCCGACCCCTCAGCACTTCCTCTCAGCCCAGGCACCATTGAATGCTGGGTGAGCTGGGGGCAGGGGGGCAAGAAGAGGCCAAGTGGAGGAGTGCAGGGTGGCTCTCTGTACCCAAGGTCCCCTCAAGGTGCCACCGTGGATGCCAGGGAAATCACTGAAGCTGAAACTGGGTAAGTCCGCGCTGCTGGAGATCCAGCCCCAGGTGGCCTGGCCACGGCCTTGGAGAAAGCCCTGAGCCGTTCAGCCTATCAGCCTCCTCCACAGGAAGCTGGGAAGGACGCCTGCATCTTCGAGCATCCTCGGGGTAGGGTGACGGC
This sequence comes from Stenella coeruleoalba, assembly GCF_951394435.1. Taxonomy (NCBI): domain Eukaryota; kingdom Metazoa; phylum Chordata; class Mammalia; order Artiodactyla; family Delphinidae; genus Stenella; species Stenella coeruleoalba. Next base: position 56,230,156 of record NC_137165.1, on the reverse strand, counting down.
GAGAACTTCTGTGCCTGAAGGACAGGGGGTGGGGCGGAGGGGGGTGGGGGCAGTGACTTTCCCAAAGGCGCGCTCAGCAAGAGCAGGGTCCCGAGGCCGTGCAGGGGTGGAGGCCGAGCCCTGCTGCTTCTCCCAGAAGAGGCAGCCAAAGTCCCCAGCCACTGCAAGGGGCAACGCCGGGGCCTGCTCCCAACAGGGCCTCCCCAGTCCCGACCCCCGGCCCCCGAGTCAAAACGCAAGTGAGTAATTAAACCTGCTCGTTTATCACGGGCTTTCAAAAAACCTAGAGCTAAAAGAAACGATCAAGCACTATCCCCTCAAAACCCCAGACTACACCTAGGGGCTGTCTCTCCAAGCTTGAAAGGAATGATTCCACGATCAAGACAATTAAAAACGCGTTTTAATAGGCATCCGTGCGCCCACGCTGATACAAATTAATGACCGAATGGATAAACTCAAGGGGGCGAAGAAACAAAAAGTTCCTTACAGAAGAATTCCAAACAATGTGTGTAGACACCTAAACCCCTCCAGGAAATGAGCTTGTTTCCCCTCCCGCCGAGTGTGGGCTGAGCTTGGTGACTCTTCCAACGAAGAGAGGACGAAAAGCGGAAAGTAGAAATTTCCAGCGGAGAGACCTGGCAGCCACCACATTATCCAGGTGATCAAGGTCAACACCACGCTGCTATCACATGCCCCTGATACGATATCACGAGACTACTTCACCTCTGTGGTATTCTTCCCCAAACCCCAGTCCATTATGAAAAAACCCCAGACAAACCAAAATTGAAGGACATTCTTCAAAACACACAACCAGTACTCTCCAAAATCGTCAAGACCAGACGACAGGAAACGCGATGTGGGATTCCGACTGGATCCCAAACAGAAGGAAGTTATTAGTGAAAAATCTAGTGACACCCAAATAAAGTATGTGGTTCAGTACACAGCACTGCAACCATGCTAATTTCTTAATTTTGACAACTTTCCCGGGGTTATGGAAGATTATGGGGAAACTAGGTGAGGGCTATGCAGGAACTCTCTGTACTTAACTTTGCAACTGTTCGGTAAATCCAGAATTATTCCAAAATAAAGAGTTTATTTTGGAAAGTGTACTTGACACAGCAGGTGGATAACTACTTCAAACCATCATCTCCGCCCCCTGCCCCGCCCCCAGAACCATACAATAGGATGACGTCAGAAAGTTGTGTACAGTTTCACTCCACGACCCATCGTGAAAGGCAGCAGAGCAGTTACTGTGTGCCCGGGCTTGATTATCTCTAACCCCCAAACTACCAGGAGGACCAGCCTCCCTTTACATGGGAAACTGACCAGGGGGAAAGTTAAGTAACCTGACAAAATCACACAGCATTCTGACGTGCCTCTGACCCAGGGCTGGCCCCAAAGCGCGTGTTCTCTTCCACGAGCCCCACTGCCCCTTCCCAGACTGGACCCATGGAAGACCACCGCCTCGTCCTATCAGAGCCCTGGGTGCCCTTTCAGGAGGGGTCCTCTGTCAGATGCCTTTCCCAGTCCCAGCCGCCGGCGTGAGAGGTTCTTTTGAAAGCTGATACAGAGAGGAACCACTAGGTGGCGAAAGACCCCACCAATGTCAAGGAACAGTGTCCGCCAAGGACAAGAGACCACACCCAGCTCAGACAGTTCTCTGCCTAAGAGCGCCAGCAGCAAAGCCTGTTGTAAGCCATTCGGGACTTTCGTCTTGGCCAAGATTTGCGTAAGGGTAGAAAGGAGGGGTTGTCCCTCAACCACTGTTACAATTTTGGAGGTCCAGCTGCAGAACTAACCAAAGACTTACTCCTTCCTTGGCAAAAACCGGTAGACAGCTCTGAGATCCTTACACAGGGGCACACCTCCAGATACACACACACACACACACACACACACACACACACACACACACGCACACATATATACACACGCAGCGGGGGTGGACCTTTAGATTCACTCTTCAGAGTCAGGTTAGCAGGACTCGTCTTGACAAACGTGCTAACCATCACCACCCTGGAACACAGGCATAGGCGCTGGCCCCCGTCTTTGAAACTTCAAGAGCTCCAGCTCCAGAACCCGACTGCTGGACTGGAACCCCAGCTCCGTTGATTTACTATACATGTGACCTTGGGCACCTGGCTTAGCTGTGGGCCTCACCTTTCTGGTCTAACACCTGGTGATGGGAGCAGGACCGAGCCCACGAGATTCACTGTGACAATTAAACAGATTAACAGGTGAAAGTCACTTAAATCAGTGCTTAATAAATGTTTGCCACTTTTTGTTGTTGTTTCTCCCCCTTGAGGGGGTATATCTGCTCCACCCCTCAACCCTCCTGCCCTGAAGAGAATAGGATGTCTTCATAAGGGAGGAGACAGTTGCTATGGCAACCCTAGAAGGAGCCCGAATGGACACCCGCCCTGCTGTCTACTCAGTTGTGAGAACCGAAGGCTTGGTTCACGGGGTATCATCACGACTTCTAGTCCGTTTCAAAGACCCGCCATAGCAGACCACACACCTCCCTCCGCAGGGAGGACATGGGGCAACCTGCATCTCCAGGGAGACTCCAGAAAGTTCCCCGGGCAACGGTGCGATGTTTTATCCCTGCTTTACTGAGAGGTTTTGTTCTCAAGGTCAAGGCGAATGTGTAGGCACAACTGCTTTTAAACCTGTTCTAGGCTCAGACCCTGCAGCTTGGAACGACTCTGGCACCTGACCTTGTGATTCTTGTTACTCGTGTGTGGAACAGACCACTGTGTTCTGGGGCCGGCTGAGCTGGAGCAGAGCAGAGACAGGGCTCCCATTGGGGCAGGAGCCCCTCGATGCTCACAGGAAGGTGTCAGCCTCCTCCTGTCACCTGGGCAGGGGGCGTCTGCTTCACACACACACCCACAGAAGAGCTGCCGCCAGGGCGGGACCCGCAGAGCAGGGCTTCCAATGCTGTGCCGGGGAAGATTCAGCAAAAGCTCCACTGCCAGCAGCAGTCCATGGAGGGGAGCAGAAAGATGCTCACTGAGCTGTTCCTTCTAGACCAGCGGCGTCCCCAGCCCTGGAGCATCAGCCCCACAGGAGCTTAGAGAAACGCAAATTCTTGGGCCCTGCCTGAGAACTACTAAATCAGACACTCCGGGGTGGGACCAGGGGTCTGTGTTCTAATGCCCGCCCCCCCCCCCCCCCCCCGGTGGCTCAGATGCCCTCAGGCTGGAGAACCACCACCCTGGATATCGGAAAGGGCACTTTCATTACACCTAAGTGTCAGTGCACTGCTCCGGCCTTGGTGTTTACACCACAGGCTTTAGAGGGACGTGACAGGGCACAAACCTAGACGTTGCTTGAAGTTCAGAATTCCCTGTGAGAACAGGATGCTCTGGGGAGCCCAGAGTCCCCAGGCATCTCTACTAGTGATGACACCCAGACAAAGGGGTCTGATGAGAATTGACAGAACTGATCTAGAAAGCTCTCGACCACTCTAGACCATATCTGTGCCATCCTCTGCGATCATACAGGGATTATAGGTTTTATCTGATCCTAAAATATTTTATCCTGGCTTTATTCAGGACTTCATCTTATTCTTTCTACCTTTATTTTTCCTACTTTTTATATAAAAATAAAATTTAAAATAATCTTGCCTTAAATCCTTTTGGCGACAAGGCCAGGTTTAAATACATTTAATATTTTTCAAAGACACATGACTTTTTTTAAAGCAATGTCCAAGTGGGGTTGGGGAAAATTTGTAGAAGCACCTGCAATAATCGATCTGAACACTAGAGGGCACCACAGCCCACGAGTCTGGCTGGCCCAGCAGCGGCCCCGGGGAAGGCTCCAGGGATGGAAACATCAAAATAAGAGAAAAGCCTACTTCAGACCCCATAACTGTCTGAACTGCAGGAGACTGCAAGATGCTGCCGGATGCAGGCCCTCTTCGGGGCTCACACCTCCGGACCCCCAGGGCAGTCAGTAATTAGGTGTCTAAGGGCACGGAGAGCTGCAAACCTGGGCCACCGAGTCTGCATTTGGATTAAGCTCCCCTGTGTGTCAGGCGCTGAGAGGATTACAAAAAACCAAACAGATGATGCCGCTGAGCATGTGCACAGCACGTCACTTTACAGAACATTTTCTCCTCCACAGACACCCTCGTGCACAGTGCCTCATCACACCGTCAGGGCGCCCTGGAACACGGCTCCATCAGCCCACCCTGCAGATGCGGAAAGCAAGCCCGAAACGTGCCAAGGGACTTCTGCGGCCTGACGTCTGGGCTGGCTGGTGGCCGAGCGTGCGGAAGTCTAACTCAGACCGGGCGGTTAGCACTTAAGCACAGCACCTCCCAAAAGGCAAACAAGAGCCTGTTCTCAGGAGTGAGTCCTGCCCTCAGCGACCTGGAGGTGGGATAAACCTGGGGGGAATAATCACCGCTGACAAAGCTCAGGGCAGGTCCCCAGGATCCTCGGCCCATCCCCAGCCACGCAGGGGAAAAGCCACCGCTCGGAGGTCTGCAGCCCCTTTACCTGCCCTGTGCTGCCCCCGCCCCAGCTCTTAACAAAACTTGCAGCTTGTGCTGTACATTACGACATCACATCTGCTGCTGCATCGCTCTATAGAAAGTAGGGTAGGGACTTCGCTGGTGGTGCAGCGGTTAAGAATCCACCTGCCAATGCAGGGGACACAGGCTCGAGCCCTGGTCCCCAAAGATCCCACATGCCGCGGAGCAACTAAGCCCATGCGCCACAACTACTGAGCCTGCGCTCTAGAGCCCCTGAGCCACAACTACTGAGCCCGTGAGCCACAACTACTGAAGCCCGTGTGCCTAGAGCCCGTGCTCCGCAACAGCCGAAGCCACCGCAATGAGAAGCCCGCACACCGCAGCGAAGAGTAGCCCCCGCTCGCCGCAACTAGAGAAAGCCCACGCGCAGCAACAAAGACCCAATGCAGCCAAAAATAAATTAATTAAAATATACATAGACATTTTTTAAAATATATTTTTTAAAAAAGTAGGGTAGGAGTGTGTGTGTGTGTGTATGTTCCCCACCCCCCAGAGACACACGGGCCAGGAGAGACCTGCCTGTCCTCCCTCCCATTCACCAGCCAGCAGTGTCCTGCCCCAGAGATACTCGGAAAATACAAGAAAGAGACAAGGAGCCTTGCCACACATCCACAGAGACCAGAGGACACCCCAGGCAGGGTCCTGCCCCACGGCCAACAGGGACCGTGGTTTCCCAGGCAGAGGGTGGCCGCCCTGCCACCCAGGCCGACTCCCCGGGCACAGCTGATGTCAGAGCCAACAGGCCAGGAGTAGCCACTGATTTTTTTGTAGCTACTTCACCTTAAGGTCAAAAATGTGGATTAAATACTCTGGCTCCATTGTTCTAGACATATTCCCTTTTTATCCTCCACTACTAAATATTTTATGTCAAAATAATCCCCCAGAACGGTTTTCTGGCAGAGAATGACAACGTCTAGCTTTCCGACATCCAAGAGAGGGATGAATCTGTTGAAACCCACATAAACCTCAAATGATGCATCTCCCCTTCGTGAATGCCGCCTCACGGCAGCCCAGAGTGACCGTGACTCCCTGCCTGGTCTACATCAGTGGTCCTGGAGCATGCCACCCTGAAATTCCTGGCTACGTAACACAGCCTAAGCCAGTCCGTACAGACCGTCACGCCCCTCTCAGCCCTGTGTCCCCCACGATGCATGAACCCAAATGCCGGGGGAAAGGGATCTGGAAGTAAGCTTTGCTTTGGGCGGAGAACTGTATTCTAATTCATCCACCTAATTCCTGAAGTAAGGCTTAGCAGGGCCCGTGCTTGGAGCAGACGTGAGAGAGCCCTTTTCCCGGCCACCATGCTCATCAGCGTTCACACGGAGGATGGATGGAGTGGGTCTCAGTGCCGAGCTCCCGGGGGGAGCTGCAGCCCCTCTCTGGGACCTTCATCTCAGAGTGAGAGCCTCGACCGCGGTAAGCTGGGCCTGGAGACGCAGCGCCAGGGCCCACGGCACTTTTACAGGCCCGTGAAAGTGTTTTAATTTCTTTTTAAAATCAGAAGAAAAAGGAAAACAGATTTTCAGGCCGGAGAAGATGTTTTAATATGTAATATTAATGTAATCATAGCTATACCAACAGAGTTACAAATTTTTCTTTTCTTTTTAAAGAAGAGGGGAATGACAAAGGCAAACGTGCCTGGGACTCATGAAAGTCTGAATGCAGCCCTGAGCAGCCTGGGGTGGGGAGAGACGGGCGTCCCAAGCAGGACAGCTTAGGCACACTTGCAAGGGGCTGAAGAAATCCCGCCTCCTTGGCCCTGGGGGTGGAGCTTCTGCATCCCCGGCATCAGGACCACGGACTCCATGCTGCTCCCCGTAGCTTCCTGCCGCCAGGAGACTCTACAAACCAGGTGCACTTGGCAGAGGTTGTCATCCAATCCCAGGGCCAGGGGGCGTACAAGGCAAGAGGGGACACTGGAGGGCTGGGTGAGCACAGAAGGCCAAGGAGATGAAGCTCAGAGCCTTCCCCCTGAGACCAACCCCCTCGCAACCCATTTGCTCCCTTTCCTTTTTTTTTAGAAGATGTTGTGGGTAGGAGTTTATTAATTTATTTATTTTTGGCTGTGTTGCGTCTTTGTTTCCGTGCGAGGGCTTTCTCCAGTGGCGGCGAGCGGGGTCCGCTCTTCATCGCGGTGCGCGGGCCTCACTATCGCGGCCTCTCTTATTGCAGAGCACAGGCTCCAGACGCGCAGGCTCAGTAGTTGTGGCTCACGGGCCCAGTTGCTCCGCACCATGTGGGATCCTCCCAGACCAGGGCTCGAACCCATGTCCCCTGCTTAGCAGGCAGACTCTCAACCACTGCGCCACCAGGGAAGCCCCCATTTTTAATATTCACCTAGCATAAAACTGTACCATTTTAACCATTTTCAAGTGTCCGATTCAGTGACACCTAGCACGTTCCCAGCGTGGTGCGAGCATCACGCCTCCTTGGTTCCAGAACATTTTCATCCCGCCAAAACGAACCTCTTGCCTACTAAGTAGTCACTCCCCATCCCCCCGCCCTCCTCCAGGCCCCGGGCCATCATTAATCTGTTTTCTGCCTCTAGACACTGGCCTGTTCTGGGTATTTCACGTAAGTTGCATCACACAGTGTGTCGTCCTTCTCTTTCTAGCTTTCACCGAGAAGAATGTTTTCAAGGTTCATCCATCCGGTGTAGCATCTACCAGTACTTCATGCGTTCCGTGGCTGAGTAACATAACATTGTATGCTAACTCTCATCGTTTTTCTCCCCTTTATAGGCATGAGGGCGCTCAGAAGGGAAAGCAAACCTCTGCGATGGTTATCAAACTTCAGTGACAAGTGCTCAGCTCAGGAAGGGATACGGGTCTTAAAAACAGAGGCGTGGGCAACGGCATTTTTAAATCGCAGAATGTGCAGAATCAGATACACATGCAAACCATACAAACACCCACGTGGATGTGTATGGCTTCTGTCCTAACGTCCTCCCCTTATCCAGGGCCTCGGGAAGTCCAGCTCTGATTCAGCACTTGGATTCGGGGATTCTAGAAGCAGCAGGGCGAGCTGGCTCTCCCGGACTTGGCTGTAAACCTGTTTCACCCGACACTCTGGCAAACACAGGCTGTCGGGTTTCCCACCACCTTCATCCGTGGAGTGGGGAGGGAACTCACCACGTGTCCCGGGAGAAACAAAGTCAGAAAGGGAGGGTGGGAGGGAGTGAAGGGAGATGGGAGATGGCAGAGAGGGCAAGTCTGGGAACTCAGCCACTCGGGGTCTCCCTGCAGCGCCCGGGAAGCAGCATCCTTCCAAAAATGAGGATGAAGAGAGCAGAGCATGAGGCCCACAGCGAGAGGCGCCGGCTGAGACCTCCGTGGCCACAGCCGACCGAGTCCACGGGCTTCCGCTGCTACCATGTCTCCAAACGCCTGGTTAAGAGAACCAGGAATCGGGGCCACATTTTGTTCCTCTCCCCCAACCTCCCTGGAGCTTCAAGGAACTGGTTATGGTTGCCAGATCAGGGACTCACGTCAGTTCGGGTGTTTCTATTACTAAAAAAAAAGAAGAAGGTACACAAGTACAAAGACGTTTATGGCAGCCGTGTGCTGAAAAACGGAGACCCATTTTTTCTTTTCTTGAAAGAAACATTTATTTATGCTCTTTATTGGTCAAAGTTTCAAACAAATCCAGAACAGGTGTTCACATTTTGAGCCTTTACTGAAAGACACTACGTCACGCGTGAAATAAATGCTGATCCCGCGGGGGGCTCCCGACGCCCTTAAACACTGGGCTGATCCGTCAGAAGACGGCCTGTGCGGCAGAACGTGTGCAGAAATCTGCTTGCAAAAGGGCAGGATTTAAATCTCGTGGTTTTTCACAACATAAATGTGCTCTAACTTATAATAATTTCAAAACAAACTCCCCAAGAATCAACTCTCTCTTTACATAAAAAAAATAACCCATTTATGCTCTTCTTGAAAGAGCCCCGCATTGGGGACTCGGTAAGAAAACAACGGTCCACTGACTCACTGGCCCTCAGGCCCTGAAGGACCATCATCAACGTTGAGACACTGGAAAGCCACCCTTGCCATAAAAGCGAAGAAGAGAAGGGAATCTGCACTCTGTGTATATCACAGCAACGTGACATGGACATCCCTCACCACGTCCAAGGAGACGTCCGACATATTCCATCTTCAAGGCACTGTCAGGTGTCCGAATTTTCTGACACAGTTTTAATGTCACAGCTGCCACGGCGACCATCATTCGCAATCTGTTTATTTCCCTGACGTTCCGCATCTCCTTCCCTCCTCCTACGAGAGGGCTTTATTAGACAAGCTCTCTTGGAGTAAGGGCTGGCTGCCCCACCACACGTGTGCGCGCGCACGTGTGTGTGTGTATACGTGAGTGCCCGTGCACACACAGACACACACACACACACCCTGCAGTGCCACTCAGCCGTTCTCAAGGCGGGGCAACTGGTGGCTCTTGAGGCCAGGACGGCAGCACAGGGAGAAGAATTAGCTTTTCTCTTTCAAGGGGTGTTTGCTTAACACGCAGAACCCCTGAGCGGGACAGGGTCGCGAAAGGAGGAAACCCTCTCAGCGCCTGGAAGGAATCCCAGTGCAAGCGGCTCCCTCCGGTCCAGCTTTTCTATGCCCCCTGGTCCTCCCAGGAGGGGAGGGCAGGAAGAGAGGGGAGGGCAATGGGTAGAGCCATGGGTCAGTGAGGCCAAAACAACCTGGACGGAGGGTCCCCGAGGGACACAGAGCCAACCCGGAGACTCAAGTTTCTCCTTCAGGTGTCCTTCCAGAATTCTGCACTCCACACAGAGCCTGGACGTGCACTTCAGGGGACAAACAGTCCTTTAGCTGCAGCTGGGTGCCAAGCAGGTCCAAGAACAAAACCGAAGAAGGGTCTTCAAACACTTCCAGGATGTGCAGTTTGCGAGGGGATGAAAAGGAGAAGCCAGAGGCCAGGAATACGCCTGTTATTTGAAACGCCCAGTTCCGCCAAAAGGTAAAATGGAGAAAAAAATTTCAGGGCATCGTTTATACGATAAAAGTCAGCCATCCGCTACTACTCGATAGTTATATTAAGCAGATTGTGAGGTCAGTCTTGCAGAATATTGTACAGGCATTAAAACAAAATGCAAAGACGGGGAACTTGAGAACGTGAAGAACAAAAGGTTAAGTGAAAAGTGAGAAATCACGTGCTCTGAGATTATGATTCTGCAAAGTCCACAGAAAATGCAAACCCTTGATGATAAGGCAGGGTTCTAGTGAGAGGGTTTTTGTTTTTTTTTAATATAAAGTTGTTCTGAATAACAAATATGGTTTAAACAGTGGTGTAAAACAGAAACTCCCCAGAGCACCTGGAGAGGGACGGCAGCAGAGAAGAGCACTGACCGCGTGTCCAGGAGTCCAGCGTGCTCAGCCCCGGGGTCAAGTGCATCCAGAGTACGGAATCAGCATCTGCCGTCACGTTTCCCCACCCCTGACAGCCAGGTCAGGAGCGGCCGCAGCCCTGCAGCCTCCTGATGGGAGCCCTGGGGGCTGCCTGTCTCGGGGCAGAGCTTCCCACCTTCTCGGCCACACCGGGGCGCATCCCCGCCAGGAACAAGCGCTCCCCGCTGCCTCCAGCAAAGCCTCGTGAGTTCTTCTGCCCGTACCACAGTCCCCTCTTCGCTTCCCCACGTCCCAGCCCTCAGGGTTCCGTGTCCACTCCCTTCCTGATGATTCCAGGCAGCGCTGCGGTCTCCCTGACCTGGGAGCTGGTGTTCTTGTTCATTCTGCCTTTATTCACTCACGGCCCTTAGGTTGTTCACTTCATACCTTCTCCTCCAACTACGGCTTTGAGATCTGAAGGTCTGGGGGGCTGCGTCTGCCTCACCTACTCCTCCCCTGCCCGTGTCAGGCAATCAAGCCCTGTTTGCTGACTGAGTGAATGGCTCCTTCCCCTCCCTGTCTCCTTGGATTGGGGTTGAGGTCATAGGGAGGAAGAGGCCCGAAAATGAAATTAAATGGCATGTTTGCTTTTGCTCGCAACAGCCTTGAGAATCAGCGGGGGGTGGGGGCAATCAGCAGTGTGGGGAGCCTTGGGGAGGGAAGGGATTTGCCAACATCCTCCCAGACCCCCTTTGCGGGGGAGCAGGAACAATGAGATGGGAGGGTCAAGTCCTTCCTGGCTAGTTTAATTAATTGCTAGGAAACAGACCTCCACCGCCTGTCATTATGGCTTAAGTCACAACAGCTGGAAGGAGGAAGCCAGGTCCATTATAGCTGGCTGGCAAGGTGGCACACATGGATCGGGACGCGGGCAGGAAGTGCTGAAGACAAGACACTTCTGAGACCCCCCAGGTGCAGCCCACACTGCACCCCACCCCAGGCACCCGTGTTTCATGTTTCCAGTTAACCCATTCACTGCCATGTACTGAAGTCTGGACGCACACGCTAGACTCAATGAAAAGTCGGTGGTGGCCACTTGCTCAGAAACATACTAAGCAAAGGAAGCCGGGTGCAAAAGACTACAGATGCCTCGTTCCACGGACACGAAACGTCCATAGAGGCAGGTTCACTGAGCAGCTCAGGGCTGGCCACGGACACTTACTAACAGTAACTGGGTCGTACACTTGTAACGGGTGAATCTGACAGTACGTAAAGTATACCTCAATGCGGCTGGTGTAAAAATAAGAAGCTGGTGGCCAGGAAGGCAGCTCAGAGGGAAAAGAATCAAGCATCCGTCTCAAACCTATGACTTGTCCTGAGTGAGCCTTACCGCGAATGTCCTTTGCCCTCTAACCCCGGGGGCCGCAGCCCCAGTTGACAGCTGGATAGACTCCAGGCTTCAAGGTCCAAAAGGCTGAGCCCCTCACCAGCTGTCTGATTCTGGGCATGCTTCCCAACTTCCCCGAGCCTCGGTTTTCTCATCTGTAAAATGATGACAGTAATATTCACCCACATGTGTCATGTCCCCAGAAGGTGCAGGTCACAGGCCCTCCAATGCCACTTTCAGTGCTTTTTCTTTTAATTTAACAGGTACTTAAAGAGGTCTACGCAGTGCGCCTGGTACTATGCTAGATGCTTTAGGGAATACAAAAGTAACAGAAAAGGGCTATTTTCAAGTTTACCACCTTGTTGATATACTTATAAAGCAACTCGAGGTAGTTGAGGACAAAACCTCATAACCAGGATCTAAAAAGTCAGTGCTGAAGAGTCCTAAGGTCAAGGGGGCATGGCATGGAGGGAGGGGTGCTCAGAGGAGCTGGGGGCTGGGCCAGTGTGGACCAGAGGCAGGAGGGTCGGGGAAGAGCAGGGCTTTCCAGTCCCGAGGTCCGGTTTGAAATTCGGGCTCTGCCACTTCCCAGCTGTGATGCTGGGCAGACACTCAACATCTCAAGCCCCGTTGGGAATCCCTTCCAAGGTTTGTGGCAGGAGGAACGAGAAAGGCGCAGGACAAAGACCTACTGTATAGCACAGGGAACTGTGCTCAATACTCTGTAATGGCCTATATGGGAAAAGAATCTGAAAAAGAATCGATACATATATATGTAGAACTGGATCACTCTGCTGTACACCTGAAACTAACACAACATTATTAATCAACTGTACTCCAGTGTAAAATAAAAATTAAAGAAAAAAAGGCTGTCACAGGGCCCCGGGCACATAGTAGCTGCTCAGTTAGGATCAGGAGAACACACTGAGTCACAACGGAGTGAAGACTGGACGTGGAACGGCCGTGAAGGGACTGGCCTGGCAGAATACCATCTCCGAGCTCCCCTCTTCCTCCCCCAGAGGCCCCCCAACTCCTCTCCTCCTCGGCTCTGGGTCCCTGACAGACGACGAAGGAGGCCCCGACCCCAAACAGTTAATAGGGAAGACAAGAGCCATTTCCTTCGGGGAAGACACGGTCCCACTTAGCATCTGTCTCAGCCCAAGTGGGCCATCTTCGTGAGCCCGACATGTCATCATAAATGAAAAATGAGGGAGGACCAGAGGCCAGAAAAAGAAGAGGAGAATCACACCAGCCCACGTGCAAGGCCCAGGAGTCGGGGCTGGTGGGCAGCCCAGAATCAGCAGGGCCAGCTGGGGATGCGGAAGGGGGGCGACAGGAGAGGGCAAGGTGACCAGCCAGGGGAAGAACCAAATCCCCTCCTTCCAGCGCAGGGGGGCAGGGGTGAACCTGCTGCATCCTCTGGGCTCTCCCTCAAACGCAGAAGATAGAATTTTGATGATGCAAACAGCCCCCTCCCAAAGACAATGTGCCCACAAGGAGCGGGAAGGCCTTTTGACCTCGGGAGGGAGCACGGGCCTCAAGAGTCGACAGAGCTGGGCTGCCAAGTGGGGGACCCTGAGCCAAGTCCCGCGGCCTCTGTGACCTCAGGCAGGCTCTGCCACTGGGAAAGGAGGATAAATGACAGCCCTCACGGGGCCATCGGGAGGGTGGAGATAGCCACGGAATGCCTGGCACAGAGCAGCCCTCCAGGTCCCTGGCAACATCGCCTGGTGCTCGGAGCCCAAGGGCTTGGGTTTGGGGCCAGGCTGTACCACTTCATAGCTGTGTGATTTTTGATAAGCTACTTGCCCTCTCTGTGCCTCGGTGTCTCCATCGGTAAAACAGGGACAACAGTAACGCCTACTTCATCAGGTTCTCTGAGGAATAAATGAGCGTGTGTGTGTGTGTGTCTGTGTGTGTCCGAGCACACCTACATGCACGTGTGTGCGCATGAGTGTGTCTGTCCTACAGTGATGGATGTCTGGAACACAGAATACAGCAATTGCTAGTATTAGCTAATACCATTAGTGCTTATTATTAACTCTCAATGGTAGCTGAGGTCATAACAACCTCAACATTGCAGCACTTCCTTCTCAGACCACGTCTCTCTCTTGTCAGAGGCAGCCTCAAGGGGGTTAAACAGGCCCCTGGGCTGTCCCAGAGCTGAGCGTCCACAGCCAGCACCAGGACTCCCCATCACGGCTCCCACGGGCAGGTGGCCGGCAGTCCAAGTCCACCCAGCGCGGGCTTCTTACAGGCAGTCAGGGCTACGGTCTGGGGAACTGGAGACGCCCCCAGAGGGGCAGCCACGCCTGGCGGAGGCCTCCACATGCATCCGTCACATGAACAAGGGCAAGTTCATTCTCCAAGGACCGCAGGGTCCTACCTTCTGCCGAAGAGAGAAGGGTGATGGGAAACTACTTAAGGTCTACCAGCCCCTTGGGTTTAAAAGCAGATGATCATTAGTTAGAAGTCTGAGTCACTGGGTTTGGGGATACAGGTCCACGGGGGCAGCAGGGGCGTCTGTGGAAAGATGACATCGTGGGGAGGTGCTCGGGGGCGGGGCGGGGGGGTATTGGAGGGTCTCCCTGCTGCTTCCGGACACCTGAGGTCTCCATCTATACCGTGAGGCCAGGGGAGCGCCCTCCTCCCCACATCCCACAGAGCCTCACCCAGCTTCTGGGGGCTCCTCCAGCCACCCCGAGCGACAGGCGAAACTGCAACCCACCAGAAGCCTCCACGTCAAGGCAGACCCCCTGTCCATCCTCTCCCCACAAAGCCCAGGTCTCTTCCCAGGAGCAGAGCTGATAAAGAAGAGGTTCCCTGAAATCTGCCCCAGAATACAAGGCATCGGGACCGGCCACCCGGCTTCTCAAGCCCCTTTCAGGGGCCCAGGCTCATGGGACAGAAGCCGCGATTCTCTACACCCGTGTCCTCCTTGCACGCCCTGTTCCTGCCCCCAGCCCTCGCTGGCCCCGACCTCCCAAAACAAAGGTGCTTTTTTCCCTGCTCCTCTCGGGGTCACCACATTTTCGTCAAACCTGTGCTTGTTTTCCTTCTGCTGGGGCCCATCTTGGCCGGCCTCCTCGGGCACCGCCATACCCTGGAGACAAACCCCGTATTGTTTCCGTAGACCTAATAAATGACAACACTCCACACCTCCTGCCACTAACCCCGCTCGCCCGCCCGGCTCCCCCCGGCCTGGCCCGGCCCGTCTGAAGTCTCCCTTGTGCTAAGTGCTGCCCTCCCCCAGCCAAAGAACAGGAGGCTTATGTCAAGCGGGGAGAGAAACCGGCTCGCGCTAGCGGTGCCTCCCCGTCTGCGTGCTATCGGGTGAAGATTTGGTCCAGAGAGACGCAGCATCAGTGAGCAACTTCCATGGACCGGGCCCTTCCTCCCTTCCGCTCAAGCCTGGAATGGAAGGGAACGGGGGAAGGTGGCCAACGGTGCCGCAGAAGGATGCTCAGTGAGTTTTCCAAAACACGTCTTTCCTCGGCAAGCAGGCTTTTCCTCGCCCTTTGACAAAGTCGATGATGAAAGGGGTAGGGGAGGCTTAACGAGCACAGCTTGACTTCTCTCCCCGCTGGCCCAGTGGAGGAGGTCCGTCAGGCACCGTCCGGAGGGGACCGCGGGCACCCCGGGATGGGTGATCACCAGTGAGGAGGGCTCTGGGCTGTTTGGATGTGGGATGTGCCCGTGTGCGGGGTCAGGAGCCAAAACACGAGCCACGTGTCACGCCACCCAAACACAGATTCGCGCACGGATTGTTCTGGAGTCTGTAAACAGTTCCCTGAGCCTCCAGCTTTCGTTGAGGGAAAAAGAAACCAGAAGGAGACAGCAGCAGCCTAACCTCTGCAGCCAACTGCTCCGGGCCCCGACCTCACGCCCAGCAAAAGCCCGTTCACCAGCCACCAGTCAGGAGAGATCAACCACCCAGGAGATGGGCACCTTGACTTCTCACCCCGACCCGGCTCTGCCTGCCCTGACGGCCCTCGGCAAGGCCGCACGGGCCAGTGGGCTCTGCGTCCTCGCTGCTGCCACTGCAAGAGCCCTCCTCTGGGCAGGGTGCAGGGAGGGGTGACATACTACCCAGGGCAGGAGCGACTGAGCCAGGGCGAGGTGCCAGTAAAGAGTCGGGAGACAGACGAGCCCACGGACACACCCAGACACACTCAGGAGGCCATGTGCAGGCACATCCTAAAAGGCGATTGTTTCACGTGTAGGGCTGGACGGAACTGGAGAGCTCGCCCCCGCTGTTCTGCCTACAGATGCAAGCACAGAGCGGTAGAGGACCCTGACCGAGATCGCCCATCCAGGAAGGAACGAGCTGAGACTGGGACCTAGAGCCTCGAACCAGGGTCCAATGTGACTCCCGCCCTCTCCTCCGTGTCACCCCCTGCAGATCAGTGAAACGCAAAGCTCATGCGAGGAGTGGGTCCAATCCGCCCACCTGGATGAAATGAGGGTTCACAGCCTGGTGACGGGAAAGAAAGGACCGGGGCACACCTGTCAAGGCAGCCACCCTGCCAAGAGGGACAGGGGGACGGGGTGGGAACCCAACACACACCCACCTGCCACCTGGCCCCATCTGGTGGACGGTGCCATTGCGGGCTAAGTGTCCCCGGGATGGGCAGGGGCTTCAGGCCAGTAATTCGCATTTTCTGGGTCTGGTTCTGGAAGACCGGTCCAGGAACACACCAAACATGCAGAGACCCACCCTCCAGTGGCCCAAGGCGAGGCTGCCGCTGCTTCTCCAGCGAGCCTACCCTCCAGCCGCCATCCTCGTGCCCACCGTCTCCCACTCCCCGCCCCCCACCCAGGACAAGAACTCTGCCCCCCCTCTGCTCCGTCCTTCCACCCAGCTAACTGTCCTGTGTGCAGTCGCTGTGCCCGAGGTCCAGAGAACCGTGGAACGGAGCACAGCTTGCGCCTCACAGGGGCCCCCTTTGGCTCCCCCCTGAATTCCCCACCCACCCTCCCCAGCCTCTCCCCCAGCCTCTCCCCCACGTCGCTGCCTGGAACCTGCTCTGAGACCCGGCCCTCCCTGGGCAGGATGTCCATCTGCAGAGCCCAGGGAGGTCAGGGTCTCACCAAGGTCTCTCCTCCACCACTGCCCAGCATTTCGGAGGTGGCTCTCCCAGTTCACACTCTGCGCAGGCCCAAGAGGATAAGGCAGGCTCAGCTGAACCAGAGGAAGGCCCGGGAGCCTCCTGCCACTAGGCACCTGACCGGGCTTGACGGACTCAAGCCCGGCCGGGAAGGCCCTTCTCGCCACCGCCAGACCCCCGCCCGGCTCCTCCAGGCCGCCCACCCCCGGATGAAGGAGGAAGCGTGCGCTGCAGGGTAGAACACAGGCAACCTGGGAATTTCAGGAGCCAGCCCTCCGGCCCCCGACTCACACACACCAGGTCGATCCCCAGGGCCCACCGCCCCGCCCCAAGCCAAGAAGATGAGAGGAGGGGGGCACAGATTCGGGGCCGGGAGCTGGGTCAGGGCTCCCCTCTCTAAACGTGAGTGGGGAAGGCTTTCTCTCGGCCACACTCCAGCAAGGTTCCCCAATCCTCTTGTGTGCCAAAGCAGCGGGCGCCTCCTTCCCGGCCCCAACGGAGCCCACGGGCTCCAGCCTCTCTGCCGCTTGCCCAGTGGAGGAGCAGGTGCCCGGGGTGCTGAGCCCTCCAAGGGCACGTGGTACCAGGGACGCAGGGCAGACGATGACACCCAGCAAGGCGAGGGCAGGCAGAGGCTTTAGAATCAGACACAGCAGGGCTGCAAGCTGAAGCGTTCCACTGCTGGGCGACATTAGGGGAGATGCTTTCCTTCTCTGAGCCTAGCATTCCAGGTCTGGAAGATGCTGTAAGGATTGAGACATCGATCCACGTGCAGGGCATTCAGCATGTTCCACAAATGAGAGCCCAACGTGAATAGCTGATCACGGAAACCTCTCGTTTACACGGCTGGGTGAAAAGCTCTGAACCATGTAGTTAAAAAGGGCTACACCACACAGTGACAGGTACGGCCACCTGGGGAAGCAAGGGGTGCCCACACACCCACACGCCCCTTGATGGGATGCACACCGACAGAGCGCACGGGCGCACGTGCACCCAGGTGGCCAAATTTACCCATGATGTTTGCTACGCAAAGTCCCTCAGATCGAACATCTTCTAAACACACACACACAGCTGCGGCCTGGTCCACCGAGTGGGTGAGGTGTTTCTGGGTTTTGTTTTTTTTTTTAATCCAAATAGATAACTGAAACTAGGAATTTCTCCCTGGCAAACCAAGACAAACTTGCCAAAGAGCATCCCAGCGATTTAGAGAGGAGGGGGAAGGTAATTCCAGCAGAGTTACAGCACTGCCCCACGCTGAGATTTCCCCCCAAAATAAAATGATGAGGGAAAAATCCCTAACTCTCCCGCAGCCCCCTCCGAGGTTCCTCAGACCCCACCCCCCACCCCATCTCCAGCACGAAGTCTGCTGGTCTCCATGCAGGGGTGAAAATAAAGGGAGTTTTGTCCTTCTCCCCTCCTCGGCGGGTCTGAGTGAGTTTATCTGACACTCCAGCAGGCTTTGTAAGCTGAGTGTCCCAGGATAAACGCTCCCTTAAGAGTCGCTTGGCCTGGGACAGAGGGACCCTCTCCAGAGGAGAATGGGGAGCTTGTTCGGATGGTCTTTTAATATGGGGGGCGGGGTGTCACCGAGGACAGGCCTCCAACAGACTCTCACAGAAGGGTCTCTGTCCCGGGGCTACAATGGAGGGAATTCTTAAAGGCACAGATGCTGAAAGGGGGAAGGAATTTTTTTTTTTCCCCTAAGAGGAAGGGAGGGTGGTCAGGGCGGGAAGGAGAGGGGGTGTGATGAGGCCTTCTCACTCCCCAGAACAATTCAGGTTATAACAAGGCATCTCAGCCTGAGAGCAACAGATAGGCAAGCAGATCAGAGGCCCCACGGAGGAGAATTAAAACAAACAAACAAACAAAAAAACAGAAAGAAAAAAGAAGTTAAAAAAAAAACCCCACTTCATCTGATGTATGCGGCCAAGGGTATGGCCATGTTATCCCATGATTTAAGTATGTCAATCTTGTTCAAACTTCACTCTTGTAAACATTTGCTTTTGCTCAGAATAAAAGATGAAGATTTGATACAAAAAAAAAGAATTCTACTCGAATCTGTTTGCTTTACGGGTTCCCGGTCTGCTTCCCAAATCCAGGATGTGAACCCCCCAGCCAGCAGGGAAGAAGCACATTTTTTCCTACGTGAAGGGCCTCTATTCCATTATCAATCCTTGGAAGGCCGTCTGAGTCCAAACGTTCACTCTGGGAAAGGGGGAAGCAGAGCCCCCGAAGGCCCTTAAATAAATAAAATTCTCTCCATCCACAGGGAGAGGAGGGTCATTTATTCTTCCAGTTCTTGATTTTGGTACAAGGTCACCCTAACAGATTTCTGAAGACATCCCAAACTATCACAAATGACGTTTTATAAAGACTGCCCCGCGAGCCTGTTGTATGTTTTGATTTCGTTTAAGTTGAATTGAGCGTTTCTCCAAGAAGTCAAGCTGTGCTCCACAAAGAGCTGGGAGTGGTGGGACCACTGGGAAGGATCAGGCATTTCTTCTTCGCTACCTTGCTGTGGTCCCACCTGCCCAAGACAGCGAGGGAAACAAGGAGACATCCTTGTTCATCCTCCATGCTGGAATTAATCAAGGAGTCACCTAGTCCACTTCTAAAGCACGCAGGGAGGAAACCGAGGCCCCACGACGTGACACAGCTTACCCCAAACCACAAGGCAAATTAGGAGACTGGAATGGGCAGAAACCAGGTCTCCTGGCTGAGCAGCCGTCTTACGGCACGAGGGAGAGAAACGTGCTCAGGACCACACCAAGCAAAGACCAGTAACAATTTCTGAAAGCAAGACACGTAGCTGTTTTCCCACTGGCATGTGCTGGGATAATCTAGCCAGAGGCCATGGAGCCAGCATCCACAGACACACAGCAGCGAAATGGTGGAACAGTGTGGGCCTCGGACCTGTCAGGTCACCGAGTGTATACTGTCTTTACTGGAGTCGGCATCAGGCCGGTTGCTGTGATATCGGAGAATGCACACCTCTGATTTCATTGGAGAAAAAAGATCCATGCATGTGAAACAATATATAGTATTAGGCAGGCAGTATATAATGTTATAGGTTATCAGCGCTGTAGAAGTTCAGGAAAGGGAGAGATTGGATGAAAAAGAAAACATTGCAAAAGTAGAGAGTAAGTGCCCGGTTGGTGCGTTTACTCAAGTCTAATCCAGGCAATCACTGGACAAGAATATGGGATTCTGTGGCCCCTGCACTGGTGAATGTCACTGACCTTGCACTGAGAGAGTCCAGGGAAGGAGAACAGAAGGACACAGCCCATGAGGAAAGGCGCAGCGAACAGGTCACAGGGAAGAACTGGTTCAGATAAGCTCACTGCAGACCCCAGGAAGGAAAAGCTAACTGCAGCGCCTCCTCTCCCCAGGCCCCGCCCCATTCAAGCCAACAGAGGTTCCTGGGGCTGGTCATGTGCCACATTTGCCTTGCACATCTGAGGGGACATTCTTTACATAAGTCATCGCACGTAAGCCAATGGAGGCTGCAACCCAAATTCTGCACTTCCAAGAAGAAAGCCAAAAGTGAATTGGACCTCTTGGGTAGAAAATGGGAATTTTCCTCCCCAATTAAACCCAGCAACATCTGAGCAAAGCTGTAACTGCAGGCCAAGCAGACAGAGCCATGGAGTTGGTCCATTTCTTTAAAATCGACACAGGGTTTAAGCCAAGAAGCGGGGAGAGAATAAGTGGGAGGAGAAATCCAAGATTCAGTCCACCTGGTCCAATAAATGGGACATGCTCCGACTCCCATCTGCATCCTCCAACCTCAAGGACACACAGCCCCCATCCCCCACCCCACCCAACCACGTCCATTAAAAGGGTCTCTTAACTGTGCGAAGGACAGAGTACACGGCGGCTGATGGGAGTGCAGCTTAGATGGGGCAACAATTTCTCACCTGAGCCTTATCCCATTTGGAGGTGACGATGGTACAGCACGGGCAGCTCTCTCCAATTGCCAAGTATAACATCAGAAGGGCAAGGCCAGCCACGGGTCTGCTCTGAAAGCGCAGCTGAGCTTTGAGCTCATGCAGTGAAGTGTACACACTGCTGTTCCAGTGAGTGAAAATTAGAACCTCAACACAACACTTCCACCGAATGCCTGGACAATGGGCCAGTCTGCTTTCCTGTCCCTCTCAAATACATGCACCCACCCTTCCAAGCCCTCTTTATCACAAGAGTCATCCGCTACCTGCCCACGATTGCGGGAGCTGGAAAACACCACAGGAACCCCACTCGGGATGCCCTGGCCTCAGCATCCTCCGCGGGATTTCAATAACAAGGGACAGGACGCTGATGCATGGTTTGAACTTGTGCATCTCCTAAGTGAATGGAGTCAGGACCATACTATGGGGAAATGTGCTGGTTTGAAAAGCAAACAGACCTGCGTCTGGATCCTGACTCCGCGCTTGCCAGTTGGGGTGTGCAGTGACTTACAGCTCTCCAGAGCAGACTTTACATCTGTAGAGAGGAACGTGAGGACGACAAAGCAGAAGAGTGAGGCCTGGGGGCAAGGCCAGAACTTGCAGAGCAGCTCCGGAGAATTCCTCATCGGGGAAAACTCTAGCAGATGCATCTTTCAGTTGATTTTGGTGTTAACGGTCCTCACGTTGAATTCGCTGTCCCATCTGCAGAGAAGAGTGAGGTCTACTCCCAGCTCCACTCCCAGAAAGACGCAGGGCCTCGCCTCCACCAGGAGGAGGAGGAAGAAACACTGCTTTAGACTTATCGGTGGGTTACTGGGGAGGAAGAAGTGAAGGATGGGGGAGCGCTCTAGGGCCGCCATCAAATCCACGGGAGTTGCGACTTCTAGCGCTTCTCAGAAAAAGCGGGGAGCCAAGCTGCAGCTGGATGAGGAGTCACGTGCCAGCCTGGAAGCGGATCAAGTTCTGGCTCTGCCGCTGACCGGCAAGGCGACTTTGGACAAGCAGCTTCAGCCCTGGAAGCCTCAGCTTCCTCATCTATTAAATGGGGCAACGCTGAATACAGCGGCCAGCAGCGTCCTGGGACATCATCGCCTCGCACACACCCTTTCCTCTCACTCCACCACCCTCCCTAAAAAGGCTGTTGATACTCCAGCCGCAGAGTGGAAATAACCTGTCACCATGACAATGAGCTTTTCTCCGCACCATGGCAGATGAGGATGGCTGGAAGCACCTGCCAGGGCAGCAAGGTTTCCTTTAAGAGCTCGTACAACCCACGAGCATGAGTCACAGCTCCTCAAACAAAGGCTACCTGTGTACCGTGCGGACAAAGCAAGGAAAATAGGGTCCCCCGCCTTGAGCTCAACAGCCTGGAGAGCAAGGCTGTGTCTCTAACATGGAGCCCCCGAAAGTTGGGGCACAAGCTGGTCCAGGGATGTGCAAACGCAATGGGGCCATCTACGTCGATCCACTTGGGGGGCCACTCCAGAGCGAGCCCTCCATCTGACCCAACGGGGTAGCCCGCCTCCTCCCTGGGTTGCCAAACACAGGAGCCCGGCGAGAAGTCGGCACAAATCCACTGGCCCCAGCTCCCGTCATGGGGCTTCTCCTACCCAGTACGGGACACACGTGCCCCTGCAAGGTAGACTGGGAGCAACGCCCCTAGTCAAGAGATGCTCAGAATCAGGGAAGGTGTTTTTCTTCGCTTTGAAGAAAGCTCAGTGAGAGGCGCCACTCTAAGCAGCGGCTGCTATTCCCGGGAACAACCCTTTTGTGCAGGGAAATGAGAACCCAGCCGTGGGCGATGCACCCGGAGGCTGGGCTTCCCAGCTCCCCGATGGAGCGACACTAAGTCCCTTGAAAAAACAGACTCTCGGAACTTCCCTGGGGGTCCAGTGGTTAAGACTCCGTGCTTCCAGTGCAGGGGCGCAGGTTCGCCCCCTGGTCGGGGAACTAAGATTCCCACGTGCCGCGCAGTGTGGCCAAAAAAAAAGGAAAAAGAAAAAATGGACCCTCATGTTCAGAAATTCAGAGGAAAGAACTGCTGAGGTTCATTCATGTATCGACGTTCACTGAGCATCCACCTGCCCTGCGCTCTCCCAGGCCCCACGTACCCACAGGTAAACAGAATCAATACCTGCCCCTACCGTAAGACGCTCTGCTGTATTATCAAGTAGCCCAATCCGTCCACGGCAAACATCTGGTGTTGTCTCTCTGCATCTTTCCCGCCCCAGTCTGCAGAATCCCCGCGGCCCTGGGGAGGGAGGCTGCCCCCACCCACAGACCCAGGTGTGAGGCACGTGAGCACAGGACACGATCGGGGCATTGCACCTCCTGGCCCCAGGGACGGGTCCAAGGGTGAGCGCGCTTCCAGGGCCGTCCCTCGGGGGTGCTGAGCCACAGGCATCCTCTTGCATCTGCTGGGTCTGCAGAGGCAGGGGGCCTGCCGACGCTTCTGCTCCTTCTGCTTCCACTAGGGAAGTAAAGCCAAGAAGGAAAAGAAGTGGAGACAAACGAAGAGCCAGCAAAATCCCCCCAAAGCACAACACCCAGACTTCACGGCTCGGTGGACACCCCCAGACTCGCTGTAGACTTCACGGCTAGGTGGACACCCCCAGACTCGCTGTGGACTTCACGGCTCGGTGGACACCCCCAGACTCGCTGTGGACTTCACGGCTCGGTGGACACCCCCAGACTCGCTGTGGACTTCACGGCTCGGTGGACACCCCCAGACTCGCTGTGGACTTCACGGCTCGGTGGACACCCCCAGACTCGCTGTGGACTTCACGGCTCGGTGGACACCCCCAGACTCGCTGTGGACTTCACGGCTCGGTGGACACCCCCAGACTCGCTGTGGACTTCACGGCTCGGTGGACACCCCCAGACTCGCTGTGGACTTCACGGCTCGGTGGACACCCCCAGACTCGCTGTGGACTTCACGGCTCGGTGGACACCCCCAGACTCGCTGTGGACTTCACGGCTCGGTGGACACCCCCAGACTCGCTGTGGACTTCACGGCTAGGTGGACACCCCCAGACTCGCTGTGGACTTCACGGCTCGGTGGACACCCCCAGACTCGCTGTAGACTTCACGGCTAGGTGGACACCCCCAGACTCGCTGCAGACTTCACGGCTCGGTGGACACCCCCAGACTCGCTGTAGACTTCACGGCTCGGTGGACACCCCCAGACTCGCTGTAGACTTCACGGCTCGGTGGACACCCCCAGACTCGCTGTAGACTTCACGGCTCGGTGGACACCCCCAGACTCGCTGTAGACTTCACGGCTCGGTGGACACCCCCAGACTCGCTGTGGACTTCACGGCTCGGTGGACACCCCCAGACTCGCTGTGGACTTCACGGCTCGGTGGACACCCCCAGACTCGCTGTAGACTTCACGGCTAGGTGGACACCCCCAGACTCGCTGCAGACTTCATGGCTAGGTGGACACCCCCAGACTCGCTGTAGACTTCACGGCTAGGTGGACACCCCCAGACTCGCTGCAGACTTCACGGCTAGGTGGACACCCCCAGACTCGCTGTAGACTTCACGGCTAGGTGGACACCCCCAGACTCGCTGTAGACTTCACGGCTAGGTGGACACCCCCAGACTCGCTGTAGACTTCACGGCTAGGTGGACACCCCCAGACTCGTTGTAGACTTCACAGCTAGGTGGACACCCCCAAACTCGTTGCTTAAAGCCAGTTAGAGTTGCTTTCTCTGAAACTTGCAGCGAACAGTGACCCACCTAGAAATACCCTTCTTTTATGGATGAGGAACTGAACGCAGAGAGGCTCAGTGGCTTGTACAAGGTCACACATGCGCTGGTGACTGGGGCGGGACGGGGCCCCAGTGCTGGGCATATGCACCGCGACCTGGGTTGGAACCGTGACTCCATCCTTCAAAGCTTTGGGGCGTTAAGGATGTTCCTTAAATTCTCTACGCCCCAGATGTCAGAGATGAGAGTGTCCACACCCAGGGCGGTGGGGACCAAGGAAAACGGGCTCTGGACCTCCCGCTCTGATCTGCTCGAGGCTGGCTTCTCTCTCTTCCCAGCATAACAGCGCTCCCGGTTGCCGGCGCTGGCTGGTGGATCCCTTACGTGGAGATGTGGAAGGAACAGCGCTGCTTCCTAGTATAGGGGACAGGCGACATCCAACGGCCAATCTGACCAGTGAATGCGGCCATACAAGCATTTCCCCCACGTCAGTGTCTTACCGACAGCTGCCCCGGGTGACAAGGGCAGAGACAAACGTTTGGAAAAGAGGGAAGGAGCTGGGCAAGGGGGGGAAACGGGGGCCAGGGTGAAAGAGGAAAGCAATTCCAGGAAAGGTGGAAAAGCCCAGTGGCCGGGGTGGAATGAGAAGCCAGGGCCATCTCAGCTCCCTGGTTAACCACATTCCTGGTTCCCATTTCGGAAATTTAATTAAAAACCCAAACATCTATATTTCCCAACCGGTTGGCCAGTGGCCACGAATTCCCTTCGATTCAGAGAAACTCCCCCTGCGTGACCCTGGGGCCACGACACACGCCCGGTGTGAAGCCAGAGGAGGAAGGGTCGCGGGCAGGGGTCACGGGGTGGCAACTCCCCTATAGAGAAGAAAGCCGCCTGGCTTGGGACGATCCTGTTCTGTCACCCCAGCCACAGGAATAGCAGTTCTGTTTCTTGTTGCTTCATTTTAAAAATTAAAAAAAAAACATGATAAAAAAATACATAAGAAAAAGAACCACATTCATGGTGGCTCCAGAGACACAAGGTCACCTTCCGCCCACCGCGCAGGGGAAGGTGCAGAGGCCCAGAGAGGCAGAGCCGCCCTGCGGCTGGGAGCAGACCACCCAGCCCCCGGGGTCAATGAAACCACTCACTGCCAGTGCCTTCCCTCGCCCAATCTGAGGCCGGACACACGTGCTTGGGACGTCGGATGACAAATGGGGTCAGACAGAGCTTTCAGGGCTCACTCACGGCTTCGGGAAGAAAACCCGAGACCAGAGGTGCTCATCGTAACCCAGGCGCCGACCCAGGGCTCCGTAGAAATCTGACATCTCACCCCCAGGCTCAAAAGGGCGTGTCTTAGGACATCCGACTACACAGCAAAGGGTTCTATGGAAAAGCAATTTATTTTTCAAAAAAAAACCCACACTCAGCAAACTTCATATATGCAATTTGACCATGCAGGACACGAGAGAGGATTCTCCCTGAAGTTCTCTCAAATCATGAATCCCATCTCTGTCTTCCCAGCCCGCCCCACCCCCTCCCTCCCCCACCAACACTAAAAAAATTGTCACTTTTCACAGGTGTGGGAGGTGAGGGGCTAGGGGCTCACTGTCCTGGGTGGTTATCTAGCTGTGTCATTTCACTCACCTGTGCCTTAACAGCCTCTTCTGGAAAATGTGGATGACACTTATTTCAACAGGTTGAGAGAGGCACCAGATGGGGTAGGGAAAGAAGAGCACTTGAAAAACTCCAGTGCAAATAGTGGGGGCGTAAGGAACCCACTAGATCACCAAACGTTTTCATTTAGAAAGAATGGATGCAGCAGACTCGAAGCTGAGGGCCCCCCACGTAAACTCTCTGCTCCTTACTTCCCTGGGCTCTTAGATCTTCGTGAAGATTCTTCCTCAACGTGAGAAGGAGATCCCAATGGCTCCCTGAGTATACACTGGGGGGAAAAAATCTAACCGTCCTAGTCAGTTTGCATTTAAAATTAGTTAAGTGCCAATTCACATCCACTGGGATGGTGACTATGACTAGAAAAGGAAGGAAGGAAGGAAGGAAAGGGGGGAGGGAGGAAAGAAGGAGGGAAGGAAGGAAGGAAGGAGGAAGGAAGGAAGGAGGGAGGAAGGAAGGAAGGAGGAAGGAAGGAAGGAAGAAGGAAGGAAGGAAGGAAGGAGGAAGGAAGGAAGAAAGGAAGGAAGGAAGGAGGAAGGAAGGAAGGAGGAAGGAAGGAAGGAAGGAGGAAGGAAAGAAGGAAGGAGGAAGGAAGGAAGGAAGGAAGGAAGGAGGAAGGAAGGAAGGAAGGAGGAAGGAAGGAAGGAGGAAGGAAGGAAGGAAGGAGGAAGGAAGGAAGGAGGAAGGAAGGAAGGAAGGAGGAAGGAAGGAAGGAGGAAGGAAGGAAGGAGGAAGGAAGGAAGGAAGGAAGGAGGAAGGAAGGAAGGAAGGAGGAAGGAAGGAAGGAGGAAGGAAGGAAGGAAGGAGGAAGGAAGGAAGGAGGAAGGAAGGAAGGAGGAAGGAAGGAAGGAAGGAGGAAGGAAGGAAGGAGGAAGGAAGGAAGGAGGAAGGAAGGAAGGAAGGAAGGAGGGAGGAAGGAAGGAAGGAAGGGAGGAGGAAGGAAGGAAGGAGGAAGGAAGGGAGGGAGGGAGGAAGGAAAGGGCTGTCAAGGATGCGGAGAAACTGCAACCCTTGTGCCTCGCTGGCGGGAATGTAAAATGCTGCAGCTGCTGTTGGAAAACAGTACGGCAGTTCCTCAAAAAGTTAAATGTAAAATGACCATATGACCCAGCAATTCTACCTCTGGGTATATACACAAAAGAACTGAAAGCAGGGACCCAAAAAGATATTTGTACCCCTACGTTCAGAGCAGCATTATTCATGGCCAAGAAGTAGAGGCCACCCAAGTGTCCATCAACAGATTAATGGATACACAAAATGTGACGTATACATTAAACGGAAAACTATTCAGCCTTAAAATGGAAGGAATTCTGACACACGCTACAACATGGGTGAAGCCTGAGGACATGATGTGAAATAAAGCAGACACAGAAGGACACATATTGTATGATTCCACTTACAGGACATACCTACAGTTGTCAAAATGATGGACACAGAAAATAGAATGGCAGCTACCAGGGGCTGGGGGCTGCAGGAGTCAGTGCTTCACGGCCCCAGAGTCTCCGTTTGGGGTGATGAAGACGTTTTGGAGATGGACGGTGGTGATGGTGGTACAACAGTGTGAGTGTGCATAAGGCCACTGACACACGGACAAATGGTTAAGGTGGTAAACTGGTGTTATGTCCATCTTACCATAATTAAGAATGGTTAAAAATGTTTCCAAAGTTAGTTAAGTGAAGAAGGTACGAGGGCAGAAACGATCACTGTCACTTAGAGCTCCTGAGGATTTCACTCACATACTGAAGAATTTGTCCCCAAAGGTCAGCATCTCAGACACCTTCTTTTCCACGCCTGAGGCACACCACCGGCCCAAAGAGCGCTACCGCCCAGGTGCTGACCCGAAGCAATTGCACCAGTGTCTAAAGAACCAGCCAAGGACTTCCCTGGCGGTCCAGTGGTTAGGACTTCCCCTTCCAGTGCCAGGAGTGCGGGTTCGATCCCTGATCAGGGAGCTAAGATCCCACATGCCTCGTGGCCAAAAGACCAAAACAGAAAACAAAAGCAGTATTGTTAACAAATTCAATAAAGACTTTGAAAACGGTCTGCATCCAAAAAAAAAAATCTTAAAAAAAAAAAAAGAAAGAATGATCCAGCAGGCACCAATATTTGCAGAATTAACGAGCGAGGGAATCTGAAGCAACGGATTGGAAATGCGTCTATGATTAGGGAGAGGGAATATACTCCATTGGTGGCTCAGAAAGCACGGCCGAAATCCCCAGCGGATCATCTGATGGAACTGCTGGGCAGGCAGAGATGGTCTCTCCCGCCCTGTCCTGCCGGGGCTCTCAGACCAGTGAAAGGAAAGGGGAGGAAACGGCTAGAGAGAAATGAGGTCAAGGGCCCACATTTTAGGCAAAGGCGGCGGGTCTGAAAACCATTAAAATCTGACCCTATAAGAGGCATTTTCCAAACACCTGGGAGCCTCACAGACCCGAGGGGAGGGACTGATTTATTTCCAGAGACCCAGAACCACAGTCCCTCTGTCATTTGCCCGAACGCGGCTGCTTCTATTTTCACCACTCCCAGAAGGCAACTGGTTTCAAGACTTCTGTGTAGAAACCTGTACCAACACACCAAATACGGGAGGAGGTGATGATTCACATTACCAAAGGAATTCTTTGACAGAAACTTGCCACTTCAGCATTCCTGTAGCTTACAAATTTCCTCCAGGCCTTTCACATATCATGTGATCAACCGAGATTGGTTTTTGTATAGATATTCTTCCAGGAACAAACCTAGTCTGTAAAGCAAGGGAGCCGGAGTGGTTTCGAACAGACTGTCTTTTGCCAATGGCATAGCTCAAAGAGAGGAAATCTATCCAGGACCATTCCTGTCCTCTTGTGAAATGAACTGAGCGCATCCATCCTGTGATGAAGGGGGTGCTGACTAGACGTGGAGGACCCCAACCAGTTCCACGATGACAGTGGACATTGCCTAGGACGATGCTGGCCAGAAAGAGAAGTAGCAGGGTCTGCCTGGGCACACAAATGTCCCAGGGAGCTGCCTCTTACAGCTGCCCAGGCTCCCAGGGAACTCACAAACCCCAGAGGACAGGCTGCAGATCTTATACCTAAGCCCAGACGGCAGTTCTTTATCGTTCACCCAAATACAGCCACTTCTGACTTCACTGAGTACAAAGGGCACCAGATTTCAAGACTTCTACGTCACAACCTGTGCCAACAAAACGAGTAAGTAGATGGGGGGCCAGACCAGGCGGAGGCAAGCTGGGAAGACTTCCTGGAGGAGGTGGAGGACAGAGAAGCTTTGCAGCTGGGTACGCTTGAGTGGGAAAAGGCTCATTTCTGGCTTTAGCTGGCCAAGAAGTCAATCAACTCCCTGTTTCTTACAATGCCCACCTGTATTAAAATGGCCTGGGGTGCTTGTTAAAAATACCCATTTCTGAGTGCTACCCCCGGCATGTACCAAAACAGAACCTCTAAAGGTGGGGGGAGGGTGGGGATGGCTGCTAAGAATACTCAGATTTTTACCAAATTCTCCAAGCACTTCGTTTTTATGCAAACCACAGGGTGCAGGCCAGGGGGCTGGGGGGAGCAGCTCCAAGTACGCTGGCTGAACCGGGTCCACGCTGATCTGGGAAGAGCTGGGCAGGGAGGACCCGTGAGGAGTCACTGAGGAGAGGGACAAGGCAGGTGCAGACAGAGGGCTGTTCCAGGACTGTTTAGTCACAACATCCCCCAAGCCCTCTCCCACCGACACTTCCTGTTATGATCCTAACTGGAGCTGGCTGGTGACAGAAAACGTCTGTGCCAGTGCACAAAGGGCAGAGGAGAGAGGGAAGGAGGGAGGGAGAGAGAGAGAGACAGAGAGAGAGAGAGGATGAATATCTTTCAGTTTACGAGCTATAACAGGAAGGCTGGGAGTATAAGAAAAATCAAGTCTAGGCGCCCAGACCCTAATAGTAATGAGAAACTCTATCTGGACGACAGAAGTCTGGTTGGTTGAGATTTAAGTAACCTCAGAACTTCCTCATCCCAAACAAACACCACCTACACTCTAACTGCGGGCAGCCACCCCCAGCTGGAGAAGACAGCCCGAGTTTGCGTGCGTATTGTCGGTGGAAGGTTTGGACTACTGTGGTCTCTGTTGCAGGCGGCAGGAGAAGGGCCTCTTTCATGAGTTTCCTCAACTTCACACAAGTGCTCTCTTATGCAAAGACGCTGGGCCAGCCTCCATCCACATGAGTGGCTTCCAAATACCCCTCCAGGCTGGCTCTCCTCAGCCCTAAAGAAGAGGGGGACCCCACCCCCCAGCCCAAGATCGCTGGACAAAACCCTCAATCCACACTGAGGCACGAGCGGAAACCCGCGTTCCCTTAGATCTGCCCAGATCCCCAGTAAACGCTGCCCGCCGGGTTTGCACACTTAGCGCCCGACACACCTGCTGCTCAGGAGGCGTGAATCACAGGCGCGGCACGCTGGACTCGCCGCCGCCGGGTTCGGGGCTTCACAGCTGGCTCTCACGCACCCGGATGTCATCCTCCACCTACCCACACCCCCAAGGCACGTTGGGACAGATCAGGCTACAACCCAATTTCTACTAAACGACTCATTCCCAGGGGAGGTCCATGGAAGGAAGGAGAAGGGTACACGGAGATGCTTCTCCCACTCATGGTCAAGGGTCCTCTCCCCTCTACACCCTGGAGGGTCTCATCTGCTGGCCATAAACAGTGAGGAGGGGGTGAGTTAACCTGGGAAAGGAGATGGGATGGACTTCTCAGTTCTGCACCATCTCCAGAATAAAGACCGTCTGCCTAGATGAATAAGCTTTAGCGCCCTCCTGTAGCACAGCGCTTATCGTTAAGGATCCTATCTTGTACACTTAAACATTTGCTAAGAGGGGAGAGCGCCCATTAAGTGTTCTTGTCACCAAAAAATAGTAAAATAATAAATAAGAGGGCGGGCGGAAACTTTTGGAGGTGATGGGTATGCTTACGACAAAGACTGTCGTGACTGTGGTATCAGATTCACAGCGCATACTTATCACCAAACTCACGAGTTGCAGACATGAAACATGTATAACCTTCTGGATGTCAATCATGCCTCAGTTAAGTGGTCTTTAAAGAAGACAGCCTGCTGAATCCCTCTCAACTTTCACTTTTTCACAAGACAGCACCTTCTGCCATGCAGGATCCTGAAATGGATCCCGGACCAGAAAAAGGACATTAGTGGGACAACTGGAAAAATTTGAATAAGGCCTGGAGATTAGTTCAAACTATTCTATCAATGTTAATCCCCCACTTTGATCATCTCACTGTGAATCTATAAGATGTTAACATATAGGGTAGCCGGGTGACAGGTATAAGGGAACTCCGTGTACTGTTTGCGCAACTTTCCTGTAAATCTAGATTTCTGTCAAAATCAAAAGTTAATAATAATTTTTAAAAGGACAGCATTTTAAATCCAGCTTCCTAGTAAATCTCAGTCTCTGGCATTGCTAATATAATTTCGACCCTAGTCCTGAAGGCAAATTTCAAGTTACTCTCATAACCAATATGCTGATCAACTCTTTGCTGCAGGAGAAACAAAACGAAACAAAAACTGCATTCACTCAGCAAGCACTGTCTGGGCTCCTGCTGTATTCTGGCTCCCAGCTGTGGGATTATCTGCTGGCTAAGTGGTACAATCTTCCTCCAAGCCCACCTCGTAAATGTCTACCAAGAGGGCCACTCCTCTGATTTTAGACATGACTGACTTAGAGCAAAGAGAGTGACTTCTGGGAATTTTCCAAAGGAAATAATTCAGAATGTGCAAATCCTTATGTACAAAAGACACTCACCAATGCATGAATTCAAAGGGTAAAAATTTGGAAATACCTTGGTGTCCAACAATGGGAGAATTGTCACGCAAACTATGATTCAATGCCTGCAGTGAATACAGTCATTATGTGGGGAAATGTTCAAAGAAAAAAAACAAAGTGAGGGGGAATAAAGCGGGAAACAAAGTTGTACATATTTGCAGGATTTCAGCAGTGGGGACATATGTCAAATTGCATTACTGTGGGAACTGGGTGTTTCCTTTCCTGTTTTTTGCTCTTTTTTGTAGTTTTCTATAAAAGACAGAGAAAGGGCGCGGATTACCTTTAAAATCAGACGGGGTGCAGAGGCGGGGCTTCCGGCCATCAGTGGGACAATTTCAACAGTTCCTCTCCCAGAGAAGGTGAGGAAGGGCCACAGGGTACATACTGCACCAACGTGGGCAGTTCCACGGACCTGGGTGTGGCCAGGGTACAGGCTCCTGGGGGAGGGGCGGTACCAACACACATCACCTTTTTTCTTCCTGTGGTGCCTGGCTCTCCCCCTCTTCCCAAGCAGGTGCTCACGGGAGGCACTGGCACCCTGCACACAGTCCAAGGGAGACCCGTGACAGCTTCCAGAAGTGTTCTATGCAGGAGGGACCCCTGGGCAGGAAATGGATCATCACAGACAGACTGCCAACGGAGCTGGAGGGAGGGGAGGGAACCCCGTATCTGGGAAAGCACCCCCAGGAAACCATCTTCGGGGGAAAGAGTTGAGGACAAGTGCCAAAGGGGGAGCAGGAAAAGGAGACCCCTGGTTTATCTGCACATCAAGGCGGATTCGCTCATTCATTCAACAGACATCTACTCTGCACCTACTCAGCGACAGGCACGGCGCCGCTGCAAACAGCGCCCACACAAAAGGACGAGGATGGGGGGTGCTGTGGGTTCAGAAGCAGCGTGCTTCCAGGTCAGGACTCAAGACTACGCCCCCTCCCCGCGCTGGCCGGGAAACCGCTTCCATTAACAATGTGCACTGACGGCGGGGGGTGGGGGTACGCCCCGGACCGAATGCCTGCTACCTCCCACCCGTTCAGAAAGACGCCTGATGGGTGGC
The DNA here is from genome assembly GCF_951394435.1 of Stenella coeruleoalba. Lineage (NCBI taxonomy): Eukaryota > Metazoa > Chordata > Mammalia > Artiodactyla > Delphinidae > Stenella > Stenella coeruleoalba. The sequence goes on along the minus strand of NC_137165.1, from coordinate 56,197,582 downwards.
GCAGTCCTTGCAGTCAAGCCGCTCACCAGCACCAGGACCGGGGACCAGGGACATTCACCACCCCCCCGGCGAGGGGGGCTCCAAGCGCTGCGCCCCGATCGCATTCGGGGTCGCCAGTGGGCAGACGACGGGAGCTCACCGAGGCGGCTCAGCTCTCGAGGTAAGGGGCCCTGCAGGGCGACAAGGTGAGAAGGTAAGTGCGATGGGGGGTCGGGCGGATACGCCCAGCACGCGGACCTCTCCCCAACTTGGGGCTCTGTCCCCCGGGGCAGCCAGCGGCCAGGAGGCGTTGGAAAGGGAGATGACCGAGAGCGCCCAGGATGGGCGATGACCACCGCCACCGGGAGAATCGACTCCGCTTGGAGGCAGAGGGATGGCTAAAATGACCTCTGGAAAGATGTCAATTACAAGAACAAAAATTTCAACCCAGAACCCCATGACCTTCATAAAGCGACGCAAGGGGTGAAATCCCCCCCTCTTCCCCCGAATCGCGGGGCAACTTACCTACAGGTAAGGGACTCGACTGGTAGGTAGAATGTGCCTCAATCCACGGATGGAGACGAGGCTGTGGGTCATCCGAGACCGGCCGAGACGCACCAAGTAATCCACGTTAGGGGGTCCGGAGGCCCCTACCCCATTCCCAACTTTCCATCCAAGGCCAAAGCGCCGGCAGCCCCGGCCTCTGCGCCCGGGACCCGCGGAAATCGCGCTTGGGTTCGCTGGCCCGGGTTCCCCAGCGGCGCCCCGGCGACCCCGGCGAGCGCACCCCGCCTCCTCGCGCTCGGAGAGCAGCGCCTCGCCTTTCTTCGCTGCTCATCGCCAGCGCGACCCCAGAGATCCCAGCCGGGAACCCCTCTGCCGAGCCCGGGAAAGCGCCAAGGGCAAATCCACCGGGCCTGGGGTTTGCAGGTCCGCGGGGCCCGGGCGGCGAGGGCTGGGAGCCCGCCGGGCAAAAGAGACTCAGGAGAGAAGCACCGAGCGGCGGCTGCCAGTTACAGGGTGTGACGCCCCGCGTCCACACCGCCTTGCCCGCGCCACCTCCGCGCTCGGCTCGCGGCCGGACCATTCTGCCTTTAAATAGCAGCCGGGTCCGGAGCGGGGAGGGGCGGGGAGGGCGGGGAGCGGGACGAACTGTTTCCTGGGAGATGTAGTTCCGTCTTCCAGCCACAACAAACGCAGAGCAGCGTAGGAATGGTTGGGGTCCGCCCGCCAACAGCTGTCCTCCCCGGCGCCCTAACTCCGGAGACAAGGCTGGGATTCCAGCCTCACTGCCAGCTCCGTTAGGTCTAGGCTGCCCTCTGTCCATAAGGTGGGTCACACCAAGCTAAAGTCTGCCCAGGACGACCAACCTTAGTAGCCCTGGAGTCGGGCAAACCCAGCTAAGTTGCAACCCCTGCCTGCCAACAACTAGCTGTGTGCCCTTCACGTTGGAATGACCATGTATGCCTCGGATTCCTCATCTGACACAGAGACGCGATATCAGTGTCTGCTTCCACTGGATGGTAGAGGGAGGTGACCCTCCAGGGCGGCCTGATCTCCCCATCCCTAAGCGCTAAGCAAACTTGATTTCAAGGCTCCACTTGTGCAAACCACTTGCCACCCTGAGACCCTCCAGATTAAAATTCTGGAGCTCCCCCGGCCCGGTCAGTCAGGCTTCAATTTCTGAAGCGGCCTCTCGTTCATTCACCACCTGCACACACTGGACGCAGGAAAGCAGGAGTCAAGCCAGAGGGGCTCACTCAAGCCTGAGGAGGACACGGCATCGTGATAACTGCGTGGATGTGAAAGAGGCTGTATGGGTCACGGGCACCTAACCCTGCCTGGGGGCAACAGCCAAGGTGTCCAGAAGGCGGGTGTCTGACCTCATTCTGGAAGGAATAGTTAGGAAGTAGCCAAACAAAAAGACACAAACACAAAGCAACCACAAACGAGGGCAAGAGAGCCATGCCTATGAGGAAACACTGAGGGTATAAAAGAAGGAAGGGGGACAGGCTGGGGGGGGGGGGCTTGTGTTAATTTCCCGGGGCTGCTGTACAAATACGTGGCTTAGACTACAGAAATGTATCGTCTCACAGTCCTGCAGGGTATTTATTGATATGTGCATACACATGGGTTACTACGCACACATGTATCTCCCTGCTCTCTCTGCTGAGAGGTCCTAGAAGCAACGATACCCCAGTAGCAATAAGCACTAGAGCCGTGGTTTGTTTCTAATACGCCTGTCCAATAAAACGAACCAGGGCTCCTTGGAGAAATGGCTGATTCTAGGACTGAGGCAGGAAATATACAAGATGAGCCAGGAGCATCTCACAGCCCCAGAAAGACTGCCTGAAAGCGCACGCACTCGCGCCACACAGTGATGGGGTACATCGAAAGGATACAGAAGCCAATTCAAAGAGCTCCTAATGGCCAAAGTCGGGGAATGATCTGAGCGACAAAATAAGTACAATAGTGTAGGATTATAACCCAAAGTATAAAACAAATATTCATGATTCCACACGGATATACGTAGATAATTGAATAAATAAATATATGAGGGAACATAAAATTCATGTAGCTTATTCTGCCTTGAAGGAACTGCAGCACAACTTCTGGCTCCTTAAGGAAGGGCTGCTCTCCTTCCAAGAGTAAAGCGTGGAGGGTGGGTAGGGCACAGAGTGCTCCCTTATCATCTAATCATGAGAAAAATTCCAGTGCAGGGACATTCTACAAAATGCCTGACCAGTGCCCCCTCAAAGCTATCAAGGTCACCAAAAATAAGGAAAGTCTTATGTGAGAAACGTTCACAGCCCGGAGGAGACGAAGGAAATATGCGACTAAATGTAAAGTGGGGCCGGGACCAGAAACAGAACGTAAGATCAGAACTAAGGAGATCTGAATAAAGCAAGAGTCTAACCAATAATAACGTATCAATATTGATTCATTCACTGCTGCAAGTAAGATGCTAATAAAGGATGCTAATAACAGGAGGACCTAGGTGTGAGGTATATGGGAACTCTCTGTACTATCTTTGCAACTGTTCTGTAAATCTATTCTAAAATAGATTAAAATCATATATATATACACACACACAACCCTTATACATATCCACCCATATGCAGGTGGTAAAGAATTGCAGTATCTACTCTCTCATGTATCAAGTTTCCACATTCTGGGATCAGGTTCATAGTTCTCTGTTCTGTTATTGGTCCATTGTTTTCTAACTCCATGCCATCATCACATGCTTTAATTCTTATAAAATTCTTAGATCTTAATATTCAGTGGGACATTGCACCCACTTTCCTTCAAGAGTTGCTTGGCTATTCTTGCACTTCTGCATTTCCAAATTAGATTCAGAATTAGTGTGCTAAATTTCAAGTACATATAAATGAAAATTGTGGAGGAAGAATACCTCCAGAAGCCCCTCACTGCTCACAAAATTACATGTAAACTTGACAGCTTGGCATCAAAAGCCTTTTATGTCTGACCTTATCCAACAACCCTCCCTGTACTCCAAGCTAACTGGAATATTTGCTGTTTCCAAGCCGACCTCAGCTTTCTCGAGTCCTCACTGTAGACCCAAGTGCCTCCTCTCCCCAGCCTGCTTCTGCTTATGGAGCTCTGTACACATCTCCTACCTACCTTCCAAGGCCAGCTCACATGTCACCTCTTCCATGAAGTCCTCCCACATGTCCATGACCTGAGAGAATTCCTTTCAACCAACGAGCACTCTGAGTCTTTTCTAGGCTAAGTTTCTTGAGGTCAGGCATTCATTCCTCTTTGTCATGATCCTCCTATCCCCAACGTTGAGAATGTTGCACACAGTAGGGGCTTCAGAGGTATTTGGAAATTCAATGCAGTGCTTGCAGTAGGGTTCCTGGCACCAGCGTACGCTTGTTTTTACCGGTAGCGCCAATTCCAGTGTCATAGTTGCTGAGGTTCTCCGTTCTCTGGGAGCTTGCCGTATGCCAGGCACTGTCCTGAACATTTATGATGCATCACGTCATACAATCTCTCAATATGCCAACGGTAGGTGCTAGTATTAATCTCATCTTAGAGAAAAGAAAAATCAAAGCTGGGAACAGTTAAGCGAGTTGCTTAATGTCGTGGAGCAAACAAAGAGCAGAGTCAGGGCTCAACCCAGAGGCATCTCTCAGAAACATCTCTCCCCTACTCCACGCTTCCAGATAGTGTGACTGCAGATTTCCGGGAAGCAAGGGCTGAATCTTCTTACACCTGTACCTGCTGCACCAGAGTCTATTCCAGGAGGAGTAGGTGCCCTGCTCAAGCTGGTGTCAGAACGTGGCTGGACAGGTAGAAAGCACCCAGCACAGTGTCCTCCCTATGACAGGTGCCCAATAAATGTTAGTGACCCCATGATTCCACCTGCTCTCGGGTCCTTCCTTCTGCCCCATCCCTGCCCCACGTATGCTCTTCCGTCACCCATTCTACTCCCCCTTATCGAAAGGAGATGCCTCCAACAGTCCTGCAATGGTGACAAAGTGATGGATCTAAACGGACCACAGTGCAGGAGAGAGCGGTCAGTGTGACCTGCAATGGTGACAAAGTGATGGATCTAAATGGACCACAGTGCAGGAGAGAGCGGTCAGTGTGATGGTGGGAATAAAGCACTGGCTTGGGACATGAGTGCTCAAAGCCGGACACCTTGTCTTCATCAATCAACACACATAACACATGGTATGAGGGCACAGGTCTGCGCGTCATGACTTTGGGAAAGTCTCTAAGTTTCCATTGTTTTGCTCATCAAAAAGGGGAAATCTACCTAAGAGTAGGTACACTTTGAGGCAAGAAAGCGTCAGGTTCAGCGGGTGATCTGAGCCAGACTAAATCCTAGGCTCAAAGCCCAGCTCGGGTACTTTCTGTTAACAGGGTACTGATGGATCTGTCCTCAGTGTCATCGTCTGCAGAATGGGGATAATTCATAGGGCTGTTTCAAGGCACAAATGAGTTAAGAGCTGGAAAACATTTGGGACGGTGCATGGCACAGAGCAAGCGCTCAGTAAATACCAGCTCCTCCGTATGCTCCTGGGGCTTGTTCAGCTCCTTGCAGGAGCAGCTCAGAAGTGCCAGGGGCTTAACGCCTCCAAGGAAAACCCTCAAGCCACGAGGGAAGGGAGCTGTTGGATAAATAGCCCATCCTTTCCCTCCTTCGATTTGGCCATTTTGAATTTTACTCTACCCAGTTGCTCAAAGGGTTCCCAGTAAGATTCAGCCCTGAATGCCCAAGGCATAACCTCTCATTAACCCACCATTAACTGACTTCCCCTCTCCTGATTCACTCTCCGCACCCCCATCCTTCAAGGTGCTTCCAAAGATAAACTCCCAAATCGATGACTTACACCCAAGTACACATCTGCTTTGAGAAGAATCCGAAGACGCCGCCCACAAACTGGTTTTCTTTTCTAGATTCTTTATTCGCGCCTATGATTGTCTAAGTCTCCCAGACACCAGGGTTGAAATCTTTGGATCCGTTTTGATTCTTTGGCTCCATCCCTTAGCCGAGCCCTCCATGCTTGGACGTGTCTGATTTCCACCATTATTCCTACCCTAGCTCGGGTCCTCATAACCTCCCACCTATTACTTACCCCATTCTTCCTGCCTGGAATGTTCCTCCGCCTTTGCCAGGCTTGTCCTTACTGAGTGGCATCCCTATGCCATGCCCTGTGCCAGGCGTGCCCTTCAAGGCTCCTCTGGGCTGGCCTTCCCTACCGCCCCGTTCCAGGGATGGCTCTCTGCTCAGAACTTGCTTTACACCGTTACCCATGCCATTCATTTAATATTGCCAATGTGCTCTTTTTCATCACTGATTATTTGCGTTATTGGCTCCTCCAATACATTGTATTGTCTTAGGGTCAAGAAGCATATCATATTTTTAAAATACCCTCAATAGGGCCTACGTCCACATTTGGCTGACAGTCTTACCTCGGTAACAAGGGAAAGGCAGGTAAAGGGTGTCCTGGCAAGCGGACAAATGTATTCATTCTCCACATTGTACTGAGTCAACCCCCAGAATCTCAGCCACAAAGCTCCACCCAGCGCGCGATCTGACAGCGAGCTGCCCAAGCTGGTGGAATGAATTGGCTGTGCGTGCACACCAACACCGTTCTGCCCGTCAGTATTTTTGACGGTTTACGGCATCATGAGGGGTTAAGGTGGGTGGTGCTACCACATATAAAAAGGATAGCGTCGGGACTTCCCTGGTGGTCCAGTGGTAAAGAATCCACCTTCCAACGCAGGGGACGCAGGTTCAATCCCTGGTCAGGGAACTAAGATCCCACAGGCCGTGGGGCAGCTAAGACGGCTCGCCCCAGCTACTGAGCCCGTGCACCTCAACTAGAGAGCCCGCATGACGCAAACTACAGAGCCCACGTGCCCTGGAGCCTGTGCGCCACAACTAGAGAAGAGAAAACCCGCACGCCACAACTAGAGAGAAGCCTGCGCGCCGCAACTAAGACCCGACGCAGCCAAAAATAAATTAAATAAATAAATAATAATTTTTTTTTAAAAAAAAGAGAGAGAACAGGGCTCAAATGGTGACATCGCCACCATGGCTTGCCAGGTCTCACAAGACCTGGCCCCCCGCTGTAAAAAAAAACAAAAAAAACAACAAAAAAAACGGATAGTGTCGGCCTGAGAAGTGCTACGAAGAATGGAAGTTGGTAGTCTTCTGCCTCCGCATGGAACTGGGGACCACTCACTCATTTGATCATTCATTCATTCAACTATTTGTCACCAAGTAAGCACCAGACACTATGCAAGGCACTGGGGGTATAACTGCAAAGTTGAGAGTCAAGGTCCTTGTCCTTGTGGGGGAGACAAACAATAAATAAGTGAATAACCAAATTAAATACTTGCAGAGTGTGATAAGAAATAAAGAAACCAACAAGGATAGAAAGAAGAGGCTCTAATAGAGGAAAAAGGGAGTCTGACTTGGAGAGGCTTTTCCAAGGAAAGGACAAGTTACAAAACTGATTAAAACTAGATCATTGCTGGTGCACACACCTGGGCAGCCACAGAAGGCTTCCTGGAGGAGCTGGACTCCACTTTGGCTTTAAAAGCAGAGAAGTTTGGTTAAAGGATGATGTAGAGGTGGCTGAGGCAAAGGCTAAGAGGCGGGAAAAAGATGCATGTGAGGGAGATGACCAGGAAGAAGAGAAAGCTTGTCCTCTTCTGCATTATCAGAAGGACATTATCAGAACAGGTGTGACACAGTCTAACATCCAGGTGAGACGCAGCAGCCAGTTCTCCTCCATGTCTCCCATGACGGCAAGAAGCTGCTCGACCCAGAACACACATCTTCCCCTGCGTTGACCCAGAACACACATCTTCCCCTGCGTTGACCCAGAACACACATCTTCCCCTGGAAACGCAGAGGCTTCAGAAAGCCCCGGACACCCAGGCGCCCGGGCCCCAGGTGACGGAAGGAATGGGATCCGTCTAAGAATACGCCTTCTCCTTTCTACAAAACTAGCAAAATTAAATACAGCATCGCACAGAGGGGTCCCCGGGTGTGTGTGGCGGGGAATCAGAGTTTGACTGGCCCCGGGGTCCTCCCTGGGTTAGCAGGAAGCCCTACCCTGATTTTGCAAGAAGTTTTGTGATGCAAATCATCTCAAAGCACTGGTCCAGGCCTTCACCTGAGATGCCCTCCATTCTCCCTTCGGTCATTTCTTCCATTCCAGGGAGGGGGTCAGATGGGTGGGAGATGTGATTGAGCGGCGCTGGAAAATGCCTCGGCCCCGCCCACTGCTCCTACCACCCCCCACCCCCAGGAAGGAGGAGACACACACCTGCCCTCCTCTGGGAACACTGAGGCTTTGTTTGTTGGAGGTTCTGAAATCACCTCCTCACTTGCCTCAACCAACTCTGAAAGTCTGGGCTGGACGGATTGAGGGGCAGAGCGGCAGAAAGGAGGGGTAGCTAATAACAGCCAACAAGCACACCCAAGCCTGTCCCCCAACCCCAGTGGCGGAGCCCACCGTCACCCTACCTCCCTTACAGATGAGAAAATCGGTTTAGAGAGGACCGACGACCTTGACCAAGGTCTCATGGCGGGCTTTGAACTGGCTTTGAACTCCAGTTATTCTGACCCTACAACCTGTAGATTTTCCTTTGACATCCCCTACCTCTCTGCCAGGCAGACTTCAGAGCAACTGAAGCAATGGGTCTCTATTGCTCTAGTGAAGAAATTCCAGGTGGAAGGATGTAAGGGTGTTGAGGGGATCAGGTGACACAGTCATCCTCTGGCAACTGACTGCTCTGGCAAAGGGGGTTGGTAAACACGACAGAAACTTGCTCGATCAGTCCAAAGAACACACAAAGATGGCCACAAAGGCTTCGGTCCTCCTCCCACCGAGAGGTGGAACCTAAGTCTCTCTCCTTGTTGCTGGAGACGAGTGACTTGTTTTAGTGCCCAAGGGCATGTGCTAGCAGTCACATTCCCAGATTTCTGAAGCTAAATTATAAGAAGCCATTCAGCTTCTGGGCATCCTTGAGCCACCGTGGAAAAGGCTGAGTAATCTGAGAGCACCTTGGAGAGACCATCGGTGCTCTGGCCGACCACCCCAACTGAGACATCTCCAGCCAAGTGTCAGAGATGTGGGCGAGGCTACCTTGGACGCCCCCAAGACTAGCCATCCACCAGCTGAAAACCACTGAATGGCTGTCACTGATGCCACATGAGACGGAAAAACTGCTCGGTTGAACTTTGCTCGAATTCTGACCCACAAATCTGTGAGATAGAGCACAATGTTTGTGGGGTTTCAGCCACTAAGTTTTGGGGTAGTTCTTTACACAGCAGTGTATCGTTGCTGTTTATGGAATATGCGTAAACATATTCCACACTCGGATAACTTTTTTCTTTTTTCGTTTGTGAACAAGGAAGCACACAGACTTAACAGCCAACGCAGCCATCTGCACCCATGCCAGCAGCTAGCCTTAGGGTGGAGGCACCTCTGGGGCTGGGAGAGCTAAAATGAAAGAACCAGGGTCCCCAGTGACATCACTGACCTACTGAATCCACTGGTTCTGGAGCCGTCCTACCACTAGAACTCTTTCTATGTGAAGAAGTACATGTCATCACGGTTTAAACGCGTAAGTTATGTCGGGGTTTGTGTCGCTCGTCTAGAAGGCATCCGTGACTAACCGGTCACGTTGACCGCTCCGGGCTGAAGCTGGAATGCCTAGCACACTCTGGCACTGACTCTGCTGTGATCTTGGTGAAGTCACTCGACCTTTCTGGACCTGTTTACTCCATCTCAAATGTGGGGAGACTTTTTCCTATCCCTCCTTATCTTGCAAGGTGACCTTGAAAATCAATGAGCTGCAAATGGCCTACAGAAACCTGAGGCAGTGTTGGTATTTATGTATCGGTTTCTCCCCTCTTGCATCTTAAAATCTAAGAGGCTTTGCGACATCCTTTTACAAACATTGTATCATGCAAACTTCATGTCCACACTTCAAGGTGACAAGTACCACACTTCGAGGTGACAAGTACCATGATTCCCACTTTGGGAGATGAGGAAACAAGGAGTGACCTGCCCAAGGTCACACAAGCTGTGGCTGGAACCCATGTCAGCTCACTGATGGTCCATGATCACACTGCCTCAGTCACCACCCTATCAGGCACGGTCAGAAAGTAATGAGTTATTCCTACACTGGCACTGCCATTACCCCATTTATTTATTTGCTTAACTGATAGCTTCTGTCTATTAAATTGTGAATATGTCAAATGGTGCTTGTTGAACTTAGTAAAGTCTCTTTAATCCTCATTACTTTGTTTCTAAAATAAGTTGCTGTTTAACAACGCCCAGAAAGAATATTCATTTGCCTAGGACTCCTCCCTTCCTCTGAGGACAGTTTCTCTTCCCACCACGTGAAGAGAACAGACCTGCAACAGCAGAGAAGAGAGCTACCCTGCAGACATAAACAGTACCACATGTGTTCTGAAGACAGACTGTATTCTTCCCAATCTGCCTTGGATATTTCATTCTCCCGTGTGGGTTTACATTTTGCCCCCCAAATCTTTCCAACCAATTCCTCTTTGGGTCCATGCTAGTTCCAGCTGGGTGTCTATCACTTGCAGCTAAAGTTCAGCCCCAAAACCATGCGCTAAGAGGTCGTGATAAAGACAGCCACAGCAACTATCAAGATGGGAAAGCCACCACAGCGTGGTGTGCATGCATGCACTGAAAAATAGACTGAATGGAGGCTCCTCAGAGCACTAAAAATAGAGCTGCCTTATGATTGGGCAATCCCACTCCTGGGCATATATCCAGACAAAACTCGAATTCAAAAACATACACGCACCCCTATGTTCACAGCAGCACTATTCACAATAGCCAAGACATGGAAACAACCCAAATGTCCATCTACAGATGAACGGATAAAGGAGATGTGATATATTCGATATATAGAGAGATCTCTCTCTATATATATAATGGAATACTACTCTGCCACAGAAAAGGATGAAATCATGCCATTTGCAGCAACATGGATGGACCTAGAGGTGATCACACTAAGTGAAGTACATCAGACAGAGACAGACAAATACCATATGATATCACTTACATGTGGAATCTAAAATGTGACACAAATGAACTTATCTACGAAACAGAAACAGACTCACAGACATGGAGAACAGACTTGTGGTTGCCAAGGGGGAGGGGAGGTGGGGGAGGGATGGACTGGCAGTTTGGGATTAGCAGATGCAAGCTATTACATATAGGATGGATCAACAACAAGGTCCTACTGTGGAGCACAGGGAACTGTATTCAATATCCTGTGATAAACCATCATGGAAAAGAATATGAAAAAGAATGTGCATATATATATCTCTCTCTGAATCACTTTGCTATACAGCAGAAACTAACACAACATTGTAAATCATACTATACTTGAATAAAATAAATTAAAAAAAAAGTAAAAGTAGACTGATGCGGGCTTTGCTGGTGGCGCAGTGGTTGAGAGTCCGCCTGCCGATGCAGGGGACACGGGTTCGTGCCCCGGTCCGGGAAGATCCCACATGCCGCGGAGCGGCTGGGCCCGTGAGCCATGGCCGCTGAGCCTGCATGTCCGGAGCCTGTGCTCCGCAACGGGAGAGGCCACAACAGTGAGAGGCCCGCGTACCGCAAAACAAAACAAAACAAAAAAGTAGACTGATGCCTATAGACTATCGTCAGCTAAAAGATTCCCTAAGTTTTCGAAGAAGTCTCAATAAACTTGAAAAAGACAACTGCCCCTGCCCAGAATTCCCTTGTGCTTAGGTAACGCTGGCTCCGCTATCCGTGACCCATCATAGCAAAGAAGTCCATCTCTATCGGCACCGCAGGAAAGAAAGCAGAAGCTGATTAAAAGGCGTGGCTTCAACTTGGAACAGCAACTCCCCTTAGTGTTAAGAGGAAGGTCTGAAGTCACCTGGGTAAGTCGGTTGAAGACACAATATGACAGAGAAGAATCTAGAAATGTTCAAAAGCAAGAGATGAAGAACCAGTACATTAACATTCAGAAGAATGAAGGAAACCTCGACAATTTCTGAAATGTTAGCTCGTGAAGCTTTTCTCAATTGTAATGCTTCTGTGCCCATTTCTTAGAAGGCCTCGGTTCATCAGGAATATCATCTGTGAGGAGGAGAGAGGATACATTCTGCGTCTCTTTTGACCCTAATTTTTGTGTTATTCAGGGTCCTAACAGCAACCAGATGGCCCGGCAAACTGGGGGACTGAAGAGAGCTTAAGAAAGGGACTACATACAAGGGGATGGGAAGGAAAGGTTCAGGGAAACCAGCAAGGGAGAGGGCAGAGCCTCAGGACCGGCCACAGTGGTGAGGCTGGAGCCCCGCTAAGTCAGCGGGAACAAGGGAAGCCGTTGTTTCCAGAATCGAGAGAGGGCAGCTACATAGGGGGGACCACCTGCCAAGAACTGTGCCCACTTGCCTTTCACCCGCCAGTCTCTGGCCTGTTGCTCCACTGGCTGCCTCCAGAGGCCAAAAGAGCCTGTTGATTCCATGCTGATAGAGCAGCTCTCGGAGCACAGAGCAGGGTGGGGAAGGGTGGAATAGGACCGGGACGGGCAAAAGGAAGAGATCCAGCCCTTGCGGAGGCATCAGAGTGGAGAGCTAGGGAGAGGTGACAGCCCTGACCTCCCCCCAAAGCTCCAGACCTCCATTTCCAACTGGCTCTGGGACATCTTCCCCTTGGTGGCCTGCTGGCCTCTCAAACTCAGCACATCCAAACCACACTGCTCATCTTGCTTCTCAGTGCTGGTCCTTCGCTGGACCTCCTGATTTGCTGTTTCCCTAGTTCTGTCCTGCTGGTCACCTAGGCTTAAAGTCTCAGGGCCGCTTCCCCTCTGCTCTCTCCATCAGTTGCTAAGCCCTATATTATCCTATGCTTCACCGTCTCACCCATCCTGTCTCTTCTCCTTTTCTTCTATCTAGACTGCTGGCATCTTCTAACTGGTTTCGACACTGCTAACATCCTCCCCTTTAAATGCATCTTACACACCGTAGCTCGATGCCTCTAAAACATACCACGGGTCTTGATTCATCATACCACGACTTAAGCAACCCAGCGCCTCCCCGTTTCCCAGATATGCCACATGCTTGCCGGTCTCAATTTCTCTGTTAAAACTTTTCCTTTGCCTGGAGGAGGGACCACCCTCCATCTTTACTTCCTGGAGCCCAGCCTTCCTTCATGCTCCCCAAAGATTCTGACCTTTCCCTCCTCCACTCTCCTTAGATATTTTTGCTTGTACCTCTCTTAGGGCATCTAATCCCATTCTACCTTATATGACCATAATCTAAGGACATGGGTTCTTTCCTAGTTTCCCGACTACATTGTAACCTTGAGGCAGAAAATCATGCCCTGTTCGTTTCTGTAGTTGCCCCTAGGAACTAGCCAACCAGCCAGCTCATTGTAGGTGTTTAATACCTGTGTACAGCATGAACGGATGTGACTATCGCTTCGGAGATTTTCCACAGTGCAGTCTCCTTCTTGGTCTGTCTCTCTTGTCTACATAATATCGCAAAGCAAGACCAGCCCTAATGAGCCTCCACGTTGCTGGCAGAGCACGTGACTAACCCCATAACAGACCTGCACTGCTTTACGAAAGCACTTTGCAAACAGCTTAATAGCACAGCCCGGCACACGAGGTTGGGAATAGATATCTAGAGATTTATCGGATCATTAAGGGAAGTAGGAGACAATAGGTACTGGGTTCATCTACACAGTAAGGGAGACCCAGGGCACCTAAACCACCCCCATGCTAAAAACATCAGCCCTCGGGCTCCGTGGCATCCACAAGCCACCCAAAAGCACCCGGTGAGCCCATCCCGGGGTTCATGTAGTCAGGGAGAAGAGGCTTCAAGTCTGAAGTCCACGAATAATGGGTACAGGTCGGGGAGGCTGGGGGGAGGCGAGAAGAGAGGGATTGTCAAAAGTGCAGTGATTTAATGTCTGTCTCTTTCTCCCTCTCCCTCCCTCTCTCTCCCCCTCCCATCACCCTGCCTCTTGCACAAGGAACTATTGAGAAGGGACAGAACAAACGCGCCCTTATGCAGCTCCCGCGGAGTCTCGGGGTTTGTCTGAGACAGCTGCCTGTAGCACGCTATGGTTACTCATTACCCGAGTTCCCAGGCAGGAAAAGCAGCAAACTTAATAGACCCGAACTAACCCTCAGCACAAACACTCCAGCCGTAAATAAATAAATAAGTCAGGTGTACCAGGATTGGGCGGGGGGGCGGGGGGGGGGGGAGGCAGTGCAAGCTGACCGATGGGGGGAAACAAAATGAGAGTTGCTAAAAGGGGAGGGGGAGGAGGACGGAGGAAGGAAAACTCCCTTTGGAGGAAGGACAGAGGGGTGTTTGTGCCGCTGGCTTGTCCGTGCCTGCAGAGTGGACTCGAGTCTCAGCTGGCCACTCGCAGAGGTCACGGAGAAAGAGGACTTTGAGAGGAAAGGCAAGAAGGTCCCATTTCTCCAGCTCCCTGGCCCTCACCCTCCCGGGCGTGACTTGCTTCTGGAAATGATCACCTGCCACCACATTTGCTGGGGGAAGAGGTGCTGTGAGACATGGCATGAGTTTATCTCCCTCCTGACTCCCAAAGCAAATGGTCTGGTCCACAGTCGTCACAACACCCATCGAACAGATGGGAAGGGTGTGGATGGACGGAGAAGCCAGAGGGACTAAGAAGCAGGGCAAAGGGCTGGCATGAGGACAGTCGTAGCCCCCAGTTGTTTTTTTCTCTTTTTTTTTTGCGGTACGCGGGCCTCTCACTGTTGTGGCCTCTCCCGTTGCGGAGCACAGGCTCCGGACGCGCAGGCTCAGCGGCCATAGCTCACGGGCCCAGCCGCTCCGCGGCACGTGGGATCTTCCCGGACCGGGGCACGAACCCGTGTCCCCCGCATCGGCAGGCGGGCTCTTAACCACTGCGCCACCAGGGAAGACCCTCTTTTTTTTTTTTTTTTTTTTTGCCCCCAGTTTTAAAATCTCGACACCATTGGTTCCTGACTGGCAGTGGTCTCTCTCCCCTCCCCCTGCGGACACGGTCTGGAGACATTTCTGGTTGTCACAGCTGTGGGAGGGGGGGCTGGAACTGCCATTTAGTGGAGAGAGGCCAGGATTCTGCTAAACACGCTCCAACGCACAGGACAGCCCCCAAGACACAGAACGCTCCAGCCCTGAGGTCGCGGTGCTGAGCTTGGGAAATCCTACTCTGGATCTAATTCTCAGAACCCAGTCCGCAGCCCAGGCCACCTCTGAGTTTGCAGATGGCATCAGTCAGTCCATCAGCCCATGACAGTTCCATAAACCCACCATTCTTCCAGGATGCATGAGGGAGGGAAATCCTAGACCCACACGTGCAACGGTGCCGTGATCTCCTTTTGACTAACTCAGGAGACAAATCCACAGAGGGTGTGTATCAGTCACACTGGCATTCCTACGTCACTGCCTGACCATTTAGCAGATTGGCCAAGTAACTTCTGTACCAAGGGGTGTGAGCACCCATTACTTTGTCTTAGAGTCTCTACCACTCCTGGCACATTGGGGGTTTGGGGGGTTGCGTTTGGGTTTTGCTTTCTCCTTCCTCGTTTTGTGGTTCACCAGTGGACCGGTCTTACATGAGACTCTCACCCTCACTGGATCTCAATTCAATAAAGTCAAGGTGGGCAGACATGGTCCCCAGTCATCATCTCATGATCATTGCACAGTTTAATGAGCTCTTTCAAGAGTTAAAGGGGTCCCAGCAGACCTCCTGCAAAGATGAACATGACCTGATTATGGGAGCCAAGTATGCAGAAGTGTGGACCACTTCAAGGGCCAGTATGACGTTTGTTTCCAGTGTGGCCCTGGCCGCCAAGTGTTGGTGGGTCTAGAACAACCCTCGGTGTATTTCAGGAAGACTCTCGGTCCTTCCCCAGCTGCCCCAGGAATTGGGGCTGTAGGGTCACTGATTCTGTTGCAGTTGAGCTACTTCCTCAAAGGGGTGGGGGGATGGGGGGATGGGAGGGGGGATGCTCATGTGCATTTAAGTGGGGTGTGCTGTGTATGTGCATGTATGTGATGTCTGTGTGGTGTGTGTGCCTGCATGTGTTGTTATGTGTATGTGGTGTGTGCATGGTGTGATGTGTGTGCGTGTGTGTGTGTGTGTGTGTGTGTGTGTGTGTGTGTGGCCAGACCAGCGATTAATGCCAGAACAAGAGGGCCAAGGAAGATTCCAGAGATAAGACTGTCCTAGAGCACCTCTGATTGACGGGCACCTTTAGGAAGACAGAATACCTGGAGTCTAGAGACTCCAGGAAGACGCTGTCTGAGTTTAATTCCTGTCTCTGCTGCTGTGGAGCTACGTGACCTTGGGCAAGGAATTTAACTTTCTGGTTCCCTCATCCCTATAATGGGATAATAAAAGTACCTACCTTGAGGTTACAGGAATTAGTGAATTCATGTCAAGCACTTAGTGCTGGGCGCCTGGCAAGCGCTCAGCAGATGTTGGCCATTCTCATTATTGCTGCTTTGGGAGGAAGTTCTTCCTGGAGTCTAAGCTAACACGGCCTGCTCCCTGCCCTGCTTCCCAGGAAAGCCATTTCCCCTGGGCTGATCACATCTCTGCCTACAACTCCTCTGCTGACTTCACTTGCCTCTCAGTGGAGACCTCAAATCTGCCCACTGCCTCTGTTCCCAGGCCACCCGGCCCAGACAGGAAGGGACAGCATGGGCTGGCCACCAACCTTCTGCCTCGGGGACCCCGAAGCCTCCCCTGGTGGCCCCAAGAAAGCCTGGCTGGGGTTTCCCCCACCGACGCCCACGGCAGGCGCCTGTCTTCCTTGGTCCCCCAGATGCCTGATGACAACATTATTGCCACAATAAAGCAATGACGGCCACTATCAACGCTCAATCAGCCTGGCCTGCCCTTCACAACCGGTTTGTCAAAGCTGCCCCTCCCTTCCCTGCTGTTAGCTCTCCGCCTGCTTATCTGCTCTGGAGACAGAAGTCTCTGGTTTAATTGTGGCAAATTAATTATTGAACTTCATAGCCAGCTCCTCCCCACGCACACGACAATCACTCCCATTGACTGCGGAGGCGAGGCGGACTCCACCATCACCGCAGGCCAGCTGGGGAGAGAGTCAGTCCCACCCCCGGAGAAGGGCTCCATCCTGCGAAGCCAAATTCCCCTCCTCTAGGAAGCCTTTCCCAACCCTTGTGCCCCCGATACCTGAGTGAAAGAGCGTCTTTATGACAACAGCGGCTGCGGTAAACGCTTTCCTTATGAATCAGTAAATGGCGCTGGAGCCGCAGAACTCACCAACATACTTCCGCGGAGCCGTATAAGCCCCCGTGCCTGGCTCAGAGCAGATGTTTAACTGGGGTTGAACTGACGAAAGAACACAGATGAGTGTCCTCTCCAACTCAATCCAAGCTACTGTGTAATCGTCGATATATACAAAGTAACATCTGTAACTCATTTATTTAACCATCACTCATCGCACTTCCTCCTACGGAGTCTCGGAGGTTGGCACTGTTACCATCAGTCTTGAATTTGCAGATGAGGCACCGAGCGACAAGGAGGTTACGTCACTTGCCCAAGACCTAATGAGCAGCAAACCAGGATTCAAACGCAGGCAGAGTCCACACACCTACGGATCACGTCACGCTGCTTCTTGTGTAGACATCACCCTTCCGTGTGGGTAACAGGAGGCCTGGACGCCACCACCCAGCGTGAGTTCTGGACCACGATCGGTTCCGCTGACATTCTTTGCACGGTCCTCTCTGCTCCCCAGAAGGACGAATACGCTGACCTCTGTTTATTGTTCCCTTTATTTTCGGCCTGACTACACGTGTATTGATCTCTAGAAACACGTGGCTTAGTTTTGCTTTTGAACTTCATCAAGATGGCATTAGGTTCCATGCAGTCTGCAACGTCCCCGACCCTGAAGTGATGAGCGTAGTTTCCTGTGTTTTCTTCTCCACCATTTTTGTTCCTCTCTACTTCCAACACTCCTGGGTATCATCTGTGCTATTTTAATTTACATTTCAGGATATACTGTTTACACTCCCCTCTTTATCCAGTAACATGGAAGGCTCTTACAATTAGGATCATGAAATGGGACCCAGGCTGGACAAAGGGTCCCTGGGCACTTCTGGGCAGCCTGGGAGCGGCCTTGGGCACACAGATCAGCATCTCCTGGGCGTTCCGTGACCTGTGAGGCAACATCCCAGGACTGCAAGGTGGTTAAGGATGAGCTCTGGAGCGGCCTCTCCTGGGTCTGGATCCCCCGTGTCATCACTTACTGGCACAACTGTGCTACAGACGCACCACGGGAACACTCAGTGTCTCACAGCAGGAGGCATGTGTTCCCACGTTCGCAGGCCTGCAGGTCGACTGTGGTTCTGCCAACCTGGGATGGACGCAGCTGGGCGACGTGGCTTGAAGTTGCCCATTGGCTGAGCTTGGATCCCAGGCTATGAGTTCATATTAGTTTTCTATCCTTGTGCTTAACGAACCACCCCAAAGCTTAGCAGCTTAGAAGAACAACAAGTTCCTTCTTTCTCACGATTCCTTGGGCTGGCTGGGTAGATCTGCTGACCTCACCTGGGCTCACTCGCGTGCTTAGGGTCCCAGATGGCCTCACTCAGATGTCCCGCGGCTAGTGCCGGCTCTCCCCTGGGGAGCCCAGGTTCTCTTTCTCGTGGACTCTCAGTCTCTAATCTGGACCAATGTCTTCACAACATGGGGGGCTCAGGGTTCCCAAGAGGGAGGGTTCAACACGCAAGGTCTCCTAAGGGCTCGCCTCTGGATCCCACGCACATCACCTTAGCCACATCCTATCGGTCAAAGCAGGTCACGAGACAGCCAGCCCAGATGCGAGGGGCGGAGGGTCAGCAGACACAGGCTCCCCTCCTGATGTCACAAACGGCAGCTTCACGCTGTGAAGGGAATGGACTCGGGGTGGCACGATTCATTGGCGGGGCGGGGCAGAGGTTCAGCAGACACAGGCTCCCCTCCTGATGTCACAAACGGCAGCTTCACGCTGTGAAGGGAATGGACTCGGGGTGGCACGATTCATTGGCGGGCGGGGCAGAGGTGAGTTATTCACTCGATCTGCCCAGGTGGCTTCAGATCCACTCCACCTGTGTTTTTGCCGGAGCCACGACTGAAGGACCAGCAGAGACCTGGGACAGGCTGTTCTCGAGGTGGACCACAGGAGCCCAAAGCACCGAACCAGGAAGCCTCTGCCCCTGACCTGGTTGCTCACATTCCATTGGCCAAAGCAAGTGACATGGCCGAGGCTGATTCCTGGTGCGGGGAGAGCGGGGAGAGGAAGAGGGTGCGTGGAGACGGAGCAACCATCAAAGCTATACTAGGACCCCTGTAACCTCCAGTGTTTAGCGCTTGCCCCCAAAACACGGGTTACTCCTCCTTTGGAGGGTTAAGGCAGGGGTGGCCCACTCGTCCCAGTTCGCCTGGGACTCTCCTGGTTTTAGCTCTGGAAGTCTCACATCACGGAAACCCCCTCTGTCCTGGGCAAACTGGGATGGTGTGGGAACCCTGTTTTGAGGACTAAACCTCCAAAAGCCCCCAACCAGCTTTTATTATGAGGACTATCCCGCTCTACAGAAGCAAAAAGCAACTTCTCAGCGGCCACACAGTCGGTGGGAGAACCTGTGTGTCCCTTGGACCCTTTCCAAGTGGCTGCTGCCTACCCCCCTGCCCTGCCTCCCCCCCCGAGCCCCTTCTCTCATGAGGTCCTCTCTCTGTGGTCCTAGTAACAGGCCCTCTGGAGGAGAACGGCCACCTTGTAAAGAGAGAAACTTGAGGCCCAGAGAGGTTAAAGGGGGCAGCTGCTGACAAGAAATGTGGAACACCTGGGCCGGGCTGGAGCAGAGGGGGCACCCTGGAAACGGGGGCTGACCCACAGAAACAGAGGGTCTAGCCTACAAACAGGGGGAGCTCCGAAAAGGCAGGCCGGCCGGCAGGGGGATGGCCGGGCGGCCTCCACGTGGCCTGATCGTCGGCGGGTAGGGCTAGGAAGGGCTGAACACTGGGCGAGCTTCTCACCCTCCCGTAGCTTCAGGCCATCAGGAGAGCCTGTACTGGCTGCCAAGTACTTGGGTTAGTAACCTTGTGGGCAGCTCTAGAACCTCCGGCCTTACGGAGGTGCTTTGGTATTTTAATTTGCATATAAACTACTTGTGAATCTTGTTTTTTTTAAAAATAAAAAAGCGGAGTGTTTGATTCTGGAGTGGAGTCCAAGACACTGCATTTCTCGGAGGAAACCAACACTGCAAGTCCAGACCACACTTGGATTACCAAGGCTTTAAATTACTGTCTGACCCCTTCTATTCCGGGGAGTGAATGCATACCCCAGAAAGGACATCATTAATAGTTCAAGGTTCTGCAGTGATAACTTTCTCTTCACTAGCTCCATTATAATTTGAAAGCCGAAAATTTGTTTTGATT
The DNA here is from genome assembly GCF_951394435.1 of Stenella coeruleoalba. Lineage (NCBI taxonomy): Eukaryota > Metazoa > Chordata > Mammalia > Artiodactyla > Delphinidae > Stenella > Stenella coeruleoalba. Next base: position 56,177,627 of record NC_137165.1, on the reverse strand, counting down.
TTTTATTTCTCTGTAATCGTTCCTCACTTGATTATCTTTTAATAAATGCTTTGCTCAGGTTTCACATGTACAAAATCTCCCTGAATCCTACTGAATGTATGACTCAGATTCTCAGAACTAGCTTTTTTGGTTACAGTTAAATTAATTTCACAGCGGGAAAAAGAAAAGAAAAGAAAAGCAAAGAGCCCTGTGCTAATCTACCCAGAGCCGGACTCCAGTCCTGCCCTGGCTTCCCACTCGCTCGCCGTGGGGCCCAGGGCAACCTGTCCAAGCCCCCTGCATGGATCTCAATTTCTCTGTTTATGAACCGCCTTCCTGACTTCCCAGGCATCACTGGGCCCCTTAGAGCCAGGAGGTACCAGGACAGGTCAGCCAGACACCACCCTGCAGGTGAGCCCCCAGACAGAGTGGTATGTTCTATTTTTCTTGCGGAACTGATGAAGAGGAGACCTGCTGTGATGGAAGAGTTGCTGGATCTGGAATCAGAACACACAGTTCTGGTCATGTGTCCTCCATTTAAAAAGTCACCCTTCTTCCTGAAGCCACGGTTTTGCTTGAGTGTGAATCACAATTCTTGGTCATGTCTTAGCTCAGCTGCTGTAACAAAATACCACAGAACAGGGGGCTTGAACAGCAGACATTTGCGTTCTCCCAGTTCTGGAGGCTGGAAGTCTGAGGTCAGGGCACCAGCATGGTTACATTCTGGCCTGAGCTCTCTTCCTGGCTTGCAGATGGCCACCGTCTTGCTGTGGGCTCACAGGGAGAAGGGAGATCTCTCTCTCTCTTCCTCTTATTATAAATGTATCAGATGTTATCAGATGAGGACACCACCCTTACGATCTCACCTAACCTGAACTCCCTCCCTGAAAGCCCCACCTCCAAGTACAGTCACGTTGGGGGTTAGGGCTTCAATGTGAATTTTAGGGGGGCCCAATTCAACCCACGGCACCTTGCACTTTCACTGATCTTTGGGTCAAATTAAGTGGACACGTGACCAAGCTCAGCCGACTCGAAGGTACACAGCCGGGAGAGGGTCCCGGTGCCAGGCTTCTGCTGGCACGTCAGTCAAGTGCTGAGTGAACCAACTGGGACCAAACTGACGAGGATGGGGGACATGATACCACAGAGCACCCCCAGTTTTCCCCAGGTCCCTCAGGGAGTCCCAACTCTGAGGTCTGGGATTGCCACTCCTGAATCCCCGTCCTGGATTCATTCCTCTTCCGAGGGCATTTGGAGGACAAATACTTTCCAATCGGAGTATCTTCCAAATACTCAACATCTGGAAGGACCTGTGACAAAGGCCCCCTTTGTGTGGCAGGGAAATGGGCTGGCGTTAAAATACAGCACCAGATCCCAGAGAGCTGGGAACGGCAGGGGGGCTGAGAGGGTGAGGGAGTGAGCGAGGAGAATGGGCGTGAGAGCCAGGTCAGCAAGAGGTGGGCCCAGGAGAGTAAGACAATAAATAACGGCCAGGGCTTGTCTAGTGCGTCCCATGCGCCAGGTGCTCTTCTAAGTACGTTCTTTTTTGAGCGCCTTATTTATATCAAAGAACACTGAAGAGGTGCTCACAGAGAGGGAAGAGGATGGATCTGAGAGCATGTGGGCAGGGATACTGAGAGAGAGGTTGAAGAAAACAGAGGGAGGGTGCAGAGACGGAGGAGTCCACACAACAAGGGAACTTGTTTCACGTCTGGACAGGGCCAGGCAGAGGAACAAATGCTGCTGGAATGGTCAAGGCGGACAGCATCCCAACTCCATTTCTAGCCAGACGATTTCCTCGCTTCCTTGGAACCGTGTGCAGGTACACACAGGTACAGGTGAGCTTGCAGAAGCCTCGGTCCCTCTGTCCCAGCAGGTGGCCGCGCCTGCCTGTGTGTGAGTGTGTGTGTGTGCGTGCACGCGTGCGCCTGCGGGGGTTATGGTAACCTGGAGTAACAGAGTGCAGGATGCCGTGGTGCTTCCTACCCGCCCTGCACCAACCCCACCTCCACCCCAGCGTGGCTCCAGCCCAGAGGCTGTCCCCACGCCTGACAGGAGCCCCCTCTGTGGAAAGTTCCTCAGAGACTGAAGGTCTGGGATGCCAAAATTCCTATCAAAAAAGCCAGGCATGGAGAGCTATAAGGACACTGCTTTCCTAAAGTACCTGAAAATCAATTCAGCTTTTGCAGAATCGCAGAATCTTGGAGCTGGAATGAATCTCAGGAATCTGGTCACAAATGGGAAGGGGATGGATGACCGTGGTGACACTTGTTTAAAATGCAGATTCCCAGGCCCTGTCCTAGACCCATCCAATGAGCAGGGGTGGGGAGAGGGAATCTAGGAATTTGCATTTGGTAAACGCTACAGGTGATTTTTTTAAAAAAACCTTTATTGAAGTATAGTTGATTTACAGTGTCATGTTAATTTCTGCTGTTACAGCAAAGTTACTCAGTTATACATGTATATACATTCTTTTTTGTATTCTTTTCCACTATGGTTTATCCCAGGACACTGAATACAGTTCCCTGTGCTCTACAGTAGGACCTTGTTGTTAATCCATTCTATATATAATAGTTTGCATCTGCTAGTCCCAAACTCCCACTCCTTCCCCTGGCGACCGCAACGCTGTTCTCTACATCTGTGAATCTGTTTCTGTTTCGTAGATATGTTCACTTGTGTCGTATTTTAGATTCCACGTGTGAGCGATATCATATGATGTCTGTCTTTCTCCGTCTGCCTTACTTCACTTAGCATGATAATCTCTAGGTCCATCCATGTTGCTGCAAATGGTGTGATTTCATTCTTTTTTATGGCTGAGTGGTATTCCACTGTGTGTGTGTATATCTTCTTTACCCATTCATCTATCGATGGACATTTAGGTTGCTTCCATGTCTTGGCTGTTGTACATAGTGCTTCTACAGACACTGGGGTGCATGTATCTTTTCAAATTAGGGTTTTGTCTGGGTACATGCCCAGGAGTGGGCTACAGGTGGTTTTTTACCGCACATTCAAAGGCAAGAAGTCTTGGTGCAAATCGTGACCCACCTTCCAGCAGTGCAGCACGGACTAATCTGGGACACACGCTGTTCATTCAGTTCTCGAACATCTCTACGGCTGCAGTTGTCAGCGTTCAGAAAGTCTTTCCCAACTTTCTTTTTTTTAATATCTAACCTGTATATTCTTCTTGAGCACGAACAAAGCGCTGGGTGAGCTCATTACATGTTACCTTATTTAATATTCGTGACACGCCTCTGAGTTACATACAGGATGGAGGCAGTAAGAGAAGCAGAAGAGAACAAGAACAAGGGAGGTCACAGGAACAGGGGAAGAGAAGACATTCCCTCGTCTCCTGGCTTTGGGGAAGCAATAAGCTGACTTCTTGGTGTGTCCTTGTCACTTTTACAACCAGGGTATGTCGAGCGGCATCAAAATTCAGAACTGTCACATTTGGAAAAAACAAATTCTACTTTTGTTTGGCCAGACTCCCCTGCAGCTAGGATTGGCCATATTAACGTATTTCTGACCAATGCGATGTTCCAGGAAGTCTGCTGAGTTGCAAACATTTGCTATGTGTCAGTGGCTGCTTATATTATACTCTCCTGAGGTACACTAAGAGGCAAAGGAACTGGAAGCACTGGTTTCCTCCAAAGGCAGAGTGTCAGGTGGGGTGGGGACAGCAGATACCTTGAAGGTCTGCACCAGGGGCTGCTAGAGCACCCAGACCCCCAGAACATCCCCGCACTGTGCACTCACTTTCACCCCCAGCCCAACAGGAGCCTGAGGATTTAGTTGCCAGAGAAACTGAACGAGAGAGAGTCCAGACACGGGCACTTCCAAGGGCAGGGGCAAAGCAGGGAGCAAAGACGGGGATATTGAAGGAATGTCCACCTGCCCCTTCACCAAGTCAGGTCTCCAAACGTTACTGCTCAACTTACATCCCCCTGACAAGAAACATCTGGGCTCCTCTCTGGTAAAATTAATCATCCCAAGAGAAAAGACCCAACAATAATGATATTTGAGGGCCCTCAATGAAAAGTCTAGTTTTTCCCCAAATGCCTTCCATGGGGCTGACTAGCTTTCACATCCCATCCAATCTCACTCCTACATACAGAGCTTTCAATGAGACAAGCATCACCAGACATTGGGGGAAAGTTCCAAGCAGGACAGACAGAGACCAAAACAACAAAATGAGGTAGGGGTTAGGGGGAGAAGAAAGAAACCCGGGGGAGATGGAGGCAATGCAGGGAGCAGAAAAAAACAGAAACATAACAAAAACCACTAACTCCTTTCGTTATTATCCTTGGAGAGATAGAAGAAAGTACTGCATCCCAGAAATAAGAACAAGAGACCCCAAGAAGAATTATTATGGCAGTTTGAGCCCTTGGAAATTACAAATGTCACAGCAGAAACTGAAGAGAAAAAATCACTAGTGGAATTGGCATACAGTGTTAAGAGAACCAAGAGACATAAAAAGACCGGGCAAATCCAGAGGAATAAGAATGAGGGTCAAGCCAGGGGTGCCAAGACCCAACAAAGAAAAATTCCAGGAGAGAAACAGAAAAAATGAAGGGCAGAAAACTGGAAAATAAATAATATAAGAAAATGGACATGAGTTTCCAGGTTGTAAGGTGGTATCAAGGGCCCAGGACAAAGAATGAAAACAGACCCACACCAATATCCTGTATCATAAAATTTCAGCTCATTAGGAATAAAAAGAAGACCTTCAAAGGAGGGAGGTAGGAGGGAAAGAAAGGAGGCAGAGACAGAGATCTCCCGTACAAAGGACCAGAAATCCAAATAGCATCAAACTATTCAACAGCAACACAGGAGAGAAGGTCATGGAGTCTCGGCAGAGGCGAGGGGGAGAATCCTTTTCTTGCCTCTTCCAGCTTCTAGAGACTACTTATATTCCTTGGCTCATGGCCCCTTCCATCTTCAAAGCCTGCAATGACCAGTCCGTCTTTCTTACATCACATCACTCTGCCCGCCCTCCCCTCCTCCCTCTCCAGCTGATGAAGACCCATGTGATTACACTGGACCCACAATCCAATGGAGAGAATCCAGAAGAATCTCCCCATCTCAAGGTCAGCTGATCAGCGACCTTACTTCCATCTGCAGCCTGGACTCACCCTAGCCTGTAACAGAAGACATTCCCAGGTTCTGGGGCTTAGGACGTAGGCATCTCCGTCTACCAAAAGGGGCATATTGCAGCTTTGTACACAATCTGGGTCATTTTATTCAGGAAAAAGGGGAGAGCAGATGTAAGGCAGGCACACGCTAAGGATTACGGAGCAGAAAAGGTAAGAGGAGGCAGGGCCCCCCCACGGCACCACGGAGCCATTGCTCCAATCCCAGACTGGACCTCGATCACATTTTAAATTACGAGAGAGAAACATACCCTCGTTTGGTGACGCTTCCGTAGGGAGGCTTTTGTTGAATGAAGCTCAATGGAAAGCTAAGGGAACTGTCACTTTCCAAGGTAAGAAGTCGACAGATAATGTCTGAAACCAAAACAGGGAGCGACGCGAGGACAAGCATGGTGTTGGGAAATGTTAGGAGGGGGAAACGGAAAGAGATTCCCAGCTGAGGAAGAGGAAGGCAGAGCATGGCTGCACTTCTTTAAAAATGTTATCACACTGTTTGACTGATTACACTTCATTTACCTGGTCCTTAATAAAAATAAGGTTGTAATTTTAAAAACGATGAAAATGGTTTGGAGCACTGTGGCAACAACCCAGAGGTGCAAGGAAAACACCTACCCAGGCGATGTTCCCTGGCTGGGGTGGGTCAGGCTGGAGGAGTCTCCTGGGAGATGGGAAATGGTCCCTGAGGGCGCCAACGGGAAGCACAGCCTCTGCTCAACAGGTAAGGAGGTGCAGTGCCCCCCTCGTCCCCATGCAGCTAAAAAGCGCAAGAGGTCAGGACAGGATCCAAAGTTTCCCATCCCAACAACTTGCTGTTTTTAGGAGAAGCACCCCAAAGAGCAAACTAAGAGAAGAAGAGTCAGGGGCCAGTCTCCAGGGAGAGGAGAGTGACCACGGCCATTCCTCTCTGCACATCTGCTCCTCTAAGCCTGGCCCTGGGGAACAAAGCCAAGATCTTAATCACCCAGTGTCGCTCTGGCACGCTGAGCCTGTGATACACCTGTCTCCACCATCAGGCAAATGAGTGGGTCTGCAGGCAGGGGCCTGCCCCACCAAACAATGCACCCCTTTGTCCCTGCCCAGAGCTCTCGGGATCCGCGAGGAGGCCAAATCCATCAGCGCCTGTCAGGGCCCTCGACGCACACAATGCGAGTTACGATCCACATTCTCCGGCAAAGCCCCAGGCTTCCAGCAGGCAGCTCGAGCTGACACGCAAAGTGTCAGTCAACCTCCAACAAGCCCGGGGTGGGGACCCGGGTAAGCTGGGGGCGGGGCGGGGGGAGGGCAGGGCACCAGCTCTCAGTCCCAGAAGCCAAGCAGGGCCAGAGAAGGTGTCCCTGGAACTCTGATGCATCCTTTCTAAAAACCAGCCCCGAGCGAGATGCATTAAGAAAAAACGTGGGCAGAGGGATCTCCCAGCTACTCGGGCACAGAGGATGGGCACGTGTGCAGGGCGCGTCCCCACCCCTGGCTCACGTGGCCAGAAGTTTAAGGTCCCAGAACGCTGCCCGGGAAGGAGGGAGGATGGAAGTTTGAATTCCCGAATGAGACTCCCTACAGATGTGACACCAGCCAGAAAGGTGTAACTCTGTCCTTTGTAGCCAGAGAGGTGGCGGGCTCTATAGAAGTTTGGGGGCTTTGTGTCCTAAGAGAACCAGAAGTGGCCTCTGCGGATGCTGCCCAGGTTATATGTGTATTTTGCGACAAGCTTTGCGAAGCATCCCTGGCGGCCCTGTTCCGTCCGGCCAGCCCCTCCTTTCCCACTCTCCATCCACGTGACCGCCAGGCACTGTGGCTGGGAATACACAAGCGCTTTCCTTGGACACAACTGTTTCTTCACAGAATCCTAGGTTGGCCCCAGCACTCAACACAGAGAGAAGGGACGGGAGAGGAGTGTGTCCCTCTGTGGTGGGGTCGTTTGCACCACCTGCCCAGGCCGTGTGTGCCAGGCGAGTTCAGAGCTACAATTAGCAGCGACTCAGCCACACTGCCCGGACCCCACTCCCCGGGCTTTTACCCCACAGGCTTCTTTACGGGAAGGAAATGAGAAAGTGAATGAGTTTTGAGAAAAGCACAAATTCCTTTAGCAATACAGGATATCCGAGCTGAATCATATTGGGTCATATTTTATTGTTTTTGACCCAAGGCCACTGCTCAACTTAAAGAGAGGGAGTAAGACATATACAATATTTAAAGTAAATTATATAATGTTCCTCTGTGTGTGTCTAAGAAAAAACCTTTCCTTTTCAAGATACATACGGACCTGTTTATGCATAAAATGTCTCAGCTTTTTTTGTTTCTTTGTTTAAAAATAATGAGGAAGGGCTTCCCTGGTGGCGCAGTGGTTGAGAATCCGCCTGCCAACGCAGGGGACACGGGTTCGAGCCCTGGTCCGGGAAGATCCCACATGCCGCGGCGCAACTAAGCCCGTGCGCCACAACTACTGAGACTGTGCTCTAGAGCCTGCAATCCACAACTACTGAGCCCATGCTGCAACTACTGAAGCCCGTGTGTCTAGAGCCCATGCTCTGCAACAAGAGAAGGCAGCGCAATGAGAAGCCCGCGACCACAACGAAGAGTAGCCCCCGCTTGCTCCAACTAGAAACCCAAAGCAGCCAAAAATAAATAAATAAACAAAATAAAAATTATTAAAAAAAAAAACAACCAACCAACACCCATACAAAAATAAATAAATAAATAATGAGGAAGACGGAGGTGAAGGGGGCCAAACTGGCCAAGGGGGAGATGGTTGTCAGAACTGGGTGGTGGATACATGGGGTTCAGGACACCCTTCTGTTTACTTGAGTGTAGGTTCAAAATTCTTCATAATAAAAAGTTGAACCAAAAACAGACTTCAAAGAGAAAAAAAATGAGTAGAGAATAAATCTGCCAGTGTTAAGAACTTACATAGGCATTGTAAGGCAACTGATCAGACCTGGCCTTGCTTTTACATTGTAGTGGCTAAAAGAGACGTGGTTTTGGTTTTTTTAACCAGACTATAAAGGGGAGGAAGTCCCTGCTCATGTTGGACAATGCACCACTCAGCATTTCTGGTAGGACTCCAGAGCAGCATCTAGTGACACTGACTCCTGAAATATGTCTGCCGTAGTACAGACTTATGTCACAGAGTAGAGCTCGGGCGACTGAAGGCAGTTCCTAAACTCAGGACACACTGTGATCGAAGTTGTAGGGATGGTTTTAAAGAAGCCGTCACACATGAGAATAGACTGGTGGTGGCCAAGGGGGCGGGGGTGGGGAAGGATGGACGGACAGGGAGTTTAGGATTAGCAGATGCAAACTCGTATATAGAGCATGGATAAACAACAAGGTCCTACTGCATAGCACAGGGAAGTATATTCAATATCCTGGGATAAACCATAATGGAAAAGAATATGAAAAAGAATGTATATATACGTATAACTGAATCACTGTGCTATACATCAGAAATTAAGAAAACATTGTAAATCAAGTATACGTCAATAAATGGAAGGAAGGAAGGAAGGAAGGGAGGGAGAAAAATAAAGGAGATGTCATAAAGACTTCCTGAGCAGAAGGGCAGATCGGCTAGCTAGCATGACGGGCAAAAACCACTCTTCATCACCTAGTCCTCCCAGGTAAAGCATCACAACAGCCTGAAGGACACTGTCATTACTTCTGTAGGAGTTCTGAGAGAGCGGCGGTTCCATTTTTAACTGGTACATTGCTCATGCTAACGGTATCTGCCGAATCTTTTCCTCGGGCTGTTTCTGTTCTTAGCGGATTGAGATGGCGATTAGAGGGTTAATATCAAAAATCACCAGTTAACACCTGAATCGTAACACCTTGACATCCGAATGCATAGGCGCTAGCTTTCCTTCTCACTGGCAAAATCCTAACCTTCTCAACTTATTTAAGCATCTAACACCCTGAGCTGGCTTGATCCCTCTTCATACTTGCCAACAAAATCTAAATGAGGAATGGTACTGACCCATGCATGAGACACGGGCAACGCAGGAAGTCAGTGACCCAGCAACACAGCATCAGGTGCTGATGGGTCATAACTCCAGGGGCCCAATGGTTGGGACCAGCCTCCCTGACCAGTAAAAGGAGGGAGGAAGTGGATGCTGAGCTGACAGTGGGAGGCACCTGGGTGTGGCAGAGAAGGGCGTGTTTCCGGGGGAGCCCTGTTCCCTACTTGCTTACTGCACTTTTCCAAACCACAAAGCCCTGCTAGGAGCTCCCCTGCCAAGGCTGATGGCGTGCTATCTGCATTGTCACCTCTCGTGCAGATGAGCAGTCAGCGCTGTGAATGCTAAGGGCGCTCCCCTAGGGAATCTTGCCTTTTCCCAAAGCCAGGTTGTCTGGGCGTCCAGGCCTACAGCAGCAGACTTCTCCAGCAGTGGCGACGCTGCCAACTGCATCCCCGTTAACTTCCTTCTCTCCTTTCCTACCTGCCCTTTTCCGCCAGCCCTACCACAACCCTAACCTTAAGATGAGCTTAAACCATGCACCCCTTTGCGTCCTGGCCTTTCACAACAAATATTCAGGATGACAGAGCCCCCTGAGGAAAAGATCTAACCCGGCTCTCCCTTTAACCTTGACGGCTGTGTCATCCAGCCAGAGGTTGTCACTGTGTCTGGTGCCTGGGTCCCCCGAGTGCTAGGAGAAGTGGCCCTCTGCCTGGTGGCACCGTGAGGAGAAGGACGGGAAACTGGCACCCGAGTTTTTCTGGCTTGGAAAAAGAGGATTTTACTTTTCAGCACCTGCCAACCTGACAGGTTTGCCAAGAATTTTACATTTGCCAAGAATTCTACATTAAATAAATACACACCTACATCACCTCCTCCCCCCAAGCGGGCATAACCTACTGGGTAAGGAAACAGCTCTTAGGAAGGAGGACCATATGGGTTCAGGAACCTTTCTGGTTTCCACAGCATAATCCCTTCTCACCTCTGCCAGATGACCTGAAACATCTCCTTTGTGTTCAAGTTTGGGTTCCAAAGCAAGAAAGTTAAGGCTTCACTTTGACCTACAAGATTTTTGTTCTTTTTATCATACAAGTCTATGGAACACATTTTGAATGTAAGGTATATATATAAAAAAACCCTTGGGAACTTCTAGGTCTATACGCTCTTATAGATCTGGTTAGTGGACTCTGTTTTGGGGGTACTGTTATCCTTTCCTTTGGCCTGCAAAGTGTAGCCAATAGCTGAGCCTTAGATATCCATGGCCATGGAATTCATCATGTTGGGAGCTGATTTGCACAAGCTCCTAAATCTAACTAAAGGCAGTGACCAAAATTAAGACATCTCTGCACTTAGTTTGTGCTCGCTTGCTATACAACAGCAGAGAACTAATACGACGACCCTCTCCTACCAAGTGACCAAAGTCTACGTGGAAGAAATCTGCAGATTCACGAACCGTTTATTTAAGAGCCGTCTTTTTTCCTTCAACCTGTACTGCAGGCTTGTAGTACACGAATGCTTTTACGTTCCTTATAATTTCACATGTTAAGTTCAATCAGCACTTTCACTGAAAAAGCAGGAAGGGAGCAGGTTCCTGTTCAAGAAAACCTTTGATGAAGTATAAACCTAAGTACTAACCTTACATCAGTTCATTGTTCTTTTCCATGGGACACCTTCCAGGGTGTGGTAGTGACCAACGTAGGCTGCAGACCCCAGTGCATATTGAACTCTATTCCTAAAAGGCAATGGTCCGAGACACCTGTCACACCCTTACCGCACATCTGGAAAGCTGAAAAAAAACGGCTAAGGGCCTCCCCTCTCTGCATGTTCCCCCACCCCACCGTCCCCGCCACCCTCCCAGCTTGTGCTGTATTTTCATTCTTCCCTGGCACATCCTGGGCTTCTTGGAGGTCATGGCTCCCGCATCACTGGAGGGAGATGCTAGCCTGGCCTTAATCCCCAGGGCTGGGTCCTCACCAGCTCCAAAGAGCCTAGATCCATACCCCTCCCTGCTGGTTGGAGACAGGCCAGTGAGAGACACTAATTTTACGGCTCGTAGTTTGCCAGAGAATGGGGGCTACATCAGAAAAGATCCCACACAATTTCCAGTCTGATCTTCTAACTAGGGGAAGGATCATGGGGTGCAGGGATGCTGGGATACAGGTTCCAAGGTTTACCCTGCACAAAGAATCGTATGTGCCTGTCTTTGGGCCACAAAATCCCGTTGCCCTCTTAGCTCATCCATCCACCCACGTCTTCCATGTCTTGGAACAGAAGGCAGTAGCAAGTGCTCTAAGGATACTGGGGGGCCCTGAGGCTGTGCAGCCCCAACAGAAGCTGCAGACCTCTCAGTGACAGCTCTTGGGGACAGACGGTGGCCATGTAAGGCCCCTTTGCTGAAGGGAGGGGAACCAGTCCACCCTCCAGGAGGAAGAACTAAACCCGCCTGGAGGAACCTCCTCCTGCTAGGAACACGCTGCAGGGCTGAGCTGTGTTAGAAAGATGGTCAAAACGTGAATCCACTACAGAGGACTAGTGTGTTTGCTGACGCCTCGAAATCCCCTAGGACTGCAGGCCTCCCCGCCCCCCAGGCAAGCGGAGTAAATTGAAAGCACGCACGGGGACCAGAGGTGCACCTACCTTAAAGCCAGCGAAGCCTGAACTGCAAGGACGCTGGCTCACAGGCGCCCCTCCAAAGCTTTGGGCCTAATTTTGTGTTTTGTACTCGAGTACTGTTTTTCCTCAAATTACACAAACTCCAAATTCACCCAAACCCGGGTCCATTATCGGAGGAGACAAGCTGGGAGTGACCAGCCGCAGTCGGCAGGAGCCCCGGGAAACCAGGGGTCCCTTTGGTGGAGTGGACTGGCCCCGCGGTAGCCCAGCGGCGTCACACGGGAAAATGGTTGCGACCCTCCGCGGGCGGACGACGGAAGGAGGCGGGTCCCAGGGCGCCGGGAACGCAGCGGGCAGCGTGCGCGCGAAGCCCCGCCCACCCGCGGGCCCGCCCCGCCCCGTGGGCCCGCCCCCGCCCCAAGCAGGTGAACAGCGCCGCGCCCGGGCACCAGCGGGAGATCCTCTGCGCTGCGCCCCGGGAACGCGCGGCCGGGCTGGGAGCGCACCTGCGGGCAGGCCAGTCGGGCCCAGGACAGTAGGCAGACGGAGATGACCCGAGAGCTGGGGAACCCGCGCCTCTGGAAGACCCTGCCGCAGGGCCGACCCTGAGTGCTGTAAACACAGAAGATCGGTGTCTTTCGTATGTGTAATCATACCCCAATTTAAAAGGAAAAAAAAGGCGAACAGCCCCTGGGCTCCCACTTAGCCACCTTCCACGGATTCAACCAACTTTTATGGAAGGTGGAGGTGTGCAGGACGTTGCATCAAGAAAGCCCTAAGGAGGGGGGTCGGGAAGTCAATTGGGGCGTCTTCCGCGCAAAGCAGAAACGACTCTGCCGCTGCCCAGCACCACCCTGGCGAGTAAGATTCCGGGACCTCCCCGGCCTCGCTGTTCAAGTGCGGTTATAATATAGAAGTCAAGGAGGACTCAAGGAGATGACGAGGGCGGGAAGCACCCTGCCTGGCGCAGCCTAACCAACGGCCTTCCGGTCCCACCGTCAGCACGGCAGGATGAGAATGTCCCCAGAGAAGATCCAGACGCCCATACCTTCCCCCCCTTCCCCACGTCCCATACCAGTCCCCTGGGATGAGTCAAGGTGTCCATCAAAGGCAAAGCCTTGAGGGAATGAGATGTTTCTGCCATCAGACAGTCAGGGATCTGAGAGACGAGAGGCAGTCCTGGTAAGTGGTGCTAGCAGCTTTACAAAAAGACAGTTTCCAAGTGACTGAGAGAGGAAAAACTGCTGAGCCTAGTTTACCAATGGCTCTGCTGATATGGCGGCCCCATCTAGAAATGGACTGCTGTGGTGTTAGAGTTCCACAGAGGGTAGAGGGTGAAGAGAAGACCTCCCAGTCTTCTGGAATTCTAAGCACACATTTCTACGTCCGCTTTGCCTGGAAGGAAAGATGGATTTGATGCAAGAAGCTACACCAGTTTATAAACTGCGACAAATGGTCTGGCCAAATGGTCAAGCACTGGAAAGAAGCAAGATTAGAGGTCTGGTGACACAGACGTTTGGGGAGGCAGAGATGGCTGCGCCCCTCAGGAAGGGGCAAGTGTGGAAATAATTGTCCCTTGAGTGAAAGGTCACCCATAGTCTCCACTGCGGAGGAGCCTCTTACTAATTAAGTGGCCGAGACTATCTACGAGTGACAGTTTCTTTCCCCGGGGACATTGCTGCTTTCTCAACTGATTCAAGAATAAAAGTGGCCATGTTGCCAAAGATGGAACAATGCATGGATTCAACCACTTGGCTGTCCATCATCCGTCAGACCTGGCCAATGGGTGCACATAGGATCGGTGATTGACCCCTGACCCCGGATACTGATGACACTCCAATGGTCCCACACACTGCTTGGTTGCAGACTGATTACTTTGGACCTCTTCCGTTATGGAAGAGGCAGGCTCATATGTCTGGATTTAGAATAGCCTTCCCGTCCGTCCTATCATCGTGGCATCCTATAACATTAGTTCTGACCAAGGGATTCACTTTACAAACAGGGGAGGCAACAGACAGATATCCTTTGAATTTGATCCCACCATCCAGAAGCAATCATCTGTTTTGAACTGTGACACGAATTTTTAAAGATTTGGTTTTACGACTAGCTAGGAGACAATATCTAATGAGGCTGAGATACTGTTGGCTAAGATGGGTGTTTGTTCAGAATGAGTATTCAGTATGTGGTGTTATTTCTCCCGTAGCCAGACTAGGCAGGTCTGGAAGAAGGGAGAGTGGAGATGGTGCCACCTGCATTTTACCAAATGACACACTCTCTTCAACGTTGGGCTCCACCTGGTTACGACTGTTTGAATCCAAGAAGGGAGTGTTCCACCACTGGGCGGCTAGCCACTGGGGGAAAGGGGAATTTTGAAGTTTCGGGACAGCTCCGTTATCTAAGCAGGAAGTTTTGTTTGTTTGTTTTTGTTTTTAAGACAAAATCGAAGAATCTAAGTATATGTAGATGTCGAACAGCAAAAGAGTGAGGCTGTCATAAACTTATTTTTTTCTTCTTTTGGCTCTCCACCATCTGAACTCATTCCCCAAACTGGAAAATCCATTATTATGTGAGTCTTAATAAGAGGACAAGACCGGTTAGTTCCTGGGCACAGGATCTAAACTCTGCCAGCTAGATGGTCCTGCCCTGCTCAGAACGCTGAACGTGAAGCCAGGACACAGAGAATCAGGGTCACTTTAGAGCTCCTTCCCATGGTGGTGATGGTAGCAGTTTGAGTAATGGTCCAGTTTCGAGGGACCATGGCGTTCCAAATCAAGCTGTTTTTGAGATGCGATTGGGCCATAGTCCCAGACCTCTAGTTTTCTTGGATCCAACCCATTTTCAAGCCCGATTCTCTATAGATCCTGTGAGCTCCCTGATAACCTTCCATTAAATTCTTTGCCTAAGTAAGCTGGAGTTGGATGCTGTTGTCTGCAACCATAAATCTAGCTAGCCCTTCTCGTGTGAACTCCTTCCTTTGCTTCTCCTGGTGTTGGGTAGGGTAGATACTAGGACTAACTTTAGTTAGCTCTTATATGATCAACCCTGGAAAGAAGCAGCTTTTTGAAAAGGACTGGACGTAGCACAGTCATCCACAACAATATCCCCTTTATTGGAATTAATCACAGTTATGAGGTCTTGTCCATCAGAAAGAAGTCTGCATTATGTAGAACGACATACAAAGACATAGAAATACCCATATGCCAACCACCAAACCAACGATTCTCCACCAATCAAACCTCTGAATGTGTCTTCAATTGTGACCACCAGTGCTCCGGAGGAACGAACATAGATCTAGCGCAGGGTTATAGGGCGTTCCCAGAACAGAGTATTCACCCTTGGCAGCACTGGGACATGTAAACGCAGGGCAGGCATTGATCACACGGCGTCTGAATACCTGCCTCCTGGGCTGCCTGCCTTGTCAGCAGCGCCCACTCAAGGTCCCGAAGGCTCCTACGACCAGTGAGGACGGCAGGCCTTAGCTATGCTGGAAGCAGACAAGTTATGTCACCCCTGATGGAGAAGCTGTGTGGATAAGGGAGTAGTCTCGTTCAAGTCATTCTTTAGGGTCATTTTAGAATGATGACTTGTCTCAAATTTACTTTAAAAGGGAAATGGTAAAAATACCTCTTCTTTTCCTACCCCTTTTCCTTTCTTATCCTGAGCTCTCTGGCCAAAATCCAACACAGCAGCTTAAGAGCTCTGGGTCAGGTTATAAGTTACCGAATAGTCAACAGAGAAGGACCCAGTGCAGATTCCAAATGTCTTTCGCTCACTTAAATGAGCTTAAGTGGCTCCCTCCATAAGTAAATGAAGGGGTTGAGTTCTAGCAGTTTGCTGGTGTCCCCAAGTCTCTTAGAAAAATGAAGCCTATAAGCTTATCAAAACACATGTCTAGGGGACTTGGAAACCAAGGCAAACCGGTTTGCTCTTGGAATCCAGAGAGAGCAGAGGTCTCTGATCAAAGCTCCACCCTGTCCTCTTTTCAAAGGGCTCACTGTGTGTTCACAGTTGTCCTAATTCCCTTAATTTCAATAGTGTCAATCTTTGCCTTAAAAAAAGAGAAAGACTAGCTGCTTTTCTTCCCTTTGTCTGTGTCTCACCCCATGCAGCCTCCCCCTCGGGGGAGGCAGAAGAAGGTATGTTCCTCCTTGGGCCTTGGGAAGTAGGTTGCTTTGTCCACGATGCTCCTGTTTGAGTCTTGATGGACAGAGGATCAACGGTAAAAGATCGGGAAGGACAGACAAGAGCTGTCCTGGCCACTCTGCTCTGAGTCACTAGGCAAAGATGCTTGGGAGACTTCTCTCTTGGTAGCTTGCTTCTGTAGGTGACCTTGAGGAGTTGCCACTGAGTCCAGTGAGGGAGACCAAAGGTGCAAAAGCAGAGACTTCCCTGATCTGTAGGTCCTTGGTTTTCCCACCGAAGAAAGAGTCCATGTAGTGGCCAAGCAAATATCTGTAGTTCTGTGACTACCGGAAATTCCAAATAAAACCACCATCTCCCTTAAAAGAAAACTAAAAATTGTCATGATCAGAGTCAATCAGCGTAATGAGACAAAAAGGAGAGAAAGGAAAAACGTTTTGATGTGAAGAAAGAGGCTGTGGTCCTGAAGAAGCCAATCCCGGCCGTTTCCTCGTGCTGCCTTTCCTGGGGTCCGAGGCACTTCAGCAACTAGCCCAGACCAACATCCAACGACATCATCACCACAAAACCCAGGATGGAGGCCCAGGACGCCAGTTTCCCGTTACCACTAGGAGGGAAGGAAAGGAAGAAAAGGAAGACTTTGATGCACTGCGGGACAGCGTCCAGGCTGAAAGCATCCTCCACAACGTCCAATTCCAAGAGAAAGACGCTACTACCATTAATAATAATAATATTGACTTGGGATTAACAGATACACTACTATTTATAAAATAAACAAGGACCTACTATATAGCACAGCGAACTATATTCGGTATCTTGTAATAACCTATAATGGAAAGGAATCTGAAAAAGAATATCTATCTATCTATGTGTAACTGAATCACTTTCCTGTACCCGTGAAACTAACACAACATTGTAAATTAACTATACTTCAATAAATAATAAGTATCATTTATTGGGGCTTACTATATATATGCCAGGCAAACTGACTATCTCATGTAATACCAAAGGATAAACACATGAAATCAGTACTATTATTATCCTCATTTTACTGTGGGGAAACTGAGGCATAGAGAAGTAAGTAACTTACTCAAGGTCACCTATCATGGCTCTGCAATCCATGCTTGAATAATAAAAAGCAGCAACGATTTCCTGAAGATATTATGTAATCTGACCTTGAATACTAGCCTCAAAATCATTCTTCTATAAAAACCAAAATGAAACAGAGAGGAACCCTCCATCCCCAACACTTGGCCTGCAGCTAGACAATGAGAACCTGAATGAATAGCTGTGGTCAACGTTTAAGAGTTCACTTCTCCCTCATTCCAGCCCCAGAAAAATCTAGAGAGAGAGAGAGAATATAAGAAAATAATAGTCTGTTTCATTGGGGGTAGAGGGCAGGGCATGTATGCCACTGCCTAATATGACCTGGTCTGACTCTCCACCCAACTGCCCGTTATTCCTCTTTTAGTTTCAAAGAACACAGTTGGTGGGAGGGCGGGTGAGGATGATCTTGGGAAGGGGCTGGAAGGGGTGGGAGTAAAGAACAGAGTAGCAAGTAAAGACAGGGCAGATCTAGAGGTGGGGGCCAGCCGGGCTGGGACAGAGACAAGGACAGATGGGGGAGGGGAAGCTCTCCCACCTGATGTGGGCTTCGGGGATGATGTCATCCATGATCACATAGACCATGGCGCCGGCAGCAAAGGCCAGAGCATAGGGCAGGATGGGCTCCGCCAGCACCACGGCAAAGGCACCAAAGACCCCGGCCAGGGGCTCCACCATGCCGCTGAGCTGCCCGTACCTAAGGAGAGAACAGAGACACGTCCCGCCGCGGGGAGGGTCAAGCAGACACAGGCATGCTCAGACCGCTGACTCAGCTCTAGAAAACCATGCATTGTCTTCCACATCACATCGGCACGGCAGTGCCAAAGCACTTCGCTGGGTTTTGTTTGTTTTTACACCACCTCTGTCTCCTTTCCCAACTCCCTATTACAGAGTTCCAGGAGACACCCCTCCCAGGTTCATTTTAGAGTCTTAAGTTTTCCACATTGTCCTTTTAAAATAATGACATTACTGAGATATAATTCACATACCAAATGGCACACCCATTTAATGTGTGCAGTTCCGTGGTTTCTAGTATATTCACAAGGTTGTGCAACCGTTTCACCACCATCTAATTCCAGAACATTTTCATTATCCCGAGGAAGAAGCCCCACAGCCACTAGCAGCCACTCCCCATTCCTCCCTCCCACCAGCCCCTGGCAACCGCTAATCTGCTTTTTGTCTCCAGGGACTTGCCTACTGTGGACATTTCCTATAAACGGAGTCATACAATAGGGGATCCTTTTTACTGGCTTATTTCACTTAGCATCCTGTTTTCTAGGTGCGTCCACGTTGTAAGAACTATCAGTACTTCACTCCTTTGATGACTGCATAATATCCCGCTGTGTGGACACACCACATGTTATATACCCACTCACCGGTTGATGGCTACATTGTCTTCTGAAGGATAGGACACTTGACTGGAGTGGTACGGACACTTCCCAAGGACCGCTGTGCCTGGTATCTTTGGGGGTTCCGGCCACAACGGCACCCCTTCTGAAGGAGCTGTACCCACCTACCTCTGCCGACAAGGTGGACCTACCTGGCCATGTATATAGTGAGGGCCTGGCCCCACTACCCTCCATCTTGGATTAAGGTGAGATTTCTCCTTTCAAAAACTCCCTTTATTTGAGCTAGTGAGAGTGGGTTTCTATAGGATGAAATCACATGAGCCCTGATTAAAACAGCAGCCCACATGAGCCCTGATAATTCAGTGCCAGGAGGTAAGCCAGTACCTGAACCCCACGGCTAAGCCCTACCGCCAAGAGACTCCTGGACAGGCTGGACACCGATAGACAATGCGCTGGGACATCTTTCCCACTGTTCCTTGCCGTGGGCACTTGGCAAGATATTATTGGCTCCGAGCCTCAGTCCCCTCATCTGTAAAATGGGGGTGAGAGACAACTTCCCCTCCATTCCTCCGCAGATGACAGGATAGGACTGTGAACTCCCACCTCGCCCCGCTTCTTCCTGGCCAGGAGCAGATGGTGGGCACGGGGGAGACACTGTTTGCTCTGCAGCACCCTCCAAGGGGACACTGCTTCCCGGCTCCGTGCTCACATGCACGGGCCTGCAGACTCTGCAGCTCGTGAGTGTGTCCAGTTAAACAAACACTTTAATCTCAGGGTCTGGACACTGACCACAGATACCCCCCTCCCCTCCCCTCCTTGCCCCTGGAGTCTCTCCTGTATGAGATGGCAGTCACGGCTTCCGGGCTCACAGAACTCACATTTGAAAAAAATTTCTAGGGCCATGTTTCTCTGCCCTTCCCCCGAAACCTCTATTCCGTAGTCTCCAGCAACGGAGAAAGAGATGACACAGGATGGAACTAAAATGATTTAAGTATATGCAAGAACTTGTAAGTCACAAGGCCCTATAAAATGGAAGGCTTTTTTTTTTTTTTTTTTTTTGCGGTACGCGGGCCTCTCACTGTTGTGGCCTCTTCCGTTGCGGAGCACAGGCTCCGGACCCGCAGGCTCAGCGGCCATGGCTCACGGGCCCAGCCGCTCCGCGGCATGTGAGATCTTCCCGGACCGGGGCACGGACCCGCGTCCCCTGCATCGGCAGGCGGACTCTCAACCACTGTGCCACCAGGGAAGCCCTGGAAGGCGTTTTTTAACTGTTGTTATGAGCAGCTCTTGAGTGCTCTCGGCGTACATCCTAGAGCAGTGGCCCCTCCAATAAAGAGGTGCTCTGAGGCTCAGAGTCCTGAGTCGAGGGGCAGAAGAGCCTGCAGCAGCCTTGGCGTCACCGCCTGATGAGCCGGCTGGCTGACACTCGGGGCCATGATCCCCTCCTCTGAGACCTGGGGCCTTACCTTACAGGTCACTGAAAAGGTAAAATTAGGGAACGGACTTGAAAGCCCTTTGGGGCTGTGAAAACGCGAGGCGTGAGCACCACAGCTTCACCTGCCCAGACGCTGTTCACATAATCCTGGTCTTCGCTGTGACCAGGGCCACGGCGGGAGCTAATGTGATGACTCTTGAGGACAGGCTGCGGTGAGCGAGCCTCCTTAGGGCATACGGGACATGGAGAGTGGACACAAGGTCTGCCTTGCTTCTCCCCACCCGAGAGAGAGAGAGAGAGAGAGAGAGAGAGAGAGAGAGAGAGAGAGAGAAAGAGGGAGAGAGAGAGAGAGAGAGAGAGAGAGAGAACCCCACCCAGAGGGGGCGTGTCTATCCCTGGAGGGGTTCTGGAAATAGGAAACACGGGCTGAAGGTCAAGAGATGAGTTTCTGGAGGCTTCTCCCAGCTCTGGGGGTGCAGCATTCAACCAGGTTGTTGGTGTTTCCAGAAGCTTCAGATTCACTTCCAGGCCAGAAGGGGTTGCTCTTGCCCGCAGGAGGACTGCTCTGAGCTCCACATCGGACCCGACCCTGGCCTCTGACAGTGGGCGTCTGGAGCACTTACCAGAAGGCTTTCCAGGTGGAGAATCCAGCCCCTCGCAGCGGGAGGCTGACAGCAAGGCCCTCCGGGAAATTCTGGATCCCAATTCCAATGGCTAAATTCCTGAAAGACCAAGAAGGCACGTGAGGGCGGATGTCCAGAACGGAGCGCCCACACGGACGGGGGCCCTGGCCTCTGCCCAAGGCCCTCCTATGGTATCAGAGGCCCCAGTGGATCCCTGTGACAGGTGAGGGAAGGGGAAAGCTCGGGGCACGTGTGCAGGTGAACACGAGGAGGAAGGGGACACGGATCCTCCCCGCTTCACGCTGTCCTTGGTCCCTGGAGATGCTCCGTGTTTCTGGGCCTTACAGCAGAGCGGGGAGCGCACAGCCTGCGTGTTAGGATAACCCAAGTTCTGCCACTTAGCTGCACGACTCTGCACACATCATCCAACTTCTACACCTCAGATCTTTGTATGTAACGTGCAGGGGGTCACGTGGGGATACTAACTTCAACCATGAAGGACTGCTGTCACCCAGGGACCTGATTTCATGCCTATGAAGTCCCTAGCACATATGAGGTGTTCAGCACTTTGGGGGTTCCATTCCGTTACGGCATAGAGATGGAGAGATCACATTTTGTCCAGAAGCAACTTCAGAAACGGGACAAGGAAGTACGGATGCAGACTCTGATGGGGACGCAGGTCTGGGTCTGGGCTGGGCTTGCCCACGGGCTGTCTGCATGCTGGTCTGGCACTGGCACTGGACTTCCTGGGGCCCCTGGGGAGCTCACGGTGACCCTCTGCCCTCCTGCCTCTGCAGGACACTTAGGGGCTGGGCTCTGTGAATTGGTCACTTGGTCGGAGCCAAGCCTCGAGAGCCTGCCTTGCACACAAACCAGGTATTGGAGTACAAGGGAAGGAGAAACAGAAAGAGACGGGGACAAAAGCGACACATGACCCCCCAGGGAGGTCCCCAGGCGCGCACATAAATTAAGAACCCTCATTCCCCACGCAGCAAACTACCATGACTGAACTGCATGTCCATTGGTAGAGGAAGGAAAGGGAAGATGGGAAGGAAACAGGGTCAGTCTGAAGGCAACAGGAAGGCAGTTTTAGGGTATCTCCCAAGACGAGATTCTACCTTGGCTGGACAGGTCCACGAGGACTCACCTGGTCACTAAGGATCTCAAGGGCATGACATGTGGCTGCCACTTGGCAAGCAACGCTGGAATGTGGCCTGAGGGAGTTGTGGATGGATTAGATAGAAACGGGAAACTCCACTGTCACTTGGCTTTCCGGTCAATGTGCTCACGTCCGTCTACCTTGCTGCCAACAGGAATCCGCCCATCAGCTCTGGACAGCGGCCAGGGAGTGCTGTCGACCAGCAGCCGGCCCCACCCTGGCCTCCTTGCCCACTCACCTACCCCACGATCCTGGGACAGGGACACACTTCCATTAGGCCACGGGCTCCTGTTCTACCTCCAGCAGAGAATACCTACGATAATCCCCAGTGTTTAATATTTCACCTCCTTTTTGTTTGAGGGCCTGAAACTCAGCCTGTGTTTTCTTTTATTCCCCCGACTCACGCATGCATCCTTCATACGGGACTCATAGCTCCAGACATCTCGGGAGGAGGGAGCCTTCACCTGGGAGCTGCCAGGTCAAGGAGACTCTTAGGAAGATCCTGACCCTTCCAGAATCTTGGACTTACATTTATCTTGCACGGGCTTCCTTTAATCAACTCTCATCCTGTCCCTTCTGGACAACTTCATGATGCTTCCCCTGAACATCTACCCACCAGCGCATCAAAGTGACGATGAGCATCTGAAAAATTATTATTAGTCTTTTGATAAAGGAACTGTTCTGGTGGCTTAGGGCTGACAGGGTCATTGAGCGTGGCCCCCCAAAGCCAGGCCAAACTCTTCATAAGATGAAGTGGGCAGACAGGAAGACACCCCACCTGGCACGTCCACAAAGGGCCCCTGGCGGTGCCGCTCAGTGGGCGCTGACCTTCCCCCGCAAGGTTACTGGCATCCTTGCCTACGTTACCTAAGGCAGCTCTCTCCTTCTACTTCTTAGAGAGGAAGGGGTTCAGACATGCTCTGACCTCATCCCAGGAGCCAGAGGACAGCAAACAGGGCCAGTAAGTAAATATTTTAGGCTTTGCGGGCCATCGGGTCTCTGTTGCAACTATTCAACTCTGTCACTGCAGTGGGAGAGCAGCCAATATGTAAAGAAAAGTGCATGGCTGAGTTCCAATAAAACTTTATTTATAAAAGCAGGTCGGGGGCTGGATTAGGCCCACGGGCTGCAGAGTTGGCAGACTTCTGCCCTAATGCCTGAGGGGTACAGAAAGATCCGACAAGACGGAACCACAACCCTGGGCCACGAGCCCCCTGTACTGCCCCGAGGTCCTCGCCGCCTGGCACACAGTAAAGTTTGGGCTTTGCAGTTCGTCTTCTTGTGTTCGACTCCTGGGCCCACGATATGTTGGCGTGCTACCTTCCATTCCCCCTGCCGTGAAATTCAAAGAACAATACAACCCCTGGCATCCCAGGGTTGCCAGGGTGATGCCCTGGGACGGGCCCTCTAATGCCCTTGGCACCCAGGAGCTGGCGTGTCCTGAGAACCTAATCAGAGTCTATTGTGAGGTGGAGGTGAGCGTTTTCACTAAGGTTCCAGTGTGAGCTGATGACAGGAGGGGTGACAGAGAATGGGACTGTAGGACAGTCAGGGTCAACAAGAGAACTGACTCAGCTTCAGGAAGCAGGGCTGGGCCAGGGTGGGGCTGAACCCTTTCCGGCTGGGAGGTCTTTCCAAGAACTCACAGGTCCCCTTTCTGAGACAGGCTGAGTACCTGCCGCCCCGAGTCAAGACTCATGCCCTTGCAAAGTCCTGCGTCAGATAGATCTGACTTTGGCCCACCTGTGCTTACATCCCCACCAGCACTCGTTCATTTGTTCTTGTTGACACTCCTGTGAGACATTTACACCCCTTGTAAGGTTGGACAGGCCAAGTGCACCTCCCTGGAGAGCCGCTGTGAACGTGAAGGGCTTTCTGATACCGGGCTCCTGCGCACTGCTGGCCAGTCGGCTCACGGGGCACAGAAACTCCCAGGAGCCCCGGACTCATGATTGGCCTGGGCGGGCATCCTTCCCTGGTCACCTCCGGGGTCCATCCCCGCTGAGACCCAGGAAGTGCCCAGAGCTGGATCCTCCCCTTGGCACAGAAGGGACATGAGCTGCTGGGAGGGCTTACGAGGCACTCTGATGAGCTTGGACTTGACTGTCCTGCTGCCTTTCTGAGTATGGACGTCCTCAGTGGATGACGAGCCTCGAGGGTCGCCCCTGGGTGACCCTTGAGATTTTGTCCAAGGCAGAAGTACCTCTGCCAGGTGAGGGCTGGGAGTGAACCTTGGCCCGCACCTTCTCCACGGCAGCCCAGATCTGCCCCGATTTCACAGGAGACAACGAGAGTAGGAGAAGTTAGACAGGGTCCAGAGAGAAATCTGGCTTGTGATTTTTAGGCAAAAGCTCCTGTTCTGCTCCTTTGCTTTTTAAATAGGCAGGTGTGCAAGGCGGTGAGGCCTGCTGGCCAGCTAGGCTTCCTCCCTTTCTGAGTCCCTAACCATCACTCCCCAGCCAGTCTAAAGGGCAGGGTAAAAGGGTCAAGAGTGTCCTTTCTTGCCTCAGAAGGCCCGAGAACAAACACCTCTGTTGTCGGAGGGGTGGGGGAGGATGAGAGCCGGCCTCGGTGGGTGGGGCTGGGGGCTGGTTTGGGGATCAGAGTCAAGAGTCTCGCCTCTTCTCACCTGCTGGGTCCCGGGTCTAGGAATCCAAACCGAGCTTTGGGTCACTTTGTCCAGCCTTACTCAAGTTACAGGACCCTGACAAGCATGCTCCCACCAGCCCTGGGCAGGAATACAGCCTCTTCTAGAGGCTTCTGCTGTCACTTTCATAGCCGAAGCTGACCCTGAGCTCCTATTCCAGGAGTGGGAAGCCTTTGAAATATATTTCTGGTGATGGAGTGAACCTTAAGGGCGAATCCTTGCCAATGTTTCACTAGTCCCTGCCCTACCTTCTTGGACCGACCCTCACAGCGGCGTCTTTCTCCTCCAAACCTTTTCACTATCTCTTCACTGCCCCCCCAAATGGTTGAGTGGATACAACCAGCTCCTTGACCTTTTGCAAAGGTCCAAGGTTTCTTTCAACGAGGAAGGTCAAGGTGTCTGTCCAGGTCTTCCGTCCCTCGTCTGACAGCACTGTGCAGCTGACTCACTGTCCAAAGCCATCGCCTGTCCCCTGTGTCCACAGGCAGGCACGCGACTCACCCCAGACCTAACCGGGGAGGGAGCTGCCGCCCCGTGTCGCCAGTGAGTTGGAGGTGGGGTCCCCCGTTCAAAGTCCTTGGCATGACTTGGGACTGATGGCAGCCATCCGCTGGGCGGGCTCTGGAACCTCCTTGCATCCCGCCCGGGAGCCGCCATCCTGATAAGCAACACAGAAACCCCATTCTTCTCCGCCTGGTGAGCCACGTCCCCTGGGCCCTGCCCCCGCGCTGGCACGGGGCTGCCAGCCCAGCCAGGTACCACACCCTCGGGATCCTGCCAGCCAGCCTTTCTCAGCAGGGCGTCGCCTCGCTGGGCGACCGTGGAATCTCTCCTGAGTGCACCTGGGCTCCTCCAGCCCACAGCAAGGGCTGGACTGCAGCTTTTCTGCCCTTCCCGCCTTCGTATATGTCCCTTTTGCACACACACACCGGTGCACCACGTTCCCTTGGCCTCCGTGTGCTCTGCGTCTGTGGGGGTGACCCCATGGAAGGGTTCAGTCCCCTCCACACCCTCTATTCTGCTCTTCCACTTGCATCAGCTCAGGAACTCGGACGAAACCCCCTGGGTATTCTGATGAGCTGTGGTGTCCGGCAGCGGGTCTGCAGGTTTTAGGAACGTGATGACCGCGCTGAGGACCACTGGCCTAAGATGTTATCAAAGGGATTGAGGATGAGGGCGGTGGCCACACCCACCTCCAACTCAGGAGCCCCTGCCCTGCTACCTGACACCCACCAAAGGAGCATCCCAGGGCCGGCCCCTGCCGGGAGCCGAGGACACCAGCGGCCACTTGTGACTGAGTCAGGTGGCCTGCAGACTAGGTCGGGGCGCTGGAGGGGATCCTGGGAAACCGCAGGAGCATCAAAGTGGAGGGTGACTGGGGACACAGGACATACCAACAAAAGTGATAGGGGGTAACAGCCCGAGTGTCCAGGCGCGAAGCAGCAGCAGTGAGGCCGGGCTCAGGGTGGCAGGGCTGGTCCCTCAGAAGCCCGAGCTCAGAGCTGACTCAGGAGCGGGGGGGCCTAGACTGGCTGCCAGGGGTGGGCGCGCAGCCTCCACGGGCGCTGGGCGTGCAGGACGCTCCAGGCGCGCTCACTCCCTCCTGCAGCCCCACTGTGCTCCCCCCGTGGCCTCCACGCCTACGGACACCCTGCCCCTGCCGGCATCCCCAGGGCATGGGGCTTGCTGGGCTCCCCCGTCCATCATTTACACTTGGGAAGGGAAAGCCCGAATGAGAGGCTTCTTTTCCAGGATGGGCTAGGAAGATTCCAAACAGGATTCAGAAGCAACAGGAACAAAGACGCAGACGTAGAGGATGGACTCGAGGACACGGGGAGGGGGAAGGGGAAGCTGGGACGAAGTGAGAGAGTGGCATGGACGTATATACACTATACACACTACCAAATGTACAGTAGATAGCTAGTGGGAAGCAGCCGCATAGCACAGGGAGATCAGCTCGGTGCTCTGTGACCGCCTGGAGGGGTGGGATAGGGAGGGTGGGAGGGAGGGAGACGCAAGAGGGAGGGGATATGGGGACATATGTATACATACAGCTGATTCACTGTGTTATACAGCAGAAACTAACACACCATTGTAAAGCAATTATACTCCAATAAAACTGTTAAAAAAAAAAGCAACAGGAAAAGCCCAAACCCTGGCCCTTCGGAAGACGCGAGGCCCCTGCCTCCTGGGTTTTGTTCTTTTGGGCAGGGGAGCAAAGACACCGTGACCAGTCCAGACCTCAGCAAGTCAGTGGCAGGGAGAGGGAAGTAGGGACGAAGGGTTCTTTAAGAAAGAAACCACAGGCTGTCCCTGACAGGGTCCCTGCCCTTTGATGACAAGTCAAGCTCCACGGTGACCTGCTCCCCGGGACTTAAGGGAGCAACAAGGGAGGGAATCCTGTGAGAAGGGCCGGGAAAGGCCAGGAAAGGCTTGTCTATGGGAGAACGGGGCCGGGGCGGTGGGTGGGTGGGGAGAGCAAGTAGAGGGGAAAGAGGGGAAGGAGGAGGGAGGGTTAAGGGCAGGGGTCATGGGGCAGTGGGGGGGGGGGTGATGGCTCCTGGGGGCTGGGCTGCACGTGCAGGGGCTCTGGGTAGGTGAGCCCAGGGTCTGTCCAGAAGGGTTACCTCTGCAGAGGAGCTGGATTTGGCCTGGACTGTTCACACTTCTCTTTTCCTCTCCCTTAAGAACCTGAATTTTCTAGGAGGGGCAGACCCAGTCCAGCTGTTTTTAAAGTTCATTTCCTAGGAGTTTTTTTTTTTTTAACATGCCAAGATGTAAGAGAGAATGGCAGGAAGGAAGAAGACAAAACCTCACTCTCCTCTGACCCGGGGGAGGGGTGAGCTCCCCCGGCCACAGCGTAGGCAAATGTGTGGAAGTCAGGACTCCCTGACTGCAGTCTGAGTTTTGTGATGGTAACTGGGGTGCCCAACTGCCCCGGTTTCCTGGGACACTGGACGTTCGGCGCTGAAACGGGGGATGTCCGGGGCCAACTGGGATGAGGTCGGTCATCCTTGGAAGCACCCAGAAGCCTGCTGGGTGGCAGAGGCAAACTTGGGTGAGAATTTTAATTTGCCACAGAGGACGTGCACACAATCTTGGAAGCTGAGCAGATGATGTTTTGCTGTTGTTGTCGTTTTTCACTATCCAACGCTTCTGATGGTCTAACGCCCGTTCCAACCGCTCCTGGACCCCTCAGATACATCTCCCTCCAGCCCTCACCAGCCCCAAGAGCGTCAGGTCGGTCCACAATGAGTGTGGCCCTCTGTCTCCAGCCCAGCCCCGAGCTGGCCGGGCATGGCGGGGGCAGGAGAGGTTGGCCTCCCTGCAGTGACAAGCAGCAGGCACTCTGCTCTCCGTCTGGGGTAGGGACACAAGGGGACTGGTCAGCCTGCTTGGGGCTAGAAGGCAGCTGGAAAGCCCGGGGCTGGGGGGACCTGGAGGGGGCAGGGAATGCACGGGGCTCCCCCCCAGGTACTGCCTCTCTGCAGACAGAGTGGGCTGGGCCCATGGGGGGGTGCCAAGGAGGCGCAGGCGGGGCGGTGGGTGCTCACGCCCCAGTCTGGATGCAAGGGCGCAAGCCAGAGCCCCAGGGTGCCCCTCCACTGCCTCTCGTATTCCTTGCTCTCCCGGCCCGTGGGGGCAGATGGCCAGGGCCTCTGAGGTGCAATGCTGGTCCTCCGGGCTGCCAGCTTGGGCGGGGTGGTGCTACCCACCCTCATCTTCAGATACTCGTCTTCCCAAGAGGTGGGCGACAGGAAGGAAGGCCGTCCCAGTGGGCAGGTGCTTCTGCTTTTTCTAAGAGGCCTGACCCCCTTTCCCTCCAGGGGCTGCCTTCCCAGCTCCTGCCCCACCTCAGAGTTAAAAGTCACCCAGGCTACGGGGCCTTCCGAGTTCCCTTGTTCAACACCTTCTTTGTTAGTAGAAAACAAAAGCACAGAGAAGTTCACGGTCTTTGCAGGCAGTGTCACTTGCCTGCATCCCCAAGTGCGCCGCTGAGACCCGGCGCAGCCCGTCTGCGTTTACTTTGTAAATCGGGCATAAACTGCCCCATTGTCAGGGCTCTTCTGTGGATGCGGGATGGTCTCTGTGAAACGCCGCCGGGCAGAGCTCACAGCCCAGAGTGGACGCGGATGGATCTGGACGCGGATGGGGGATCGTCTCTGTGAAACGCCGCCGGGCAGAGCTCACAGCCCAGAGTGGACGCTCCTTAAATGGCAGCTTGTGTGAAAACTGCCCGAGGCTCCTGAATGAGCCGGACACTCAGGCCCCTAGGTCCCCGCAGCCTGGTGGCCTTTCCGACCTCAGGCGAATTTCTCCTCCAACTCATGCTTCCCACCCTTCCGGATTCTGTGACCTCCGGGTCAGAACCAAGGCTGGCAATAGCAGCTGGAGGCCGAGGGGACCCTCTTCTCAGGAGTGACCCCAGAATCCAGCACTGAGCCCCAGCCATGTGTGAGAGCTCACGCGGCACACGAAGATGTTGGGAAGGGCCCCCATCTTCAAGGGGTTACAACCTAATAGCTGGTGAAGAAACCCGCTTACAAATGACTACAGGACAGCACAGAGCTTGCCAAAGGCCATAGGAGAAGCACAGAGCCTACAGGGAGGAAGGTGATCCGGGAATCCTTCCTGGAGAAGGTGGCACTCAAGATGGACTTTGAAGGGTGGGGAGCCTTTCAATAGCTAGAGAGAGATGGGGAGATGCTTCTGCTACAGGAAGAAGCGACGACAGAAGCAGCAGTGTGAGATGCTAGGGCAGGGCGGTCCAGGCCTGCCCTTGTCTCCCCTTCCCCGATTTAAAGCCAACGCACAAACAAGAGCAGAAAATGCTTTGGAGTCAAAGCCCGTCTCTCCTTGGCATCATCTTCTAAGAATCTTTCCTGTGCACAGCTGAGTCTGCCGGCTTTTCAGGACAAGTGTTAAATGCCCCAGCTCCACCCCAGGGGTCTCTGCAAGGCCAAGTACGAGGTTGCAACCCAGGAGTCCACACCCATCTTTGGAGACTGACCCCTGTGCTGAATGAGACCCTTGAAGGGGGTTCCCTTGAAATCCATGCCTTAGCCGTCTCCACTCAAGTCTTTCACTTAAGAATGTCTCCAGGGGACTTCCCTGGCGGCCCAGCAGTTAAGAACCTGCGCTTCCACTGCAGGGGGCATGGGTTCGATCCCTGGTCGGGGAACTAAGATGCCGCACAGCCAGAAAAAAAAAAAAAAAAAAAAAAAGAATGTATGTCTCGGGCCTTGAGCTCAGGGAAAGCTTTCAGAGAGGGTCGGCAACAGCACAAAGCCTGTGCTGGGAGCAGCACAGATCCCACTGCAACAACCTGAGGCGGAAACCAGCTTCTCTTCTCTTTTGTTACCGCGCCCGTCAGAGGGAGACTAAGGTCCTCCGGCTGGAATAAGAGTGATAATCATGTCTGCCGTTTACGGAGTGTGACTAAGTTTCAGGCGTGGTTGGAAGCATTTTACATGTAGCAACACGCCTCACCCCTCGCCACCACCTCCTAAGTGTTTCCTACTATCTTTACCCCCATTTTACAGATGGGGAAAAGTGATGCACAAGGTTCAGCGACTTGTCTCCAGGGCTACCCAGCTGGGAAGTGACAGAGGGTCCTCTTAACCGCTATTCTATAAGCCTCGGGTCCTCTGGGCCTCACACGGACCCATCAAAGCATCGTGGACACAGACGGTTACCTGGGCTCGAAGCCCCAGCAGAGAACCAGATGCTGCCTCATGCCTGCTGGCCCAGTGAGCTGAGGCTCTGGCCCACTCTGGTAGACAGGAGAGAAGGCCAGGGGGGCAGATGTTAACAAGTGACCTCCAGGGTTAATGGGGTCAGAACATCCCATCTACAGCAGGCTTCTTGACATTGCCACTGTTGACATTTTGGACCAGTTCATTCTTTGTTGTGAGGGCCCGCCTTGTGCATTGTAGGATGTCTAGCCTCTACTCACTAGATGCCAGTAGCATCCTGCTAGCGGGGACAACCAAAAACATCTTCAGACACTGCAAAATGTCCCCTGGTGAAGAACAACTGACCGAGAGTAAGCGAGAGTTTAGGTGAGATATTTGCTTCTGCAGCAAATATCTGAACACCAGAAACTGCTCAGCCTGAACAAGAAAAACATCTGATCTTGTGCATCTTATTTGAGAATTTCTAAGCTCAGTGGAGTCGAGTCTTCTAGGGAGCTTAGCTCAAGCAAGACAGACTCCTGGGATTCAAGGTAAAAACAACAGCTGAGAACCACCAGGCCTCTGCTCCCTTGTTCCAAAGGCAGTAGCTTCAGAAACTCAATGTTGCACAATTCGGGGAGCACACTGTGTTCTTGGTGAGTGGCACCCCCTGGAGTTGTGCAGTGGGACATTCCTGCTGGAACCCCAAGCACAGCGTATGCTCAGCGTAGGGGTTAGTTCTGGGGTTGGAGGTGAGGCGTCCTGGGGAGGTGGTAGAGAGAGTCCTGGTTTTCTCTGAAAATTGGCAAGTGAGCGTCCTTGCGACCTGCAGCCTGGCTCTCCAGGCTACGTTCTCTGGCCAGCTGAGTGTGAAAGGAGCTTGGCGTATTCCTGACAAGACCTGCTTCACCTCGGCTTTCAGATCCTCCCATGAGCCATGAGCGTGTGTGTTCTTGCGTGGCAGGCCCTTACATACTGTTTTGATTGTTATCATCCTGCCATGAAAGGCCTGATTGTTCAGGCTCTGCGGTGACATCACCGGCTTCCCACTCGACCAGCTTGCTGAGGTGTTTGACGAGCGTGTAGGTGGGCAGGGGCTGGGTGCTCCCCGCAGGGGCTGCCCGGCCCTACCTGCTCAGTGGAGCTGGCTTAGCACGCAAGGGATCTTCCCCCACCCCTTCTTTCTGTTCTGGGAGGCTTACTGCCACGGGCTGGAAAGATGAGATGACCCATGGGTTCCCTTCAAGTCCGCCACCCTCCCCAACGTGGGCGGGGAGCAGCCCCAGGAAGTCAAGCCACAAGGCAGGGTGGTGTCTGTGGGTGACTCAGGCCACCTCTGTGCACTTCTCCTTGTCAGAAAGCAGAGAAGCCTACGGACAGCTAGGGGATCTCTAGGTCCCCGAGGGATGCCCTGGGGACCTTGACCTGCTAAGTATCCCAGCAAGTAAGTCAAGCCTATGCACAGGTCGGGTGTGAGGCTGCCTTACGCGATGTGAAAAGCACCCCGGGGTGCATACCCAAGAGCAATATGCTCATATATTCACTCAAAGCCATGCACTAGGAGGTTCACAGCAGAGCCCTACCCATAATGGCCCCAAACTGGACATGAAGCAAAGGCCCGTCCAAGACAGACTCAATCAATACATGGTGCTCCGTTCCCACGATGGAATACGGTGTACAGCAGTGAGAATAAACAGTCTCCGGCGCCATGCTACAGGACGAAGCATCCTGGAGACAGAACTTGACTGAAAGAAGCTAGACACAAAACAGCAAAATGCTCTGTGATTCTGTCTACAGAAAGTCTCTAAACAGGCAAAACTAAGCTGTGCTTTCTCATCCGTGAATTGATATGAGGTGCCGGTGGCCGAGAGCAATGATTTTTTTGGTTAATTCTCCCTAATATACTTGGAATTTTATTTTATTATTATTATTATTTTTCAGCCATCTGCTCCAGGAGAGAACCAAGAAAAGTCCCTTTGTATACAAATCACTAACCCTGCCAGAAAATAAACCCAGCGTGGTAGACTCATCAGAAATAATTTAACTTTAACTTTTTTTATAGTAAGGTCAAGAAATATCACTCTTGGGACTTCCCTGGTGGTGCAGTGGTTAAGAATCCACCCGCCAATGCAGGGGACACAGGTTCGAGCCCTGGTCCGGGAAGATCCTACATGCTGCGGAGCAACTAAGCCCGTGCGCCACAACTACTGAGCCCACGTGCCACAACTACTGAAGCTCGCACGCCTAGAGCCCGTGCTCCGCAACAAGAGAAGCCCCCGCACTGCAACGAAGACCCAATGCGGCCAAACAAAAGTAATAAATAAATGAATAAATTTTTTAAAAATCTATTAAAAAAAAGAAATATCACTCTTATTTTAAAAACAATGCATTTTGGGCTTCCCTGGTGGCCCGGCGGTTGAGAGTCCGCCTGCCGATGCAGGGGACACGGGTTCGCGCCCCGGTCCGGGAAGATCCCACATGCTGCGGAGTGGCTGGGCCCGTGAGCCATGGCCACTGAGCCTGCGTGTCTGGAGCCTGTGCTCCGCAATGGGAGAGGCCACAACAGTGAGAGGCCCGTGTACCGCAAAAAAAAAAAAAAAACAATGCATTTGAGCAAAATATAGGGACTCTAGAATAAAGGCAGGAATTCAAGTCCTGGGTGGGGTCAGACTTTTGGGAAGAGCATAACCTCCTTTTAATAAAGGTGTCTTATTGAGGCTGAATGTACGTGCAGAGAAGAGCACACATTATAAGTGGGCGGCTGGATGTCTTTTCAGAAACTTGCTGAATTTCATGAAACCCGCACCCAGATCAAGAAACGGGACAGTACCAACACCCAAGAGCCCCTGAGCCCTGGGCTTCCCGCTCCGCGCTGGCCTGGCCCCAAGAGGAGTCATGACCCTCACCTCTAACCCGCGAAGCTCAGTGCTGCATGCTTTTGAACTTCACATCAAGAGTTTAGGCGGCCGTATAAGACCCCAGTCGACGGTTATCTGGGGCTTTGGACACAAGGGCTTTGCACTCTCACCTCCCGTGCACTTGGCATGTCGGTAGTCTCCTTAGGCCTAGGCTTGGACCTCTGTACAGGTGCACCTCGTTTTCTGGTGCTTTGCAGATATTGCGCTTTTTTTTACAGATTAAAGGTTTGTGGTGACCCTGCACCGAGCAAGTCTATCGCGTCGTTTTCCCAACAGCATTTGCTCACTTTGTGTCTCATTTTGGCAATTCTCGCAAATGTTTCAAACTTTTTCATGGTTACTGCATCTGGCATGGTGATCTGTATGTAACATCTTGGATGCTACCACTGTAATTTTTTGTTTTATATTTTTTTAATTCAAGTATGTACATTGTTTTCTTAGATATCGTCCTATCACACAACTAACAGACTGGCAGCGGAGTGTAAACATCACTTTGACACGCACTGGGAACCCCCCAAAATTCGTGTGACTCGCTTTGTGGCAGGGGTCTGGTGTCTCTGAGGTGTGCCTGTATAGGGTATTGCCTCAGGATACCTAAGTTCGTCCCTCTGCTTTCTTATTCACTGAACGCTGCAGTCAAGTCCAGATCAACATTTTAGGGGAGGGCTTGGGACTAAAACATTTCTTTCTCCAGCACACGAAATACCATTGCAAATCACTAAAACATTTTCCAGCATTTTGGCACTGTCTTCTAAAGGGAGTTTTAAAGTGCCTTTATAAGCATTTATTATTACTTTCACTTAGGAGGTTTAAGTTCATTCTGCATTTTGTACACGTAGGAATCAAGGCCTGGAAAGGGTGAGTGACAAACCTGAGAACACAGCCTGGGTCGCTGCAGTTGGGGAAACGGTGCTGGACTCCAAGCCCTTTCCCACACCTCCTCTCTCAGGGAGTAACAGTAAACGTGGCCAGTGAGCCAGGCGGGACCCCCCCCACCATCTCCTCCCTGGTTTACAGGGACAGGCTCCTAACTGGGCTCCTTGCTTCTCCCCTTGCCCCTACAGTCTATTCTCTGCTACGTCTGCTACGTCCGCTTATGACGCTTCTTTGCTCAGAACACTGCCCCGGCTGCACATTTAACTCGGAGGCAGAGCCCAGGTCCTTCCCATGGCCTTGGTGACCCACGTGCTCCCGCCCTCCGTTCCTCCCTGGCCTCTTCGGGTACACTCTTCCCCTGGTTCCTTCTAC
The DNA here is from genome assembly GCF_951394435.1 of Stenella coeruleoalba. NCBI lineage: Eukaryota > Metazoa > Chordata > Mammalia > Artiodactyla > Delphinidae > Stenella > Stenella coeruleoalba. Next base: position 56,143,646 of record NC_137165.1, on the reverse strand, counting down.
TCCAGCTTCTGGCCTCCATTCCCGTCCTCAAATGTGCTTGGCTACTCCCACCTCGGGGGACGCTTCTACTGGAACATTCCGTCTCAGATATTTGTGCCTCACCGCTTCACCTTTTTTAAGACTGAGCCGGTGGCTTCCCTGGTGGCACAGTGGTTAAGAATCCGCCTGCCAACGCAGGGGACACGGGTTCAAGCCCTGGTCCGGGAAGATCCCACATGCCGCGGAGCAACTAAGCCAGTGTGCCACAACTACTGAGCCCGCGAGCCACAACTACTGAATCCCGTGTGCCCGTGCTCCACAACGAGAGAAGCCATTGCAACGAGAAGCCCGCGCACCTCAGTGAACAGTAGCCCCCGCTCGCCGCAACTAGAGAAGGCCTGCGCGCAGCAACGAAGACCCAACGCGGCCAAAAAAAAAAAACAAACAAGACTGAGCCGTATGACTTTTCCAAGGCTGGGTCATAACAGACACTACAGCTTCTGTCTGTCTCTCTGGACCATTAGCTCTGGGGGAAGCCAGCTACCATGTTGTGAGGACCCTCAAGCAACCCATGGGACAAGGAGCTGAGGCCTCCTGCCAGTAGCCGTGCAGGGGCACCACCTTGGGGAAGCGGATCAGCCTTCAGACGACTGCAGCCCTGGCTGGCCTCTTGACTGCAACCTCAAGGGAGACCCTGAGCAGGGACCACTCAGCAGAGCCGCTCCCGAATTCCTAACCCACACACAAAAAAAGTGAGATAATGTTTACTGGGTTGAGCCAATGATCTTTGAGCTACTTTGTTATACGGTAATAGATAACTAAGACAGCCACCTTCTCAGTGAAATCCACCCTCACCCCCTTCTCTAAAATGTAAACCACCCAGCACTGCCATGCCCCCTTGACTCTAGTCTATTTTTCTTTTCGTTCTTTTTCGGTCAGCAACTCTTACCTTCTAATCTACTGTATAATGTACTCATTTTTTATGTTGACGGTTCTTTTGTCACCCTCCCATCTGACCTGGCATCAGAACAAGCTAGGAATCTTTGTCTGTTCCCCGATGTGTCCTGAGCACCTAGAAGAGTGCCAGATGTGCACAGCGATGAAACAGACCTACGTACAGACACAGGCCCGTGAATTCTAGCAAAGGCTGAGGTCTTGTCAGCTCCCAGATGCAGGCAGTCAGTCAGCAGTGAGCATGTCACGACTCCCTGGACCTTGGTGTCTTCAGCTGTACAGGAAGGAGGTCACACTGGGCGACCCACAAGCCCTTTTCCAGACCCTAAGCTTTGTGGCTCCCACATGACAATGGCCTTGTGGGTTGTCCAGAGTCCAGGGGCTGCAGAGACAGGCCCCCGCCTTGGCCAGAGCTCATCTTCCTGTCTGTGCACATCTGGAAAGCCAAACACCCAAGACCATCGCATGTGCACATCTGGACGGCATAAACTGATCATGCCAAGAGGAAACTCCAAAACGGCTGCTCAGCGAAAACTGCAGCACAGGCCACACGAGAGGGGCTGAAAGGCTTCTTTCTTTTGCAGCCGCAGAACAGTCTTCTGGGCACGATCTCCGAAGCTGAATGCTCCGCGGCTGAATGACATATGCTCTCAATAGCCTTCCATGGCAGTCGCTGTCACACTGCCTTCTCTGCCTGGCTCCCGGCCAACACAAAACTCAAAGAACCGGGCCATTTCCCGCCCCCTACTCCCCTGTGCAGACCGAACTATACCTTCAGTTATCCTCGGGGCCTGTGCACCAAGTTCAAAGCTGAACACCACCTGCTCCTCCGCCGGCCCCTCCTCCTCCAGGGAAAGTAACTGAACCGCAAGCTTAATGCAAACTGAACAAGGAGCTTTGAGCTCTGGTGGGAAATCACCAGCTGTTTGCATGTAGTTAGAACGTGCTTGACCCTCCATCCCTCCATCCTTCCGCGGCCGGGAAGAGATTACTCTCCGTTAACATGTAGTCAGTCTGACAACCAGCCTGGGCTCCCAGGACAAAGAGGGATGATACTCCTTTGCAAATGAAAGGAGTTTCAGGGGCTCGGAACTCCCTGCTACCTCTTCAGCAGCACAGGGAGGGGAAAAGCAGGCAGGGAAACGTGGGGTTCTATACACCTGCAACTTCACAGCTGGTGACGTCAATGGCCTGATGGCCAGGACAACCTGGGACACAGGAAGACTCAGGTTTGCAACAGGGAGCCTTTGGGTCAATGTCCTGCGAACAAGGGGGACGAATGCAGAAGACCTTGGGGTTGGGGTGTCTGGTCATCCTCCAGCATCCTTCTTTAGACTTCCCTTAAAAGTACAGGAACAGGGCTTCCCTGGTGGCGCAGTGGTTGAGAGTCCGCCTGCCGATGCAGGGGACACGGGTTCGTGCCCCGGTCCGGGAGCGGCTCCCGCTCCCGCGGAGCGGCTGGGCCCGTGAGCCATGGCCGCTGAGCCTGTGCGTCCGGAGCCTGTGCTCCGCAGCGGGAGAGGCCGCAGCAGTGAGAGGCCTGCGTACCGCATTTAAAAAAAAAAAAAAAAAAGTACAGGAACACAGGAAGTTACAGCCCTGAAGCCCAGCCCTGAACCCTTGCCCTCAAACAACAGCACAACCTCAAGACTCAGAACATCGACGTCGGTGATATCACTTTCTACTCTGAACCCTACCAGCACTGTGCCCGCAGCCCCCTGCCCCTGGGTGCAGACTGGACCTGAGGAAAACCAGGTGAGATGCTGGAAAGAAATCTGAAGAAAGAGAAATCTTTTTCGTCCTTGTGCTGTGTATTTCTGGGGTGCTTTCTAGCTAGCTGGAGACTCAGAGCTTCGCCATTGGGAAACGTCTCTGTTTTCTTGGCTTCTCAGCATGGATAATCATCATCTGGAAGGTTCCACGCCTGCTGCTTTGCACGTGCTACTGATGACACCAAGAAGGTGGACGAAGCAGCCACCCCGAATCAGAGCCACTTCCTTTAGAAATGCCTGGTGGTGACTGCAGAGGGGCCTGGCTAACAGCAACCACAGCCAGGGCACCACTGTGACTTACTAAGTACTGTTCAGGCATCCTTTAGGTTTACCCTGGCAATGCCTCGATGAAGGAAGTGCTATCAACCCATTTTATAGATGAAGAAACTGAGGCTTAGAGAGCTAAATATCTCTCCCAAGTTCACCAGCCCATAGTTGCACAGCTAAAATTCCAGTTCAGGTTTGCTGATTCCAGAGCTCAAAGGCTTCACCCACGTGTCCTATGCAGCCCACCACACTCTGCACACAGGGCAGAGCGACAGTGGATCTTCCAGTTTACGGCGGAGGCGGTGGGGGGGTAGCCTGTGATTATGAGCAATATTTCGTATCATGAAGCCATCTATTACCAATATTCCACTGCAGGGTGGGACCTAGCACAAACACTGAAAAAGATCCCTGTTCGTTTAACATATGAATGCTGTTTAATGATCTTAAAAAGACATTCCCGGTATTTTCAAAGGAATGGCTGGCTTCTGACTCATGTCTGGTGTCCTTTTCTCTCTGGACCAAGTCAGTAACTGCAAAGAATTCCTTGGCTATTATATGCAGATCTTAATGGTTCGGGGGGGGGGTGGGGGGGGGTGGGGGGGGGGGAGTGCGCGCGCGCGCGCGCGCGCGCGCGCGCGCGCGTGTGTGTGTGTGTGTGTGTGTGTAGTGTGTATGAGAGTGTGTTCATCCATCTATAGAAAGAACAACAGTTCCACACACACACACACACAAACGTAAAAAAGAGCCCCTCCCCCCCCCCCACATACATGCAAAACGTGTCAGTCATCAACAGGCCACCATGCTCCCTTCTGTAGCTGCGGCAGACATGTTCAAGCACCCAAACGCCTCCTGTGTCTTCCAGGCTCCCCTGTGACAAGACACCCCAGGAACATCTTCAATGCCGACAGGCTGGGCACGTGCCTACGAGGCCGAGGAAACGGGCAGAGAACCCAGGTCTCCAGCCATTGCTCTCTGAGTGCTATCAGTGAGTGACGAGCCCAGCAGGGGCCCCATGTCTCCTGGGATCCCAGAGCTGGGCCTCCCCAGGCCTCATCACTCCCGCCAACCTTAACAGTGTTCGCCACGCCCGCGACTCTTGCACAATTACTTGCTTTCAGTCTTTTCTTCAAATTTATTTTCAAGTAAAATTGTAAGACTGCTGCAAGTGGAAGAAACCATTATTTGCCCGGCACAGAGAGTAACTGTAAAGGCCCACATGTTGAAAGCAAATCAGAAATGGTGGGTCGAATGGAAGCAGCCTAAGTGCCCATCGACAGGTGACTGGATACAGAAGATGCGGCACATATATCCAATGGAATACTACTCAGCCATAAAAAGAAACGAAATGGAGTTATTTGTAGTGAGGTGGATGGACTTACCGAGTCTGTCATACAGAGTGAAGTAAGTCAGAAAGAGAAAAACAAATACTGTATGCTAACACATATATATGCAATCTTAAAAAAAAATGGTTATGAAGAACCTAGGGGCAGGACAGGAATAAAGACGCAGATGTAGAGAATGGACTTGAGGACACGGGGAGGGGGCAGGGGAAGCTGAGACGAAGTGAGAGAGTGGCATGGACATATATACACTACCAAACGTAAAACAGATAGCTAGTGGGAAGCAGTCACATAGCACAGGGAGATCAGTTCGGTGCTTTGTGACCACCTAGAGGGGCGGGATAGGGAGGATGGGAGGGAGACGCAAGAGGGAGGGGATATGGGGATATATGTATACATATAGCTGATACACTTTGTTATACAGCAGACACTAACACACCATTGTAAAGCAATTATACTCCAATAAAGATATTAAAAAAGAAAAAAAGAAATGGTGGGTCGATGTGGATGTGATGGAAACCTAGACGCTGGTGGGTGGTCCAGGGAGGGACCCCAGCCCCTTGCCACCTTCTAAAGTAAAATCTCCGATAGGTGTCTTCAACAGAAATTCCGGATAACTGGGGGTGGGGTGGGGTAGGGAGAAGGTTCCCAGTGCACATGGTGTCTGTAGCCTGGATGATCACATTGTTCCAACATGGTGCCTGGGAGGCAGATGAAATTAGTCAACACGCTGAGAATTCTGCAAATGGAGCCTGGCACACAGTAAGTGCTCAATAAATGCTCACTGCTTTTCATCATCTACAGTGTGCAGAGAAGAGGTAAAGAGCAGGCCTGAGACTGCTCTCCCCCTTAGAAAGGCCTGTTTGCAAGGCTGGCACTTGGCTGGCATCTCAGAACTTGAATGGTGAACTCTTCCCTCCACTGATAGAAAACTCTCCCTAAATGATAGGAGCGTTCACTGCACCTAAGCTGTTTGTGCAAATAATATTGTTTATGCAGAGTGCCTGCTCTCCTTCCAGGAGCCTGGTGGTAGGCAGAGGGCACTGCGTGACCAGCCCCCAATAGAATCTTTGGGCTCTGAGCCTCTAATGAGCTTCCCAGAGGACAATAACTTGCACGTATGGTCACAATTCACGGAATTAAGCGCATCCTGGGTGACTCTATAGGGAAGGGACTTGGGGACGCTTGTGCCTGGCTTCCTCCAGACCTTGCCCCGTGTGCCTTTCCGCTTTGCTGATTCTGCTGTGTATCCTTTCACTCTAATACATCTTAGCTGTGAGCGCGACTATGTGTTGAGTGCTGTGAGTCCTTGTAGTGAATCGCCACATCTGGGGGTGGCTTGGGGACCCCCAGCACAAGAAGCAGCAGCAGCGGCTGGACCTAAGGGAAGCTGCTCACAGAACCCGTCCCAGCCCAGGGTCGTGGGTGGAAGGCAGCCAGGGTTCCTGACTCCGTGGATTGGAAGTGGGGCCTCAGGAGGAGGGAGGGCCAGGGGGCTGGAAGAGGGTTGGTGCATAAACCCGAGGGCCAGAGGTCATAGTGGGACCACAGGAACCAGCAACAGAGGCCAAATGGAGACGGTGCCCAGTGCCAGGTGGGCCCTGTCCCATCATGGTGGACGCTGCAAGGAGGAAGGGCGGCATCCGACCAGATGCCTCTCCCCTCGGCCAAGTGATGGGGGACACTGGGAACTCGGATCTCCTCTAGGGAAAAGGAGGAAAGGGAGGGGGAATCTCCAACTGACTGTGTTTATATCCTGAGCTGAGCAAGTTTAAAAGTAGAAGTGACAGGGCTGTCTTTAAAAGGCATGTGTTCACCAGTCAGGGCAAATGAGGGCTCAGCGCAGGGATCCCGGGGTGTGGGGTTGGTGGTCCTTACACCTGAGCGTGCATCAGAATCACCTGGAGGGTCTGTTAAAACAGATTGCTGGGCCCACGCCCGGAGCATCCCGGAGACTGGGGTGGGCTCCGAGAATTTACTTTTATAATGAGTTCCCAGGTGACACCCATGCTGCCAGGAGATGCACACTTTGAGAACCACTGATACAGAGACATACAGTTACATGTCCCACGTCCGAATTGTCTCTGAGAGAGGGGAACCTGAGGAACAGGTCTCTGCAGCTTAGGAGAAGGAAGAATTACCTGCCCCCAAACTGTATAAGCAACGCTAGGCAATGAGAGCTTCAGGAGTCTACCCCACGGGCAGCCGCTGGGCCCACGTGGCGCGGCTGGGCTCATCAAGTAAGGCTGTCTGGGCGGAGCTCTGGGGAAGGGGAACTGTGGCTGGTTCCAGAGCCTTCCAAAAAGCTGCACACGGCGACCGTGTCTCAGAGACCCTTCGCCAGGCGTAGATGTGCACGGGATGTCCCAGCCAACGTCAGGGTCCAGGCAGGACCCTCTTCACGGCGGGCAGGTCCTGGCCCTGCTGCGGGATCCTCCCACCACATGAGCACGAGTTCTCTGCTCCAGAAAAGGCGGCAGGCATCTGGGAAAGCGACTTTTCCCCGCTATTTGCGTAGACCAAGGAGGCGGCTTGGCCTCCCGGGGAACACCGGTCACGTCTGGACACATTTCTGGTTGTCACATCTGGAGACACGTGACTGATACTGAAGGTGGAGAAGCTGGCGATGCTGGGACACATCCTACGACACCCACCCCTGCTGCAGAGGAGTATCTGCTCCAAAATATCAGTGGCGTTGAGCGGTTGAGAAAGCCCACCCGAAACCCTGCACAGCACCCAGCGGGCTCTCATACAGATGCACAGCATCAGTGGAGAGTGGTGATGTCGGGAAAATGAAGCTAGAAGGGCCCTGCTCGGTTCCCAGAGTCTAGCTGTGCTGAGAGGGTCTC